>NW_022900925.1:14397333-14411750 GCF_012274545.1 Fukomys damarensis | reverse complement strand
TTTTTTTTGAGACAGGTCTCCCTATGTAGTCCAGGCTGGTTTAGAATTCACTGTATAGAGCAACCTGGCCTTAAACTCACAGCCATCTTCCCACTTCAGCCTCCTGAGCGCTGGGATTACAGGCATGAGCCACCACACCTGGCTATTATCTCCATCTTGAAAATCCTAACTATTGCCGGGGACACAGCTCAGCAATGCAGTGCCTGCGTGGCAATCTGAGGCCCTGAGTCTGATTCCTGGTACAAAAAAAAAAAAGTCAAATCCTAACTATAGTGTCTTAAAACCCTCCTGTGCGTCCACAGTGACTAAGGACTCAAGTCCACCTTAACTGGAATGCTACAAAAGGTTCTTTTCTTCTTCCCCAGTGTGCTCTCTGACATACACTGCAGCCCCATCTTCACAGAGTTCTCCAAACTCACATCTACTCTCTGTACTTGCAATTCTTTCTCCACTTGTCTTCAACATTCATATTCAGCTGGAAAAGCTATTCCACCATCACTGCTGAGTCCCTCTCTTCAGTCCTTCTTTTCCATATCTATGAAATATTCCAGCCTCAAACCAGCTCCTCCCCAGGCCAGGCGTCGGGGCACACAACTGTAATCCCAGTACTCAGGAGGCTTAGGCAGGAGGACTGAGCCAGCCTGAACTACAAAGCAAGACCCTGTCTCAAAAAAAAAAAAAACAAAAAAAAACACACAAAACCTACAGCTCCCCACCCCTTGTTCTATACACCAGGAAATGCGTTCTGCCTTTGTGCTAAGGTAGAACCCCAAGCATTGTACTTGGCACCTCTGTTTGCCTTCATTTCCATCAAATCTTGCTAACTCTACCCAGGAATTTTTCTCAAATTAATCCAGAGATCTCTATCCTAAGTGCTTTTACCACCACCATTACATCTAATCTAGATTCTCTTTTTTTTTTTTTTTTTTTTTTTTTTTAGTACCAGGGATCGAACTCAGGACCTTGCGCTTGCCAGGCAGGCAGCAGCACTCTCAGCTAAATCCCCGCTTCTAATCTGGATTACTAAAACCATTTCCTACCTCCCTCCCTCTACCTCCAGTGTGTGTGGTGTGTATGTATGTGTGTGTGTATGTATGTGTGTGTGCATGTTGGGGCAGGGGAGTGGGGTTTATGGGCAACTGAACCTAGGGTCTTCACACTGAACTGCATCACCTACCCTTCTTTTTTACTTTTTATTTTGAAACAGGGTCTTGCTAAGTCACTAAATTTCCCAGGCTGGGTTCAAACTTGGGATCCTCTCACCTCTGCCTCCCAAGGTGCTGATTATAGGCATGCACCATCACACCCAGCTACCTCCAGTTTTAGTCTTCCTGCAATCCATCTCTCACAATGGTCCTAGAATATATCTACTTTAACACAATTTTGAAGTGTTATCCCTGCTTTAAAACTTCAGTGGAAAGCTGGGCATGGTGACACATATCTAGTACTTTGGGAGACTGAGGCAGGAGGATCCCAGTTCAAGCCCAGGCTGGGCAACTTAGTAAGTTAGGGAGACTCAGTTGCAAAATACAAAAAGGGCTGGGGATCGAAGGGCTGGGATCAAACCCCATTGCCACAAGACAAAACAGGAAAAAACTTTTAGTGGATAAGGATGGGGATATGTAATTGTAAGGACACAACCCCCCGACCAATACTCTGTTCTTAAGATAAATTCCAAACTTCTTAGTGAATCTTAAAAAGTACGGCAATTTCGATCCTCCTCAGCCTTATCTTGTCTTTTATCCACTATACCCTAAGCATGATCAACTTTTTCAGTTCCCCTGATGCTCAGTGTCATGTGCACATGCTGCTCCCTCTACCTGGAACTCTCATCCCTCTAACTTAGCCAACTCTTATTTTTGTTCAGAATACCACTAAGACACCATTTCTGTATCAAATCATTCTCTAAATCCCAAAATTGAAAGCCAGGGATTTGGCTTAGTGGTTCTGTAAGTTGCCTCAAAAGCACAAGGGCACAACTTCAATCCCTGGTACAAAAAAACAAAAAACAAAAACATAAATCCCAAAATTGAGATCTGATCTCCCTCCTACATGATCCCACTGCACAGACCACAAGTTCTGCCACACTGAAAGTTAACTGCTTATGTATTTGTCTGATTTTCCCTCTGATGTATAAACTCAAATGTGGCAGTCACTACGTCTTTCTAGTTATTATGTCTTTCCTAGAATGAAGCAAACCGTGCTACTTGATAGTTTGATTAAATAATTAAGTTCCATACTATTGTACCCCAAAGGCCCACACTAAAGGCTGGGCCCCTAGATTTATGCTATTGGGAGGGGGAGACTAGTGGAAAGATTGGGGGGGCTTGATGGTGATTAAAGGACAGTCCCTCAACCCCTTCTTCTCTTGCCTCCAGCAGCCATGAGGTAAGCAGCTTTGTCTATCAAGTGCTCCCAGCTACAATGAGCTCCCTCACCACAGGCCTAAAATTTTAACGGAGCCACCATGAACCAAAACCTCCAAAACCATGGGTCAAAATAAACCTTTCCTCTTTATAAGTTTATTTATCTCATGTATTTGTTACAGTAGGGAAACACTGACTAATACACCTAACTATATAAAAGATTTAAGAATGGTAGCAATGTTATAAACAAAGAAAAATGAAAAAATAAGAACCAAGATATATCATGTAAAGGTACAAGATCCCAATGATAAATGTAACTGTATTGTTTGCTTTCAATGTACCAATAAACTTAATGGAAAATAAATAAATAAATAATGGTTAAAAAAAAAAAAGAAAAATGGCAATATTGTCTCTTTAGGGTACTGTCCAAAGTAAAGTGTCAAAGTGATTCTTTTGAAAATGCACAGAAAATATTAGACTTCCCACTTAAATATAATTTTAATTTCTATTTTCAAGTATGTTTTTAAATGTACTTAACATACCATCAAAGGAGGACAAAGTAAGTAGGAGAAGCATACACACACTGTACTCAATTTTTTTAGTGAGTGGAGGTACTACTGTATATGAAGGACTTAGAGGCAAGGGCTGCAGATACCTAATGAGTAACCAAAAGCAGAAAAAAACTTCGCATCTGTCTTCATTTTATATCTACTTCATTTATTAATCTAAAAATTTGAGTCTGATCCCTGCTCAACTCCGCACTTGGGCAGGTTAATCATTTGTTTTGCTTTGTTTTGAGACAGGGTCTCACTATGTAGTTGAGACTGATGTGGAACTCACTATGTAATCTCTGTCTAGCTGGGCATGTTGGCTCATACCTATAATCCCAGCACTCGGGAGGCTGAGGCAGGAGGATCCCTGAGTTCAAGACCAGCCTGGGCTACATAGTGAGTTCCAGATCAGTCTCAACTACATAGTGGAGACCCTGTCTCAAAAAAAAAAGAATCTCTGTCTAAAAACTGCTAACACAAGATTCATCAGCCCTATCTCATTTCCCCACTGCCAATTTTTACAATGTCCTATTCCAGACTCCCTGGAGTGGGACACAGAAGCCTCTAGTCGTTATCCTAAACCAGTAGCCACCCTGGATTTGAGGAAAAGCGGAGCCTCACAGACACATCATCCCATGATCACATCACCCCCTCCCTAAGCAGAGGCAATCACTTCATAGGAACCAGACTGCCCCTCAATGTGTAAGAACATCTCCGGTGCCACCTCCCAGAACCAGCCCTGATGTAATGATCAACCAGACCAGGATTACCTATCCTGCCAGGTGTGCAAATTTCCCTGCCACCCTTGACTTTAGTCACCTTTTCTATAAAGCTTCAGAGTTTCCTTTTAGACAAAGCTTGAACCTCTGTATCTATCCCTCACTGATTAAAGCTCCTCAATTTCCCTTTATCGCTGCTCATCTCCTTGACTGATATTTTGGGACAGGAGGCCAAGCCTTCACTGTTGGAACACTCAGAGCTGGGCCTTTGCCCTAAAACTCTGGTAACAGAGTATCATGAAAGCTTGGAAGCCATGGTTCTAGAGCATTTGAGCTTAATGTTTGTATACTCAAAGAGGAATACCACAAATCCCTTTAAGAATTTTATGAAAGACAAGGACTGACCAAGGTAGATCCCTATAATCCCAGGACTCGGGAGGTTGAGGCAAGAGGACCACCTTGAATTTGAGGCCAGCCTGGGCTATACAATGAGTTCAATGCCAGCCTGAACTACATAGTGAGACTCGCTCTCTCTCTCTCTCTCAAAAAAAAAAGTAAAGCCAAGGACTATCTCCCAGAAAAATGAACATAACTTAATTTTAAAGAACTTTTGGGCTGGGGATTTAGCTCATTGGTGCCACTGCCTGCCTCACCAGCACAAGGTCTCAAGTTCTATCCCTGCTACCAAAAAAAAAAAAAAAAAAAAAGAAAAAGAACTTTTACTTAATGTTAAGGTGTCTTGGCCCCATGGTTAATCCACCCTAAGGCCTCCATTCCCAAAGCCATAAGGATAATGCTAGGAGATGGGCAAAAGTTTCAAGCCCAGGGACCTTGCTATTCTTTAAGTTCCCTCTTTCCTCACACCCTGCTCCCCTTAACAAAAGGTGAATCACCACCTCTCCCCAGAGGCTTAGAATTTTTAATTCCTTTTGTAATTCCCTGAGTTTGGGCATAAAGTAAAACAAGGCATTAGTCATTGTTTTTCAGGGAGGGTTTTTTTTTTGGTGGGTTGTTCTGGATTTGTGTGTATGTGTAATGAATAGGAAGCATACATGGTACACCTAAGCCACATCCCCCAGCCATATTTTTCTTAATTTTCAAAAATCAACTTAAATTTAGCAATATTTAGGTAATAGTATCTGTGAAACCAGCTTTGGTGTTCTATTGTTTTCCTACCTCACAGCAAAATAAACCCTTTTTTTTTTGGTACCAGGGACTGAACTCAGGACCTTGTGCTTACAAGGCAGGTATATTGCTACTGAGCTAAATCCCCAGCCCAAACACATACTTTTTGTTTTGTTTGTTTTTTGGTACCAGGGATTGAACTCGGGTCCTTAGTGCTTGTGAGGCAGGTGGCAGACCCACTGAGCTAAATCCCTGGCCCCAAACACATACTTTTTAAAGATAAAATCTTGTTTTTTGGTACTGGGGATCAAACTCCAGTCCTTGCACTTGCAAAGCAGGCAGTGGCACCACTGAGCTAAATCCCTGGCAAAAGATTTTCGCTCAGTGGTGCTGCCGTCTGCCTCACAAGCACAAAGTCCTGAGTTCGATCCCCAGTACCAAAAAAAAGATGAATGGATGAAGACAGTATCTTTAGCTGGGGGGTGTAGCTCAGTGGCACAGCACCTGTCTGGCAAGCACAAGGTCCTGAGTTCGATCACCATACCAAAAAAATAAACAAATAAAACAAACAAAAAAAATCTTCAGACCCTCACCAGTCAACAAATTTAAAATCACACAGAAGACATCCGTAGTCCCTGCAGTATTCTAGAAAAAAATGTAGGGTAAGAAATAATTTGGATATTAGAATTTCTTTTTAAGGCTGGAGGAGGCTTAAAAGCCAATCCTCTCATCACCAAGTGCTGTACTGCCAAGCTACATTTTCAGCCCTCATCTATTTGTTTCATTCTTATTTATTTATATTTTTTGAGGCAAGATCTCAAGTAGTCCATGAGTGGCCTCAAGCATGCAGTGTAGCCTAGGCTGACTTCAAAGTCACTCTGCAGCCTAGACTGGACCCACTCACAATCCTCCTGCCTCAGCCTCCTAAGAACATGAGCCACCATACCCTGCAACCTCCTTAAGATTAAAATAACTGAGGCTGAAGGAGGCTAAATGATTTGTCCAAGATCTCATAAGATGTTAATAAAATACTATAATTACTACTCAGGTCTTCTAAAAGCCCAACCTGCTTTCCATTTCACTGTGTCCATTCAGATCACACTAGGATGACAGTATATTAATAATTTTTCACCTGTTACCTACCTTACTCTTCCATTCAGATTTATCTGAACATGCTGCTTAAAATCTGGATATTTGGATGCCAGATATGCAAAGTCAGGTGGTTTGTCTTTGTATCTATTTCTTGCATGCATTGATTTACTCAGAGCCATCTTTAAAAAGACAAAAAAGACAGAGGAAAACAGTCAGTATATTTAGTTTTTTTAAATGATGGGGGAAAAACTTTGAATGCCAGGTCAACAATTAAAGCCAACGTCTTTTCCAAGCAAGTGAGAAAATGGAGAATTTTTAAAAGTATACAATAAGCACATGAAAAGATGTTCTCTATTGTTCATTAGAAAGGAAATACAAATCAAAACCATAATGATACCACTTCACCCTCATTAGGATAACTACTACTAACAAGTAGCAGAAATTACAAAACAGAAAATAACAATTCAAGTGTTCATTGACAGATAAATAACTATACATAATATGGCATATATGGCATCCACCCCCAAAAATGTATACATCGGGGGGGGAAAAAACCTATTAAGTATTTTAATCCTATTGAGACATCTATATTTACAAGAGGTGCTCAAAGAGATGGCCATTAGCTTGCAGCCTTTTGTTAGTACAGCGAACTGCTGAAGTGTGTATACATATATTTGGCAGACTGTTATATACATATACAATAAATATTAGCCAACCATAAAAAGGAATTCTGATACATGCTTATAACACAAATGAGTCTTGAAAACACTATGCTAAGAGAAATGAAAGGACAAATATTGTATGCTTCCTCCAAGATAAAGACAGCTCATACAAGATAAAGACAACTCATGCAGAGAGTAGAACAGAGGGGTCAGGGGCTGGATGGAAAATGAACAATGAAAAAGTTCTGGAGAGGATTAATGGCAAGGGCTGCACAACAGTGTGAATGTACTTAAAGTCACTAAGTGGTACAGTTAAAAGTCACGACATAGTATATTTTATGTCATGCATATTTTACCACAATAAAAATGTACACAAGATAGGATGTCTTTTTTTTTTTTCCAAGGGGAAAAAATTTGAAACGTTTTCCTTTGAGAGCATTAGAGTGGGCAGGCAATATCGCTCAGCACTAGGCAGCAGAAGAGTACTTGCCAGCCATGTACATGTCCTGGGCTCAATCCCCAGCACCCTCCTCCAAAAAACAAAACAAAAAAAAGGGTAAGAGCATCAAAGTGACAGAAGGAAATATTTCTATAATTGACAGTTTTTACAGTGGCCTTGCAAGGATTATGTATTTGGCAGCACAACACAAAGTCACTCAAGCTTAAAAAAAAATATGTTCTATTTCTGTTTCTTTCATAAATTTGTGTCATTCTTAGATGGCTAAAAACAAATGAAAACACTTTGCCTTCATTCAGTTTATGTAAAGGGAAAAAAGCTAATATGTTTATATCAAGAAGTAAAAACTAGGGCCCGGGACTTAGCTCAGTGGCACTGCACTGACCTCCCAAGAACAGGGTCCTGAGTTCAATCCCTGGTACTGATTTTTAAAAAAAAGTAAAAACTGAAAAAAAAACTAATATAGTTTGTACTTTTATTAACAAATTTATTTTTTGGTTTGTGCTACAGATTGAACCCTGGGCCTCAGGCATACTAAATCATACACTCTACCACTAAGCTATAGCCCTAGCCCCTAGTTGGTAATTTGAAAAATATTTTAGTGTATCTGAGCAGCAGGCAATTGTTTTTTGCTATACTGTTCATTATATTTTCTTTTTAATGGTGCTACTATGGATTGAACCCAGGGCCTTCACATGCTACATCCCAAGCCCTTTAATTTGTTGTTTTTTGTTGTTGTTTTTTTTTTTTAATTTTGAGGCAAAGTCTTGGTAAATCCCTAAATTTCCTAGGCTGGGCTCAAACTTGCCATCCTCCTGCTTTAGCCTACCAGTTTGCTGGAATTACAGGTGTATGCTAACACACTTGCCTTAACAATAAACATTTTAAACAGTATTATGCAAGCCAGAAATCTAGGAGTCACCTGACAGTTCTCCCTCACATCCAAGAAATCAGTTTGTGGGTTTTACCTGTTTTACATTTCAAATCCATCTCTTTTATCTTGTCCCTACCAGTATCAATATAGGCTAAGTTACCTAGATTGCTAGACCAGCCTCTTAACTGCTTTGCCTTCATTCACCCTTGGTCCTACCTATTCTTGCTATAAATCTCAGTAGATCTACCTACGTCTACTTGCTTAAAACCTTACTCTGCCAGGTGTGGTAGTGCATGCCTGTAATCCTAGCACTGAGGAGGCTGAGGCAGGAGGATTGCCAGCCAGCCTGGGCTACATAGAGAGTTCAAAGCTGGCATGAACTACACAGTGAGACCCTGTCTCAAAAAACAAAACAAAACAAAACAACAACAAAAACCCTACCGTACTTTTAAGATAAAAGTAGATGTCAAAAACAAAAAAAGAAAAAATAGGTGTCATCACTTCAGCATACATATTAGATCCTATATGGTATGGCTTTACCTATCTTTTCACCATCAGCTTAGATCATACACCCCCTTAGCTCTTCTTTCTGTCCCTCCAAGCAGGCCATAGAACCATTAAATAGACTATTTCTTTTGACTATTTTCTTCTTTACTCCCCATCTTCAGCTGGTAAATTCCTACTCATCCTTAGGATCTTACTAAAAGGATTTCTTCTTCAGTAGGTCTTTCCTAATCTCCCCAGCTAATGCAAGTCCTGTTATGATTTACATCTAAAATGTTCCCCAAAGCCTCATGTGTTTGGAAGGTGGCTGGATTACACGGGCATTATAGCTGCCTTAGTGTTGGGAGGTGGGACCTGGTTGGAAGAGGTGGGTCACTGGGGCATGACTTGGAACGTGGACCTCCTTTCCTCTCTTCGTGGATGCCATGAGGTAAGCAGCTCTCCTTCTGGCCACGCTTTTCCACCATGCCTTCCTGCCTTGAAGGCAGCTATCTATGGAGTAAACCTCTCATCCTTTAAGCTGTGGGTGTCCAGTATTGTGTCTCACTGATGAGAAGGTGACTAAGAAATGTAATTTTATATAGTAATAAATCTACTAACATTCAATTACAGAAGCTTTTTTGACAGTTGTGCACACTCAAAAATTTCAAGAATGAATTATTTCCTTCACTCTAGACCAGGGATGGCAAAGCTTTTAGAGCTTTCAATGATACAAACAGCCCACTGTGGCATGCATGCCATAGGTTCACTGCTCTAGATCTTTCAAAATCATATCCCCAACTGGCTACCATACTTCTCACATAAATGGTTCAGAAGTATTTCATGTGCATGTCCAAAATTAAATCCATATTGGTCCTCTCATAATTTTCCCTATTGCACTGAATAGTGTCACTGTCTTTCTCCTGGTGAACAAGTCTTCAGCATTTTTCCTGCCCTATTCCACTATTGCAAACACAGGCCATGTGCTGAACGTTCTCTTTAATCCTAATTCCAACTTTTTATCCTCCATAACTCCACCTCTCTGGCCCAGACCACCATCAGTTCTTTTATTAACTAGTGTGAAACTAACTGATCACTGCATAACTACTCTTAACCAGTAGGTAAGCCCCTATCCCACTCTCAAACCCAACCTTAACACCCCTTTGCTAAACTCCTTGAGCAACTTACTAAAGCTATTAAGAAAGTCTGAAATAGTAAAGGCACACATAATCTCGGTCTGCCGTATCCCTCCAGCTTCCTAGGTGCCTCCTTCCTTTCCTTGCACTATGCTCCAGATATCCTGGTCTGCTTTCAATCTCTCTGCTGCACGATGGACTCTTACACCATGTGCTGTTCTTACTGGCTACAAGATTCTCCCACCCTGCCTTCACCTCCTCTCACTTCTGAAGGCCCATTAATCCTTCAAAATCATACCTTAAACATCTTCTAACATTTGTTGAGTGAACATGAGAAGCCATCTGGATGTTTTCCAGCACACTAAGTTAACACCTTTTGGCTCTTTACACTACCACTGAGATTCATTTTACACTAGTTTTAATTTCCTAGCATTAATAGTCCTTTTACAGACCATCAGGAATGAGGGGAGTGTGAAACCAGGACAGATCCTGGCCAACAAATAAACATGGAAAAGGAAAATGCTTTCCTTTATTCTAATTCTGGCCAGCAACAGAAACGAAAGGTACTCTAACACAGTGCTCTCCAACAAACTAAGGACGATACCAAGGACTTCACAGTTCACATCTGTGCACAGGCCACATGACATCCTGAACTGAGACTAATTTCAGTTCATTTTCTGCCGTGTTGATGCTGCTCGGACAAAGTCTAAGGACGATACCAAGGACTTCACAGTTCACATCTGTGCACAGGCCACATGACATCCTGAACTAACTGAGACTAATTTCAGTTCATTTTCTGCCGTGTTGATGCTGCTCGGACAAACACAACCAGACTGGCCTAGGGGAATCCTTTGGCCTCAGCCTCCTGAAAGCATGCACCACCATACCTGGCTACTTTTCTTTTTTTTTTTTACTTTAAAACAGGATCTAAGTTGACCAAACATGACTTAAACTTGTGATCCTCCTGCTTCAGGCTCCCAAAGTGCTGGGACTGCAGGCATGTGCCACTGTGCCCAGATAAATGAAGTCCTTTTTTGTTTGTTTTTTGCTAACCAACCTCCTAATACAGGCACTGGATGATTAGCTGAACATATTCTATTCCTCAAAGTTTAGCTGGATGTCAGCTTTTTTCTTTTGAGACAAGGTCTTGCTATGTAGCCCAGCCAGTCTGGCTTCAAACTCAAACCTCCTGCCTATTCCCGCCTTAGCCTCCCCAGTGATGGAATTACAGGCATGTTTCACCTCACCCAGCTTGGGTATCGACTTCACTGACATCAGCATTGTCACTTCCCACTTTTCCCTAACCTGATCAACTTTTCTTGCTTCATTCTGCAGTAACCACATTGGCCTTCTTGTTAATTCTCTGTCAAGTATGGCACACTCATGTCTTAGGGATTTTGCACTTGTATGATTTGCTCTTCCCATAGAAATATACATGTTAAATGTAACTTCACCTTGAGCAGGTCTTTGTTTTTTGAGTGCCTGATTTAAATACATAGTGAGTGAAGACATTTCTTGTTTCCTTTCCAAGCTGCAGTATTCTACATTGAATTTACCCATTAGCATTCCATTTACTTTATTTTTAAAATTTTTCCCTGCTTTAAGTTTCAAGAGGAAAAATGTTTCATGTTTTGCTCCTTGAGAAATCCCAAAGCTTAATGCAGGGTCTAGTGGAAGAGCCACCCACATATTTGTTGACTGAAAGCACAACAGAACGCATTTCATTGTCCAGCCTCCTGAAACACACCACCTTCATCCTGAGTCCTCTCATAAAAAACACATCTTAGGGCTGGGAATTTAGTTGAGTAGTGCCGCCACCTGCTTTGCAAACGCAAGGTCCAGAGTACAATCCTCAATACCAAAAACAAAAACAAAAAAAACCTCATCTTAAGAACTGAAATTTTTCTTTTTGGGGGGAGTTTGAGACAGGGTCTTACTATGCAGTTGAGACTGACCTGGAACTCACTATGTAGCCCAGGCTGGTCTCGAACTCACAGCGGTCCTCCTGCCTCAGCCTCCTGAGTGCTGGGATTACAGGCGTGCACCACCATGCCCGGCTGAAATTTTTCTTTAGGGTTACCTAAATCAGCCCAAAAAGCTAAAATAGTACTGTTGCGGCTGAAACTTCCATTTGTTGATCCTACTTCCATACTTCTTTGTCTTTGGTTCTTCCTGACCCTAAACCCTCAAGTACCACTTCTTTTAACATGTAAACCTGTAAAACAAAAATCTCAATTCTGCTTTTAGAAATATAAATTCCTGGCCAGGCCTCGTGGCACACACCTGTAATTCCAGCACTCAGGAGGCTGAGGCAGGAGGATCACTGAGTATGAGGCCGACCGGGCCTACATAGAGTTAAAGGCCAGCTTGAAGGACACTGCAAGACCGTCTCCAAAATAGTAACAATTGATGATAATGATGAAGATGAACAAAATGTCAAATTGCTTCTCAAGAGATAATTCCTACTTCAATCCCAACCTCGGCTTTCTGTCTTCACTTTCCCTCACAAATCTGACTTTCTTCGTCTACCTGGCTACTGCCACTTGACCAACTTTTTTACTCCTTGCCCTCATCTTACCCACTCAGTCTGTCTGCCACTTTTGCTTCCTATCTCTCTAAACATCATCCCATACTCGGGGCGGGGGGAGGGGCTCATACTTCCATCCTAGTCTCCATTCTGTTTGACAACTCCTACCCACCCTTAACATCACAGCCCGCGTGCACAAAGCCAGCAGGTCCCCCTTTCTCGACCCCGAAGTCAGCACATCCTGAACCTCTGAACCGAGAAAGAAGCCGGGTGAACGATGGGTTAACTGACCCATGATCTCAATCTGCATAAAAAGATGTTAAATGACCCACCTCTGAGACGGATGCTTCTGCCCAACGACTTGTCTGGCGTGGTATTGTAAAGTCGCCAAATTTTACGCCACCTGCAGCGCGAGGTTCCTAGAAACGCAGATGCTACGACCCCCCGCGCGCCGCCATCTTGTGAAGCCACCGGCCTCATGATTGGACAAATAGCTCTCGCGAGATTTTCACCTACCCTGGAGAAAGGAGCATGTGTCGCGATACCTGGAATTTGCGGCTCCTTTTGACCAAAGGCGGGGGCGTGGTATCTATTGAGAGAGTCCTTTGCAATCCGGTGGAAGAAGGAGCTGCCCACCAATATGCTGAGAAACTTGGTTTTAGTTTAAATAACTTCCTGGGCCCCGCTCTAGACTTACGAAGTCATACTACTTGGAGATAGGCGGAGAAGAGGAGAGAAGGAAACTTGTGCTTGATGCCGGGCAATTGTTGCTTATTGTGCAACAGGTCTATCGTTATGGGGTGCCATATTTAATCATCACAAATTGATCTGTGAGGTGGGAAAAAGTATACTCATTTACAGAACTGAGAATCAGATGTTAAGTTGTTTGTTAAAGATTTTACATTCAGGGCTGAAGATGTGGCTCAGGGGTAAAGATCTTACATTCAAATGGCATAAAGTCCTTGTTCTTTGGTTTTTCTCACTTGCCTCTCCCCATCACCACCACCTTTGGTGCGGGTGATCAAACTCAGGACCTTGCGCTTGCGAGGCAGGCTCACCGCCACTGAGCTAAATCCCTGGCCCTCCTCAATTGCCTCTAAGAGCTAGAACCTCTTAATGCATTTCATTTTGTTTCAACTAGATTATACTCATTTTTACCGTCGGGTGGGTAGAGCGAGCTTTAGTCTCCCTACTTTACAACTGAGATAGAAAGGTTAATGACTTTCAGAAGGCATACAGCTAGTAACAAAGCTAGAGCTAAAGTCAGAACCTAGGATCCCCTAATGCTTTTTTAAAAGTGGGTTGGGAGGTTGGGGTATAATTCAGTGGTAGAGTATGTGTATTAGCATGCACCAGTCCTTGAGGGGTTCCATCCCCTGTACCACAAAAACAAAATAGAACAAAAATGTCAGCCAGGCCTGGTGGTGCACATTTGTAATCCCAGCACTTGGAAGGCTGAGGTAGGAGGATCACTGAGAGTTCAAGACTAGCCTAGGCTACGCAGTTCAGTGCCAGCCTGAGCTATATAGGGGGATCCTGTCTTGGAAAAAAAAAAAGAGGGGGTCTTGCTCAGGTCTTAATAATATAAAATCTGAAAAATTATTGCCATAAAAGTGTAAAAGAGGGAATAAGGAATGGAGACTTGAGCTTTATGCAGAAGTCACCAGTGAAAGGCTAAGGAGGTGTTTTCATTATCTGTACAAACCATCCTAAAATGTGTGAGTCAAAACAACAACCATTTTATCTACTCACAGTTTTGCAATCCAGGCTGTGATTAAACCAGCCATTCTGCTGTCCTTGCCAGTGGGCCTAACATCAGCTTGCTCAGCTGAAGGAGCTTGCTCTCTTCTGTAGTCTCAGCTTTTCTCCCTCACCATATGAGTTCTTTTCATAATCTCTCTAGCAGAATAGCCAGACTTACACATTGATTCAAACTTTCCAAAAAGGTGGAAATGGAAACTGCTAGCCTTAAAGCTTCAGTTCAGGACTGGCAGTTTCATCACGTTCTGTGGGTTAAAGCAAATTGAAGGATCAGCCTGGATTCAAGGAGAAGGGACTGTGCCAGTGTATCTTCCAATATTCAAAGTCATTGTTCATTGTGCCACCTCTTGGTATGTGCCAACACACTACCACAGAACATCTTAGTCTGTCTTAGTTGGTAGTGACTTTTGTAATCCCTTCCCACATTTTGTATGTGTGTGGTACTGGAGATAGAACCACTCTACACAGACCTATATCCCTAGCAGTATGGTACTAGTTCTTTTTATACTATTTTCATGCTTGCTTTTGAAAAGCTGAGAGAAAATGGCCTTGGAAGTATGGCCAATAAGATTAAAATCAATTACATTTAAGATGTTGGTATCCTGGTACCCTAGGAATCTGAGGCAGGATGACTGCAAGTTCTTTTTTTTTTTTTTTTTTTTTA
>NW_022900925.1:14391209-14396240 GCF_012274545.1 Fukomys damarensis | reverse complement strand
TTTTTTTTTTTTTTTTTTTTTTGGTAGTGGTACTTGAACTCAGGAACTTATGCTTGCCAGACAGGCAAGGTACCACTGAACTACATCCCTGGCCCTTTCTCCAGAATTTCAAAAAATTAAAATAAATAATAAATGCAAAACTTTTTATATAAAATGAAAATTGTTTGTGGTCTCCACAAAATAGAGAGCCAGATGAGATGACACTTGCCTATAATCCCAGCACTCTGAGAGACTAAGGCAGAAAGATTGCAATTTGAGCCCAGTTTGGGCAATTCAGCAATTTAGCCAGACCCTGTAGCAGGGAAAAAGAAAAAAGGCCTGGGAATGTAGCTCAATGTGAAAGTCTTAGGTTAAATCTCCACTACCCCAAAAAAATAGATTAATAAAATATTTAATATCTGCCTTTAGGGCTTATCTCTCCAGTTTACACTCATACCCAAAGATTTAATCTGGTCAGAAAAGTCTGTACATCTTCTACATACACTGCAGCAAAGACAGCAAAGTTGTCCAATTAGTCAATTAAATCCTTTTTTTTTAATTGTTCGGTTTATGTTGTTCGGTACCAGGGATCAAACTCATGACATTGTGTTTGCCAGGCAGGCTGGCCCCTTGTTTGTTTTTTGAGGCAGGGTCAAGAGCTATATTGCCTGGCTAGCTTAGAACTCCTAGGCTCAAGTGATCCTTCTGCCTCAGCCTCCTGAGTAGCTGGCACTACAGACATGCACCACAGTGCCCCGCTATTTATGTATGCTTTAAAAGGCCCACAAGTATTCTGTGAACTTCTGGTAGAGAAACACATTTTTAGATACACTTCTTGAGCTCCTGAATATCTTATATGTGTAAAGCTATTGCCTTACCCAGTTTTGACTCCCTGGGTGCAAACCCTGTGTTTTATGGTCATTGCCCTCATCTCAGGTAGCTACTTCAGTGACAGTTTGATGAGTGCATCCGCACCAAATCAACATTAGACTGGCATTAAATGGCAATGCCAGGGGTATAACTCAGTGGTAGACCACTTATCTAGCATGCAAGTGGCCCTGGCTTTGATTCCCAGTACCTGCAAAAGATAAAAATAAAAAAGGCAACATTGCTGTTCCCATTTCAATACCCTTACCACACTAGTGCTATTAGCCACAGTCCCAAGGCCAGGGCCCTCCCTTTGCTCCTAGCTCTGACTACTACAGAGCACAAGGGGACAAGCAGGGGGAATGCCAGCCCTGTGCTTATGCTGGGCAAAAGCCTCAGGAGATGTGGCCCCCAAATAGGCAAGATGAGTATCTACGTGTCTTCTAACTGGGTTATCCCTCTGAACCTGTTTCCCTACCGCAGAATCACAGCATTGGTCACATCTTCATCCAAAGGACAGCATGAGGCCAGAAAAGAGCAATGAGTGAGCTCTGGCACTGCCCACCAGTCTATACCTGCAAGGGATTCTGGTAGCTGATACGTTATCACTCCCTGTCAAGGTCCTCCACCTCTGCTGCCAGAGGCCCGAGGGTGAAACCTGTGTCCCAACCAAGGAGAAGCAGTTCAATCACACAGCCATTGACTGTGTATTCAACCACCACCTACTGTGAGCCTACCAGGCCCAGGCGGTAGGGACAGAGATGAGAGCCAGATCTGTTCTCAAGGAGCCCATGAAAGGAAGTTTGGATTCTTTGTTCAAACGGAGGAAAAAAACAATTTTGCAAACAAATCCGGAATAGAAGAGGACTCCAGTGAGCAGACTGAGCCCTGCGCCCCAGGCTTTGAGGGGGCGGGGCGCAGAGGACAGAAGCGTCTTGGGGCGGGGCCCAGCGGCGGCCGATGGGATTCCGGTGCCCCTCCGGTTCCCACGACCCCGCACCCGTGATCCTCCAGTGGAAGCCCGCCTCCAGCCCGGAATTCCATCCTGTCTGACCTCAGTTTCCCCCAGCCCCGGGCCCGCTCTCGTTTTGATGTTCCTGGCCGTCCCGGTTCCCCAATCCTTTCTGTCGCCGCGTTCCCGGGAACCTCCCCGCACGCAGCGAGTGGGGCGTCCACTGGGGCCCGGCCGGGCGGTCTCGCCGGCAGTCACCAGCCCCTCGCCCACTACTCACAGGACCCCAGGCGGCGACTGCCCTCGCTCAGCAGGGCTCCGCCCCAGTCCGGCCCTACGTCTTCCCTGCGCCCAGCAGCCGTGGCCACTCCCCACTCGCTTTCTTGGCCTCCAAGGGCACCTTTCCTCATACGACAACACCTGTAGGCTGAATGGCCTCGGGCGACGATCTAACTCGGCAGAAGGCCTTCAAAGGGCCTGGTACTGAGTGAGGGCACAATGAATGCTACATACTGTTGCTTTTTCCTGAAATCAGCTCCTATGACCTGCTCACTATGTTGTGCTTGGTCGAGCTGTTTACTCTGTGCAGGGCGGGGAGTCACTAAAGTGTTTGTACTTAAATTGTCAAATACTAAGAGTAACTAGCTCATCTTAGTGTTTACTATTGTCCCAGACCTGAGATTTTACAAGCTTTATCTCTTCTAATTAGCCCAATTACTGATAAGAGAGACTGTTACTGCCTCATTGGAGTGATGAGGCAACTAAACTTTAGAAAGATTAAGACTTCTACAGAAGGGCTTGTAGCCAGAAAGCAGCAGATCAGATCTTTAGATGACCTGGCTCTCTGGTACCCATTCACCACTAAGTGTACTTTTATCCCTAGCGCCTTTGCAGAATAGGTTCTCAAATTACTTCCAGGGACCTGCGCTAGGTCAGGAGGCTGGGCAGGAGGAGCAAAACAAGCCCAAGACCAGCCTGGGGAGTTTAGGAAGACCCTGTTTCAGAACAAGATGGCCTGGGGATGTAGCTTAATGCTAGAGTGCTTGCATTACATGTGTGAAGCCCTGAGTTTGATTCCCAGGGCTACCAAAAAATATTATTTCCAGGGTGTGTTGGGGGGAGTCTGGAGGTTCAATGGATTTTAGCCCTGAAGGAGTAGAGGGCAAGCATGCACATCGAATATTTTGTTTGTTTTCATATGCTCCCAATTTAAAAATCTTTTTTATTGTTAAGACGATTTGAACTGGATCTCCTAATTATTTTTATTTTTATTAGTACATGTTTACCATGCTTAATGATTACATTCATCATGGGGTGGGCCAGGGATTCAGCTCAGTGTTGCCGCACCTGCCTCAGAAGCACAAGGTCCTGAGTTTGATTCTCACTGCTGGAAAAAAAATCATGAGGAGTTGGTGCATGTAACAATAAATCTTTTTGTTTTTTTTTAGACCCCACTTCCTAATAAGCCCATTTGCTTCCAAAAGCCCAACCTCTGAATACTGCTGCAGTGAGGATGAAGCCCCAACTCATGAGCCCTAGAGGACATGGCACATCCAAACCATGATATTAACTTTGTAAGGTTAATGGCTGCACCATTTTTACATTTGGATTAGCAGTATTTAAGTGTTCCCCCTCTTTTTTTTCTTTTGTACTGGGGATCATACTCAGGACTTTGCACTTGCTAGGCAAGCTGCAGAATCACTGAGCTAAATCCCCAGCCCTAGTGTTCGCATTTTTATCAAGAAATGTACATAGATTGGCCATGATGGCGCACACCTGTAATCCCAGCACTCAGGAAGCTGAGGCATGAGGATCTCTCTGTGAGTTTAAGACCAGCCTGGGCTACATAATGGGTTCCAGGTCAGTTTCAACTACATTGTGAGACCCTGTCTCAAAACAACAACAATAATAAAAAGGCCACAAATTCATGACAAAACACAACTGTCCTTTCTTTACCCATCCTCCAAGACCAACCAATTTCAAATCTCTGAAATGTTTTTTCTTGTTTTCTTCCATTTTTAAAGAGAGTTTGCACATGCTAGCATGTCATAGTTCATCAATTTTAGGTATTATGCTGACTTCCATTACTGTTTTCTTCTTTGAACAACCCTATATCATGGATCTTGCTGGGCCTGTCCTCATTCCTCCTCTGGGTTTTGCCAGTTTCCATGGTGCATTTTTGTTCAGCCTCCCAAGCAGCTGGACTTACCAGCATGAACCACCATGCCCAGCTAAAACATGGTCACTTTTAATAGTATGTTAGGGTCTGGGGGTGTTTGCCTAACATGCATGAAGCCTTGGGTTTGCTCCCTAGAATCCACCCATGCACACAAGAGCATGTTAAACTTCACAGTTTCTAGTATTTGTTGAGTTCTCTACAATAGGTGTGTTTTATCTACCTATTTATTTATTTATGGGTTTTGTTTTATTTTTTGGCACCAAGGATCAAACTCAGGCCCTTGTGCTTGCAAGGCAGGCAGGCACTGGAACCACTGAGCTAAATCCCTGGCCTATATTTATGTTTTTATGTACTTTTTTTTTTTTTTTTTGGTACTGGGGATCAAATTCAGGTTCTTGTGCTTGTGAGGTAGGCAGCAGAACCACTGAGCTAAATCCCTGGCCCTATTTTTTCTTTTTTGAAGTTATTTTTTTAAAAAATTGTTTTTTTTTTAACCAGGACTACAACAAGCCTTTATTATGGGGAGGATCTGCCCGGCTGTCTCCTAACAAAGGGAAAAAATTATTTTATTGGGAAATAAAACACAAAATGTAGAACACAGCCAGAAATATTTGCTGGATTTTGATTATAAAGGAGCTTGTTTAGATTGCTCTGTAAGCCTTAGTAATAAGCTCTTTAAATTATCACTGAAAATACTACAGGAAAATTTCCCAGATTGGTAGGATCTGAGTTTCCAGATTAAAAAAGGTCACTGAGTCCAGTGTGATTATGCATACCTATATGAGGCTGAGGCAGGAGGATCCTAAATTTGTGTCCACCTTGGGCAACATGGCAATTTAGTGAGATCCTGACTCAAAATATAAATTTTTTTTCAGCTTTAATTGAGTTTATTGGTACACTTTAGGGATACAGTACAGTTACATTCATTGTTGGGATCTTGTACCTCTACATGACAAGTCTTGATTCTCATTTTTTCCCCTTACCTCTGCCCTCCCTTCACCCCCTCCTCCCCTCCCCATCTATAAACACTTTATTTTCATCTTTTCATTCTCTC
>NW_022900925.1:14331350-14389930 GCF_012274545.1 Fukomys damarensis | reverse complement strand
AATTTTTGGAATTTTTTTTCTAGTTCTGTGAAATATAGTGTTGGAATTTCAATTGGCATTGCATTGAATGTATATAGCAGTTTTGGTAGTATGGCCATTTTCACTATGTTGATTCTTCCTACCCAGGAGCAGGGGATATCTTTCCATTTTTTTATATCCTCTTCAATTTCTTTTTTCAGAGTGTTGTAGTTTTCAGTGTAGAGATCTTTTGTTTCTCAAAATACAAATTTTTAAAAAGACTGAGGATATAGCTCAGTGTGAAGGCTCCTGGTTCAATCTTCAGTACATCCCCCAAAAAATAAAGTCACTTAGCCGGGTGTGATTGTGCATGCCTGTAATCCCCTCAAGTGGAAGGCTGAGGCAGGAAGATCACCTGAGTTTGAGGCCAGCCTGGGCTACATAGTGAGTTCAAGGCCTGCTAAATTACATAGCAAGACCTGTCTCAAAAAAGAAAAAAAAAAAAAACACAAAAAACAAAAAACAACTTAGCACAACAAAGAAATGATGTACATATTCGTCATAAACTTTCACACCACCAAAAATAAAGAGCCTAAGAGCTTCCATCAAGAAGAAAAAAGGAAAAACAGGTCAGAACATCAAGAATCAGGATCAGTAGGCTATGGACCTCAGAGGAGGGTCAGTGCCTAAGTGACAAGGGACTTCTTCCTTCAGACAGCAATTCTGATGGTGGAGCTGGCAAGCAATTAAAGAGGAGAAAGCAAGTTGCTCCAGAATGACCTGGGAAGAAGCAAAAGGCTGGTGAGACTCTGAGAGTTTAGTTGTCTCCTGGGTGCAGCACTGAGAACATGTTCCTGAGGGGTGAAGCGAGGTACTTCATGCACAGGGTTTGTAAGGAAGGGTTTTGTTACTCACATGACCTCTTGGACAATCCCTACGGTGTACTGTGCAAGCATTTCCAGCCAGGGTACCGTGAGTATGACGATGGCTGCATATATGATGAGCACAGCAAGCTGTTGAAACAGTTGCTATAGATCTAACTGCAAAACCTCCCCTTGCCACTGCCTCAAGTCTCTCCTCCCTTGCTGGAGCTCTTGTGGAGATGAATACAGGAGAAGACGGGTCCAGAAATGGGAATTCCCCACCCTAGACACAGGGTCAGAGGACTGAGTGAACGCCATTGAGTTAGTGCCTGGCCAGCCCTACTGCAGCCGCACCGCCCCTGCCTGCACAGAGGGCCCCAGTGCAGGAATCAGTATCCAAGACAGAATCTGAGAAGAAGCCCGTTTCAGTGGAGACAGAAAAGCAGCTCTGCCCCTAAGCCACATGTACAGTTCTCTGCATGGGAGAACTGCGTGTACCTGCACAGCGACGCCTGCAACATGTGCAGGCTGCAGGTCCTGACCCCAGTGGTTACAGCCCAGAGGTCCCAGCACATAAAATCTTGCATAGAGGCCCATGAGAAGGACATGGAGCTGTCCTTTGCCATGCAGGGCAGCAAGGACATGGTGTGTGGCATCTGCATGGAGGTGGTGTATGAGAAAACGAACCCCAGTGAGCACTGCTTCGGCACCCTCTCCAGCTGCAACCAAACCTGGTGTCTCAAAGGAATTCGCAAGTGGAGGAGTGCTAAGCAATTTAAGAACAAGATCATAAAGTCCTGGGCGGAATGCAGGATCACATCTACCTTTGTCATTCCAAGTGAGTACTGGGTGGAGGACAAAGAGAAGCAGAAACTCATTCAGAAATGCTAGGAGGCAATGAGCAAAAGGTGTGCAAGTATTTTGAGTAAGGCTGTGGGAGCTGCCCATTTGGGAACTGTTTTTACAAGCGTGAGTACCCTGGTGGCATAGAAAGGAGTCACAGAGACAGAAAGTGGGAACATCAAGCAGGTTCCGGGCCCAGGAAGGAGCCACTTTTGGGAGCTACTGAGGAAAGAGAATAGCAGCCCCTTTGACAACGACAAAGAGGAAGTTGTCATCCTTGAGCTGAACACAATGTTGCTTATGCTTTTGGCTGCAAGTGGGGGCGACAAGCTGACCGACACTGACAAGTGGGACTTGTTTCACGATAAGCTGGAAGACTTTCGTGACTTGGACCTCTGGCGGCTTTGCCCGGCAAGGATCGGCCTGCCAATCCCCTGTGCCGTTAGGCAATGCGTTGCTCTTCTACTCAGGCCTCAACTCTAGGTGCTGTCGGGGTCACTTACCAGGACCTGCTCTCTGTCCTACTGCCCCAAGAGTGTGTCATTTTCTCTGTTTCAAAAAGCTACAGAAATAAATCTTCAAGGTAGAAAAAAAAGAATCAGAGTGCCCTGGACGTGGTGGCACACACTTGTAATCCCACCTGCTTAGCAAGATCCTGTCTCAAAGTGAAAAGGGCTGGGGATGTAGGTGAGTGGTAGAAAGTCCCTTGGGTTCTATTCCCAGAACTAGGGGGGAAAATTAGAGTGGTACATTGGCTTCTGCTGAAGACATTGAATATTAGATCACCATGAAGCTTTGAATTTAAGACTTAGGAGGAAAAACAATGTTAACTATCTATGTGAAGGTAGTATACAGGCACGCAAGTGCTCTGATATTTTATTTACATAGAGGTAGTATAGAGATATACAAGTGCTCTGATATTTTACTTCAGTCCTATGACACTCCTGGAAGATATATTTTGGCAAGATGAGGTTGTGCAATATGAAAGAAAAACTTAGTGAGACCCTGTCTCATAAAATAAAAAGGGTCAGGGAAGTAATTCTGTGATAGACTGTTTGGCCTAGCATGTGTGAGGCCCTGGGTTCAATACCCAGGACCACAAAAAAGTGTTTGTTTTTTTTAAGTTTCAATGAGAGGATATCCAATAATAAAGATATTTTTTAAAAGTCACATCATTTGTAATAGTTGTATATATTCCCTGGAAAAGATACGCTGTACCTTTGCATAAGTTTCCAGGTCTCTTATAAGCAGCTATTTTCAGTTTCTCTATCCTGTAAATAATGTGGGAATGCATCTCTGTGGGTGTGTGTGTGTGTGTGTGTGTGTGTGTGTACCAAGGATTGAACATGAGACCCTGCACTTGCAAGGCATGTGGCAGCACCATTGAGCTAAATCCCTGGCCCTGGGATGCACATTTTATACACTTGAATGCTATAATTTAAAGGGTTTCCTTATCTCTGCGCACAGTCAGTGGGAGATGGGATTCAATTTATCCCAGTGGAGGAACTGTTGGGAAGGTGTCTGAAACTACCTGGAGATGACCTTGCCCTGAACTTGACAAAAATACACAGAGCAGCAGCTCTCAGATCTCCAAGTGCGTGTCATCTGGGGAACTTGTTAAACAGAAGATTTCCAAGCCACACCCTGGAGAGTCTGAGTCCATCTGGGGAGGGGTCTGAGAAAGTGTGTTTTTTAAATAAGCAGGACATCAGATTCTGATTGAAGTGCCTTCCGTGATGGAGTTGCACTGTGAGCATGGATCATAGTTGGAGAAACATGGACTTGGTGGAGGGAGGTAAATGGTGTTCACCTGAGAAACTGAAAATGCCATGGGGGGGTGATAAGGAAAAAAATTAATTAGGTGTCTCCAGTCATCCCAGGGGGTGAGTCTACGGTGCACTTTGGTTTGCAGCTAAACTAGCAAGACGACTTTTGTTCTCCAAGAGGGTCTGATAGACACACTGAAAGGCCTCGTGTCCCCTAAATTAGCATTTCCTGTCCTACCTCATGCTCAGTGTTACTCACTTAGGAATCAGGGGTACATAGAGACACCTTGGCACATTCACTAGGTCATCAAAAAGGCTCTGGCTGGGAAGGTGAGAGCTGCCCTATGGTCCCCAGCAGAGATAGCCAAGGTAAGCAATGCTGATGGCTGGTGGGAGGACGACAGCAGTCTCCAAGAGAGTGTGGTGCAAGCGGAACACACATGGGGGGCAACAATTGGTCCAGCTAGTCTGAAAAATAGTCCGACCCAGTAAGTACACTTCGTGGTATCCATACCAGAGAGAATCTTACACATGGCTCCAGAAACCCTAAACATCCAGGGTATTCTTAGCAGCATTGATTAAACTATAAAAATCTATAAAGAATCCAAGTGACCCTGGGCAGGTGAATATGTTACAGTATATTCCCACAATGCATGGGTAAAAAATTGAATGAACTATACACGCATCACATGGATCAGTCGTGGAAATATAATGAATAAAAAAGCAATTCATAGAATAAGTACATGTTTGTTACAATAAAAGAGTCAGCAAAGCGGAGCAACTTATTATATGGAGAGCTAGATGTAGAAAAATATAAAGAAAAGCAAAAGAAGCCCATGCTGTGGCACATACCTGTAATCCCAGTTACTCTGGAAACTGAAGCAGCAGGATCCCAAATTCAAGGCCAGCCTGGGCAACTTAGAAAAATCCTGTCTCAAAATAGAAAAAGGGCTGCGGTGAAGCTCCATGGTAGAGCACTTGCCTACCATATGTCAGGCCCTGGGTTCCATCTCCAGGACAGAAAAACAAGAGGAAGAGGAGCAAAAGATTGTGGAACATTCCACCACCTGCCTTGCAAGTACAAGGTCCCAAATTTGATCCTTGGTACAAAAAAAAAAAAACAAAGATTGTGGAAAAATTCAGAATTGTAGTCATCTCCAGGGAAGGCAAGAGATAAGAGGTTCGGAGCAGTGGTATAGTTTTTGTTGTTAATTTGGGTGGTAGGCTCCCAGGTGTTTATTTTACTTTGCATATAATATAATAGATATTATATAACAGATATATAATGTGACTTCCCCTGACTATATAAAATGTTTAAATATATAAAAATCAGAGCTGGGTGTTATGGTGCACACCTGTAATCCATGCCCTCAGGAGACTGAGTCAGGAGGATGGCCATGAATTTAAGGTCAGCCTGGGCTAAATAGTAAGACCCTGTCTCAAACAACAACAACAAAAGTCAAACAGATAAAATTTCTAATAGTCTGGGCCGGGGATTTAGCTCAGTGGTGCCACTGCCTGCCTTGCAAGCACAAGGTCCTAAGTCTGATCCTTGGTACTAAAAAAAAAAAAATCCTGATAGTCTCAAGGCTACTTCATACTCTGTACTTTATTTCTCTCTTTCTTTCTTTCTTTCTTTTTGGTACTGGGGATCAAACTCAGGACCTTGTGATTGCGAAGCAGACATGGTACTGCTGAGCTAAATCCCAAGCCTTTCATTTCTCTTTTAAGAGTCACTAGGAACCAGGAAGTAAGACGTTAGGTCTGAAGAGCCCAGTGGAATCTTTAAAAATTCAACTCCATCTGCACCATCTCCACCTCTCACAGATAGTACCTGTCTAAGTCATGGCCTCATTTCTCTCCAGACTGATTGAATGTTTAGCTCCTATGCCATTTTTCTCAGATGTCATTAGTGCTACGCATAGAGCTGTTTTCTGAACAAGAAAGACATCCCAGTAACCACACACATTTTTTTTTTTTTTGCTATATTGAGGATTGAACCCAGGTCTTGCACATGATAGACTAGTGCTCTACTACTGAGCTACAGCCCCGCAGTACACCCCTTTTCTTATCTTAATGTCTCCAAAGCATCTCAGCACCCACTCCTTTCCATCTGCCAGCCTCACATCTGGCTGGGCCTCTAGACTTTCTTCTATATCCCAGGTGATGAGCCTCCTTCAGCTTGCTGCTTGTGAACTTAGCAGCTGGCCCAGGTTCTCCTTGTGTCATATTTCCTAATCCAAAGACCACTCAAAGGCCAGGGATTTAGCTCAGTGTCATGGTGCCTGCCTGGCAAGCTCAAAGTCCTGAGTTTGATCCCTGGTACCAAAAAGAAAAGAAAAAAAGACTATCCAATCTTTGGAAGAGGGGCAGAATGTCTGAGGTGAGATTTGCCTTAAACAATGCAGTTGAACAGACCCTGGAATTCAAAATAGGTGAATTCCACCCAGTCATGGTGGTGCACGCCTGTTATCCTAGCACTCCAGAGGCTGAGGCAGGAGGATTGCTGCGAGTTCAAGACCAGCCTGGGCTACACAGTGAGTTCCAGGGCAGTCTGAACTACATAGTGAGACCCTATCTCAAAAAAAAAAAAAAAAAAAGAGGGAATTCCTATTCTTCCTCCCTCTGCCTGATTGTATGACTTCAGACAGTTCCTCAACCTCTCTGGGCCTATTTTTCTGCCTGAGAGATAGATTCTTGACCTTTGGATCACTGAAAATGTCCATGGGCCATCAAAAGGTAAAGGGTTTAGGCCAAGAATTTAGCTCAGTGATTCTGGTGCCTGCCTTGCAAGCACAAGGACCCAAGTTTGATCCCCAGTACAAAAAACAAAAAAGGTAAAGGGACCTTACAATTCATCTAGTTCTATCATTTGCCTTAAAGACGGAAAAACAAAGGCTAGGCCATGTGGAGACACGGAAGGGCCAAGGATGCTTGTGTGCGTCTCCATTGCCTCTGTTAGAAGCTACACTGGCAGCTGTGCAGACCAGCTCTTCTCTCCATCCCGTCTCCCATTTCACTCTATAGTGACAAATGTTGAAGCACAATCCAGTTTTCCTGCCTCCATCACCTTGTCTCCTGTCTTAGTCACTTTCTCCTCACTGAGACACAATACCCAACACCCACAAGTTAAAGGAGTAGTGGTTTACTTTGGCTCATGTTTCAGTAGTCTCAGTCATTGCATGACCCACATGCTCCAGGCAGAAGCAGCATGGCGGAAGGGACAGGGGGAGAGAGCTGCTCACCTCATGGAGTACAGGAAGCACAGAGCCACAGGAAGAGCTGGGGAGGGAGATTAAACCCTTCCAGGCTCTGCCCCCTGTGATCCACCTTTTTGGACCAGACCCCACTTCCTAAGAGCAAGTCACTTACAAACACCTATAATCCAATCACCTTTGAAAAGCCCCACCTATGAGTGCATGAAGCTCTTGGGGACATCTAGATTCAAACAATAACACCTCCTGTTGTTTGCTGAGGCACAGAGGTGAGGGAAGAGGACCTAAAGCCTTAGCTGAGTCCTGTCCCAGCTTCATCCAAGGACATGACCCTCAGTCTTCAAAAGATACTGGTTGTTGGGCCGGAGATTTGGTTCAGTGGTTCCACCGCCTGCCTTACAAGTGCAAGTTCCCGAGTTCAATCCCCGGTACCCCACTCTAAAAAAAAAAGACAGTGGTTGTTAAAACTGCTGCTGAGAGCTGGGCATGGTGATGCACACTTATAATGCCAGCATTCAGGAGGTTGAGGCAGGAAGATTGCTGAAAGTATGAGGCAAGCTTTGGCTATACAGTAGTTCAAGACCAGCCCAAAATACAAAGTGAGATCCTATCTCAAAACAAACAAACAAAACTTCTGTTAAGACTGACACCCTCTGAGGGTAAGAAGAGCTTACCTCACCTGACAGCTGGTCCATTACAACCTTGGCAAACTGAAACTTAGAACTCTTCTTCCTGTTATTTTTTTTTTTGGGGGGGTGGCATTGAGACAGTCTTACTGCATAGCCCAGGCTGGCCTCTCACTTGCAGCAATCCTCCTGCCTCAGCCTCCTGAGTGCCGAGATTACAGGTGTGCATCACTATGCTGGTCAGGACTCTTCTTCTTATACAAGGCCTGAGGTAGAGGGAAAGGGGTAAGGATGCAGGGAATTACAAAACAGTTTGACACTAACTCTCCCTGTCCCTCATAGCTCACGCCGTCTTCCTGTGAGTATTGAGATGAGAGAGGCCCATGGAGCAGGAGTGGGGGTGGGAAAGCAAGTTCTCTGAAAGAATCGAAGGGGGCAGACTAGTGCTCCTCATTGCCTCCAGAGGGAATTCAGGAAGGAGGACTAAGAAGTTTTTGCCCTGGCCCTTTTTTCAGCCAATGAATTGGGAGTTTATGTATTAAATGGAGAAATGGGAGACGGGATGGAGAGAAGAGCTGGTCTGCACAGCTGCCAGTGTAGCTTTTAACAGAGGCAGTGGAGACGCACACAAGCAAAGAGGCTGGCATCCCAGTTTGGCTGCCTGATCTGTAAGGTGGGTGGTAAACAGGCAGACTAGGACTGCCACAGCCACGGACATGGCCTCTGCCAGCCCAGACATGAAGACTGCCCGCCTTCAGCTCCCATGTGAAACTGAGCCATTGAGCAATCCCATTTGATCCTATTAGGTTTTGCCTTCTTTATTATTCAACTATGTTTATAATCTATAAAAACACATGACTGTAAGACAAAGAGGGCTCTTTTTTACATTTCATGTTACAGTACACACGAGTCCAAATGAGATTTTTGTTGTTGTTGTTGTTTTGGGGTGTTTTTGTTTGTTAGTTTTGTTTTGTTTTTGGTACTGCTCTTTTTTACATTTCATGTTACAGTACACACGAGTCCAAATGAGATTTTTGTTGTTGTTGTTTTGGGATTTTTTTGTTTGTTAGTTTTGTTTTGTTTTTGGTATTGGGGATTGAACTCGGGTTCTTGTGCTTGCAAGGCTGGTGGCGGAACCACTGAGCTAAATCCCTGGACTTTGAGGGGATTTTGTTGGGGAGGCACCGGTCCCCACTAGTCATAGGGACTCTGTTGGCTGTTTTTCCACGTCCCACTTAGTGACAGAGGGCTCTCTCATCCCTAGAAACAATGAGCAGCCACTCCCTCACAGGGATCCAAGGCTCCCTCTCTAAGTCTCACAGCCCTGTTTCCTTCTACCTGCCTGGGTGGCCAGGGCTGCAGAAGGCTGGAGAGATTGGTATGTTTTTATTTGATTTTATTGTTTTGGTATCAGGGATCGAACTCAGGCTGTTAGCGCTTGCGAGGCAGGAGGCGGAACCACTGAGCCAAATCCCTCGCCTTGGTATGCTTTTTAAACAGATACAGTATGGTAATATACAGATTTTTTTGAAAAGCACATTAAAAAACAACATCTATCATTGGATCTAATCACTTTCTACTTTTACAGTGGAGATAATTGTAAATAGTATTTCAACATGTTGCAGCAACCCCAGCATAGTATGAAATTATGATTTCTTCTGAGCCACCTTCATCCTTTTCCCCCCAACCCTAACCCTATCCTGTGGCAAAAACGATGAAGGTGGCTCAGGAGAAATGATGCTAGTAACACAAAAACGATAAAAACTTTCATGTTAAAGGAACTCTCACATATTTCATGATGTTGGAAACTCAAAGGACAAAACGTTGGAAGCTGACCCTAACTTAAGAAAAAAAAAGAGAAGCCGGCATGTAGCTTGAGTCAGTGCTAGAGAGAGCACCTCTCTATTCATGAGGCCTTGCTTCAATCCCTAGCATTGCAAAAAGCAAAAAGTAACATCAAGAACAGCAGGACAGCTCACCAACTAGAAGAAATCTTGCTGGCTCTATATCATGAATTATCTGGTGAGATGGGGGCAGCAAGAGAGTGAAATTCAGGCTCGATACTGCTTAGCTGGGTGACACATGCCTGTGATACCAGTTCTTGGGGGGCTGAGGCACAAGGCTCACAAGTTCAACACTGCTCTCCCTTCCCTCTTTCCCCCCTTCCTCCCTTCCTTTCTTTTCTCTTTCTTTCTTCATGGTGATGTGGGTTAAACCCAGGGTCTTGGGCAAGCTAGGCAAGCACGCTACCACTGAGTTACGCTCTTAGCCCTACGCTATTCTAAGAAATAAAACATTTTAATTTTCAGCGTCTTCCTTCCTTCCTTCCTTTCTTTTTCTGTTTCCTTCCTTCCTTCTTTCTCTTTTCCTTCTCCTTCTCCTTTTTGAGACAGGGTCTTGTGTGTTAACCTCCTGAATTACTGAGATTACAGGCATGTACCACCACGGCCTGGGAATGTTTCTTATTTTTAAAATTATGGTGTATTAAATAATTATTAGCTTTATACTGTTTTGTTTCTCATTTTCATATATATTTCCTATATATTTACAACTGTCTTAGCTACTTTTCTCATTGCTGGGACAAAATACCCAACGCCCACAGATTGAAGGAGGAAAGGTACGTTATAGCTCACAGTTTGTAGGGGTTTCGGTACATAGTCAGCTGGCTCCAAAGCAGGGCAGTATGGCAGAGGGGTATCACAGGGGAGAAATGGCAGGGCAAGTGGAAAGCAGCAACGGCAGCAGTAGCATCAGAAAGGCAGCAAGTCTCCCCTTCCCTTTTACTCATCCAGGCTACCTGCCTTTTGGGTGGAGCCACCCACATCCAGGGTGAGGCTTCCCATTACCCACATCTAGAACTACGATAAACCAGTTAGTGGGGTAATCCAGCGTCACACACCCTCCATCCCAGTATCTCACCCTTAATCCACATCCAGCTCAAAATTTAAAAAATTTAATCTAAAGAAACAGCAGAGAGCATGGTCATCAAACACATTGCCAGCTCCTGTCCCGAGCTTGCTGATTCAGTAGGGCTGGCGTGGGTCCTGAGAATTTCCATTTCTAAGAAGCAATGTGGAGAAGGTGAAAAGGGATTAGAGGGTCACTCTTTGAGAATGGAATCCAGACTCTATAGGTTTACTGACTTTTCCACGAACAAAGCCTCTCATTCATCAGGGCCATCATTCTTGGCTCGCTCTGTCCATGACATCACCCAGCATTTACCTACCAGGTAAGAATGAGGTAACTGCTGACTGAGAGTCACGCAAGAAACAGAGTTAAATAGGGCCTGGAAAATCCCTTTGATTCTCCCCTTTTCTCCCATCTCTTCAAAGCACAGAACAAACCATGACTTAAGAAATACATACACTCCGGGAGGGGTGGTGCACATCTGTCATCCCAGCACTTGGGAGGCTGAGGCAGGAGGATTGCCTCAAGTTCAAGGCCAGCCTGGGCTACATGGTAAGCTCAAGGATAGCCTGAACAACAGAGTAAGACCCTGTCTAAAAAAAAAAAAATAAAAAAAAAAAAAAAAGAAAGAAAAGAAAAGAAATACTTACACATACATATTTAAATAGGTGAAAGGGCCAGGGATTTAGCTCAGTGGTTCTGCCGCCTGCCTCGCAAGCACAAGGACTCGAGTTTGATACCTGGTACCAAAGGGAAAAAAAAGGTGTACATTAAATATATAATGTATATGTATATGCATACATTTCATTATAAAGAAATACATGCTATGGAGGGAAATCAGAAAAAATAGAAAGAAGAAAAAATAATTCCTCACAACACCCCAAAGACAACCATTTAATATTGTGTTGTATTTACTTTCCAAATGTTATTTCTACTACAGAATATGTTTTGAAGTTTTTCTTTTAAACACTGTTGCAGTATAAAGGGCATGTATTTTTAAAAATTAGGACATTCCTTTTTTATAGTCTTCTCACTTAACATTATATCATAAACATTTATACTGTTATGTCATATTTATAAACATTAAGGACATAATATTCAACTGTTCTCTTATATACTCCAATTTTTCCAAATTTTCAAATATTCAAATTACATGAACTCAGGGATGGAAAAATATAACTTCATTTTTCTCTAACTGAACTAAATTTACTTCTTAAGTCTCAGATCAGAAGTGAAAAGAAAAAAGTCATTTCCAGGTTAATGCAAGTCTTAATTGAATTCTGTGCTTTTCCCAGTTCTTAACCTCTCTTTCGCAGAGGGAATTATGTAACTGTCAGGGAGAAGTCAAAGGGGAGAGGACAACCTCTTCTCGGTCTCTGTTTGCATTGTTCTCTGCGACTTCTGTCCCAGGTGTGAGATGAGCCATCCTGTCCTCAGGCTGGGAAGGAAGGGAGCAGAATTCAGCGGTGGGAGTGATGTATGAACGGGAGGTAGGAAGAGTTTCTCCTCCATGCCCACAATCTGCCCGGTGGTGGCCACACCCTCACCTGTCCCTGTAGCCTCCTCCTCTCTCAGACATGAGATCCTTTCCCTCTTCGGGGGTAGGGTGCGCAAACCCTGAGAATCTGTTCCGATCTCAAGCCTGCACACGCTCCACTGCCCTGTCTGCTACATATCTTCACCATCCCAGAGGGAGATTTTCCACGAGGCTCGCTTCTTGCCTAGGCTTTGCCCAGGAATCAGTCTTTTCAATTCCCAGCCACAGTGCACTTATTGACCTTCAGAGGGCCCAAGTGCGCAGGTTCTGTTCCTTTGTTTCCTTTTCAAACTGTCTGCCTGTCTTCCTTCTCTAATAGGATTATCCACTTTGTCCTGCTGTAGCAAAAATCCTGATACTGATGTATTGGTCAGATTTCCTGGGCTGGGACGAAATACCCAGTATTTGTAACCGAAAGTAGGAAAGGTTTATCTGGCTCACAGTTTCAGAGGTTTCAGTCCAAGGTCAGCCGATTCCATGGCTTTGAGTATAAAGTGAGGCAAACATCACAGCTGAAAGTCGTGGAAGAGGAAAGCCACTTGCTTTATGATGGTCAGAAAGCACAGCACAGGGGAGCAGTGCTAACAAGGCATATAGCCTCCAGGGGCGCACCACTAATGAACCACATCCCACTGGAGGCCAACTCTTACTAGTACGTTCAGTTATAAACATCAGTGGGCTTAAATTTGTGAACCTCCTTCCTCAGCTTCCCAGAATGCTGGGATTACAGGCATGTGCCACCATGTGTGACTTTTTATAAGGAACCTGTGATAATTAACCCCATTTCCATAATAATGGCATTAATTCATTCTGAGGGTGGAGACCTCATGCTTTAGTCACCTTTTAAAGATCATGATTAAGGCCAGGGATTTAGCTCAGTGGTACCTCTGCCTGCCTTGCAAAGTACAAGGTAAAAAGATCATGCTTGTGCCCAATGTGGTGACTCACACCTGTAATCCCAGCACTCGGGAGGTTGAGGCAGGAGGATCACTATGAGTTCAAGACCACCCTGGGCTACATAGTGAGTTCCAGGTTAGTGAGACTCTGTCTCAAACAACAAACAACAAAAAACAAACATATATAAAAAAAAAAAATCAGGTTTGCAATCCCAGGATCTAGGAGGCCAAGGCAGGAAGATTGCAAAATTTGAGCTCAGCCTGGACAACTGAACATATTATCAAGACCCTGCCTGCTGAGCTTATAGGCATGCGCCACCACACCTGGGTGAAAATTTTTTATCTTTAAAGTGACAGATAAAACTGTATGTACTTGTCATATACATAGTGCTTTTCTGTACTCAATCCTAAAAATCTATTTTCTAATCCCTTTCTTATCATACATTGTTTCCAATTGCTATTGTGTAGCAAATAGACAAAAATAAGATACTCCAACAATATATATGTACAACAAAAAGTTTTGGTAAATTGTATATTTTAATCTATTATTCACACCAGCATCTATCTTTATAGGCTAGCTATCATGGTGGGGCATGCCTATAATCCCAACACTTAGGAAGCTGAGGCAGGAGGATCTTGAGTTAGAGAGCAGACAGGCTCTCAGTACAAAACAAAACAAACAAACAAACAAACAAAAAATTAGGGCCAGGGATTTGGCTGAGCAGCACTGCTCCTGCCTGGGATGCATAAGGTCAATTCCCAATACCAGCGGGCAAAAATTACCTTTACAGAAATAGAATTGTTGGTCTCCATGCCTCCATGCTCAAGCCTTACTCTTCCTTTGTAGGTAGCTTCAGCACTCCCCACCTCTTGTTTCCCCTCCCTTCTTGCTACTTCCCTCAAACCACATTATCTTCCTGGCAGGTTTCCTCAGTCAAGCTTCTTTTAACAAATCAGCCTTGCCCCTTGTCCCTTGTGATGTCATTCTCAGCCTGGACAATCTCTTAGAAGATCCTTTATTGACCTTCACTACAGTAGAGAGACTTGGAAACAGTCCCTGCCAGCTGAGAGGCATGGTATGGAGGAGTCAATGTGGCACTTCTGGGACACTTAATAAACAAAGTCCACTGCCAAGTAGTCACCTGGGCTAGGCAAGCACTGGGCCTTGATAAGTGGCTGGGAAAGTCTGATCTTCAACCCTTGGATTCTAGCCATGGGAGGACTCAGCAGAATGCAAAGTCCTACAGTGAGGTTTAGGCCTTAGATGTGCCAGCTCTTACCCTTAAGTCTGAACACAAGTTTGGCAGTAAGGCAGGGACAGTTGGCAGGGGAGCCTCCTGTGAATATAACAGGCATCAAATCTCTCAAGCGCAGCCGGGCATGGTGGTGCATGCCTGTAATCCCAGCACTCGGGAGGCAGGAGGCAGCACTGAGGCAGGAGGATCACTGTGAGTTCAAGACCAGCCTGGGCTACATAGTGAGTTCCAGGTCAATCTCAACTACTTAGTGAGACCCTGCCTCAAAAAAACAAACAAACAAAAAACAACAACAACAACAAAACCCAAATCTCTCAAGTGCAGTCTTTTTACCCACCAAGAATGTTTCCTGTTCCCTCTGATTTACTTCCCCAGCAAAACACTAGGATTGACACCTTCTTGATGACTTTGGCACATAGGTTTTTATAGGATCTCAGAGCTGGAGTAATCATTAGAGATCATCTGCTCCAGCCCCCAAGATCTATTACACAGACAGACCAAACTTGCCTGGTGATATTTATTTTATAATGCAGTGAGTGTCACAGCCTGTTTCCTGAAATCCTATTCAGAGTTCTTGCTTTAATATACTATTGTTTTCCTCCTCACCTATAGTTTGATTTTTTTTTTTTTGAGAAAGGGTCTCTGTAGTATAGGCTGGCCTTGAACTCATGGCCATTCTCCTGTCTCAGCCTTCTGAGTGCTGATTATAGGCATGTGCCCCCACACATGGCTTCCATAGGATATTTCTATTTATTCTATTTATTTATTTGTTTGTTTTTTGGTACCGGGGATCGAACATGTGGAAAGCAAACTTAGGTTTGCAAGTACACAGACACTGGTGAACCTAGTAAGGTGGCAACTATTCTCTGCCACTCTTCCCTCTTTCTTTAAACTAAGTGTTCATATATTTAGTACCTGAGAGGTGAGTGACTCAGCTTCTGTGCATGGTGGTGCTGAGGAATAAAGACCCCAGCTGAGGAAGAATGCAAGTGAGAGGTAGAGGTAGAATCTGTGTGTGTGTGTGTGTGTGTGTGTGTGTGTGTTGTAGGGGGCTTCTAGGGTGGTTAATGTCTCAACAGTCCAGAACATATGGCTGTCCCTCCTCTTCCTGGTTGTTTCCAGGGCTATGATATCACATCCCTTCAGATATTCTCTGAAGAGTCACACACTGAGCCAGAACAGGAGATGGTCTACCAGTTGCCCGGGGATGGGACATGTGCTCTCCCCTGGAAGCCTCACCCAGCCACATGATTCCAAGTCGAACAGGTGGTTCCTTCAAGGAAGGTCAGGGGATTATTGTTAGAAGGAGACATGGACAGCAGAGCTCTGCCTATAACCGTGGCAAGGGTGATTTCCTAGGGGTGACAGAACAGAATCTTTGCACTGTATATGGTTTGTCAACTCTAAGCATCAATTCTAGTGAGACTTCCTGAGTGCCACAGGCTGGAGAGATAAAGCTGCACTTCCCAGGCACACTTGCAGCTGCATTCTGTTTATCTTTTTCATCTTTTTATTAGTTTTTTTCCCCAACTCATAGTACATACATTCATCATGGGGAATGGGTACATATACACAGCACATCTTGATCCCTGTTACCTCCCCTTCCCCTCTTCTCCCTCTTCCTTCTATCTTCATATCCCCTTCTCATCCTTTCAAAGAACGAATTCTTTTGATTCATTGATTCTTTGTATTGTGTTTTAGTCTTAATTTTATTAAGGTTTGGATTGCCCTTGTTTTTCTAGGACCTTGAGACACATCATTAGTTTTTGTTGTTGTTGTTTTGTTTTGTTTTGTTTTGTTTTTGAGACAGGGTCTCACTATGTAGTTGAGACTGACCTGGAACTCACTATGTAGCCCAGGCTGGTCTTGAACTCACAGTGATCCTCCTGCCTCAGCCTCCCGAGTGCTGGGATTACAGGCGTGAGCCACCATGCCCGGCCATTAGGTTATTTTTTTGGAGGAATAGCTCTATTCATTTTATGTGTGCACTCAGAACTGCTTTCGTTGCATCTCATGGGTTTGGTATGTGGAGCTTCCATTGTCATTGAATCCTAAGAAATTTTAAATTTCTTCCATGATTTCTTCTGTGATCCACTGATTATCCAATAATGTTGCACTATGATATAAAAGTATGCAGGGAATTGTTTCAATACTTTTGTATTTATTTAAACATCCTATGTGGCCTAAAATATGGTCTATTTTGGAAAAGTTTTGTGTGCTATTGAGAAAAATGTGTATTCTATTGTTGTTGGATGAAACACTAGATATCTGGTAAATCCAGTTTTTCAATGGGGTAGTTTAACTTTGCTGTTTCTTTGCTGATGTTTCTCATCTGGTTCTCCTAATTGTGAGAGTAGGGTAATGAAGTCCCCCACTATGATTGTATTTGGTGTCCGTCCTTTTAATTCCAGTAAACTTGGGTGTGCTGACATTAGGTGCGTAATTACAATTGTTATCTCTTCCTGTTGAATTGTTCACTTTACCAGTATGTTGTGGTCATCTTTTCTCTTTTGATTAGTTTTGGTGTGAAGTCTGCTGTGTCTGAAAATAACATAGCTACTCCTGCTTTTTGGGTGGAGTATTGTTTCCATGCTTTCACTTTCAGTCTATGTACTTCTTTTCGGAAGAGATGTGTCTTTTGTAGGCGATACATAGTTGCATTTTTTTTTGGGGGGGTACCAGGAATTGAACTCAGGTCCCTGTGCTTGCAAGGCAGGTGCCAGAACCACTGAACTAAATCCCCCGCCCTGCACTTTGTTTTTTTGATCCAATCTGCGAGTCTGTGTATTTTGAATGGGAAGACCATTGGCATTAAGAGTTTTTATTGTATTGTGTTTATTGGATCCTGTCCTTGAATTATTTTTCCAGGACTTATTTCTTTTTTATTTTTTTCCTTTGGTTTAACTACTCTCCCAGTTAGATGTATATTTTTCTTTGGATTCCTTGGTCCTGGTGTCCTCCCATTTTTTTTCTTTTTTTTGAAACAGGGTCTCATTATGTAGTTTAGGTTGGCCTCGAACTTGTGATGATCCTCCTGTCTCAGCCTCCCAAGTTGGGAATACAAGCATACACCACTGTGCATGGCCTATGATTCCCTTAAGTATTTTCTGCCATGCTGGTTTAGTGGTCATGTATTTCTCTAAGATTTTTTATTTATTTATTTATTTATTTATTTATTTTTGGTACCAGGGGATCGAAGTCAGGAACTTGTGCTTGCCAGGCAGGCATGGTGCCACTGAACTAAATCCCCAGCCCTAGGATTTCTTTGGTATGGAAAGTCTTTATTTCTCTATCCACTTTGAAGACTAATTTTGCAAGACATAAAAGTCTGAGTTGACAAATATTTTCTCTTAGAGCTTGAAAAAACTCATTCGAGGCTTTCCAGGCCTTTAAGATTTGTAGCCAGGTATGGTGGTGTATATCTGTAATTTCAGCATTTGGGAGGCTGACAGGAGGATCACTGTGAGTTTGAAGCCAGCCTGGCCTACATAGTAAGTTCAAGGCCAGGCTGAACTACACAGTAAGTCTCAAAACAAACAAACAAACTTTTGTAAACACAGTTTGCTTTGAGAAACCCAGTTATTCTGAAGGACTTTGTAAGACCTGAAGCCTCACTACCACTGCAAGGAGCTCAACAGCCACTGAGGGCTTTCAAAATGTAAGACCAAGGGCCTTACTACCACTCCGAGGAGCTCGATTCTACCACTCCTAAGAGCTCAACTGCCACAAGATTAACCCGGGAAGGAACACACCGGACATATTAGAAAGGGAACAGACCTTTACTAGTCCAGCCAGACGGCACTCCCCGGAGCCAAGCAGCTCAGAGAGGCGCCAGTCAGGGGAGTAGGTCCCTTTTATAAGGGGATAGGCAGGGTGGGGGTCTACTCAAGATGCTTACAGAATGTCCCAAGGTTTTCAAAACATTCCTTCTGGGCAGACAAAGAGTGAAACAATCTTTATCTATTTACCCAGAACTACTAAATGTTCACCTGTTAATTCACATTAATCACAATTGAGACTAGGATTTAGATTACAAAGTTCTGCAGTCTTACATTCCTAAGCAAAGGTAGGGGTGCAACTACAAAGAGGACTGGTACACAACGGCCTCTGGGACCATTACTCATCCAGCATGGACTCACTTTAGTTCAGTTAGGTCTTACAGACTTGTCTTTATGGTTCTTGCTATTTCCCTCTGACAGCTTTCAATTTTCTTTCCTTTTGCTGAATTTCTGCAATCTTGATTATGATGTTTTGTAGAGCATTTCTTTTCCAGTCATGGCTATTTGGGGTTCTATATGCCTCTTGTTCTTGAATTTTAAATACTTTCTCTAGATTTGGAATATTTTCTTTCATGATTTCAGTGAATAAATTTTGTTTGTTTTTGTTTTTTGAGACAGGGTCTCACTATATAGTTAAGACTGATCTGGAACTCACTATGTAGCCCAGGCTGGTTTCAAACTCACAGTGATCCTCCTGCCTCAGCCTCCCAAATGCTGGGATTACAGGTGTGAGCCACCACGCCCACTTTCAGTGAATAAATTTTTTATACCTTTTAAATCATCTAATTTTTCCTTTTGTTCTGTAATTCTGATATTGTTGTTTTGCAGTATTTTTGTTTGTTTTGAGTCATTTAGTAGCTGTCGGATCCAGTTTGCATGATGTCTTGTCATTTTTAGGGTATCACTGAGTTCATGATCTACCATATCCACCTTGTATTCTATTTCTGACACTCTGTCCTCACATTGATTAAGTCTGCTACCTGTGCTTTTAATTCAGCTTTTTATATCATCTATCTCTGCATGCTTTTTTTTTCATATTTTCTAATTCCTTTTCAACATGGTCATTTATATTTTGTATTGTCTTGAACAGTTCAATTAGTTTATTATTTGTTTCTTCTTTAAGCTTATTGAACATTTTATTGGTAAAATCCTTTATCTGTTTAATTGTCTTCTTTGAGCTCATTAAACATCATATATACTTGCTTATATGTTTCATCTTTTATCTCTTCAAACATTTTGCCCATTTAGTTTTTAGTTCTTTGCCTATTGCTTCCTCTATTTCATTGTCCCTAAAATCAGCTTTTGGGAAATTAGGAGCTTTGAGAGGCATCTTGTTGCTTTGCTTTCTCATGTTTCTATTTTTTTACCGGGGACTGAACTCGGGTCCTTGTGCTTGCAAGGCAGGTGGTGGAACCACTGAGCTAAATCCCCAGCCCCATGTTTTTATTGTTTTTGCAGTGTGGGTTGAAGATCAGTTAGGGTAGAGAAAAATTTGTCACTACGGTGGAGATAGCTCTATCCCCCTGTGATGTGTCATTACGGTTAGCTGTGTTTTGATATTTATAACCTTTTTCAAACTATTCAGTTTACTATTTGAGAGTCTCCTTAGTATCCAACCTTCAGGAGTGCTTTGTACCTAACAACAATCATAAAGGAGAAAAGGAATTTCAGGAATGTTGACAATACAAGGACAACCCAGATTTGGGCATTTACAGGTAGTAGAAACCATTTAAAAATAACAACTATGACACCGTTAACAATAGAAAAATGATCAGCAATAACAAGAGTCAAAAATATACCATAAAAACCAATAATAGCTACAACTACACCATCCTTAAAAACAGGAAACAGAGCCAGGGATTTGGCTCAGTGGTTTTGCCACCTGCCTTGCAAGCGCAAGGGCCTGAGTTCGATCCCCAGTACCAAAAACCCAAACAAAAAACAGGAAAGAGATCTGCAATAATAATGTAAACAGAAATACATATTAAATATTGACATAAAGAAATATCTACTTGAAACTATACCACAATTAACAATACAAAAAAACTATGGTGAATGTAATCATTGTATGCTACAAATATGTGCAAAAAATAAAGCTTTAAAAATATAAAAATGGGAAAGAGTTCAGCAATAATAAAACAGCCAATAAAATAGCTAGAAGTTTAAAAAGTTCATGAGGGTAGACAGGACCTCCTCTGGGAGCCAGGGTTGGCAATCCAGACTGCTTCGTTTTTGTCTCTGTGTTGTCTTCAGTTTTTCTGTAGTCTGATTTTCCAGTCTGCTCTTTCTTAATTCCAGGCGCTTCACTTCTTTTTTCCTTTGCTAGTTGTGGTTTCCAGGTGTCTTGATTCCAGGGCCCACAGAAGCTGTATTTTGTTAATGGTCTTTACTCTCTGACTTTTCCCCCTTAAATTCTTTTATTGGTGCATTTTAGGTATTCAGTACATTTACATTTGTCATTGGGAACTTGTACTTTACATGACATACCATGGTTCTTATTTTTCCCCTTTCCACTGCTCTCCCTTCACCCCTTCCACCCTTCTAGTCTCCAATTTTTAATCCTTCGTTGTGTTTTCAAATACTGAGTGTGATTTTCTTTTTCTTTTTTTTTCTGCCTAATCCCTGCCTGACACACCTGTGTATCTTTTTTTTTTCTTTTTTGTACAGGGGCACCACTGAGCTAAATCTCTGGCCCTTTTATTGAGATGGTCTCACTGTGCAGTTCAGGTTGCCCTTGAACTCACTATATAGCCTAGGAAGGCCTCATACATGTGGCTATCCTCCTGCCTCAGCCTCCCAAGTGCTGGGATTACAGGCATGTGACACCATGCCTGACCTGTCTGTGTGTCTTGAAGAAGCTCTTGTGTGTTCTTTGATGTTGATATGACTTCTAACAGGATGTCTTTCCTCCTTGAGAATCATTAATGTGAAAGAAAAATGGCATGATATATATGAAAGATGTTCATGATATATATGAGATAAAAAGGAAAGCACAAAGTTGCCAATAGTCTGATTCTCTGCTCTCCTGTTCCAATGTGTATGAATCCATAACCCTGATGTCTATTCAGAAGTTATCATTATTTCTACCATTGGCAGGTTGTACTTTTCCTGATTATTTCACTACAATGACCTCTATTCCATCTTTAAGACCTCCTAAGACTTTTCCAGGGAGTCATTGTTCTTCAAGAATCTCAGTCTTCACTCTGTAATTTCTATTTTGTTTCCCAACCACTTCTGTTCCATGCTAGACCACTTCATTCCTTTATTTCCCCTAAAATACTGTACCACAAACCTCAAGTCATATGTGTAGCAGACTTCAGTGAAGAATTGAGGTACAGAATGACAATGACAGCTGGGTATGGTGGTGATGCACACCTGTAATCCTTGCATTCTGAGGGGCTAAGGGAGGAAGATTGCAAGTTTGAGTCTAGCCTGGGTAACTTAGTGACTTAGTGAGAACTTGTCTTAAAAAAAACAAACTAAGGCCAGGCGCGGTGGCACATGCCTGTAATCCCAGCACTCAGGAGGCTGAGGCAGGAGGATCACTGTGAGTTTAAGACCAGCCTGGGCTACACAGTGAGTTCCAGAGCAGTCTGAACTACATAATAAGACCTTGTCTCAAAAAACAAAAAACAAACAAACAAAAAAACAAACTAAGGCCAGGCGCGGTGGCACATGCCTGTAATCCCAGCACTCAGGAGGCTGAGGCAGGAGGATCACTGTGAGTTTAAGACCAGCCTGGGCTACACAGTGAGTTCCAGAGCAGTCTGAACTACATAATAAGACCTTGTCTCAAAAAACAAAAAACAAACAAACAAAAAAACAAACTAAGAATGTAGTTCATTGTAAAGTACTGGGGTTCAACCTCTAGTAATTAAAACAACAACAACAACACTCTACAGTATGGAACATAGGTCAAAATTGAACATTAAATATCACTGTCCTGAGTAGTCACCAACCATTCTCCTGCCTTAAAACACCTCTTGATGTTCAGGTGTTTGGCACCTTCCCCCAGAGATTCCCTGTAGTCTGTAGTGAGGCTTTGTGCAAATTAGAAAAAAATGCCTGCTCTGAAGGGAGTTGATGCAGCACCCCCAAAAAAGAGTACCTGGGCAACTGGAGAGTCTATGCTCCATCTTACCTGGGCGTCTACTACTCAGTTTCAGCCAATCATAGCATGGCAGGAATGTGAGCCAGGGTTGGCAGGCTTTGCAAAAGAGGGAGACAGAGTTGGAGGAATAGGCAGAGAAGGAGGAGGAGGAAGAGGAGGGGAAGGGGAAAGGAAAAGTGAAGGGCAAGGAGTAAGCGAAAAACATGAGGCAGAGGAGGACTAGCAAGAGGAGGAGGGGAAGAGGAGGAATAGAGCCAGAAGCCTAGATTCTAATTTTGAAATAATCAGCTTTGTTAGTAACAGGCTAAACAAAGTATATTACTAAGTATTTACTGTGTGTTAAGAACTTTCCTAAGTACTTTATAGATATTAATTATTTTATGTTTACAACAACCTATAAAGTAGTTACTATCATTACCTCCACTTGATAGACGAAGAAATTGAGGTGCAAAAGTGAAGTTGTACAAAGTTATACGGATAATAAGCAGGAGAGCAGGATTTTAACTCAAGAGTCTGGCTCTAGAGATTATATTCCTAATTATCACGCCTTACTGCAAGTATCTCAGTTTCTCTCAGGCATTGCAAATTTTTTATCTATGTTGAAGACTAATGGAACTTTGAAATGTTTTTTATCTGTACCACTGTGACCCGACACCATCAGGTCTGAAGCCAGGGAGAGAGGGGGAAGATGAAGAAGAGAAGACGATACCAAGATTATTCTTGATAGCTGGGATCAGGTGGAACCACAGCTTGTTGGGTGCTAGTGGCCCTCTGGAGCATCACAGCCCTCTTTATATTGGAAGGCAACCAGGAAGAGAAGGCAGGGCACGTAGTGTTTGTGAAGGCCACCTGGGCAGAAGGCAGCGTGACTGCGCATGCACAGGAAGAGAACAGGGAAGGACGCAATGTAACTGTCTCCTGGGGCTGTCCCACCCAGGGTCTACAGTCTATGGACTCTTATCTAAAGGAGGATAAAGGGAGCAGGGAAGAAGAGACAAAGGGTCATCTTCAGGCTTGCCCAAGGCACTGCACTGTCCAATATGGTAGCCACTAGCCAGATAGGTCTGTCCAGGACTTGGCACGTGGCTAGTGAGAATGACGAGCCGAGTGTGTGTGAGTGTGAGATGGGACGCGACCCAGAGCCTTGTGCATGTTAGGCAAATGCTAGACCCCAAGCTCTTCAATGTCTTCTTTTTGATAGGAAAAAGACTGGAAAGACATATCCCAAAATGTCAACAGTTAGCATCTGGATAAAAGAATTATGTTTCAACCTTTATTTTATATCTTTTACCTTTTAAATTTTTCTACAATAAACAGATAGGACCCTTGAAATCATATACAAATAGTTACAAAATAATTCTCTTTAGGATTCCCAGGAGGTCAGCAAAGAACATCTGGGACAGGGAGCCTGACAAAGGTGCTGAGGGTAACAGGGTCTAGGTGGAGTGAGGGCCTGGGAAGGGATCTTTGAAGAAAAAAAAGGAGTGAAGGATTATCTGACAAGTTTGTACGACAAGTTGGATTAAGAGGGGTTAACAGAATTGCTGGATTCATGTGGCAGACTCAGAGATTCAAACAAAGCTGAACAACACATGACAAAAAGTGAAATTCACTTCAGGAAAAATAAATGTATTTGATGCTGCTGTCATTGATATCTACGTAGTCCTAATAATGAAGGCACTAGGCATAGTTTTAACCAACATTATGTTAAAAGACACTGAGAAGGAGCTGGCCATGGTGATGCAGGCCTGTATCTCCAGCATTCATTGGGCTGAGACAGGAAGATCTTCAGTTTGAGGCCAGACTGGACAAAATGACAAGAACCTGTCTCAAAAAAACAAGAACGTGGTGGGGGCTGGGGATTTAGCTCGGTGGTGCCTCTGCCTGCCTTGTGCTTGCAAGATCCTGAGTTCAATCCCTGGTACCCAAAGGAAAAAAAAAAAAAAAAAAAAAAAAAGAATGTGGTAAGGCACACTTGTAATTATAGTATGCTTGGAAGCTGAGGTGTGATTGTGAGTTCAAACCTAATCTGGGCAACTTAGTGACTTAGCCAGATCCTGTCTCAAAATACAAAATAAAAAGGGCAGGGGATGTAGCTCAGTGTAAAGACCTTGGGTTCAATCTCCAGTAATGCCCCCAAAATATTAAGGTTGAGGAGCCCATAATCCCAGCACTTAGAAGGCTGAGGTGGGAGGATTGTCATGAGTTCAAAGTTTGGGGTACATAGTGAGCTCAAGGCCAATTTGAACTACAAAGAAAGACTGTCTCCAAAAAAAAAAAAAGAAGAAGAAGAAGAAAGAGGAGAGAGGAAGAGGACTAGGTAAAGTCAGTCAGTTAAATCTTCCAAGTTCATAATGAAGCCACTATAAACTGAGAATGGTGACACACACTTGTAATTCTAGTTAGTAAGGAGACTGAGGCAGGAAGATGCCAAGTTCAAGTTCTGTCTGGGCAACTTAGACAGACCCTGTCTCAAAATTTTTTTAAATGGGCTGTAATGCAGTGGTAGAGTACTTGCCTGGCATGTGCAAGGCCCTGGGTTCAGTCCTCAGTACAAATAAACAAAAAAGAAAAAAAGAAAAGCCAATGTAAGCTTGTTATTAGACATATGAAAGTGATGCCAGAAGCAATGCTAAAAAGGCGTCAAAAGTAGTTGCATCTGAGGAGCCGGATTTGGGGAGGGAGGAAGGGAGCAGAAGTCTGCTGAATTTCCTTTTAGCCTTTCTATTCTATTTGGCTTTTTTATTTTTTTTATTTTTTTCCTATTTGGCTTTAAAAAAACTCTGCATCTATGTAAAAGATTATTGATTGATTTCTTTAGAGATAGTGTCTTGACATGCTGCCTTGCTCAGGATACCCCCTAACTCCTGGGTGCCCCTGCAAGTGATGCTGCTTCAGCCTCCTCAGTAGCTGGGAGTGTAGAGCATATTCCTGGCTAAGATAAATATTTTGGTAGCTGTGTGCGTGTGTGTGTGTGTGTGTGTGTGTGTGTGTGGATTTGGGGATTAAACAAGGCCTTCACAATGAGCTACATTCTCCACTCTCTTTATTTTGAGGCAGGATCTTGCTAAATTGCCCAGGTAAGACTTGAACTTGTGATCCTCCTGTCTGTCTCCCAGAGGCAGAGATCGTAGGTGTGTATCACCATACCCGGCTTTAGTGTCATTAAAAAAAATGTCCTTCAGTGACCAGGAAATAGGTATGATACTACTTTGTCTTTTTCTTCTTGGTGATGTCTAGTGGATCCTGCTTCCTGGTCTCATCTGACTGGAATATATCTTTGTCAGGCATAGTGACCAAGATAGGACATGTGACCCACACTGAGCTAAATCCCCAGCCCCTGGCCTTGAATTTATGGCATTCTTCTGTCTCAGCCTCCCAAGTACTGGGATTAAAGGCAGGTGCCCCCACACCCAGTAACCCAGATTTCTTTACTTTTAAGGCTGAATAATATCTCATTGGAAGGGTATACTGCATTTTTTTAGCCATTCATCGTTGTTTTCCCTCAGTTCTGGAATTAAACCCATGGCCTCGCTTATGCTAGGAATGAGCTCTACCAATGAGCTCTATCCTCAGCCATTTTTATTTTTTGTTTTGGATCTCACTAAATTGCCCAGGCTGGTCTCAAACTTGCAACCCTCCTACCTCAGCCTCCTGAGTAGCTGTGATTATGGGCATGTATCACCATGCCCGGCCTCCCATGCATCTTTTGGTAAGAATTTGGGTTACTCACCCTTTGACACTTGCAAATAATGAATGTGGGTGTAAGATATCTGCTTGAGTCCCTACATTAAGTCTTTCCAGGATACTGTACGGTAACTCTGTTGAGTCGTGTGAGGGTTCATTATTTCCACACTGTTTTCCACAGCTGCTGCATTCTTTTAATTCCCTCCAACAAAGCACATGGCTTCCAATTCCTTCACCCCTTCCTCAACACTCATTTTCAGTTTGTATTTTAGATATTTAGACATTAGATACAGACCTGGGTGCTGATGTTGTTTTGCTCTCCTGGTGTTTCTCAGTGTGGCAGTGATCTTGTCATTGTGGACACTGTGAGTTGAATTGAATTAGGCAGAGCTGGCCGGAGGCGCCAGGCTCTCTGGGAGATGCTGAGCTAGCCTGGAACTACTAGGCAGGAGGAGCAGAGATAGAATTTACCATCTGGCAGTCTAGGCCTGCAACAGACTTGAGTGATGGTTAAGGACATGGACATTAGAGCCAGGGCCTTGAGCAGGGCATTAGCTCAAGCCCTGAATCACAGCTTCCTTCTCTGCAATAAATGAGACAGCACTGAAACTGCTCTTCTAGGGCTGTTCTGGGGCTTGGGTGACAATGTCCATGGCATAGGAGTAGGCAATGATAATGCTGACTATTTTTATTAACTCTTGCTAGGAAGTAGTATAGCTTTTAGACCCATCCAAATTCAATCAAGACTTCCTTTGATTTGGTCCACAAATCTTCCAGGATGAATATTGTTTTAAGCATTGAGAATATAATAATAAACAATAGCAGACAAAGCCTGGCCCTTGTGAGTGTTTGTATTCCTTCAGTGAGCTTGTAATCTCGAGAGGTAGAAAGGCTTCAGTTGAATAATCACCTTAAATGAATGTATTATTACAAAATAAGATGAGTGCTGTTGTGGCAGAGTCTCTAGTAGTTATTTTTCCCTCTTCCTCCACCACCTTTCTTTCCCCTCTTCTTTCTTCTTTTTAAAAAAATTTTTTTGGGCTGGGCGTGGTGGTGCGTGCCTGTAATCCCAGCACTCAGGAGGCTGAGGCAGGAGGATCGCTACAAGTTCAAGACCACCAGCCTGGGCTACACAGTGAGGTCCACAGCAGTCTGATACATAGTGATCTCAGGAGGCTGAGGCAGGAGGATCGCTACAAGTTCAAGACCACCAGCCTGGGCTACACAGTGAGTTCCACAGCAGTCTGAACTACATAGTGAGACCCTGTCTCAAAAAACAAAGAAAACAAACAAACAAACAAAAAAGTTTGTTTGCTTGTTTGTTGAGACAGGGTCTCACTGTGTAATTCAGGCTGAATTTGAACTCACTGTGTAGCCCAGGCTGGCCTTGAACTCCCAGCGATCTTCCTGCCTCAGCCTCTTGAGTGCTGGAATTATGTGTGTGCTCCACCACACTTGGCTTTTGTTTTCTATTTTTCCTTCCTTTTCTTTTGGCACTGCTGGGGATTGAATGCACTCTCCTTTATGAGTAGTAGAACCTTCAATTTCTAGGTAGATGTGTGGTTACCTAGGGTGAAGACTACACTTACCAGCCTTCCTGCAATCAGATGTGACCTGGCTTTACTCTGCCAGTGGGGCATGTGCAGAGATGACATGTCTCTCTTCTAGAAAATGGATGTAAAGGGAGGAGTCTGGCTCCTTTTTCCTCTTTCTTCTTCCCACTTGTGGGAATGTAGACAAAAGGGTTAGAATTCCAGCTGCCATCTTATATCAGAAGACCATGGGAATGAAAGTTATGTGATTAGAGTGACAGAATCAAAGTCAAGGGTAAAATGTTCCAGGCAGTGTGAATCCAAGGACTTCTAAACATGAGAGAAGGGTAAACTTTGCTTTTGTGGAAGCGCTTGTTTGGGGAGAGTCCTGTAATTTGCAGCTAGAAGAAGCTGTACGGCTCTATGTGCATATATAACGTGGAACCTGACCCAGATGGCGAGGGGTGTGCTTGTGTGATGATGTAAAGCTTGGACTAAATTAGTCCGAGACAGGGTGGGAAAAACCATTTTAAACAAGGGGAAAACTCTTGTGCAAAACTCTGAGGTGGAAAGGAGCTTGCCCTGCTCAAAAGAAAAGAAAAAGGTTGGGGTGGTTGGATCAAAAAAAAAAAAGTGAAAGGGGAGATAGCACAAATAAGGTTGGGAAGAGGACCACACACCTGTTAAGGCTCTTGGTTGAGGCAGACAGGAAAGGGGAGCTGTTGAAGGGGCTTTAGTGAGGGTTTAACAGAATTTGATTTGCTCTTTCCTTGGCTGGAAGCTCCATCCACCTAGACTGCAGTTACTACCTCCTAGTCCCAGAATAAATTTAAAGCTGGAATCAAATATTTGCGCATAAACTATTTTTATCATGGTAAAATATAGTGCATATATGAATTTTCCATTTTTACTTTTGTCCTTTCTGTTTGGTTTTTTGAGACAGGATTTCACTATATAGTTCAGGCTGGTCTTAAACTCACTATGTAGACCAAGCTGGCCTCCAGCTTGCAGTGATCTTGCCTCAGCTCCCCAACTGCTGGGACTATAGGCATGTTGCACTATAGCTAGCTGATTTTAAACTATTTTTCTTTTTTTGTTTGTTTGTTTGAGGCAGGGTCTCCCTTTTTAGTTCAGGCTGGCCCTGAACTCACTATGTAGCCCAGGCTGGCCTTAACCTTGCAGTGATCTTCCTGCCTCCGCCTCCCGAGTGCTGGGATTATAGGCGTGTGCCACCACACCCAGCTGATTTTAACTATTTCTAAATGTACAATTCAGTGGCTTTCCTTATGTTCACAATGTTGTGTAACCATCATCACTATTTCCAAAAATTTTTATGGATGCATTTTTGCACTTACTCATGCCTTGAAGTGCACTTCAGATTACCATACATCACTGCGACAGTCAGCAGTATGTGTTCCTAGAAAGTGGGCTGTGGGATGTAAAGAGGGATAGCAGGAACTAACCTTAGAAATGTCACACTGGGGCAGCAGGTCTGGGGCTCTGTCATCTGTCGCAGGCCAGGCCATTTGATACGCTTACTTAAGAGGAAGTGTCTTCGCTACTTCTGTTGCTGAGACAAAATATCGAAACCCAAAGTTAAAGGAGGAAAGAGGTTTACTTATCTTACAGTTCATAGAGGTTTCAGTCCATAGTTGGCTGGCTCCAGAGCAGAGTGGCACATGGCAGAGGAGAACAACAGTTCATAGCACCCACAAGGAAGCAAAAACAAGAAACCTGGGCCAGGGATGTAGCTCAATGGCACAGTGCCTGCCTGGCAAGTGAGAGGCTCTGAGTTTGATTTTTGGTACCAAACAAACAACCCAAGGACTTCAACAGTGTCTTTCTCCCCCATTCATCGTATTTAGACTACTTAGGGTGGATCAGACTCACAGACTCACACCCTTAGTCCTAGTGCCCTCAAGCCTAACATTGCACCATGAATCAATTACACACTCTAGATTCAGTCACCTCTGAAAAAGTCCCACCTAAGACTGCATGAGGCTTTAGGAGGACATCTAGACACAAGCCACAGTAGGAAGACCTAGAAGGATAGAGACCAAGGTTAGTTGACATCTGACTTCTCCCAGGGTCTCCGAAGAACATTCAGACTTCATTTGTGTACCAAGGAATGCCAGAGATGCCAAACTGGTTTTGTCTGTCTTTCTCAACTCAGAGAAAACAATTCCCTGGATATATACCATGGCATATCCAGGATAAGAGATATCCCAGGATAAATAAAGGCATTTTCCTGAAGCATTTGTTCAGTTTATGGGAAATAGTTTGCATTATTTTATTTTAAAACAAATATGCATGTATTATGGGTCAGAAAACAACTTATGATGAAGTTTAAGAGTCAAATGTGGGCTGGGAATTTAGCTCAGTGGTTCCGCCACCTGTGAGGTGTTGAAGAAAATGTACTTGCTGTTTTGGGCCTTACTCTTGGACTTCCAGGACCATTTACCCTTTCTCCTTCTGCCAGTGATTATGAATCTACTCCAAGCCAAACAACTTAGTCCAATCCTTGCTCTGATGTTTCCTGGCTGTGTCTCGTTGGGCAAATTACAGTATGTAACCTAGCTGGGTCCCAGTTTCCTAATCTGTAAAGTAAATGATTGTAGCTAACTCAGAGTTGTTATAAGGTATAATTGTATAATAAATACTTACAAAATGCTTAGCACATACTAAGTATTCACAGAGTTGGCAGTAAGAGTAGAATCAGATGGAAATGTTTTAGACCTTTAGCTGTTTTTTCAAAGTTTTTAAACTTCCCAGAGTGACACTTACTGATTGCAAAATATTAAAACAATACAGAATAAATAGGACCAGGAATGTTTCTGCTTCTGTGAGGATGAGATAGTCAGAGGTAATACACAGAGATCTACAAAATGTGTATCTTTCCTTTTAAACATTAAAGTATAATTTTTCTTTTTCTTTCTTTTTTTTTGGTATCAGGGAAAATATAATTTTTCTTTTTTTTTGTTACCAGGGATTGAACTAGGGACTTTGCACTTGCGAGGCAGGAGGTGGAACCACTGAGCTAAATCACTGTCCCAAAAATTTAATTTTTCTTAAAAGTTCAGAGAATGAACCTAGGGCCTTGAACACACTAGGAAGCACTCTACCACTGAGCCACAGGCCCAACTCACATTGAAAAAACTCTCAAGTCATTTATGGGGCACTAATTATGTATTCCATACTGCTGTTACACTTTCATCCTCATTCATTTGTTGCACTGTAGAGCATTTTAGTTGTGCTGCCTATCTTAACTTTCTTCCAGAAACATAATGACTGCTCCCATTGCTGAGAGTGAATGGAAAAGACTATGCTCCTAACCCAAAGCCACTGTCTACAATTTCCTCTAAATAAATCACTTCTACAGAAGACCTTTTATAGAGAATATAATCTGAGACCAAAAAGCTTTATGTAAAATGGTCTTTATTTTTGGTGATCATTTTTGTTTTGTTTTGTCGCAGTACTGGGGATTGAAGCCAGGAGCACTCCGCCACAGAGCTTCATTTCAGCTCTTATATTTATTTATTATATTGGGGGTTGAACTCAGGACCTTGCGCTTGTGAGGCAGGCGTGGTGCCACTGAGCTGAATCCCCAACCCAAAGTGGTCTTGATATATTTCTTCTGTTCTGCTTGACTTTAGGCTTCCATCTTGATTATGAGATTCCATACTTGGAGGCTAGTTCTTTATTTTTCAGTGTTCGAGGTTTCCTTCTCTAGGCCATCTGTGCTATGTCCCTCACCCCATGTGAATCATGTGTCCTTCTGTCTACTTGCATAATATCACCTAACTTTCTTGTGACTCCAATTGTAAAGCCCTGTGAGTCTGGTTTAGTTGTCTTTGTTCTTCATTAGATTAGACATTATTGAGGCCAGAAAATGTGCTGTTTTCTCTTCACACCTAAGACCTAGCATATAGTAGGTACATGATATTTACCAAATAAAAAATATGTTGAATAGACTGGTAAGAGCAGACATTTGTTTACAAAGTTTGCTGCAATAATTTTTCCCAGCCCTTTATACAAACCCCCTATGCAATATAACTTTGCTGCGTCTTCCATCAAAAAGTATAGTTTCTCCTTCACTCCCTGAATCTGGGCTTGACCAATGGTACATCAGCAAATGTGGTGCAAGCTGAGGCTTGAAAAGTGCTTACTCAAAAGGTATTATCCTGTTTGGGCTATGGCTGTAACCCTGGGACCAGGAGGTGAACAAGCCTGAGCTAGCACAATGGAGAGGCCTCATGCAGGAGGGCTAAGTTTAGCCAGCAGCCTGCCTATGTCCAACTGGCCAATTGCCAGGCAAGTGATGAGGCCATCATAGACTACCCACCTCATTTAAGACTCTAGATGACCACAGGCACTTGAATAACTTCAGGAAAGACCAGCAGTAGAGATGTCCAGATGACCCTGCAATCATGAGCAAATTACTAAGCCACAGAATCATGAGCAGGCCATAAAGTTTGAGATAATTTGTAATGCAGCAATAGGTAACTGATATAAAAAGTATTTTATAAGTATCACTTATAAAGTTCCTTCATGTAGTTTCTCTTCCTAGTTTGCTTTTAGTGGCTACATTTTGTTTTGGATTGTTCAGATTTCATTTCACTTTCTTCTTAGAGCAGCAAATAGATATTTACTGATGGAAAATTCTGAAAAATAACATTTCTGAATCAAAGAGTAGTTGACATTGTGATTATACTTTCATGTGTGTGGGTGGAGGGGCAGTACACTGGGGATTGAACCCCGGGCCTTCACACTGAGTTGTAGCGCAACCTCTTCATTTATTTATTTTTTTAATTTTAATTTTGTTTTGAGACAGGGTCTCACGATGTAGTTGAGACTGCCCTGGAACTCACTATGTGGCCCAGGCTGATCTCAAACTCACAGCAATCCTCCTGCCTCAGCCTCCCGAGGGCTGTGATTACAGGAGTATGCCACCACATCCGGCCTATTTTTTATTTTTGAGACAAGGTTTCCCTAAATTGCCTGGGCTGGGTTTGAATTTGTGAGCCTCTTGCTGAGCCTCTGTGTTAGTTACTTTTCTCCTTGCTGAGACAAAATACCTCGACACCCAAAGTTAAAGGAGGAACACTTTAATTAGCTCATAGTTTATAGAGTTTTCAGTTCATAGTTGTCTGGCTCCAAGGCAGGGTGACATGGCAGAGGAGAAATAGCCTATGGCAGAAGACAGCAAAGTAGTGATGAAGCAGTGCAGCAAGCAGCAAGCAGCAAGCAACAAACAGAGGCCCTCTTCCTGTCCCTTATATCTTATCCAGGCTTAAGGCAAGAAGCACTCACACCCAGGGCTGGGCAACCTTGACCTAAGCATTGTACCATGAATCAGTCCCAGCATCACAACCTTGTTCCCAGCAGCACACACCCTAGATCCAGCTACCTCTGAAAAGCCCCACCTATGACCTCATGAGGCTTTGGGGGGACATCTAGATACAATCCAAAACAGCCTCCCAGTGTGCTGGTATTACAGGTGTGATTATCTTTTAATTTTCTACCCTCTTCTGGGTCAGTAACATATTTTGGACAGAACGAAGCTCACTTGTAGTTTCAGGTGTGGGCCATGTTAAAACTAAATATATCAAGCAACATAATCCCATCTCCTTTACCAAGACTTTGATCTCCCAAACTTGCAGGGCATAGTGGTAGTGCATGCCTGTAATCCCAACACTTAGGAGGCTGAAGCAGGAGGATTGCCCTGAGTTCAAGGACAGCCTGGGCTACACAGTGAGTTTAAGGCTAGCCTGGACTACATAGAGATACCCTGTCTCAAAAAGAAAAAGAAAAGAAAAGAAAATCCTCCAGACTCGAATGAAACTTATCACATTCATAACTGACCCTGACCCAACATTCTGTTACCATGTAGGAAGTCATTCTGAGGCTTCAGTGGCACCAGAAAGACATAAAAAGTCTATGGGCTGGGGATTTGGCTCAGTGGTTCTGCCGCCTGCCTTGCAAGTGCAAGGGCCAGAGTTTGATCCCTAGTACCAAAAATGAAAAACAAAAAATGAACAAACAAAAGAGATAAAAAGTCTAGAGAAGCAGTACCTGGCCCTACTGTAAAGTTGGTTGAAAACCAAGGAATAGAAAGAGTTAACCATACTAGTGTGGGCCAAAAGGAAGCCATGGTAATAATTTTAACATCAAAGTAAACAAAACAGACCTTAAGGAAAAAAAAATGCTCTTGAGGACAAAGAACAGAATGTGACAATAGATCACAGAAAATATACTAACATACATTCACCTAAATATGCCTCAAATTATGTGATAATAGCTGACAAATTCAAATTATGTAAAGTAATAGCTGAAAAAAGTAAAAGAAGAAGTCATGAATCGGCAAAGTATACCTCTTTTAGTGTTAAGAGCCCTGAGCTTTGAATGCTTGTAGCTGACAACTCTTAGTGACCTCCCTTGCTGCTTGGAGTAAGCATTGACCTGCACCTACCTTGAGAACTCTTTTGGCCACAAGAGATGGTAGCTTCTGGAAATTCTCCTTTCTCTGTCACTAAAGACTAGCCACCTTTAGTGTCCCAGCTGCTGGCAATTTTTAGTGCAAGCAGCCTTTGGTGTAACCAACTCAGCTTGCTCTACTAGAGAAAGAAATCACAAATATGCAAAATTATGGCATCTGAAAGAGGTTTTATTAGGACTTATGCTGCAGTACAAGGGAGAATAATGCATGAACTGACCTGCGAAGGGTTTGGTGAGGTTGCTCATATAGGGGAAAAGATGGGCTCATACATGCATAGTGTCACACTTTCTGTTTGGTCATGGGTAGAGGAGGCAGATCTGGTGACCTGATTGAGGAGGGCTGCAGAGGGGTGGAGGGAGGCAAAGGGGCTGTGAGGCGAAGATGAAGAGGTGGAGTCATCTGGGATAAGATTCTGACCAAGGCTTGCAAATATCTCCTGGAGTGGTTGTGGGGTGTCTGATGTAGATGTGGCCAGCTGTAAGGTGTTTGGGACATGAACAAATTAAAAATAAAAAGTTCCTCTTAAGGAGTGTCAAGCCCTTCTCTCCTGTCTCAAAACACAAGAGGTTTTTTAAATAATAAAATAATATAAATGAGTATATACTCATTAGCTCTGAAACTCTACAAAAACAGATACATTTCTGAGGAAATATAAAACAGCAAAACTGATAGAAGAAAAAACTGAAAACTCGAGGAGACTGAGCATTGCTAAAGTCTCAACTACATAGTGAGATCCTGTCTCAAAAAACCAAAAAAAAAAAAAAATTAAAAATTCATCCTTTTCTTTAGAAAAAAAAACAAAGGTTTTTCTTCTAAGAGAAGGGGATCTCATTATGTTGCCCAGGCTGACCTCTAATTTCTTTTCTTTTCTTTTTTCTTTTTCTTTTTTTTTTTTTTTTGAACCGGGGATCAAACTTGGTACCTCGCTCTTGCAAAGTAGGCAGTAACCTCTAAATTCTGAGCTTAAGTGATCCCCCTGCCTCAGCCTCTTGAGTAGCTGGGACCACAGGAATAGCTCTGCGCTCAGCTAATCTTGGAACGTTATCTTCTGTACTTTCTCTTTTTTTTTTTCTTACATTATTTCTTTAATACTTTCTCCTCAACTATTTTTCTGTCCCCCTCATATCCCTATTATTAACTTTTAAATAATTTCTTTACCCCTATCTTTCTCCTTTTTTCACATTTTAGGATATTTCCTTAGCCTTATCTTCCAAACTTTTCTACTAATTAAATTAAATTTATTAGTTAATCAATTAATTTATTTTTTATTTTATTTTTTTGTTTTTTTTGAGACAGGGTCTCACTAGGTAGTTGAGACTGACCTGGAACTCACTATGTAGCCCAGGCTGGTCTCGAACTCACACTGATCCTCCTGCCTCAACCTCCAGAGTGCTGGGATTACAGGTGTGCGCCACCACGCCCGGCTTGAATTTTTAAATTGAAAAGACCAGCTGGGTATGATGACATATGCCTGTGATCCCAGCACTTGAGAAGCTGAGGCAGGAGGAACACCATGAGTTCAAGGCTAGCCTGGTCTACCCAAGTTCAAGGCCAGCCTGAACTATTTAGCAAGACCCTGTCTCAAAAAAACAAAGCAATCAAAATAAAAAGATGTACCAATGGTCCAGCACAATTACAGAGGAAAATTCACACTGAGCCAATCTTCACAAAACTTTAAAAAACTGGAGACAATAAAAATGTTAGGAGCTGGGTATGGTGGCATGTGCCTATAATCCCAGCACTCAGGAGGCTGAAGCAGGAGGATCACCATGAGCTTGAGGCCAGCCTGGGCTACATAGCAAGACCCTGTTTCAAAAGACAAAACAAAACAAAATATTAAGAGAAATAAAACAAGTCACACATAAAATTGGGAATCAGAATGAGGCTGGATTTCTCATCATAACCATTGGAAGCTAGAAAACAAGCCATGCCTTCAAAATTCTAAGGAAAAAAATCATTTCTCATCCTAAAAGTCTAAATCAAACTATAACCCAAGTGTGACAAGATTATAAATACATATTTTAAAAATAAATACATATTTGAATATTCATGGTCCAAAAAATCTAATGTATTACACAATTAAATTTCTCAGCAAACTCTCAGAGGATGATCTCCATCAAAAGGAGTGTAATATGGATCTATAAAATAGGGGCTTTAACATTAGAGAGCAAGGAAAGACCTGTGAGGCAGTCCAGAGTAATGGGTTTTTGTTTGAGGGGTTTTTTTTCCAGTGCTGAGAATCTGTGCTTTGCCACCGAGCTATACCCCCAGTCCAAAAGAGCAGGTTTAGGGTTATGCTGCAGACTCTGGGCGTGTGTTAGGTCAAGAGAAATCTGACAACAAAGGAAGACCATTTTTAATGTTCATGAAAGCAGTACAGGAAAGAGGATGTAATTACAGCACACTGAGCTGTGAATGATATTCCATGTTTATGACAAGTTAAGCACTGAATACCGATTTACAAAAGTTGTAATACAACCAGCCAGTATATTGGATTTAAGTAGGTTTTTTGTTTGTTTGTTTTTGTTTTGTTTTGTTTTTTTCTTTTGGTGTCAGGGATTGAATTTAGGACCTTGCGCTTGTGAGGCAGATGGCAGCACCACTGATCCAAATCCCCAGCCCTACCTGCCAGTATATTAGGAAGGTGAAGAATAATGTGTGTCTATGTTTGTCTGACATAAATTAGAAGAAAATTGTACTCCTTTCTTACTCCTATTCTGCCTCTTTTTTTTCCTTTATTGGGGATTGAACTCATGGACTTCACAGTTACATCCCCACCCCTTTAAAAAAATTTTTTTTTTCCAGTATTGGGGATCGAACTCAGGACCTTGCAGTTTTGAGGCAGACATGGTGCCACCAAGCTAAATCCCCAGCCCTGAAAATTTATTTTGAGACAGGTTCTGCTAAATTGCTAAGTGCCTGGTTTGGCTTTGAACTTGTGATCCTCTTGCCTCAGACTCCTACACTGCTGGGATTAGAGACATGGGCCACCACACCAGGTGAGAAAATCATATTTCTATAGCAAGTAGTCAATAGATTATATCTAAAATAGGAACATTAAAAAGTGACCATAAAAGGGAAAAGAAAAAAAATGTGAGATAATGAAAAGATGGAAATAAAGTGTTTATAGATGGGGAGGGGTGGAGGGGGTGAAGGGAGGGCAGGGACAAGGGGAAAAAATGAGAACCAAGACCGGTCATGTAGAGGTACAAGATCCCAACAATGAATGTAACTGTACTGTATATCTAAAATGTACCAAGAAACTCAATTAAAGCAGAAAAAAAAAGTGACCATAAATGTCATGATTAGAGATATGGAGATAAGTACCAAGAAGAAAGAGCTAAGAGGGTGTAAGTGGTGGCTTCTGGGGACTAGGACATGGGATAAAGAAAACATGGATAGAGGACTTATTATAATCTTATTATAAACTGTACAGTTAGTTCTGTTTTTGTTTTAAATTGTGTCTACTTAAATTACGTGTGTGTGTGTGTGTGTGTGTGTGTGTTAGAGACTGAAATGAAGGCCTATGAATTGAACTACATCCCCACCCCTTTTTAAATTTTGAGACAAGCTTTCGCTAACTTGCTAAATTGCCCAAGCTGAGCCTGAGGCTCTGAGAGTGCTGGGGTGGCAAGGATATGCCAACATGCATGGCTCTGGCTCTTGTTTTTTTTTTAGATAGGGTTTCACTATGTCTTCCAGGCTGGCCTTGAACTCACTATATAACCCAGGCTGGCTTCAAACTCATGGCAATCCTCCTGCCTCAGCCTCCCAAGTGCTGGGATTACAGGCATGTAGTACCATGCCCGGCCATCTTGTATTACTTTTTATAAAGTCCATTCTTCACCAGGCATTATGGTATACTCCTGAAGTCCCACCTATATAGATCACTTGAGTCCACGTGTTTGAGACCAGACTGAGTAACATAGCAAGATTCTGTCTCCAAAAAATGCAAAATCCAATTCTCCAAAATTATTCAGTAAATTAAGTGCAATTCAAACCAAAGTGCTATCAGGATTTTTTGAGAAATTTGATAAGCTTTTCTTATTAGAATAATTAAATTAGTTTTCAAAACAAAGAACAAGAGGAGAGAAGAGCAATCAGATTTGATGATATACTATGAAGCCAGACTCATATACAAAATGTATGTAAATTTCACACACTATGAAATCAAAACTAGAATAGTGATGAGACAGTAATAGAGCCATAACCAGAGGAACAGAGTAAAGAAGGAAGAAACAGATCAGAATTTTGAGCCCAGCCTGGGCAACTTACTGTCTCAGTGAGAAACCCTGTCGCAAAATTTTAAATTTTTAAAAGGGTGGAAAATGAAATTCAGTGCAGAAGCCTTGGGTTCAATTCCCAATACAGGAGGAGGAGGAGGAGGAGGAGGAGGAGGAAGAGGAAGAAGAGGAAGAAGGAAGAAAGAAGTGAAGATGTCAGCAAAACTCAATATAGAAAGGATGGAGCCAGGGATTTAGTTCAGTGGTGCCACTGCCTGCCTCACAAATGCAAAGTCCTGAGTCTGATCCCCAGTACTGCATAAATAAATAAACAAACAAACAAATAATTTTTAAAAAGAAAGGGTGAATCACTCAGTAGATAATGTCAAGAATACCTGTACTGCTTCACTATTTGAAGGAAAATAAAACATAATTCCTGTAGCCTATCGCTATGACTTGCATGTTTGTATCTTTTACAAAATCCATGTTTAAACTTAATCCCCAATTCAACAGTACTAAGAGGTGGAGCCTTTAGAAGGTAATTGGATCTGAAGGACTGTGAATGAGATTAAGGCCTTTATTTTTTCTTTAATTTTAATTTCTATTAATACATATGATTATATTCATTGTGGGGTGTTGGTATATTTGCAGAATGCATTTTAATTTTTTTACCCTCCCCTCATAAGACTTCCCCAGTAAAACTTTTATAAAAGAAGTTTCTCGCCAGGCATGCTGCTCATGGTTATAATCCCAGCTACTTAGAAAGCCGATGCAGAAGAATTCTCAGTTCAAGGCCAGTCTAGGCAACTTAGCAAGATCCTGGCTCAAAATTTAAAAATAAAAATAAAAAGGCCAAGAAATGTGGCTTAACACTCCTTGGGGTTAATTCCCCAGTACTGAAACAAAAGGCAGTGTGGAGAAGTTAGGCTGGGGCTATATAGGACTCAGGAGCAGAGTATGTACTTAATAAGCCTGAGGCCCTGGATTCCAACCACATCAAAAAAAGAAAAAAAAACAGATTAAAATATGTAAAGAACCTTTGACAGACTGTGTGTGCTATGAACCAAGCAATCTTATAAACTCAACTCTCAATACATGAGGGACCCCCACCCCTTTTTTTGAGACGGGCTCTGGCCATGTGGTTCAAGATGGGTTTAAACTCACAATGTAGCCCAGGCTGGCCTCAGACTCATGTTGATCCTCCTGCCTCAGCTTCCCAACTGCTGGATTATAGGCCTGCGTCACCATACCTGCTACCTTCTTTATTTTTTATTTTTTATTTTTTTGCCGGGGGCCTGCTATATAGTTTAGGCTGATCTTGAACTCACTATGTAGCCTAGGCTGTCCAGCACCCCTCATTTTTTAAAAACACAATTTCAGCAAACAACCCAATGGAATTTATTGAGGACCTTGCGATATAATTCTAAAGTTTCTCTGCAAGTACAAATCACAAGAAAAAATGTGAAAACTTTGAAAAAGAAGAGCATATATTGGTGACTTGGCCTACCAGATAATAGAACATATAAATAATGCAGTAGTCACCAGAACATTATGTTACTGGCACAGGAATAGACAAGAGAATCAATGGAACAGAAAAGAGAGGGCAGAAATAGACCCAAGAATTTATCATGCAAATTTATCTAGATGGCAAGAGTGACATTTTGATCAGTGGGGGAAAGGCAGGATTTGAAAACAAATGATACTTAAAAAGTTAGCTGATGATTTTATGGGGAAGTTAGAAAAACAGAGCAATAATTAAGACCTTTGAAATGGCCAGACTTGGAGTATGAATGCCTGTAATTGCAGGAGAGATACTTAACCTCCCTAAGCTTCACTTCTCCATATTAAAAAGCAAGGTAATAAAAGCGACTACCTTTTATGATTGTGAGGATTAAAAGGAATGAGTGTAAAAAGTAAAAAATGCAGGGCTTATCACACAGAATGTGCCTCATAAAAGTTAGCTATTATTATTTCTATCCCATAACACGTGGAAAGTAATGTACTAAATGAAACCACAAATATTCTAGGAGGAAAACAAATGAGTATTATTGCGATGTTGGGGAGCAGAAGGACTTGGCCCTATGGGTAAAAACATAAAGGTAAAGATTACCAAAAAAACAAAGCAAAAAATGAAAAATCTTTATACCAAAATTCCTCCATGGACAAGATCAAAATATCAATGGCAAACTGGGGAAAATATCTGCAATATATGTAACAATTAATGGTTTTTACTCATCAACAAGGGAAGGATGGGCACAGCTACAGAAAGACGCAGTTTCGTTTGTATTTAGGTGTCCTCCTATAGCCTCATGTGCTCATAGGTAGGGGTTTGGGAGGTGACTGGATCATGGGGGTGTGATACTTATCAGTGGATAGTAAGTTTATAGCTAAATGTAATTTGAGAGGTGAAGCCTGGTTGAGAAAGGTGGGTCACTGGGGAGCGTGGCCTCAAGGACTATCTCTCCCTCTGCCTTTGCTCCTTCCCTCTGCTTCCTGCCCGCCCTGCTGTGAACTTCTCTCCTCTGTGATGTCCTCTGTGATGCCTCTCCTCCAAGCCGCCCTGCCTTGAAGCCAGACAACTCTGGATTGAATCCTCCAGAAACCGTGAACCAAAATAAACCTCTCCTTCCTGGAATTGTGGATTTCAGATGTTTTGTCCCAGTAATGAAAAAAGTAACTAAGACATCACCAAGGATGTCAACAATGAAACGAACAAAAACTAGATTATAAATATACAAATGGGAGGCAGATGTTCACCTTCACTAATAAAGAATGTGAACTTGAATGAAATTACTGCGCTGGAGATGTAGCTTAGCGGTACAGTGCTAGCCTAGTATGGGTGTGGCTATGGGTGTGATCCTCCAGAACCACAGAAAATAAAATGAAACTCCATTTTTTTTAATATATCAAATCAGCAAAGTGTATTTTTATGATAATGTTTACTTTTGCTGAGCATATTTTGGTGCTGACCCACTCATCTTCTATTTTCATTCCCACTGGCTGCCCTTGATCAGCAAGCCACTGGCCAGGGTAGGAAATGTGAAGGAGTCAGGCTGAGTGGACAAGGGAAGGACACCTAACTTGAAGGGAGCTAGACCGGCTCAGGTCAGTTCTCTGTAGTTTGTGTGGCCACGCTAGAAAAGATGAGCTTGACCTAACATGTCTCTCCTCGGGAAATCACACAGAGGGATGCGATCAGTCAAAGCTGGCCCGGCCACTTGAACGGAAATGCTGTGAAAAAGCAAGCATGGGACATATTTACTGCCATATGCAAGCCAGAGTCCTGAGGGAGGAAGACCCACTGGAAGACAGTCGGGAGGAAATAGGAGAAAGTCGAGCAGATACACCAAGAGCAGCGGATAAGCCATTACAGAAGGAGAGAGAACTGTCTGTCTCCTGGACACAATGATTATCGCTTCTTGCCCTCTACAAGGTGTCACAGTTTGTTTTTGCTTTTCTTTATCTTTATCTTATTTTGCTTTTTCTTTATCTTTACTGTAAACTTTCATTTGCCTGAGCTATTTCCAGAGAGTTTCTTTTTCTTACAACTAGAAATAGTTCTAACTGGAACTTGACATCAGTGAGATGGAGATAGGTTGGTTACTGTCAGAGAGCATTCCAAAAAGCAGATCCAAAGCTGGGCATGGTGATGCACGCTTGTAATCCCAGAACTCGGGAGGCTGAGGCAGGAGGATTGTAATGAGCTTGAGTCCAGCCTGGGCTACACCATAAGTTCAAGGCCAGCCTGAACTACCTAGCAAGATCCTGTCTGGGGGGAAAAAAAATGCAGACCCAGAAGCCAGGTGTGGCAGTGTTTGCCTGTTATCCTAGCAAATTTGAGTCCATGGGACCGAGGATTTAGCTCAGTGGCACCACACCTGCCTCATAAGCACAAGGTCCCTGGTACCAGAAAAAAAAAAAAAGACTATTTCAAATTTGAACCCATCCTGGGAAATGTAATACAAAAAAATTTTGCAACATGTGGTGGTGCACACCTATAATTCCAGCACTCAGGAGGATTGCCCTGAATTTGAGGCCAGTCTGGGCTACACAGCGAGACTCTCAAAAACCAATAATATAAAATAAAATAAATTTGAAAAATTTGAAAAGGGTAGGGGAAGCTGGGAATGTAGCTTAGTGCAAAGGCCCTAGGTTTAATCCCCAGTACGGGGGTGGAGGGAGCAGATTCAGTAATCTATATCTTGTAATTAATCCTCAGTGTGGAAGGAAGTCATGGAGTTACATGGAACATATTTTTTTCTGAGTGTTCACTATGTGCACTAAGCCTTTTAAGTATGTCATGTCATTTTATCCTCATAACAACGTGAAATTTCAAAATTCCCAAGCGTATTTGTTTTCCTCAGCATTGAAATAACTTTATAGAACCCTTGTGACCTGTTTAAAATTTTTTTTCTTTCAGTAAAAACCGAGATACACCATGTAAAGGTGCAAGATCCCAATGATGAATGTGACTGTACTGTGTACCTAAAAAGTACCAATAAAGTTAATAAAATTTTTTTTTCCTCTCTAAAGAAAAGGTTTATGGTGGAAAATAACATTTATTTAATAAAAAAAAGAAAAATTTCCCGTGCTTATTTTTTAGATAAAGAAATGGAGGCACAGAAAAGTATGGCAGAAACAGAGTTGATCACCAGAATTCCACTTTGCCCCCCCCCCACCTTCCCAGCCCCTTCTGGTTGCGTAGGGCCAGAAGTGCTGGCCACAGAACTTCACTGTGATTCTCTAGCCTGTCTCTTTCTCTGCTGTGTTCCCAGAACAGCAAGGACCAAATAGAATGGAATCTCCATCAACCTGATACTTAGAAGAGTCTTTCGGAACAGATCCTTATGTTTCCTGCACTGACCCTTACTGGGTAGGGAATATGCACTATAAATATTATTATTGTTATTCTTATTGGTGCTAAGGATTAAGCCTAGGACTACAAACATGCTAAGCATACATTCTGCCTCTATCTACACACTAGCCCCCCGCAAATTAATACTTAATTTAGCATGGAGATTTCAGAGTTTTGGGATTTCTTCTTTTTATATTAAACTGTGGTACAACTTGACTACTCTAACCCAAGGAGACTCAGGTAATTTACCTAAGGGGACATGTTAGTACGTGGCAGAGTCAGGATTCAAAGTCAGGTCCACTTGTGGTTGGTTTATTTGTTTTTTGGTACCAGGGATCGAACTCAGAACCTTGTGCTTTCGAGGCAGGCAGTGGAACCACTGAGCTAAATATCTGGCCCTTCACTTGTGCTTTTTTACAGTAACATCACATTTACCATTTTAACCATTGAGAGGGATATAATTCAGTGGCATTGGGTATATTCATAGTGTTGTTTAACCATCACCACTTTCCATCTCCATAACTTTTTCATCATTCCAACAGAAACCAAATTGCCCATTAAGCAGTTCTTCCCTCCCTCACCAGCCCCTGATGATCTTTACTGTACTTTGTTTCTATGAATTTGACTGTTGTAAGTACTTTATATAAATGGAATCATATACTATTCATCCTTTCAGGTGAGCATTTTCACTTAGCCCTAATGTTTTCAAGGTTAATCCATGTTTTAGCAATGTATAATTTCATCACTTTTAATGGTTGACTAATATCCTACTGTGTGTCTATATATCATATTTTGTTTACCATCATTTATTTATTATTTATTTATTTGTTTATTTGGTGGTACTGGGGATTGAACTCAGGACCTTGAGCTTGCGAGGCAGGCATGGTGCTACTGAGCTAAATCCCTGGCCCTGTTTATCCATCTTTTGATGGATACTTTTTGAGTCATTTCTACCTTTCTGGCTATTGTGAATAATCCTACCCTCTGTTCTAAATCCCTGCATTCAATTCTTTGCAGTTATCTCTAAGTCTTTTTTTTTTTCTCCCCTAGAACCAGGGATAGAACTCAGGACTTTGTGCTTGAGAGACCAGTGTGGCATCACTGAGCTAAATCCCCAGCCCAATTCTTTGCAGTTATATATCTAGGAGTGGGATTGCTGGATAATATATGATTCTGTTTGATTTTGTTTAGAACTTCCCAAATGTTTTTTTTTAATGTAAGGTTTACTGAGTAATAATTTACATATGGTAAGGTTAGCTTTCTAGACACACAGTTCTCTGAGTTTTGCCTGGAATACACAGTTGTATAACTACCACAACAACCAAGATATAAGACAGTTTCATTCCTTACCCTATTTGGAGCCTCTGGTAGCTACCCATCTGATTTCTGCCTCTATAATTTTGACTCAGAATATTATATAAATGAAATCATTGGAGCCTGGCTACTTTTTGTTTGGCACAATGTGTTTAAAATTCATCCAGGCCTGGGAGTGTAGCTCAGCGGTAGAGTTCTTGCTTACCATTATGAGGCCTTGGGTGCTTTCTCTAGCACTGAAAACTAAAAAAATTCATCCAGTGCAGTATGTTTTCAATCATTTGTTCTGTTTTATTGCTGAATGATATTCCATTGTATGGCTATACCACATGTATTTATCAATTTACCAGGTGATGGGCCTTTGGTTTGTTTCTAATCTTTTGACACATTAAATAAAGCTGCTTCAAACATATGCATCCAAGTCTTTGTGCAATCATGTTCCTTTATTTTTCTGGGTAATTACCTAGAAGTGGGATTGCTGGGTCATATGGTACATGTATGTTTATTTTAAACTGCATGTTTTGTAAAGTGATCATACCACTTTTGCCCTCCCACTAGCAATGTATGAAAGTCCCAGTTTTTCTGTACATACCCTATGATGTTTGGTATTGTCAATATATTATTTATTTTAGTTATCCCAACAGATATGTAGTGGTGTCACATTGTGTTTTGTTTAAGCTAGCATATCCTTATGGCTTATGATTTTGAATATTTATTTATTTATTTTTGGTACTGGGGGTGGAATTCAGGACCTTGCGCTAGCCAGGTAGGCGCAGTGCTGCTGAGCTACATCCCTGGCTCAATTTTCAAAAATTTTTTTTTTGGTACTGGGGATTGAACTCAGGTCCTTGTGCTTGCAAGGCAGGCCACTGAACCGCTGAGCTAAATCCCCAGCCCTTTTTTAAAGGTGTGTGTGTTTTTTTTTTTAACATGTGCTTACTTGCCATTTTTTCTCTTTCCTGGTAGTGTCTTGTTAAACTTTTGCCTATTTTTTTTCTTCTTCTTTGAGCGAAGGTCTCACTATGTAGTTCAGGCTGGCCTGATCTTCTTGCATCAGCCTCACAAGTGCTGGGATTACAGCCCATTTTTTAATTGTCTTTTTTCTCATATTACATATTGAGTTGTGAGTGTTCTTTATATATTCTAGTATACTTTTTTGTTTTGTTTTGTTGTGGTACCAGGGATCGAACTCAGGACCTTGTGTTTGCGAAGCAGGTTGCCGAACCACTGAGCCCTGTGTTTCATCTTTTCTTTTTTTGTACCGTGGATTGAACTCAGAACCTTGTGCTTGTGAGGCAGACGGCAGAACCACTGAGCTAAATCCCTGGCCCTCATCTTTTCATTTTCTTAACATTTTTTGAGATGGCATCTTCCTATTTGAAGGAGTCTTGCTAGTTGCTCCTGAGGAGCTAGGATTACAGGTTGTATGATATGGCACTGACTTTATTGTCTTTTGAAGAGCAAGTGTTTTCACTTATCACTTAAAGTTGAATTTTGCCTCCCCCCCTTATGGTTCATGATTTTTGTGTTTCACCTATAAAATTTTTGCCTCCCTTATGTTTTATTTCCTCCTACATTTTATTCTGGAAGATTACTGTTTTAGGCTTAAATGTAGATTTATGATTCATTTCAGGTTCTTTTTTTTATATGTGGTACAAGATAAGGATCAATTAGTTTCTCTTAGTCAATTGAAAAAGTTTTTTGCTATTACCTATTTTCTTCTAAGACAGAATATCTTTTTGTCTATATCTTATACTCTGAAGACAGTGATACACTGTTTTTCTCTTATTATTTTGTTATGAGATTTTGTTTTTTTAATAAATAAAAAGCATTTTAAAATGTAGGATCAGGGATTTAGCTCAGTGGCACCATGCCTGCCTTGCAAGCAGAAGGTCCTGAGTTTGATCCCTGGTCCTGGGGAATCTATCTATCTATCTATCTATCTACATATCAAGGGTTTTTCTGCATATTGCTATCTAATTGTTACAGTACCAAATGAACCGTATCTACCATATTATGTTGTATGAGAATAGTTCTCATCCTCATTTGTACCAAAATTTAGTGTGGTGATACATTTGAGGTATTATGTACGGTTCACAAAGTCCTTTTGATCACATAATCTTAGGTAACCCTCAATCACCTCTGTGAGGTAGGAATAAAATATCATTACCCGCATTTCCCAAGTGGAGAGAAAAGAAGTCAAGTGCTTCGCCCCAGATGACAAAGCATTCAAAGAAAGCATCTAGATTGAAACCTAGGTCTTCTTCCAGTCAATGCTTTCATTATTGACTTCCAATAACACAGAGCTACCTTTCTGAAGATCCAAATGAGTCCTATAAACAGGCCCTGTAACCAAGGAGAGTGGAAGCAAAAGTCAATATTAAAAAAAAAGAAACCCAAAACAAAAAGCAAACAAACAAAAACCCCCCAAAATTCAATATTCACTATGCAATTTTGAATTTACTGAGCCTTGAACTGGCAAGAACCTGAGGTTTGGTGGAGCTGGGATCCAAGAGGATGGTCATTTGGACTACTTATGAAAAGGGTTCACATGTCTCCACTTTGCTGTGAACTAGCAAACTTCGTTTCTTAAAATTATAATTGGAACTCTGAAATTCCTGAATTTCAACAAGAAAAAAAATCTTTTACCAAATAGTCCAAATATCAGAGCGATAAACTGATTTCGTTTAGGTCATTTACCAGCCCACTAGTCATCATCCTTTCTCTGGGAAACATAACCACAGTTCACCTCACTGGAATGGGCTCTTGGGAGTCATTTTGCTACCGCCTGTCTCTGCCTCCTTGGTTGTGGCTGTCTGGATAGGAGGTGGAAGTCTTACCAGGATTCTTGCGGAATTTAGGATTGGTTGGAGAAATAATATAGTCTGTCTAATATAGTTGGTAGGCAACTAGGATTTTAACATGTGGTTTAGGAGCTACACAGCAGCCATATTCTGCCTGTCAAGTGGATTAGAAGAGAGGCGAAAAGCAGAAATGCAGACAGACAGGCAAATAATGTGGAGAGAAAAGGAATGGAGCAGGGAGGGAGAAGTAGGGACTAAAGATTGCTTTGCTGTTCCTGGTTCCAGACCCTTTCAGCAACTCTGCTGTATACCTATCCTTTAATATTATGAAAGTATCTCCCCATCCTTTCAAATCTTTTTAAGCTTGCACAAATGTGCTTCTGTTTCTTATAACCAAAGCACACTGCCATCTACAATACAGGCAAATTGAGTTATCCTGGAGTAGAAAGACTTGGCTTGGATTTGGTGCAGGGGATTCAAAACAGCAGTGACTTTTTAGGCAGTGGGTACTATGACCAGAAGATAGAAGCCCCCTCCCTTTTCATTCTTTATAAAATTAAATACATGAAAGGTTTAGGCCAATTGAGTGAACATCAGTTGTATGTCCAGTGTGAATAAAGAAGAGTATTATCCAGGTTAAGCGATCATTCATCTCCAACAGAGAAAAACAGGGAGTAGGAGGAGAGAGAAAAACTAGGGGGAGAAAAAAAAAAAAAACTCAGTGGAGGAAGGGAGGCAAAAAACTGACACAGCTTGATGGGCAGAAAATGTTTATACATTCACATTTCAAACTCCTTTACCTTTGGACCCAAAATGCTGATTAAGTCTAACCATTATTTGGTAAATTAAATGTTCATAAAATCTACCTTCCGACACATTTCCAGCCATTTTTCTGAAGCAGCCCCTGAGAAAGCCCAACTTTCTTTAAAGCAGAATTAAATACTGTAGCTTCTTGTCCTCTCTCTTGCCCGGAGTTTTAGTTTCTTTGCCATATTCCTGCCTCTGCCATTAGCTGTGATGAACACAGAATGAATGATGCAAAGAGGCAGTGGGACAATGGGGCTGATTCATGGTTTGGGAAAATAGGGAATTGTCACCGAGCGAACACTGGCTCTCCTTTTTGCTGGGGACACTACAACATTTAGCGGAAAGCGTCTTATTTGGATTCTTCTGACTACTGGGTAAGCATTCAAATGAGAGAAGCAATATGGGGCTCCTAGGGTCTCTTGGGCCACTTAAAACAACCCTGAGATACCCTGGCAGAGCTTGTGATCTTTGTAAACAAACCGGGAGAGGTTTATTCTAACAGCTGTTAATTTCATTAAGAAGCCTCATTTTAAGGTCCCAGAATAGGCATTTCTTTTTACAGGGTTATCTCTGAGTTTTCTATTGACATCTGTTCCTGCTCACTTCGCTTGGATGTCAGGTGTAAGGCTTACATTTGGATTTGTGATTTGGTTCGGGGTTTCAAACAAATTCACCTTTAGGATAAACTAAATTTCATCAAAATAATTTTTATTAGCAATTTAGAATGAATTATACATTTTATTGACAGCAAATTGTATAAAATTTCATATTTGTCATTGAGCACTATAATATGAAAATACTAATTTGTCGAAATTTAACCTATAAAATAACTTCTGATAGATGTCTCTTGTTGGACAATTAGGTTGTTTTTGGTTATTCATAGTTGTAAAGCATGTTTCGGTAAAAATTATTATAATTAAACCTCTGCACATTTCTTCATTTCCCTAGGAGTAAAAGAATCCGAATTTTTGTTTGTTTTTTGTTATTGCTTGAGACAGGGTCTCTCTATCTCGTCCAGGCTGGTCTTGCACTCCTGGGCTCAAGTGATATGCTTCAGTCTCCCTAGCAGCCGGAACTACAGGCATATGCAAGCACACACTGTGCCCAGCTAAATTCTGAATTTTTGATGGCTGGACTAGAAGAAATACAACTTATAATAATTTTTGCCTCATCCTGAGAAACTGCCCTCTGGAGTACGATTTGTACTTTTGTCAAGTATGAAATTGCTTTCCTTCCCATATACCCAGCTCTCCAATACAGTTTTGTTTAGTTAATTGTTTTTGTTTTGCTTTTTTGTTCTGGGAATTGAACTCAGGACCTTGCGCTTGCCAGGCAGGCATGGTGCCACTGAGCTAAATCCCCAGCCCCCGTTAATTGTTTTAATTGTTTTAAAAAAAAACAATTTTCTTGAGTTTTCTAGGTAAGTGACTGTATATGAAAATAATAATTCTTTTTGTCTACTAGATGAGTAGAAGTTGGAAGGATTTATAATATTTCTGTTGGCAAGAATGTAAGTAAATGGATGTTCTCATATCCTATGAATGTGAAATGTTAAGTATTTCTGAAGGATAATTTGAGAACATCTGTGAAAACTTGCATATCTTTTTGTTTTGAGAACATCTGTGAAAAGTTTTGCATATCTTTTTGTTTGGTTGGGGTTTTTTTGCGGAGGTGGGGTGGTACTGGGGATTGAACTTGGGACCTTGCTCTTTTGAGGCAGGTGATGGAACCACTGAGCTAAATCTCCAGCCCCCCCACCTTTTTTGACGATACTGGGAATCAAACTCAGGACTTTGTGTTTGTGAAGCAGACGTGGTGCCACTCAGCTAAATCCTTATCCTGCCAGCATATCTTTTGATTTAGCAATTTCATTTGGTGTGGGGGATGACTAAGGATTGAATCCATGGCCTTTGTATTGAATTACATCCTCAGGACCACCCCCTTTTGTGTTACCACGGATCAAACTGGGGACCATGTGCTTGTGAGGCAGGTGGTGGCACCACTGAGCTACATCCCTGGCCCTTGGTATTTTTTAATATTGAAACAAGGTCTAAGTTACCGAATTGCCCAGACTAAGCTCAAACTGTGATTCTTCTGCCTCCACCTCCCAGAGTGCTGGGATTACAGACTTGCACCACCATACCCAGTGCAATGTCACTTCTAAAACATTACTCATTGCAGCCAGGTGTAGTGGCTCATGCCTGTAATCCCAGCCCTCAGGAGGCTTAGGCAGGAGAATTGCTGTGAGTTCAAGGTCAGCTTGGGCTACATGTGAGAACCTGTCTCAAAAACGAAACAAAATAAAACATTACTCATCACAAAAGAGCAAAGACAGAATGATTCATTGAATCATAGTATTTATTGAGACTTTTTAATAGAAAACACTAAAACAATTTAAAAATTTATCAATAGGGAATGGTTAAACACATGGTGATACATTCATGGTAGGAAACACTGCAGTCACTACAGAGAACAAGACAGATCTCTTTTCTTCTTCCCTGCCCCTCTTTCCTTCCTTCCTCTTCTTTCCACAATAGCCATCTAACAGATGTCAAGTAGTACCTGGTTTTGATTTGCACTTCTGTCTTGATTAGTGATGTTGTCTATCTCTTCATATGCTTCTTCCAAATTCTTTTAAATATTTCTTAGTACGTTTGCCGTACATAATGATTACATTTATCATGGGAAGTTGGTACATGTACACAACACGTCTCAATTCTTAATTCTCTATAAGTCACCTTTCCCCCACACCCCTGCCTTCATCTCTCAGTCCCCTTCTCATTTGTAAAAGAGCTATCTCCCTGTTTCCTATTTCATGTACTTCTTGGTCATTTGTGTTTCTTTTTTTTTTCTTTTTTTTTTTGGTACCGGGGATTGAACTTTGGACCTTGCACTTGTAAGACAGGTGGCTGCACCACTGAGCTAAATCCCCAGGCCCCTACTATATGGTATTGGTTTGTTTGTTTGTTTGTTTGTTTCTTGAGATAGTGTTGCTCTACAGTTCAGGCTGGCTGTGAACTCATTACAGTCCTCCTGCCTCAGCCTCCGGTGCTAGAATTACAGGCATGTGCCACCATGCCCAGTAGTTTATATTTTTATTTTTTTAATTTAAAATTTTTTTAAAATTTTTAAATTTTTTTTGGTTTTTTTTGAGACGGTCTCACTATGTAGTCGAGACTGACCTGGAGCGCACTATGTAGCCCAGGCTGGTCTCAAACACACAGTGATCCTCCTGTCTCAGCCTCCCAAGTGCTGGGATTACAGGCGTGCACCACATGCCCCTCAGTGGTTCTTATTTTCTTTCCTCCATACCCCAGCTTTTTTGGGGGGTACTGGAGATCGAACTCCTGACCTCGAGCTTGCGAGGCAGGGGGCAGCACCACTGAGCTAAATCCCTGCTCCTCCCCTTTGGTTTTTAGAGACCTCCCCTTTGGTTTTTAGAGACAGGGTCTTGCTATGTATGTAGTCCAGGCTGGCCTTAAACTCACTATGTAGCACAGGCTGGCCTCAAACTTGCAGTGACGCTCTTGCCTTAGCCTTGAGTGCTCGGATTACAGGTGTGTGCCACCATGCAGGACTGTTTTATTTGGTTTCCTGAAATAAAGTCTTACTGCCTAGGCTGATCTCAAACTTTTGATCTCAAGTGACCTTCTTGCCTTTGCCTTTCCAGTAGCAGGGACTAAAGGTGTGCACCAATATGACCAGCTACAATGCTATTTTATACAAATTTATTCTAATATTTGATATTGTTTCCTACTTTCATGCCTAAATAGGCCAAGATTCTTTCTGTTGCAAATCAAATTCAAACTACTTTAAGAAAAAGTAGCCAGATGCACACCTATAATCCCAGCACTCTGGATGCTGACGAAAGAGGATTGTTGCAATTTCAAGGCCAACCTGGACTACATAGCGAGACACAGTCTCAAAAAATCAAAAACAAACAAACAAACAAACAAACCTGAAACAACTCATGCAGGGAAGTGGGGTTAAATTTAGCAGCTCATGCTTTTTTTCTTTTCTGTTTTAGTAGCTCATATTTTGAAATCTTATAAAGAATAAAGTATGGAAATAGCTTCAGGAATAACTATATCTAGGGTATACAATTCATGGGATTATTTTTGCTCTTTTTTTTTCTTTTTACTTTTTTTACCCCCAGTACTGGGACTGAACTCAAGGTCTTGTGCACTCAAGGCAAGCACTATACCACTGAGTTACATCGCCAGATCTTTTTATGTATTTTTTTTTCTTTTTATGCATTTTGAGAGTCTCAGTTGACTAGGCTGGTCTTAAATTTGTCATCCCCCTGCCTTGGCATGTGTCATTGTACCCAGATCTTTGTTATCTCGGTAGTGTTTCCCTGAGTGGTCCTATTTTATGATGTTGGCAGTTCTCATGGGCCAGAGAGTGCAAGAATACATTCACTTTATAACAAAATTCAGATTATATTGATGCTCAAATGCAGATAGTATAAATCTGCCTTTCGCTGTGTCATGGTTGCTTAAATCCAGGTGTGCCATTTCATCACAGTCGTGTTAGTCTGCTTTCCATCACTGTTACAAAATGCCTGAGATAAGCCAGGCATGGTGGTGCAAGCCTGTAATCCCAGCACCTGGGAGGCTGAGGTATGAGGATCATCATGAGTTTGAGACCAGCTTGAGCTACATACTGTCTCAAAAAACAAAACAAAACAAAACAAACCCCAAACCAAATCCAAAACAACAACAACAAAAAACCCAAACCCCAGAGGTAGTTGATTTAAAAAGAAGGCTAGGTATGATTGAACATGACTGTAAACCCAGCACTCTGAGAGGTTGAAGCAGGAGGATTGCAAATCAATTTAGTGAGATCTAGTCTCAAAATTTATATGTAAATAAATAAACAAACCAGGGATGCAACTTAGTATGAAGGCCCTGGGTTCAATTCCCAGTACAAACAAATAAACAACCTTATCTTTTGGCCTAGTAATCCTAATTTGGGGGATCTATTTTAAGGAAGTAAGGAGCACAATGTAACAAAAAATTATGTTCAGAAATGTACATCATAGGCTGGACATGATGGCACATGCTTGTTAATCCCAGCACTCAAGAAGCTGAGACAGAAGGATTGCCGTGAATTTGAGGCCAGTCTGGGCTACATAGTAAATTCATAGCAAGACCTTATCTCAAAAACAAGATCAACAACAACAATGAAGAAGAAGAGGAAGAAGAAAAAGAAGAAGAAGAAGAAGGAGAAGGAGAAGGAGAAGGAGAAGGAGAAGGAGAAGAAGGAGAAGAAGAGAAGGAAGAAACATTCATCACATCTGTATAGTAATTTAAAAAATTTTTTTTGGTACTGGGGATCAAACTCACAACCTTGCACTTCTAAGGCAGGTGCTGGTGCCACTGAGCTAAATCCCTGGCCCTATAGAAATTAAATATTAGAAATAACTTCCATGGGCCAGGGATGCAGCTCAGTGGCACCATGCCTGCCTGGCAAGTGTAAGGCCCTGAGATTGGTTCCTGGTACAAAACAAACAAACAAACAACCTTCCATGTACAATAAAAGAACATTTATTATTATTATTATTATTATTGTTGTTGTTGTTGGTGGTTTTTTTTTTTTTTTTAGGTACTGGGGATTGAACTCAGGACCTTGCACTTGTGAGGCAGAAACAGTGCCACTGAGCTAAATCCCTGGCCCCTATTATGATGATGATGATGATGATTATTATTATTCTTTCTGGTACCAGGATTTTCCAACTGCAAGGCAGGCATGGTGCCAGTGAGTTAAATCATCAGCCTAAAAGAAAATCTAAATAAGTCTAACCTAGGATTTTGTTTGTTTGTTTGATTGTTTTTTGGGGGGGTTGAGACAGGGTCTCACTATGTAGTTGACACTGACCTGGAATTCACCATGTAGCCCAGGCTGGTCTTGAACTCACAGCGATCCTCCTGCCTCAGCCTCCCTAGTGCTGGATTACAGGCATGTGCCACCACAGCCCGGCTCCTAAGAGCAACAATGTCTAAGTGGTACTGCTGTCCTTTAGTGCCAGGAGACCAGGGAGGTAAAACACCATTCAGAAAAAAAGAAAATGTCTATGTTCCATTTCTGGGAAGATGGAGTGCATGTACTTTTCTCTATTGTTCCTTATAAATACAACTTAATATTTTGAACATTTTATATATACATAGTAAAACCTTGGTTTATGAGCATAATTTGTGTCAGAAACATGCTTGTAATCAAAAGCACTTGTATATCAAAGTAAAATTTTCCATAAGAAATAATGGGGCTGGGGATTTTAGCTCAGTGGTGCTGTTGCCTGCCTTGCAAGCACAAGGACCCAAGTTTGATCCCCAGTACCAAAAAAAAAAAAAAAAAAGGACACCAAGTTATTAACAACAAAAAAAAAAAAAAAAAAAAAAAAAAGGAAACTAAGATGATTTATTCCATAACTCAAAAATGTTCATATAAAAATTATTACAGCCAGATGTGGTGATACACACCTGTAATACCAGCACTTTGGAGGCCAAGGCAGGAGAATCGTGGTGAGTTTGAGGTCAGCTTGCGTTACATAGAGAGACCCTGTCTTCAAAAAAAGATTATAATAGTGTAACATAATTCAAAATAATAAATAAAATACAAAATATGAAGAAAATAAACAAATTCACCTGCTCTTACCTTTGAAAATCTTTGTGGCTGGTGTGAGGGAGATAAGAGAGGAGGGCTATTGAGTAGAAGGACTTTCACTATCACTAATGGAATCACTGCTATATTTTGGCTTAATGGAATTGTTTTCTTTTCATGCAAATTTAACAAGGAACCTATCCAATGACACTTGCTTTGGCCTCCTTTTGAGGATTTCACAGAAAAATGACATTGCATTGTTGTTAAACAGAGAGTTTTTCTACAAAGTTATGCACTGTTTCCCACCTTTTAATCTAGTCTCATTTGAAGTGAGGGATTCCTCCACCTTTTTCTCCTCCTGCCCTGCAGATGAGATCTCCTCCATAACCTCTCAATTCTGGGAGAGGATCACCCACAATCCTGTAGGGAGAAAGAAAGAAGAACCATTGGCTCAGTTGTGATCATGGTGATGTTCAGCATCATGTACTGCTTGTATTACAAGACATTACTCATTTATCAAGTTAAAATTTATTAGAACTGCTTATTCATCTTGTGGAACACCTGCAGGACAAGTTATTTACAGCCCAAGGTTTTACTGTATATATTTCCTACAGAGGAGGAAGTCAGCATTATGCTGATATGAAAGATACTACAACAAAAGAAAACTATAGATCAATATCCCGTATGAATACTGGTACAAATATCTTCACCAGGATATTAGCAATTCTAACTCAGAAGCATTTAGAAAGATTATATATGAAGACCAAGTGGGATTTATTCCTGGAAGGCAAGGTTGGTTCATCTTACAAAATCAATCAATGTATACATACCATATTAATAGAATGAAGTGAGGAAAAACCCATATGATTACCTCAATTCATCACAGCAGAAATTGAGAACATTGTCAAAGCACACCTTCAAAAAAGTGTGTCCACATAGCTACTTAAAAAAAATATTTGTTCTAGGGTTGAGGGTGTCACTCAGTGGTAGAGCACATGCTCAGCATGCATGAGACACTGTGCGTTCAAGGCCCAGCATGGGAGTAGAAGAAGGAGAAGAAGGAGGAGAAAGAGGAGGAGAACAGGAGGAAGAGGAGGAGGAAGAAGAGCAGGAAGAGGAAGAGGAAGAGCAGGAAGAGGAGGAAGAGGAGGAAGAGGAGGAGGAAGAAGAGGAGGACAAAGAGGAGAAGGTTGGAAGGAGGGAAAAAAATGAATCTGGAATGCGCTATGAATGCTATCAAGGATGCATAGTGAAATGATATAAATTCCTTCTGCTCATAGAATGTGGTGGAAGGGGTGGCACTTTGGGCTCCAAATCTGTAGTTCAAACAATGAAGCCCTGCTTCTTTTCTCTTTTATATGAACACCCACCCCTCATTCATTTCAAGCTGGCCTTAAACTCACTATGTAGCCCAGGCTGGCCTTGAAATCATGGTGATCTTCCTGATCCAGCTTCCTGAGAGCAGGGATTACAGGTATGCACTACCACACCTGGCTTCTTTTACATAATATGTGTATTTTTAAAATAAGTTTTGGAAAAAAGAAAGTTTAGAGACTATGATTAGGAAATATCTTCATATAACTAAATGTTTTTTTGGACCATCATTTTGGAGACTTGAAATCCATTTTTTTTGTGTGTTTTTTGTTTGTTTGTTTGTTTTTTCTTGAGACAAGGTCTCTCTATGTTTCTTAGGCAGGGCTTAAATTTGCCATTCTCCTGCCTCAGCCTCCCAGAATGTTGGGATTATAGGCATATGCTATCAATCCCAGCTGCTTTGGAATTTTTAAATCTAAGTGTCTTACCAGAATTATACCAACATCTACAAGTGTTTCTTTTTGGGGATGGGATGTAGTTATCAGATCAAGCTAATCATTTTATTTTATTAGTTTTTTGAGACAAGGTCTTGCTATTTAGTTCATGCTGGTCTTCAACTCACTATGTAGCCAAGGCTGGCCTCAAATTTTTGTTTCAATTTTTGTGAAATCATTTCAATTGAGATCAGGTCTATTCTGTATGAAATTTTATCCCTTATATTTAAAAAAAATTGGGGGGGTTACTGGGTATCAAACTCGGGACCCTGTGCTTGCAAAGCAGGCAGCGGAACCACTGAGCTAAATCTCCAGCCCTATTCTGTAAGAATTTTTAAATAAAATTTCATTTATTTACCAAGGTTTTTTTTTTTTTCTTTTTTTTAATGATTTCTGTTACTGTGAGTGTTCTTTTGTGGTCATGATTTTGGTCAAGTACAATTTTCCTGGCTCAAATATTGCAGATTATATGTTGGTGCACACATGGACTACTAGCGCTCTGGGAGGCTGAGTCAGAAGGATTGCAAAGGTGAGGCCAGCATGGGCTATTTAGCAAAACTTTGTCTCAAAATATAAGTAAATAGGCAGGGAAGAGAAAGGGCTGGGGCTGAATATCAGTATAATAGCCTTGGGTTCAATTCTCAATGCTGAAAAAATAATTTTTCTTTAGATAAATAAATCTACTGGGCCAGGGATTTAGCTCTGTAGTTCTGCCCCCTACTTCGCAAGCACAAGGTATGATCCCTGATATCCCCCCCACCAAAAAAAATCTACTGGGTTTGGTTTTAGACAAGGGTAGTCATATGCTGTGAAAATTAGTTCTGCCTAACTCTGGAAGACATTGGCATAGGAAAAGACTTCATGAACAAATCCTCAGTAGCACGGGAACTAGCAGAAAGAATCAACAACTGGGATCTCATCTTATTAAAAAGCTTCTGCACTGCAAAAGAAACCATCAACAGAACTAAAAGACAACCTACAATGTGGGAAAAGCTTTTTACCAGCTGCTCCTCAGACAAAGGACTATTATCTAGAATAAATAAAGAACTCAAAACAATTAGCCCCCCAAATATAAAGACCCAATTCAAAAATGGGCATTTGAAATGAACAGACATTTCTCAGACAAAGAAGTAAAAGCAGCAAGTAAATATATGAAAAAATGCTCCACATCTCTGGTCATTCGAGAGATGCAGATGAAAACAACACTGAGATTCCACCTCACCCCACAAAGAATGGCTGCTATCAAGAAATCACACAATAACAAATGCTGGCGGGGTTGTAGGGAGAAAGGAACCCTTCTCCATTGTCGGTGGGATTGCAGACTGGTGCAACCACTATGGAAATCAATATGGAGTTACCTCAAAGAGCCAGAGGTTCCATTTGACCCAGCCATAGCTCTGCTGGGTATGGTTCCCAAAGAATTAAAAGAATCATATCACAGTGACATATGCGCACCCATGTTTATAGCAGCACAGTTTGTAATAGCTAAAACTTGGAAGCAGCCCATTTGCCCATTAGTTGGAAACTGGATAAAAAAGATGTGGTTTTTCTATAAAATGGAGTACTACTCAGCCATAAAGAATGAGAAATTTAAAAAAAGAATGAGAAATTAGAGTTATTCATAGGAAAATGGATATTTTGATATACTCAAGTGAAATAGATAAGTCACACATGTGTAAATACTGAATAGATTCTCTGGTGCGAAAAACTATAATAGTACTCTAGATCCTACTGGGATAATTGACAATGTGAACTGGGAAGAAGGGGGCTGGAGGTGTGGGGAAAGTGGGAAGGGGAGGGGAGGGGACATAGAGGAAAAGAAAAAAATGTGAGAAAATGAAAAAATGGAAATAAAGTGTTTGTAGGTGGGGAGGGGAGGAGGAGTGGGTGAAGGGAAGGCAGGGACAGGGGGAAAAAATGAGAACCAAGACCTGTCATGTAAAGGTACAAGATCCCAGTAATGAATGTAACTGTACTGTCTACCTGGAATGTACCAATAAACTCAATAAAAAGAAAAAAATTTAAAAAATTATTCTGCCTATAAAGTTCTTTTTATTGACATGATTTATATAGGTTTTTTTTTTTTGTGGGGGACAGGGTCTCACTATGCAGTCCAAGCTAGTCTCCAAGTTGTCATCTTCATACCTCTGCCTCATGAGTGCTGGGATATAGGCATGTGCAAACTTTCCTGGCCACTTTAGTTTTAGTTATCATTTTTGTGGGGCTGGGATCAAACCCAGGACCTCAATCATATCCCCAGCCAATTAATATTTATTTTAAAGACTATTAGTTTATATTAAGCTTTTTCAAGAGACAGGGACTTGCTATGTTAGCTAGACTGGCCCGGAATTCCTGAATTCAGTTTATTCTCTTGCCTCAGCCCCCTGAGTAGCTAGGACTATAGACATTTATTCTCACATCCAGTTATATTAATTTTTAAATTGTATCCATGAGAAAACTGTGAGTAGTTCAACTTGAGTGTTCCAGGAGAACTCTATTGTGTAGGATTATTTAATTGTATTGCTTGTCCAATTTCTCTATGTCTTCGGTTCATGGGCCAAAAGAAAAGGGGAAGATCAAAATATCCTTAAAGAACTATTGTTATTCCTTTAGGTGTCAAAATAGTATAGTAACTATTTTTAAAAGAGCTACTTTTCTTTTAGAGTAACATAATTAGTAGACAAAGTAATGAGA
>NW_022900925.1:14326685-14331132 GCF_012274545.1 Fukomys damarensis | reverse complement strand
AAAAAAAAAAAAAAAAAAAAAGATTCACTATGAATTTGTAATTATCAAAGTTGGTGATAGGTACATGAGATTTCATTCTGTCTACTTTTGTATACAGTATATTTCAAATTTGCTACAATACAAAGTAAAATAATAGCATATATTTTTAAAATCCTTTAAGATCAAGTGCACGGTCAAAATATGACTATTTTTTTACTTTTACAATATTGTGGATTGAAACCAGGGCCTTCTCACTAGCTATACCCCAATCCTTTTTAAAATTTTGACAGGGTCTTGCTAAATTGCTGGGCTTGAAATTGCTGGGCTCCTGTCTCAACCTCCCAGAGTGCTGGGATTACAGGTATGTGCTACCATATCCTGCCATGTTTAATTTTTATTTTACGGTGTGCTGGAAATTGAACCTAGGGCCATATTCATGTTAAGCAAGAAGGCAAGAGTCGTACCACTGAGCTACATCCCTAGCCTTGGCTCTTTAATTTTTTTGGTGGTAGTAGGAATTAAACACAGGGCCTTCACACAGGGCTATATCTCCAGCACCCCTCACCCCCTTTTAAATTTTGAGATAAGGTCTTGTTGTTTTCCAGGCTGGGCTTGAAGTGGTGATCCTCCTGCCTCAGCCTGCTGTATAGCTGAGATTACAGGCATTCAACAGCATATTCAATTTACCCTAGCCATTTTTAATTTTAATGAATTAATTAAGATACTGGAGATTGGGCCAGGGATTTAGCTCTGTGGTTCTGCCACCTGCCTTGCAAGCGTAAGGTCCCGAGTTCAATCACTGGGACCCCCCAAAAAAAACAAGAAAGAAGAAAGAAAAGATACTGGAGATAGAATCTAGGTCCTTCACGCTGAGCTACATATTCAGACTGTTTGAAAATTTATTCAAAGTTTTGAGACAGGGTTTCGCTAAACTGCCAAATTTCTGAGACTGGGCCCAGATTTGAGATTCTCCTACTTCAACATCACAAAGTTCTGGCATTATAGGATATGCTGTCACTCCTGGGTCCCTAGCTGCTTTCTAAAACTCTTTTAAATCATCTCCATAAAGACTTCTTCAAGTAAGAGTTAATCTTTTACTCCATTAGATACACAGCAGTGAACAAAGTTTGTTTTACTTTCTGCCTGGTCCATGGGATGACATCCTAAATTAGTCATTCTTTTTGTCTGATGTTTATGTTAGCATTTTAAATATACATGTGCACTGGTGATTTAGCTCAGTGGTTCTGCCAGCACAAGGACCCGAGTTCGATCCCTGGTACCAAACACCCCACAAAAATCCAAAAACAAAAACAAAACAACAAAAATACACATGTATATGTGTGTGTGTGTAAATATGTATATGCATGTACATGTGTTTAAAAGTTTTCAGATTGCAAAGTGCTGCTTGTACTGTCTGGTGTTTTTTTATTTTTTAGGCACCTGGATCAAACTCAGGTTCTTGCGAGGCTGGCGGCAGAACCACTGAGCCAAATCCCTGGCTGCAAAGTGCTGCTTTTAAACAGTTCTATAACAAGGCTGAGAGCTTCACTCTGTTAATAGCCTTTGATTTGTTCCTATGGCCTCCTAGTGTTCATGACACAAGAAGATAACATGACAGTGAGATGAAGAATGACTGGTCTAGTCCGATCTACTCTTACTGACATATCCATGTTTTGGGGAAGTACAGGCACACAAATTAATTAGCTTAAGTCTCTAGCATGAGTCCCTTGCCAATTTGATCACAGTTTTTTATTTTATTTTATTTTTTGAGACAGGGACTTTGCTATGTAGCTCAGGTTGGCCAATCCTCCTGTCTCAGCCTCCCAAGTGCTGGGATTATAAGCATGTGTCACCTTGCCTCGCCATAGTTCTTTAAATGGGACTTTGATGCACATAATTTGTATGCTCAAAAGCTTCCTTCTCACCATTTGCTAATTGATTTCTATGAAATTTGCACATACAACAATGTATATTTGAATTCTCAAAAATAATCTTTTAACATTGGTACTCATTGTGAACAAATTTTTGCTCCGCATTAGAAGACATTTTATTCTCTCTCCAATAGCAGTATTTTTGGAGTGTTTCTTCCAGTCAGCTTATTTGCAGAATTGTTTAAAGTAACACTAATTTTACTGCAGCAATCGAAACAAATGTTTCCATCTTGAAAATGTCTGCTGGAAAAACAAAGATTTGCAATTTAAATGAATGGGGAGATTGTTAAACTCTGCTAAGTAGAACGGATGTTTATACTTTTTTTTCAAGAAACATCATTCAAAATATCCATTATTAAATTTTTCCCGGATGAATATAGTAGGTCTTTATGAATTATGATTGATAGCATAAATGTCATAATTCTCCATTTTCAATAGACATGTTTATTAAAATGGATATACAGTGTTAACAACTAACTGAAAGTGCACAGAACCACAACATGTTGCTTCAAATCGAGTTAAGGATGCAATACTTTTTTTTTTTCTTCAGAAAATCATATCCAGGGAGAAAGTTCTATTAGCTTCACCTCAAGTATTTATTTATTTAGAGACAAAGTCTTGCTATGTAGTTCAGGTTGGTCTTGAGCTATGTAACCCAGGCTGCCCTCAAACTTAGGTAATATTCCTGCCTCAGCCTCCTGAATTCTTCAATTATAAGACATGTGCAACATGTCCTGCCATAATACAAAATTTTTTTCCCCTCCATTCTGGGGATAGACTCAGGACCTTTCACCTGTGAGGCAGGCACAGTGCCACTGAGCTAAATCCTGGCCCACAAATTTGTTTTCTAAATATATGAGCCTGGGAGCTCAAGGTTCATGGAGGTTAGAGGTAGCTGTTTGTATTACATTGGTATTTATCAATGTTCTTCTGATTTCTGGCTAAGCACTTCTGTTAACTTTTAAAGCATTCATTAAAAAAATAATGACTCAGCTGATTAAATATTAAGCCGCATGATATCAAACAATACTAAATATTTTAAAATGTAAAAATGAAAGGAGGGTGGGTTCCTACAAGGGCTAATTTATTCCATGCTGATTTTTATTGGGTATAAGTAATAGCATACAGACCAAAGCTCTGTGCCTCATATTATCTTTATTTCTCATTAGAGAATCCCAGAAACTGTAAATCTGAAAAAAGGTCTTCCAAAGACTATTTGATTTGAGTTTCCTACCTTCATGAAGGTAAACACCCAAACCCTCCAAATGATTGGTTCATATTCCTTTTTGAAAACTTCAGGGATAGAAATAACCTTTCTTGGTAAAAGGAAATGGGTACCAAGCAACAGAATGGTTACATGAGTCACACGTAAACTTCACTAAAGTGAGATCCATCACTTATTCAGCTCCTTCTTTCCAATTCTCACAAAAGCCTTAGAAGTTAATTTTTATTAGTTCAATTTATTATTACTTTTGAAAGAGGATCTTGCTGTGTTCTCTAGGCTTTCGAGGAGTTCCTACTCAATCTTCCTGCCTCAGCTACCTAAGTAGATGAGACTACAGGTGTGTATCATGATGCTTGGCTATTAAGTCTATTTAATACAGAAATCGAGACCAAAAGAGGTATGTTAATTTACTCAAGGTAACACTTCCGGCATGCGTTGGAACAGGCTTCATACCAGAAATGCTAACTAGTGTATATACTTACCTACATAAAGAGAATAAAATCAGTAAATATAAACCTAAGCCTATGTTTTGGACAGTATAAATTAATAATGAAATAATCTCATTCTTATTAAAAGAATCTTACATTGAATTATTCAAAGCTCTAAATCTGGTGTTTTAAAAATTAAGCGTCTCCAGTGTGGAATAAATTGACTACAAATCCCCAAGACTTCGCTGTCATCAATATCTCAACCGATAATTTAGCGCGCGCGCACGCACACACTCACACCGACATTCCTTGTAAGGGATAAAGTTCCAGGTCTTTCTTTGGTAGTCAGTTTCGAGACTTCTAGAGTGTTTGATGAGTCGTGTGTGACTAAGGAAAATAATAGCTGAATCACATCCAAAAGCTAATCGTCCCAATTAAAGATCTATAATAAAAAGGAAGACAACGAAGGCATTTCATCTGCTTGTTTTAACGTCAACAGCTCTCCCTCCCAAACCAACCTACTTCCTTTTCTTCTTGGCGGGGTGGTGATAATACGGCAGGCCGCGGATAGAAGGGGCGACAGCCTGGCCCTGGCTTTCTTACTCTGGAATCTACCGGGGACCGGGGACCGGGAGGCACGGGTTCTAACCGGTCCCCGCTGTCCGCCGGGGAAGCGGGGAGGAGGGAAGGCAGCTGACCAGGACCGGAGTTCGTGAGGGGACACAACAGCCAGAGTCGAAGAAAAAAGGGGCTCTTCCAAGGTTACAGCAGCACGAGGGGCGTGAAAAGCAGAGCCTCGTGCGCACGCTCGCCCACTGGCCTCTTCGTATGGCCGAGACGCACCGGCCACGATCGCCCGCTCCCTAGGACAGGAGGAGCGCGGC
>NW_022900925.1:14312282-14325973 GCF_012274545.1 Fukomys damarensis | reverse complement strand
GGAAGGCGCTGGCCTCACTTGCGTCCTCCCAGCAGGGATTCGGGGGCCTCCAGGACCGTCGCGACTCTTCCCGCGGCCCTCTAGACAAGGGATCACCCTCGTCTCGCGGTGACTTAGCGAGAAAAGTATTCTTGGCTAGGAAGGGCGTGGGGAGCAGGTCGCTTTCTGATCTTGGGGAAAGGGCTCGGCCTTTTCTCTCCCCGGGCTCGGAGGCAAGCTCCGCAGTCCCCACCTCTCCGCGGCTCAACGCGGCACCCACAAGGTCTCCCAGGCGTTCCGTCCCCCATCTGTCCTTAGGATGGAGTTGACGTGAGCAGGATGGCCCGCTGCCTCCCTGGCCCCCAGGTGCAGTGGTCCAGTCTCTGCATCCAGTAAGGAGGAAGAGGGCTCGATTCCCTGAGCTATCTACAGCATCCACCCTCGGAATCGGGCAGGGTTTTCCTTTCTACACCCTCTTTTAGGACGGGAGTTACCTATTGATGTTAACACTAAGCTTCGAGGCCCTCTGCCATTCCCCTTCTTCTAATCTCTTCTCCCCACTCCTTTAGGAAACGCAGTGCCTGAATCTTTTTAGCCTCTCTCAGGTGAGAAAATACCTTTGAGGTGGTGGGCAAATTTGTGGAGGAGGAGGAGGAGGAGGTGGTGGTTATCAGTATCTGAGCTAGAAGAGAGGTACCTGGCTTTATTTGTTACTCTGCCTTTTCTTCAGTGACTTAGCAAGAAACTCCTTTGGAGGAGGGCAGTAGATTTTCCTTTCAGGTTGGGGTTTGGGTCCAGTTCATAACAGTCCTTTGGTTAAGAAATTGTGCCTTTGAAGACAAGGGACTCCATTTGTGTTCTTCTGGATGGGCGATGTCATGCCAGGGTCCCCCTCCCCTTTCCTTAAGGGACAATCGGGAGAAAATACATTACTGTTATTACAGCCTCTACTTCAGGCCACAGTCCTTAAGACTCATACCGTGTTAAAGGTTAAACAAAAAATTTGTGCCAATTTAGGTATTTCTATTTTTGTCGAGGATAGGTTTTTTTTTTTGTGTGTGTGTTTTGTTTTTTTGTTTTTAGGCTAGGGCAAGGGAGACAGTGCTTGGGCCTTTCGTACCGTTAATATGTCACCCTCCCCTCCTGCCACAGTAGTGTTTGCTTAATTTTTTTTTTTTTTTTTTTTTTTTTTTTTTTTTTTTTTTTGCTGCAGCAGAGCCTGATTGCTGCAGGGCTCAGTCACTTAATCAGGAATATTTCCTATGTGGGTATGTCGGTAGTGATATAATAATGTTACATATATTTAAAGGTTTTACTTAAAAGATTCTGATTTGGCTTTAAGGTATTAGCTGACATTTAATCTCTAGTGTATGTCTTTCAGGATGCACTTTTGCAAAATAATTGATGGTTGCAATTTGCGGTTTTTGTTAAAGCAGAATAGTAATCTGTATTTAGGGTGATTTATTCTTTTATGTTCTGTTATAAATGATCATTGTTTGGATTGTTGAGAAAAGGAGTTTCTAAAACAGATTTAAAGCTGGTGTTTTTTTAACATCAGAGAAAGGAACCCATTATTTCATATAAAATATTTCTGTATGTGTTGATTTTGATAGAGAAAGCTGTGTTTTGGTACCTCCTTGCACCTCCTTTTTTAAAAATGGGCTACTATTTGTGGATGCTGTGAACAGCCATTGAGCCGAGCAGACTGGGTGGAGTAAGGGAGCTGAAGCTGTGAAATGCTAGTTTGCCCTTTCATAGCATTTTTCTCTTATGTTTTGTAAGATTATTTGATACTAGTCGTTGCTGCGACAAAGGCATTTCTCTGTAGTAAATCTTGAAATATCATGTTTTCCCTTTTTCTGCAAGATGAGCTTTGAATAATTGAGTTATAGAGCAGTGTTCCTGGTCTACAGCAGACACTTATTGTCTACATATTTGTGTTTATATTTTACATACACATATACACACGTTTTTTTCTTTTTATTCTAGTCAAGTATTAAATGGATAAACTAGAAATCTTTGAGAAGTAGCAGTAGGTATACTTTTAAAAAATTGTAAGAATACTACAATGTGTCTTTTACTTTAGTTAGTACTAAAACAGTCATCTATTTTTGATTTTTAAATAATGAACATAAAAAATGAGGGAAAAATAATTTTCATTAAAAGCTCTTTAGATCTTTCTCTTGCGTTGCCCCTTGAAAGGGACCTTTTTATAAGGTAATATTTAGTAGGTCATTTTAATGGCTTGTATCAAGCATTTATAGGAATTGACAATTTTAAAAGAATTTTAAATTTGGTAAATTATTTTAATAAACTTTTGTTTGTTTGTTTGTTTGTTTTGTTTTGTTTTTTTGAGACAGGGTCTCACTATGTAATTGAGACTGACCTGGAACTCGCTATGTAGCTCAGGCTGGTCTCGAACTCCCAGCAATCCTCCTGCCTCAGCCTCCTGAGTGCTGGGATTGCAGGTGTGAGCCAACACGCCCGGCCGATTTTGATAAACCTTGAGTGTCAATTTATGATCTACTTATCCACTGTTGTTCATTTAAAGTGATTAAAAAGTAGAAGTGAGGAATGGGTAGGTTGGGAATAATTTACTCTATTGTATGTCTGACGTTTCCTCATCCCTACTATATGTAGTTACAAAAGCACAGAATGAGGATTTTTCATTGATCAAGAGCTCAAGATAATTTAGCTTAAGAGAGCAGTGTGTTTTGGATAAATGTGGCAGAACCTTTTGCTTTAATTTGGAGGTCAACTTTAAAAATTCTTCATCCTGTATTTATTAAACTTTTAATGAGATTGAAAACATTTTGGTAGGATTGTTTGACACTTAAAATTTCTATTATTTAAATATTTCAGGTAAAATATCTCCAGTATAAAGTTTGAAGATGTTTCTGGGAAGGAAAAACCAGTATCTTAAAATTTTTGTTTTTCTAGTTTAAAACATCCATTTTGCATTATCTACATTATATTAAAATTAAATGTTTTCCCCCTTTTTATTGTGTATATACATAATATGTGAATGATTTTATCTTACGGCTTTTTAGATATCTAGGAAAAAATAAGACTTTAATTTGTAGGCGGTTCACATTCACTTGGTCCTTTTAATAAATAAACTATAAACACCATAGAAGTTGTCATCATTAAGATAAAGATGTCTTAAAAAAACAAACCCAAAGCAAATTTTAAAAGTGAATTTTCCAGTTCTTCCCATTGAGTGATACATCAGTGAGTCATAAACTCTTTTGCCATTGACTTGAGGCTCAGTTGTGAACTGGCCAAAGATATTGTGTGTGTGTGTGTGTGTGTGTGTGTGTGTGTGTGTGTGTGTATGCATGTGTGTGTGTTTCCAGGATCTTCTGTATGCTAGGCAAATGCTCTACCACTGAGCTACATTCCTAGACTAATGAAACTATTTCATTATGAAGATAACCTGTTTTTATGTACTTTGAAAAGAATTAATTGAATTTGAAGTGAAAATTCCTTGCCACTGTTCTTCTGTCAGTTAGTACTTTTTTTTTTTAACTTGAAAGTTGCTCTATTGAAAATAAATCTAGGGTTGGGATGTGGCTCAGTAATAGAGCACTTGCCTATAAGGCTCTTGGTGCTTCTGTAAGGCTCCTGGTTCCATCTCCAGTATCACAAAGAGAGAGAGAGAGAGAGAGAGAGACAGAGAGAGAGAGAGAGAGGCATATACACCACAAACTAATAGTATACAATACAATATGAATCCTAAAAATAAAAGTATACCTACTATCCTGAATATTATTGAGTGTAGAGTGAATCCTAGTTGTTAGAGCCAGACATTTTTTGATTTTTGAAACAAGGTCTCCTGTCTCAGCCTCCCAAGTGCTAGGATAACAGACATGTACAACCACATCTGGCTAAGGCCAAGCATGTTGAGAAATCTGTATTTCATGAAGAAAGATGTTGTATTATATACGCCTAGTAGTTAACTGCAGTGAAGCCTTTTTGGATTGTTCTGGCTTTGTTGCTGGTTTGGTATGACACTTTGCCTAGTCATTTAAATGAAACCTTAGTTTAACCTCTATGTATATAATTTTTATCCTTGGCATAGCAGTTCTAAATTTTATTTTATTTTATTTTATTTTTTTGGTTTTTTGAGACAGGGTCTCACTATGTAGTTGAGACTGCCCTGGAACTCACTATGTAGCCCAGGCTGGTCTCGAACTCACAGCGATCCTCTTGCCTCAGCCTCCTGAGTGCTAGGATTACAGGTGTGCGCCACCATGTCCGGCCCTAAATTTTAATTGATACTTAAGCTTTATGCTCACTAGTTGCAGACATCATAAATACTTATCTTGATGTATTTTCTCTTTAAAAGATGGTGGCTTTTTGTTGAAACATACTTAAAGTTGAATCTGCATTTGTCAAGAATACTTCTGCAAAAATACTTCTGCAAAGGCAATCACTAAAATGTCATTCAGCAATTCTCTAAACCTATAAATTTTGAGCTTGGTATGTATTGTCATTTTTCTCATCTGTTTTTTGAGGTGGATTGGTGTTTTTATGGGGAGAATTAAAATTCAGATATTTAAGAATACGACTAGGTTGGTGACTAGATAATAAGAAAAATACAATCACTTGAATATTGGCTTACATTCTCTTTTTATAACTATTTGATAACTTATTTTTAAATTTTCTTTGTTTTCTAAAATGGTGACAGTATGACATTTATTGCCTGTTTTATTTAAATTGACATTAACATGATCTTGTATTATTGACTCTTGCATGTATAAGGCTTTAGGCATTTGAGTGAAAACTGCTAGAAAGTGTCCTAATACTCCTTTAAAGATAGTATTAATAAGTAAAAGCTTGTCACACTTGATTGAATGCTGAATTATGTGAAAAGAAATGTGCTGAGGCTGGAGGTATAGCTCAGTGGGAAGAGTCATTCCCTGTGCACTAGGTGCTGCATTCAGATTCCCAGCACTGTATTGTAAGCAGATGTGATATCCTAAAGTTCTTTGTAATAGTTCACTCCAGTGATCTCTCCAGAATTAGGGGGTGGAGGCTGGGAAGAAGAGTATACCTACCTCCTCTGGAAAAATTTTAAGTTGTCCTAGGGAACAGGATCAGACTATGAGAAATACATTAATCATCACACTCTGGGAGGCTTAGGCAAGAGGATTGTACTGTTCAAGCCTAACCTTGGCAATTTAGTGACTTAATGAGACCCTATGACAAAATAATTAAAATAACAAATAGTAAAGGCTGGAATGTAGCCCAGTAAGTATGCTCAAGGTTCAATCCCTAGTACTGTGCAAAATAAATAAATAAATAAGGGCATTACTCAGCTAGACAAATTACGCGTTTGATTATCTGTTTTATGGGTGTTATGGTTGACAAAGTTTGACAATAAACTGAGGCTGTTAAATTTTCTGAGATTATCAGCAGGGGGTTACTGGAAATTGAATACCGTGTCTTTGCTTCATCTATGTCTTCTATTGCTGAACTACACCTGCTGCCTGAAGATTTAAAAAAAATTTTTTTTGTATCAGGGATCCAACTCTGGTCCTTATCGCTTGCGAGGCAGGTGGTGGCACCACTGAGCTATACACCCGGCCCAAGAATTTTAATTTTTGAAAGCATTGTAGGAAGTTTTATGTCTGTTAAGAATTTACACATTATAGCTTAATCCAGTTTTGTTTTGTTTTTCCTGGTACTGGGGATCAAACTCAGGACCTTGTGCTTGCCAAGCAAGGCAGTGCCACTGAGCTAAATCCCCGGCCCAATTAATTCAGTTTTGATTTATAGCAAGCCCTTTATCACTGAGTTATACTCCCAGCCCAAGACATATCTTTTATCTAAGTATCTTTCCTTTTTTTTTTCTTTTTTCTTTTTCTCCCTCTGGGAATTGAACTTCGGACCTTGCACTTGAGAGGCAGGCATGGTGCCTCTGAGCTACATCCCCATCCCATCCATATTTTTATTTTATCCAAAATATACTGAACAGGGGCAGGGTTGTAGCTCAGAGCCATCGTGCCTGCCTCGAAAGCGCAAGGTCCTGAGTTTGATCCCCAGTATCAGAAAAAGAAAATAAAAAAAAAAACCAAATGGCTGAGGATTTAGCTCAGTGATGCCATGCCTGTCTCACAAGTGCACAGTCCTGAGTTTGATCCCCTGTACCAAGGTGGGGGGAATCACACACACGCACAGACACAGCTAGGCAATGGTGCATACCTGTAATCCCAGCACTCGGCAGGCTGAGGCAGGAGAACCACCATGAGTTGAGGCCAATCTGGGCTATATAGTGAGTTCAAGGCCAGCCTGAACTGCATAGCAAGACCCTTTCTCAGAAAACAAACAAGGCCAGGCATGTAGCTTAGCAGCACAGTGACTGCCTGGCAAACTTGACGCAAAAAAAAAAACAAAAACAAAAAAAAACAAAAAACCAAAACCAAACAAAAAGGTATCGAATACAAAAAAAGGTAGGTGAACTTAATGAAACAATTGTATTGGTTATATAGTTTTTCTTGTTTGAGTTAGTTTTTAAAGAATGGTGAAAACTATACAATAAACATTATCAGAGGGCTGGAGATTTAGCTTTTGCCGCCTGCCTTGCAAGCCAAGGTTCTAAGTTTGATCCCTGGTATCAAACAAACAAACAAACAAAAAAATCAAATCAGAGAAAGTGAAATGAGCTGGTCAGTTAAGGAAAAAAAAAAAAAAATATATATATATATATATGTATGTATTTTAAATATAACCCCAGTAATCCAGCACTAAGTCTGACCCCCCCTGTGCCCTGATGGCAATTGGGGCGCCAAAAATTGGGATGCCCCACATCCCAGTACCTAGGTAATGGCACCACAACACTGAGTCCTAACCCTAACCTGTACCTCAACAGCAGTCGGGGCACCGAGAAACAGAAAACTCCATACTTTACTAGCTATGTGCCTTGAGCAAGAAACTTAGTTTTTTCTTAATTATAATGGATAATGCTGACATCTAACTCATAGGGTATTTGTGACTATTAAATAATAAATTAGGCCTATAAATCTTTGATTGCTTTTTATTATTATTAGGGACTCCTTTTTTCCTTCCTGGTAGTATGGATTTAACCCAGGACCTTGAACATGCTAAATAAGTGCTCTACCACAGAGTTTCATCCTCAGTCCCTTTGGTTTGTTTTATTTTTTTAGGACTGGGCATTGAATCTAGGGTCTTCACACTGTTATATCACTGTCCCATTTCATTTTTTATTTCTAGATGGGATCTTTCTGAGTCACTAAGTTACCCAGGCTGGGTTCTTACTTGCTATCCTACCTCAGCTGTCATGCCCTGGCTTCCCTTTTGTTTGTTTCTTTTTATTTTTCTGGTACTGGGAATTGAGCTCGGGACCTTGCACTTGACAGGCAGGTGCAGTGCCACTGAGTCGCGTCCACCTCCGTTTGTTTAAGACAGGGTCTTGGCTAAGTTGCCTAGGCTGGCCACAGACTGGATTGCCCTGCCTCAGCCTCCTCCAGTAGCAAATTTACAGGCATGTAGCACATTGCTCAGCATGAGAACAGCCTTTTTTTTTTAAAAAAAAGAAGACACTATAACTATTCAGTTATTAATATAATGGGAGTTTTTGTTTTGAGACAGGATCTTGCTCTAGTGCCCAGGCTTGGCTTGAACTCCTGAATTCAAGTGCTTAAGGGATCCTTTGCCCTAGCCTACTTCAGGCAGTTGCTATTGTACTTGGCTACAGTCAGGCTTTTTTGTTTGTTTGTTTTCTTTTGTTAGCTACTTGGGATTGAACCCAGGTCTGCCTTACTGAGCTATATTCTCAGTCTCCTCCCCCTTTTTAAAAAAATTCATATATATATATATATGTTTTTTTTGGGGGGGTCTTGAGACGCTCTCACTAAGTTACTTAGGCTGGGGTCAAACTTGTGATTCTCCTGCCTCAGCCTCCTGAAGTGGTGGGATTTCTGTTTGAATTTTTAATCACTAATGTAAAAATCCTTACTTTTTCGCTCATTTATGTGATGGTGGGTATTAAACTCACCATCACATACTTCGTACTTGGCTAGCAAGCACTCTGTTACTGAGCTACATCCCTAGCCTTCCCCCTCTTATAGAAAATAAACTTAATTGTAATCCCAGGAATTTAGCTACTTGGGAGCCTGAGGCAGTAAGATCTCAGGTGAGGCCAGCCTGGGCAATGTAATTTAGTCAGAGACTGTCCCAGAACTTAAAAAAATAAAACAGACGAACTTAAAATAAAAAGGGTTGGGGCTGTTGATCAGTGTTAGAACACTTGCTGGCATGTACAAGGCTCTGGGTTCGATTCCTAGTACTAACAAAAAACAAAATCTTTTTATTTTGAAATAATTTAAGTATGCTGAATAGTTGTAAGGATTGTGGAGAAAGCTCCTGATACCTACTTTTCCATATTGTAAACATCTTAAATATCTGTGGAATGTGTCAAAATTAAACTAATTTTGGTATATTACTGTTAGCTAAACTTCAGTCTATTTGCTTTTCCCTTCATATCTGCTTTTTGTTCTACATGCAGTGTAAGATACCATGTTGCATGTGGTTATCATGTCTTCCTAGTCTTCTGGTCTATGACAAGTTATCAGTCTTTGTTTTTTTGTGTCCTTAATAATCTTAAGTAGAACTGGTCAAACACTTTATAGAATGACCTACAACTTATTTTTTTTAAAATATGATTTAGACAGTCCAGGTTTTAGGAAAAAATGCCACAGAGGTAAAAATGCACTTCTCCTCACATCATATTGAAGGCTGTCACCACCTAGCACAGGTCCTTGGTCCTTCAGTAATGTTGAACACTAAAACTGAGGCATTCGGCGTGAATATACAGGAAAAAGCTTTAATTGAAAAGTAAAACAAAATAGCACAGCTCTGACAAAGATCAAGCTGATCTTTTAACAAAGAAAAATAATTGATGATAGGAAGTCTTCAGTTTGAGAAAATGAAGGGGCACAGGTTTGAAGAGGTGTATTAGACTGATCCATGAATAAGATGGGCCAGTTTAATGGAATACTGTGTTGGACTAGGGTCTTGTTGATTGTTATCTCAGATCATTATCTCAGTCCAGGTTTCCTAGTTCCAAAGGAATCCTCATGACTTGACTTTAGTGAATTTAAGTTCACATGGGATGGTTGTCTTTGGGGCAGTCTCAGTCATGTGAGTGGCTGCTAGAATCCAGGGTGACCCTAGGTTTGGAGCAGTGAAGGAATCTAGTTGTAGCTGAATGTTCCTGTAAATCTTTTTATCTTGGTGTCTTCAGAGTTGGAAGGGGAATGAGGTAAATTTAGGGTTGATAAACCTTGTGCTATCCTCTGTGTGTGTGTGTGTGTGTGTGTGTGTGTGTGTGTGCGTGCGTGTGCGCGTGCGTGTGCAGGCAGCCACTTTCTAACATGCTTATATGCAGAACTGAGGAAGGAATTTGACCTACAGTTTTACAAAATGAAGGTCAAGCTTGTACTGTTGTAATTAATTACCTATTGGGCACCTGTAAGCCCAAGTGAAGAATTACTTGTGTGTTTGTGTGTGGTAAATTCATACTTTGGTACGATAGCTTTGAAATCGTTGAATTTGCTACACAACACATTTTGATGCAAAAATTTTGTCCTAGTACTTGTCATTTGTTTGGTACTTGCTGTGCAAGCTGTAGAATTTTCCAGCCATAACAGTTTGGTGCTCATTGTTTTTGATATTCACCGCACCTTGTGGAACCAGTTAATGATGAATGTACTGGAGTTGAACCCAGGGTGTCCTGCATGCTAGGTAGGGACTTTGCCTCTGAACTACATCTTTGGGTCAAGAATTTTTTAGCAAAAAATGAAACACAAAACAAACAGTTGCTTTTAAGTGATTGCTTCAGAAGAAAACAAATTGTGCTTTTAAAATGAATAATTGTTTAAGATCCAGGAGACAATTTGTCCCTCTGGTGGTCTCGTGTGTCAAGGTTAAAGGTTGACCACCTGTGTCAATGGTAATGTTAACCTTTATTAACTGGTGTTTTGAGTTTTCTCTAATGTCAAGTCATTATCTTTTCATTTCCTACTTTATCCTTATAAGAAATGTCAGGTTCCATTGGACTGTGTGGGAGAGCACGTACATATCCTATTTAGTTTTTTGTATTGTTTTGTTTTTCAGATGGTTTTGCCACATAGTCCAGACTTGCCTTGAATTTGCTGTCTAGTTCAGGCTGGCCTGGAACACCTTATCCTGTTCCTCACTAGTTTTTTTTGTTTGTTTGTTTTATTTTAAGTGGGTTTTTTTTTTGTTTTGTTTTGTTTTTTTGTTTTCTTTTTTTGAGACAGGGTCTTCCTAGACTAGTTTAGGCTAGACTTGAACTTACTCTATATCCCAGGCTGGCCTTGAACTCAGAGCAATTCTCCTGCCTCAGCCTTGTGAGTGCTGGGATTACAGGTGTGTGCCATGACACCTGGGTTATTTTTTTTAAATGTTTGAACATATGGAATAAATAAAGATCAGAGGGGGCCCTAATTTTTATTTTATTTTATTTTATTTTTTATAATGAGGTCTCGCTATTGTGACCCAGGCTGTTCTTGAACTCAAGGGCTCCGATGATCCTCCTGTCTCAACTTCTTGAGTAGCTGGGACTACAGATAGGTGCTACCAGCCTGACTGGAAGCTACATTTAAGGGCATTATATGTCACTCTAGAGAGTACATTTGTAAGTCTAGCACTCAGGAGGCTGAGGCAAGAGGATCACTGTGAGCTCAAGGGCAGTGTGGGGCTACATAGTGAACTCAAGGCCAGCCTGAACTGCATAGCAAGATCCTGTCTCAAAAAAATGAAAAAAAAATTGTTGAAAGTGGAGTTTGCTATCTAGTCTGATGTTTACCTGGAACTTTGAAGAAGAGCTTTTTGGGACTTGTCTAGAGGGAGACTGCTGTGATCTGAGGAACAAAGCAGATAGGGCATCTTGTTTATTAGTACTGTACTACTATGTGAATTCACTTTATTTTTCCCCCAAATAAGTTTTAAGTACTGCATCAGAAAACAAAATATTATGACTGATTACTCTTGTTTTAAAAACAAATAGTATGTCCTTGTCCTGAAAGAGGTATTTGTTTTACATTAAGGATAATTTGTAATTTGATAGGAAGACGAGTTTTGAGAATTACAGTTATTATAGTTCTTGCAGTTTTTCTGATTTGCTCTCCATTGTAGCATTTAGAGAACCTCATTTGGGCTTCCATTTTTTGTGGCCTCTTTATTATTTTTTGGTACCCAGGATTGAATTCAAGACCTTGCGCTTGCGAGGTAGGCGATGGCATCACTGAACTAGGTCCCCAGCCCTGGGCTTCCACTTTTTAAAACATAATCCAGCATCATTACTTTTTAAAAATACTGCTGGGGATTGAAACTAGGGGATTGAATACTCATGCGTATTAGGTAAGTGCTCTGCCATTGAACTGCATTCCCATCCCACCATTGATATTTTTAAGTTTTCGTCATTTTTTTTCCCTCTAGGAAACATTTATTTCATTATGTGATAATCTAAGGATTAGGGATACAAAGATGATTGTCACTATCACTCAAAGATCTTAAAGTCTATAAGCATATTTAGCATGTATAAAGGTGCTAGAATTAAAATATGTACTTGATGGTGTGAGGGCTTAGTTTCCCTGTCCCCCCACCCCCTACTGGAAATTGAACTCAGGACTATTGAGCTAAATCCCTGGTCCTCCAAGGAAGTCTTCATAGAGATGCTGGTTGGACAGTTTTGAAGAAAGCCTATCAACAGTGTTTGGGGTTGGTAGGGAAGGAAATAATTTGTACATAAAACATGTTAAGCAGACCGTGCTCCATGGAGTTTGATGTGGCTTACATGACGGGTGAGAGTGGAACACTGCTTACCCTTTTATTGCTTGTAGAACAGGGTCACTACCTACATCAGAATTACCTGCTAAAAGTACAAATTTCCACCTTTATCTTAAGACTTTGAAAATCAGAATTCCATGACATCAAAATTCCATAATGTGGCACCAGGAATAGCTGCATTTTTAAAAATCTTTAAGTTTATTGGTATATTTTAGATATACAGTACAATTACATTCATCATTGGGATCTTGTACCTTTACATGACTTATCTTTGTTCTTATTTTCCCTCATTCCCCAGTCTTCCTTTCACCCCCTCCACCCTTCCCTGTTTACAAAGACATTGTTTCCATGTTTTTCCTTTTCATATATTTTTTCTTTTCCCTGTTTACCTTTCTGCTACTCCTACTTCCTCTACTCTTTTAGACCTTTTCTTCCTATTACACAGTATCAATTATACATTTTGATCCTTATTTGCGCTTTCAGTTTTTCACACCAGAGAAACTATTCGGTATTTACACATGTGACTTATTAATTTCACTTAAAAGTTTATGGCCTCAATGTGCTTCCACTTAGCTATAAATATCTCTGATTTCTCGTTCTTTATGGCTGAATAGTACTCCATTTTATTAAAACACACACACACACACACACACTATCCATTTTCCAGTTGATGGGCAATTGGGGTGTTTCCAAATTTAGCTATTCTATTACAAACTGCGTCACTATAAACATGGGTGAGCATATATCACTGTGGTATGATTCTTTGGGGAAGATACCCAGCAGAGAAATAGCATACATAAGCTCCCTAGTTGACTGTTTTTGAGAGCCACTGCTTTTACTCTTAACAGCTTTTAATATTCTGTTCTTGTGTTGAATTTCTGGAATCTTGACTATTATATGCCTTGGTGTAGTTTTTTTGTTTGTTTTGTTTTGTTTTTTTATTGTGGCTAATTTGAATTCTGTATGCTTCACTTAGCTGTATGTCATATTCTTTTTCCCTGCTTGGGAAGCTTTTTGCCATTATGTTTTTTCCTTTTTTTTTATAGCAAAACATTTATTGGTACACTTTAGGCATACATAATGATGATAGTCATCATAGGGGATTGTACCCCTGCGTGATATATCCCACCTCTTTTTTCCCATTCCTCCCTTCCCCTCATCTCTTTCTCCTCCCTATGTACAAAAGCTTTATTTCCATTTTTTGCTTCTATTTTGTCTTTTTTTTTTCTTGTCCTTTCCTTCTTTTCTCCCTCCTTCCTCCCTTGTCCCCCTTCCCATTTGAACATTGTTTTCCCATTTCCCAGTATCTGTTATACATTTTAGTCCTTATTTCCACTTTCGGTTTCTCACACCAGAGAAACAATGGTATTTATTTGTTTATTTATTTAATTTTGGTTTTTTGAGACAGAGTCTCACTATGTAGTTCAGGCTGGCCTTGAACTCACTTTGTATTCCAGGCTGGCCTCAAACTTACTGCTATCTTCCTGCCTCAGCCTCTCCAGTGCTGGGATTAAGGGTATGCTACAGCACACGCAGCTACACAGTGCCATATTTCAGTATGTGTCCTATGGTCTGAAGGTCCATCCATTTAGCTTTAAATGTCTGAAGCTCATCCTTCTTTATGGTAGAGTAGACCAGTGATTTGGCTCAGTGGTGCCGCCTGCCTCGAAAGTAAAAGGACCAGAGTTCAGTCCCTGGTTCCCCCAAACAACAACAACATCAAAATCTGGCTTCTACTTTATGGTAGAGTAGAACTCCACTGTATTTAAAAAAAAAACAAAACCCATATGCTCCTTATCCATTTATCAGTTGATGGGCATTTGGGCTATTTCCAAAATTTAGTTATTACATACTGTGTTTTCTGCCATTACTTC
>NW_022900925.1:14306228-14312245 GCF_012274545.1 Fukomys damarensis | reverse complement strand
TTTTTTTTTTTTTTTTTTTTTTTTGTACTGAGAATCTAACTCAGGATCTTGTGCTTGCTAGGCAGGCATGGTGCCACTGAGCTTAATCCTTGGCCTTGTGATCCGTTTTTTTTTTTTTTATGTTGTTTGCACTACCTCCTGCTTTTTCATTGACTCTAATCAATCTTATGTTATTCTTCTTTGCATCATCTAGCAACTGTTGGATTAATTTTTTGTGGTCCGTTGCTTTTTTTTTGGTACCAGGAATTGAACTCAGGCCCTTGCACTTGCACTTGCGAGGCAGTTGGCCGAACCACTGAGCTAAATCCCCAGCCCCAGTCCCTTGCTATTTTTAAGAAATTTTTCTTTTCATGATCACTATCTACAATTCTCTTTAATATCAGATTTTCTATTTTCACATTGGTTTATTCTGCTCTGTGTACTTGGAGTGGAATTTTTAATCTCCTGGATTCTGAATCTGTTTTATGGATTCTCCCCTTCCCCTCCTTTTTCCCTCCCCTCTGTACTAGGAATTGAACTTGGGACCTTGTCCTTTCAAGGCAGGCACAATACCACTGAGGTAAATCCCTGGCCCCTCCATTTCTTTTTTATGTTGGGTGTTTTGTGGTTTCCATCATTTCCCTAAGCTTCTCTGTTTTTTTGGTATTGGGAATTAAACTCAGGACCTTATACTTCCAAGGTGGTGGCAGTATCACTGAATTAAATCCCCGGCCCCAAGTCCTCTATCTTTTAATCTGTATCTGCTATAGAGTTACTAACCATATCTTTTATTATATAGGTCACCATCTCTGTAGATAACTGAGAAATTATCTCTGATTTGATTTTTTTTTCTAGATCCTCACTAATCTGCTTTGTTATTTCTGCTGTTACCACCTCAGAGAGTCCAAGTGGGCAACTTTTGAATTGTTCCACTTCATTGTCCCCTGGGTTTGCCTTTGGTGAGCTGGAAGTTTGGGGTTGCAATTTAAGAGTCCCCCCGCATTACTTACAAATTGCTTATGAGAAGTAGCTTTATTGTGCTAGTATTTAGAAACCTTAGGAAAGTACTACGCAGAGATGTCTTCCAGGTATAGCTGGCTTTTGGGTTTTGAGTCTGTTGACAAGATCCTCCTACCTCTTCAGTATTGGGGATGAGAGTTTGATGACTATTTGGTCTAGCCTCCGGTTCTTTGGCATTTGCAATAGTGTTGTTTATGACCCTCAGGCAATCTCAGTCAAGGCATAGCAGTAAGAACACTTATGTCACCTTGGCTGAAGTAGTACAGTCAGAAATAACAATAGCATCAAACACAACCTAGAAAATGACAAACTGCCACCTTTAACCATATGAACTAGATTTGTTACATAACAAAATCCCAACCAAACGGGAAAATTGTATATGATATTTATGCCTTCAGTGTGTGTGGCTGGGTATTTTACCCTCGGGAGAAAATTTATTGCCTTCATTTTTTTTTTTGGAGACAGGGTCTCACTATGTTGTTGAGACTGACCTGGAACTCACTATGTAGTGCAGCCTGGTCTCAAACTCACAGAGATCCTCCTGCCTCAGCCTCCGGGTACTGGGATTACAGGCATGCACCACCATGCCCGGCTCCTTTTTCTTTTTCTGGTGCTGGGATCAACTCAGGACCTGGAGCTTTCAAGGAAGGTGTGGTGCAACTGAGCTAAATCCCTGGCCCTTGGGAGAAAATTTAAAAGGGGATAGGGGGAAAAAATAGAGAAATAGAAGAGGAAGAGATTAGAAATAAAGCTGGAGGGCAAAAGAAGATTATGCAAATTTGGGGAAACTGGTGAAGGAGAGGGAGGGAGAGAGGAGAAATAAGAACAAAAGAACAACAACAATACTATAATGTTTACACATAAAAACAACAAACAAGAAAAAAAAGAAAATGAGAAAAATGTCCACTTTAAGGTATGTCTCTGTTGTCACTGTAGACAAAATGGACAGAGTCTAGATCTGTGTTGATTAATTCCAGGAAGCCAGCCTTAAATTTACGCGGGGTTGTGTATAATCCTGGCAAACCTTCACTTTTAGTTCCATTGAAGTTCAGGCTGGTTTCTGGCAGTGATGCTGAAATCAGATTTATTCAGCCTTCAACACTCCATATACCTCCTGCCATTTTGAACTCAAAGAGCCACTGCTTTTATTTTTGGGATATAATAAGATTGAGATATGCTAACCTAGGGCCTTTACATTGAATTAACTACATCCTCAGCTCTTTTAAATTTTTTTAAAATTTTGAGACAGAGTCTTGTAAGTTGCTAAAGTGCCCAGGCTGGGCTTGAGCTTGTGGTGCCCCTGCCTCAACCTCTGAGAGTGCAGGGATTACAAGCATGTGCTAACATGCCCAGGTTAAAGGCCCCCCTCCCCACACTTTTGTTTTTGAGACAGGGTCTCCCTGTGTACTTCAGGCTAGCCTTGAACTTGCTGTGTAGCCCAGGTTGGCCTCAAACTTACTTCAATCCTCCCACCTCCACCTCCTGAGTGCTTGGTTTACAGATGCCAAGCTGGGTTTAAAGAGTTAAGAAGAGAGTTGATACGGTTAGATTGTATTTTAGACAGATGACCCTAGGGCAGTGGTGGACAACCTGGGAGTGCAGGCTGTTTGTATCTTTGAAAGCTCTAAAAAAAGGTTTGCCATTATTGCCCTGAGGGTGTATAGTGGATAGATGTTAGCAGGCCAAAACTAGATTTAGAGAGAACTGTTGTATTTATTTCAGGTAAAAGTGTTATGTAGAGAAGTGTGGTAGTAGTGGTGTTAAAAAATATTGAGGTGATACACTTACAGTACAGGGTAGTGCCTTGATTTGATTTAGAGAAGGAATGAAGTCAAAGCTGATTTCCATATAAAAAGCATTTGCAACATTTAAAAAAATTAAAAAAAAATTTTTTTTCCAGTACCAGAGATTGAACTCAGAACTTTGCACTTGCTAGGCAGGTGCGGCACCACTGAGCTAAATCCCTGGTCTTTAATTTGCAGCATTTTAAAAATAAATATTCTTGGGCCATGGATGTAGCTCAGTGGTGTTGCTGCCTACCTCCTAAGTGCAAGGACCTGAGTTTGATCCCCCGGTACAATAATAATAATAATAATTAATATTATTTAAAGAGCTTTGGATCTTAAATGTAATCAATGCTAGTGACATATCTGATATCTTGGAGGTATGATATTTCCATAAAAATGAGAACTAAGGCCTGAGATAGTTTTAATTTCTCAAAATTTATAGGTCCTTGAAATTTTCTCAGTAGTTGGAGGTAATTTATCTTGAAGAAAATACCATTATACAGAAAACTCAATTTAGCTCAAGTCCAAAGAGCCAGCTAGCTTTAATAATAGTTTTTGTTTGTATGTTGTATCTTTAACATGTGTGAGATTGTAAGATAACAGCACCATGATAATACTGTAAAATTTTAAAGGGTTGAATCATTAAAGACAAAATTTGTCAGCATTGTTATATGCAGTTTTTAAAATTAAACTTTGATATCCTCATCTCCTACTCAACTTTTTTGATAAAATAATAGCTCCATATTTCTAGATTTGTCAACTTTTTTGTGTGTGTGAGACAGGGTCTTGCCGTATATTTCAGACCATCCTTGAGCTCACTATGGTAGCCCAGGCTGGCCTTGAACTCAAGGTGATCCTCCTGCCTCAGCCTTTGGAGTACTGGGTTTACAGGAATGCACACCATGCCTGGCTTTTTTCTTTTTTAATTTTTTAAATCTTTCTTTGAGGGGGAGGCAGGGTCTTTCTGTGTAGTGCAGGCTGGGCTTGAACCTCCTGTGTAGCATAGGCAATCTTCGAATTCAAGGTGATTCCCCTGCTTTAGCCTCCTGAGTGCTGAGACTACACGTGTGTGCCATCATCTGCTTCAGCTTTTAAAATATATTATTTTGCCATTCAGTTTTTTCACATGGGGAAAAATTTGATTGAAATTGGACAATTGAGTTTAAAATTTTCTCTACATTCTTAATAAAAGGACGAAATGGTAGGAAATGCAGTATACTCTACTTAGTTTTAATGTTTTGTTTTGGTGCTGGAGATCAAACTTGGGCCCTTGACCTGCAAAGCAGGTGGTGGAACCACTGAGCTAAATCCCTGGCCCTACAGTATACTCTTCTTAAATAGTATTTTAAGTCTGTGTCCTGAGTTGTCATATATAGTTTTTGTTTTTTTGAGACAGGATCTGAGTAAGTAGTTCAGACTGACCTGGATGGAACTCATTATGTAGTCCAGGCTGGTCTCCAACTCACGGTGATCCTCCTGCCTCAGCCTCCCGAGTGCTGGGATTACAGGCATGTGCCACCACGCCGGGCTTGTTGTCATATATGCTATATGTGATACTTTTTTTTTTTTGGTACTAGGGATCAAACTCGGGTCCTTGCCTTTGCAAGGCAGGCGGTGGAACCACTGAGCTAAATCCCTGGCCTATATATAATACTTGTTACTTAGGCTATTGCAGGGCCCCTCAGATATCCCCACTAAAGACATTTGAGAGAGAATACTTGAAATGAATCTTGAAGAATGAGTAGTTGGAGCCAGGTACATTGGTACATATCTATAATCCTAAGTACTCAGAATACCGAGGCAGGAGGATTCCAGTTCAAGACCAGCTTGGGCAACTTAGTGAGACCTTATCTTTAAATAAAATTTATAGAAGACTGAGAATGTAGTTTAGTGCTCTTAGGTTCAAACCTCAGTAATGCACCCCACCTCACACACTCCTGAGAAAAGGAAAGAAAAAAAAAAGATTACATAATTGGAGCAGACATGGGAGATGGTCATTTTTAGGTAATGAGGACAGCAATATATTCAGACTCAAAAACATGAAAGACTTTTGTATATACTGATATATATGTAATTTGGCAGAGAGGATTTTAAGATATTAGGAAAGATATATAGATAAAATTTATACATTATATTCTGTGTAAGTTGTAGTAGCCACTTTGGAAGTCATTAAGTGTAGAAGTTAAAATTGTGAATGAGTGGTATGGTGAAAGAGAAATTTAGACAATTCAGATTTGTAGCTTGAATAAGTGGAATTGAGAAACTGGCTGTTATTAGTTGTAGTAGAAACCAAGAGAAAGAGTTGTACAGGATATTTCAAAAAGCAGCCAGGTGGAATTTTCTGAACCAGTTTTCAAATTTTCTAGCCAAAAATTTGTCACAAGCTTTTTACTATCCTTAATGAGTTCTGTAGATGAAAATTACAAAGGGCACAATGGCAAAACATGGTATTTAAGAAATGTTAGTTTAATCCTAACTGGGCGCTCAAAAGACTTTTTTAATGTCCTGACTCACTTTTTCAGCTTTTTTATTACTGCTTATCATGTCTCCTTTAATTCATTCTTAGGAAGATACTGTACTTCCTGTTCTTATGCTACTTTAACTCTGTATCCCCTTCCCTTTATCTGTCCTTAAAATCTGTATCCCCCATTCTCTTCCAGACAACCTTTCCTAGTTTTTTGTCTGGAAGAAACTTTGCTCTGAATTCATGGTATAGTATCTATAACCTTTCTCTTGTTATAGCTAACGTAGGATGTTTTATCTGATGTACCAAATGAGTTAATGCATTTAAACAGACTAGAGACAGCACCTAGCTTGTAATACTTAGTAAATGTTGGTTGTTGATTATGTTCATAATAAATATGATTAAGATGAGATAATAATAGTAACAGAAGTTTACCTTTTACTTGTGATGGCAAAACTGATTTGTTCTCTGTGCTTGGACACTACTTTGCTTATATGTGTAAAAGTAAAATTTGTGCCATTTCACTATGGCTGAGCTGTAGTTAGGGAAATCCTGGGGTTTTAAAAATTAATTAATTAATTTTAAATTTTGCCATCTTAGGAAACTGACTCAGGACCTCACAGTGCCAGGCAAGTGCAGTACCACCAGTTTACAACTCTAGCCCTTAGACAGCCTCAACATTATTTCATTAAGTCTCACTACAACTAATTGAGGTAGGTTTTAGTCTTTCTGCTTGCCCCTCCCTCCCTCTTGCTCTTTCTTTTCTC
>NW_022900925.1:14270231-14306145 GCF_012274545.1 Fukomys damarensis | reverse complement strand
CCCCCCCGCCCCCCCCCCCCCCCCGCTCCTCTCACCTCCCCTCTTCTCCCCTCTTGTACCAGGGGTAGAGCTCAGGACCTCACTCTTGCCATGCAGGTGCTGTGCCGCTGAGCTAAATCCCCAGCCCTATCCACTTTTTATAAATGGGTAAATAGGCTTTCAGATGTTTGAAAATTCACACAAAGTCGCTCATTTGGTCTGTGGCCAACTTTTTGTTTTTGTTTTTGTAGTGCTAGGGATCAAACCTTACACATTTGAGGCAAGTGCTGTGCCACTAAGCTATATCCCCAGTGCCTAGGATAATATTTGAACTTTGGCTGTTTGACTCCAAAAACACAACAGGGCTTCAAATAGGACTTCTTCATTTAGTGCTTTCACATCATTTCCATATCTAATCTGTTACCTGTCAGAGGACCCATCATAGGGCCCTCAATCAGAAAGATGCTTTGCCCCCCACCCCAACCAGGGAATGCTCAGCTATATTACCAGTTCCCCACCACTTCTTCCTCTTCCCTTCACCCTTTCTAGTACTGAGCATTGAACCCAGGACCTTTGCACTGAGCTATACCCCCAACCCTTTAATCTTTTTGAGACAGGGTCTCACTGAGTTGCCAAATTACCCAGATTGGGCTGAAATTTGTGATCCTTCTGTCTCAGTCTTCCAGAGTGCTGGGATTACCATTGTGTGACACATGCCCAGCAGTTTTTTTCTTTTAAATTTTACTGTACCTATTTGTGTATGTTACGGATATGACAATATCCATATAACAACTACTGAAATTTATAGATGTTAACATTTTTGTCATATTTGGTTCAGAGCTTTTTAAAATAAATAAGGCATTGTTACAGTTATAATTGATTTTTTTGTTCTTCACAATCCCATTCTTTTCCCTTTTTTCCAGCAGCAAATTTCCTCTAAAAGTTTATGTATATCCCTTTGTTCCATGGTGTTTTATATGTACACTAAACATGTATGTATCTCTAAACAACTTAATGTTTTGTAGATTGTTAGAATTTGCATGTTACCCTACTATATATTATTCTACAACTTGTTTTTTTAACCTCACAAAAATATATATTATTGATATATATCGGTATAGTTTATTGTGATGTGTAATTTATTAAATGATTGATTATACCATAGTTTTTTATGTCTACACTGCAGAAAGACATTTAGGTTGTTTCACTGTTATGGGTGATAATTACACTGAACATAAGGTATTTGCACATGAGATGGAATGATTTGTTCTTTCATTACAGAATTTATTCTCATGTTAATGGAAATAAAATAATTGCAGGAGTTTTTAATGATTTGGATTAAAGACCATGGATATTTTTGGCATCAGTGTCATACCATAAATTCTTAAGCTATGTTCTGTTTCCTTAAAGTTTCTTCCTTTTTTTTTTTTTTTTAAGACAAGAGTCTCACTAGGTAGTTGAGACTGGCCTGGAATTCACTATTGTAGCCCGGGCTGTTCTTGAACTCACAGCCATCCTCCTGCCTCAGCCTCCCGAGTGCTGGGATTATAGGCATGCGCCACTATGCCCGGTTCCTTAAAGTTTCTTAATCATTCAAACCTGTATGTAGCTAAGGGTTGCATTCTGGCAGCCTCTGTAGGCCAGACTCCGTTTATAAATATATTTCTCTTGGCTTTGGTTAAAGTTTTTTTTCCTGAGCCAACATTTAAAAATTAGCTATTTGCATAGTGTGTCTATTTCTGGATTATTCTGAAAATTTAGAACAAGCTCTGGCAATAGTTATCCCAAACTGAGTCACAGCTACCCTCCTTTAGATAAGCATAATTTTCCAATGAAACAAGTTCCTACCTCTCCCTGACACTGCCCCCCCAATACCGGGGGATTGAACTCCATTCCTTGTGCTTGCAAGGCAGGTGGGCAAAACCACTGAGCTAAATTCCCAGACCTTGTTCTGGTTTTTTTTGAGACAGCTACTTTGTAGCCTAGGCCAGCCTTGAATTTGTAGTCTTCCTGTTTCAGCCTCCCAGGTGCTAGGATTATCGGTGTATGTTACCATGCCTGGTTTGTACTGTTATTTTTTTTTAGTAGCGACAATTCTCTATTGATGTATCTATCAAAAATGGAGAAAAAAAAGAAGAGACAGCTGCAGTATTCAAGAAAAGTACAAAAAAACTTTAAAAAATTTTTATTATTGTTTTTTAGAGCCTATTTCTTTTTGAGTGAATATTTTACTTTACTATATAAACAGAATTAGTCTGATGTGGAAAGAGTACAGTCTTTCCTGCTTCACTTGTTTATATCACTTGCATTGTTCTGTACCCACATTAGTTTGTGATCCCTACGCTTTTGTGCAGGTAACTAAGGACTATCCAACAGCACAATTGAAGGTTTAAAAGGAGGTGAAAACAGTTTATAAATCATTAAATTCCATGCAAAAGGAAGATATTTGCCTGTTTCATCTGTTACTTACACCCTTGATCCAGAAAGATTTTTAAGCAGAGGTACTGAAAATTTATAATCTGAACCACTTAGTTTATCTGCACTATATTCATCAAGTATCTTCTTTAGAGGTTGCAAATGAATGGTTTAGGATTTAGATAAGAAATGTTTTTGTTTATCTGACTGCTCGGTAATGGGGAGGGCATGTGAGTGCTGGATATCAAACCCATTGCCTCACAAAGTGCCAGCAAGATTAAAAAAAAAAAATGATGGTAGGTTATTTTTCACAGTATCCTCAAGACAAAAAGAAGCCAGTTTAGAAAGATAACCACTTGACACTTTTCATTGGGTCCCTCATAAAGAGGATTATATTGTATAATATTTCTTATTTAACATGTCTAAGGTAAATAAGGACTATACTCACTTGCTGTGTATTGAGATTACGCTTCTTGGCAAGTACCCTAAATATGGATGTGCCATACATCTCTCACAGGCCCTTCATATGTAGGATTTAAATTATGTGAAAACCTAGTTTTACCCAAAATAGAATTTGTAGATGTGCCTATAGGTTTAAAATTCTTAGAAAATAATTATGAATCTGCTGAATCCTTGTCTTTCTCCTTCTTTATACTTTAAAGGTGGGCAGAACAAGTTCTTCCAGAGTTTCCAGAAGTAGTAAAGTCATTATAAAAGAGATTTAAAGAAAAAGGGTATAAAGATACAACCCTGTTTTTGTGCTGCTGGAAATTAATTGCTGTACTTCAACTGAAGACTGTTTCCATGGCTAAGGACTCCTGCTAGTTTCAGCATAGATTAAATCTAAGGAGGTATGGAATTTTATTCATATCTGTAATAGATATGACTGTTCCTTCTCTTTAAGGTGTTCAGTATTGACCGTTATTCAGAAATAAGATTTTTGACCTTCCTAGAACTGTAGCTCTTTGTTTTTGTATTTTTACTGCTGAACCTCTGGAATTCAGAGTTGAAGTCAGTTATTTACTTTCTGAATACTGTCCTTTGTAATTATGTTTGCTAATCTTTAGTTTCATCTTTTTACACAATCTTGTATTTCCCAGCTGCTTAAATTTTGCGTTTATGTATTTGGTCGTGGTTATACAACATACTGTTTTTCCTTCTTCCAAAAACTGCCTCAAAAAATTACTAGTCATTTCCATCTTCTTTTTTAGCCTTTTGATTTATAATGCTGACTTGGTAAATCTTCAGCTTATATTCTTTATTGTCTCCTTTCCTATCCCTCCTAAATGCATTGTGTGTTCCTTTAGTGGACTAGATTTTAATCTTTATTTACAACCTCATAGCACAAAGCCTAGCAGGATAGAAATCAATGAGTGGATACGTTTAGCTGACATTTTCATCTGCTTTGTAAGTTTCTTCTGGACAGGAACTCTCAATAGATGCTTTTATGTCCCATATTGCTTTCTGTAGATGCAGTATAAGGGTTAAATAATGTAGTGGACTATATGCAGCACAGGTGTATGAGTATGGGGTACCTGACAGATCCTCAGTAAATAAATGACCCTGAGAGTGTATTTCAAAGTTATTTGCCTCAGTGGAGATAAACATTGGTGTGAAAAATAATAAACTAGAAGTCAGTTGAGGGACAGTGTCTGTTCTATTTAGGTTGTCATAACTTCTGAACAGTTAGTTATTCTTGAATGTAAACAGGGGTATGCCCTTAAGTCCAAGGTCTTATACCCTAGAGAAGGCCATCTTCAAGATCAAGAGCAAATAGTGGACTATCTTAAAAGAAACAAAAACCAAAACACAATCTGCTGAGCATGGTAATGCATACATATAATCCCAGACCTTCTGGGAGGCTAGGTAGGAAAAGTGCAAGTTCTAGACAGCCTAGGCAATTCAGTGACTTAATAAGACCCTGTCTCAAAATAAAAAGGGGTGAGGATGTAGTTCAGTGCCAAGGCCCTGGGTTCCGTCTATAGTATCACACACACACACACACACACACACACACACACACACACACACACACACACACTCTCTCTCTCTCTCTCTCTCTCTCTCTCTCTCTCTCTCTCTCTCTCTCTCTTTGCAAAATTGGAGTTTGACCATAAAATTCTTAGCAAATAATTCCCATTGCTTCTATCCTAGTTTAGACCTCTATCAGCCTCCATTACAAATCTTCTCTTGGCTTTGCCTCTAGGATGATCACCAGGAAACACTAATTTCAGAACATTCCTCGAATTTTTTTTTGTTTGTTTGTTTGTTTTGGTACTGGGATTGAACTCAGGATTTTTCATTTATAAGGCAGGCAGGCAATGGAACCACTGAGCTAAATCCCCAGCCCTATTCCTCTCATACTTAAAAATTATAAATCTTCCTGCATTGTCATAATTCCTTTTAGGACAGTGATGGTGAAGTTTTTGAAGTTCCCCTTCCCCTTCCCCCCTCCTTTCTATCTTTCTTTTCAAAAAATTTTTTGAGATAGGGTCTCACTGTGTAGTTCAGGTGGTCTTGAACACACAATCAAGAGTGTCAGAGTTAGCTTTGGAAGAGTATTGAGACCTCCCTGCAGATAGATAAAATGTGTGAAGTGTTACATATATGTATATACAAAGTGCTATGAAATCACACAAAAGGGAGTTACTCTGCTTACTTGTCTTTTGTCAAAACTAGATAAAACTTATATTTTGCTGTCTATGCTGTCTAGCTGGCTGCTGGGAGCTTTGCTAATGCTATTTCAGTATCATCAATGAACATTAGGTTGAACCTTTGTAATTGCCATTAATGGCAATTTTATAGATTTTTAACTCTTATTTAGGTGACAGGTAAAAGAAGAAAGTAAAACATGGTTATCTTTTTCTACCATAGATTTGACAGGGCCAAAGATTTAGCTCAGTGGTTCTGCTGCCTGCCTTGCAAGCACAAGGAGCCGAGTTTGATCCCCAGTACCAAAAAAAGAAAAAAGAAACCATAGATTTAACAGTTGTTGGATAACTATTATTTTATTAAAAAAAACTGCCACAGTAGCATCCAAAAAAGTGAAATACCTAGGAATCAATCTAAGGAAGAAAGTAAAACACCTCTCCATTGAAAACTACAATATTGTGAAAAAGATCAAAGAGGATATCTGAAAATGGAAAGCTATCCCTTGCTCTTGGATAGAGAAAATCAATATACTGAAAATGGCCATACTTCCAACATTTTTACACAGATTTAATGCAATCCTAATCAAAATCCCAATAGCACTCCTCACAGAATTAGAAAAAACAATCCTAAAATTCATGTAGAACCAGAAGAAACCTAGAATAACAAAGGCAATTCATCAGTGAAACAGACTAGAAGATGCAGAAACAACTTCAGACATACTCAGCCATCTAATCTTTGACCAAGGAGTCAAACACCTTCACTGGAAGAAAGACAGCTACTTTAATAAATGGTGCTGGGAAAACTGGCTTTCCATATACCAAAGATTGAAACTAGAAACATATCTTTTACCACGCATAAACCTGAAGTTGAAATGCGTTAAAGATCTAAATATTAAAACAACACTAAATCTGCTGGAAAAGAGAATAGGTAGAACGCATGAGGACAGAGGAATAGGCAGAGACTTCATGAACAGACTAAAGGAGAAGTACTACAAAGAATCAACAACTGGGACCTCATCTTACTAAAAAGCTTTTGGGGTTGGGGATTTAGCTCAGTGGAGCCGCTGCCTGCCTTGCAAGCGCAAGGTCCCAAGTTTGATCCCCGGTACCAAAATAAATAAATAATGTGTGATTGTTGACATTAAAAAAAAAATAAGCTTTTGCACAGCAAGAGAAACTATTCAGCAGAATGAAGATACAACCCATAGTATGGGGAAAAATTTTTGCCAACTATTCATCATCAGATAAAGGACTATTACCTAGAATATATATATATATATATAGTTAAAAAAAAAATCAAACCCCCCCAACATTTGAAAGCTCAATCCAGAAATGATTATCTGAAATGAAAAGACACTTCTCATATGAAGAATTTGAAACAGCAAATAAATATAAGAAAAAATGTTCAGCATCACTGGCCATTTGTGAAATGCAAATTAAAACAACACTGAGTTTCCATCTCACTCCAGAAAGAATGGCTGCTACCAAGAAATCAACTAATAAATGCTAGCAGGGCTGTGGGCAAAAAGGAACCCTTTGCCACTGTTGGTGGGAGTGTAGACTGGTGCAACCATTGTGGAAATCAATGTGGAGATTCCTAAAAAACAAAACTAGAGGTTCCATTTGACCCAGCTATTCCTTTTCTTCGTATCTTTCCAAAAAGAATTAAAAGCATCATACCGCAGTGATATATGCACACTCGTGTATAATGGCACAGTTTATAATAGCTAAATCTTGGAAACAGCCCAAATGCCTATCACTGATGATGAGTGGATAAAGGAGTTTTTTTTTTTTTTTTTTTTTTTGTTAAATACAATAGAGGGCTGGGAATTTAGCTCAGTGGTTCTGCCGCCTGCCTTGAAAGCGCAAGGACCCAAGTTCGATCCCTGGTACCAAAAAACAAAATAAATACAATGGGGTACTATAATAAAGGGTGAACTTCAGAAATTTATAGCTAAATGGATGGACCTTGAGACCATCATAAATGGAAGCTATGAAGATTATATATTTATGATATTGGTTAGAGTAAAGAAGGTACAGTACCTACCTCTCTGTTAAGGATAATGGACTGGTCAGGCTTTACAGAGGGGGTGATTGGCTGCCTTTCTGGCTTAATCTTTTTTTAAAAACATGGTGCTAGCACTGGAACCCAGGGCCTCATGCATGCTAGCAAGCACACTGTTTACCTGACCACATCTCCAGCTATTTAGATAGCTTTTCTGAACATTCTTTGACTCAATCCTTTGTTGGTAGTCTGGGTCAGGCCAGCAAGAGAGACATTTATTTTTTTGGCTAATTTAGGGGGAAAAAATACTCTGAAATTGAATCTGTAAGTTAATTTGTGAGTTACATGTTGTTTATAATGTAGTGATTGTTCACAAGTTCTTCCTCAGACTCTGGATTCAAAGTCAGAGTCCATAAAGTTTTATGGGAACAGAGACACACCTTTTATATCTTGCTTATTGCTTTCTTACCACAATGGCAGAATTAAGTGGTTACTACAGAAACTGAATAGTCTGCAAAACCTAAAATACTACATCTTTGTAGAGTTTGCTGATCAGGTCTACAAAAGGGGAGACCACACAAAAAATATAAAAAGCAACAAAGTTAATACAGATACAAAAGAATGTGTCTTTATTAGAACATACCAGGAAGACTAGTTACTGCAGTGAATAAGCTGGCTAAATTTTCTTTGAACGATTTTTTGAAGTCTTTTCTGAAAGCTCGACTGTAATGAAAAACATGTATTTTAGAGTCTTAAGGTGACTTTTTCTTAATATATCTAAGATCTGAGGAGCTTTGAAAATATTTCTTTGAATTTGTATCGCAGTTGTTGCAGTTACTTTTGAAATTAAAGCAGCTTCTCCTAGTTTGATACTTTGGATCCCCCAAAAATATTTTTCCCTATCATTGAGGATTGAACTCAGGGCCTTGCACATGCTAAGTCCAGCACTATATCACTGAGCTGTATCCCTAGCCTGAGACATGTTCTTACACTGATCATTTCTGAATTTCCCCTTTGTAATTTTGATATTGGTCCTTTAATATAAACCGTAGTTTGTGCTATTGACTGGATGGTGATCTATTGAGGAAATGCATCAGAATCACTTGGAGAAATTAAAAAAACTCATATGTCTCAAAATCTGAGGTTGAGGCCTATGATTATTTTTAGGAGATTCTAAAGATATTTCTGATGCACATTCCTAGTTAGGATCCTTATTAGTCTATCAAATTCTAATTTGAAAAAAACTTTCCTAAAGGTGTTTTTCATCCAAAAGAATCATTGCCTAAATTTATGTAAACTGGCAGAGGTGAGCAACATTAATTTGATGAATTAGCTCTCTTTTGATAGCACTCAACTAATAGAATAATAGAATCCAAGTTGGAAGTAATTTACTAGAGTGCAAAAAGTATAATTTAATGTAGTTATGAGGTATTTGGTATAGGTTTGCAGTGAATGAAGAGATAGTGTACTTAATAGAATAGAACATATTTTATAAGAAACCTAATTTTTTAAAGAGAAATATTTTATATTCCAGATCCATTTGTTTTGTCAATGTGCCTGTAAAGCTCTATGCCTATACATACATCATAGAAATTGTAGCTCTTAAGCCAAGCATGGTTGTGCATGCCTGTAATCCCAGCACTTGGGAGGCTGAGGCAGGAGGATTGCCACAAGTTCGAGTCCAGCCTAGGCTACATAATGAATTCAAGGCCAGCCTGAACTACAAAGTAAAACCCTGTCTTTAACAAAAAAATTATTTTTGGTAAGTGTTTTCCTCAAATTTTCACTTAAGTGTAAACACCAAAGTAAATTTAAAAGAGAAAGTAGATCCACAGTCTTTGAAGTCATATTAAAACAGCAAATGTTTGCCCCCCCCCAACTTTTCCACTGTTTGTTTGTAGGAATATACATTTCTATCATACAGAAAACTAGCTTGAAATTTAAAAACACTAGGAAAAGCTGTGTACAGCAAAACCTAAATAAGTCAGTATTCGTTGTCTTTGGAACTTTCAGGTGTTCAGAATGGTTTCATGCTCAGGTCAATGAGGAAGAGGACACTTTGTGTTCTTTTGGAGCTTTAAAGTAGTAGTCTTTGAGCATCTGTCAAGAAATGAACACGGCTCTCTCACTGCAAGGTGGGAAGCAGTTTTCTACATTTGATAGTCTTCATAGACATTAATTTGCCTGGAGAGTACCCAGGGATTAGAGTTTAAGCAATATAAAAGTATTTGATAGAGTTTAGTGAAAAGGCAAACCTATGTAAACAAAGGTGTTTTTTGTTTTTGTTTTTTTAAGGGTTCTGTATTAGTGTAACTAGAACTAGGGCTAGGGATCTAGCTCAGTGGTAGAGTGCTTGCAGAGTATGTATATGCCTCAGTTCCATCTCCAGTACTGCAAAATGGAACACACACAATTAAGAGTCAGTATAATATGCATCTGTATGTGTTTGTGCATGTAGAAAGACTGACTTAGTTGATTTTTAATGAATTCACAATTCATCTGATTATGAAGGCTGGTAAGTCCACAATCTGCAGGGTAGGCTGACAACTGGACAACCTGCTGAGTTCAAGTCAAAAACCATTCTGCTGGCAGAATTTCCTGTACCTTGGGAAGTTTTTTTTTTGTTTTTTGTTTTTTTTTCTTTTCCTCGTGGCCTTCAAATGATAAGGCCTACCTACACTGTGAATGGTAATAAGTCTATTGATTTAAATGTTAGTCCTGTATAAAAATAATTTCACAGGAACATCTACCTAAGTATTTGACCAAATATTTGGGTACTGTGACTTAACCAGGTTAACACATAAAATTAATGATCACAGGGAGTGTAATAGAAAGCATTTCATAGTACACATTCTAGATTTTAAATTAAAAACAGACATCTAGAAATGACTCACATGGTGGTATTTATATCTCTATATATGTTCAATTTCAAAGCCCTAAAACACTTTGTTTATTCAGAAGATTGACAGTCTAAAGCTGTGTGTGGACCATATATTTGTAATACTTTGTTTTACTATTAGTTATTACCCTTCAGATTAGGAGGAATGATTCTTGATGGAAACATGGTAACTTAGTCTTTGGCCCAAGGCTTATTGAAAAACAAATTATTTTTTATATGTGCAGTTTGGATGACTGACTTATATCTTGCCAAATGAGGGCTGGGGATTTAGCTCAGTGGTGTCTTGCCTGCCTGGAAAGTGAAAGGTCTTGAGTTCGATTGGGGTGGGGGTATCTTGCCAAATGAGATAACAATGGTTATAACTGGGGAAATGGGGAAATGGTGAGGCTATTGAAAGAATTTTACAACTTTGTCAGTGAGCTATATGCCTCGAGCCCAGTCATCCCTCAGGGATTTTCCCATATTGATGAGCCAAACTGATCTTTCTTTGCTTTTGTTACTGCCTGCCATCAGCAGGTCCAATGATGAGTCATGGAACTTCAAACTAAGCAGAAATAAGAACTAAGTAGACATGTTAAAATCTTGGTGTTTTGTTTGCTTTTTTGAGATGTCTGGCTGTGCAGTTCAGGCTGGCCTTGAGCTCACTGTGTCACCCAGTCTGGCCTCAAACTTGGAGCAACCTTCCTATCTCAGCCTCCCAAGTACTGGGATTACAGGTGTTCACCACCATGCCCAGCAAAATCTTGGCTTTTAATAAAAAATTTTCATGTATCTTAACATTTTCAAATAGTACAGAAGGGAAAAGTCTAACTTTTCTCATTTTAATTATTCACAGAGCACAGAATACTTCAAGAACATAAAATTAATGTTTTGGTTAATTTTGCAACCTTTGAAAATTGTTATTTGTTTATTGTGCTGGGGATAGAACCCAGGGCCTCACATATGTTAGGCAATCAATCACTCTACTACCAACTTTTTTTTTTTTCCCCCTAGACAAGAGTTTCTCTATGTAGTCCAGTCTGGCCTCAAATTTACCACAATCCTCCTGCCTCAGCCACCCCAGTACTGAGATTATAGGCATGTGCCACCTGCCTGGCATCCCCAGCCTTTTTTTAAAAAAAAAAAAAGTATTTTGAAGTAAGGTCTTGCTGTACTGTTCAGGCTCAAACTTGTGATCCTTCTGCCTCAGCCTCCTTGTAATTGGAATTAGTTTTGGAATTAGTTTTGTACCACTGAACCCATCTAGAGACTTTTCCTTTTTTAAGGAACAGAGTTTAATAGAGTTTAACTATATATATGTGTGTGTGTGTGTGTGTGTGTGTCTGTTTTTGTTTTGTTTTGTTTTGTTTTTGAAATGGGGTCTCACTATGTAGTTGAGACTGCCCTGGAACTCACTATGTAGCCCATGCTGGTCTCGAACTCAGAGCCATCCTCCTGCCTCAGCCTCCCAAGTGCTGGGATTACAGGCGTGCACCACCACTCCTGGCTTTTGTTTCGTTTTATTTTGTTTTTTGGTGAGTTTAACTATATAATTGTATATTTATTAATACAATTTTTACTTTTTTGTTGTTGTTTTTTGGTACTGGGGATCGAACCCAGGACCTTGCACTTGTGAGGCAGGCAGCAAAACCACTGAGCTAAATCCTCAGCATTTTTACTTTTTAAAAAATACATGATGTCTTGCAGTAGTGTCCAGGCTAGCTTTTGAACTGGGCCTATAAGCAAATGTCATTTTGCTCAGCTGGAATCCTGAGTTCTTGTGGGTGTTTGTGTGTGATGCTGGGCATTGAACCCAGTGACAGACAGAGTTCAGTGCAAGTGCTCAACCACTGCCTTACAACCCTAGCCCAGGTATCTTGAATTTGTAATATGCCCCAACAGATACGCTCCAGCACTCATACTTTATAAATACTACTGGATAAATTCCACCTGATTTTTAGTATGTTAAAAAGAAAGTAAGTACTCTTGTTTTTATTATAGCAAGTTGTCTAAGCCTAAAATAAGACATTGTTTTACTTTGCTTTATATTCAGAACATCATCAAACTGTTGCCTCCATGTAAGCCATTTTACTGAAACCATTCTCATTCACCTTATCAGTGTGTATCATGCTAAATACAGTAAACCCATCTCATCCATTTTGCTTGGTAGTTGGACAGCTTTGGATGCCGTTGATTGCCTCTCCTTAGTATCCTGTTGGCTTGTATGACATGCTGTCTCTTGTTTTTTGTTAGTCTCAATTGTATATTCTTTGCATGTCAACATTTGTGTGTGTTACTGGAGATTGAATCCAGGGTTTTCACAATGAATGACACTCCCAGCCCTTTTTAATTTTTAGATGGGGTCTCTCATAAGTCACCAAGTTGCCCAAATTATCACCCTGCTGTCTCAGCCTCCCAGGGTGCTGGGAGATTACAGGCATGTGCCACCATACCAAGCTAATTATAGACTCCTCTAAGTGTTGGTGTTGCTCTCCCTGGTTCTAGGGTTGGCCTTTTGCTCCACTTGCTCTGTCTGTTTTCCATTGGTCAGGTCAAATTTATCATAGTCAGTTTTTCATCAGCTGAGACATATAATACTCAGTATCCACAGCTCTGAGTGAGGAGAGATTAATTTGGTCTCATAGTTTTTAGAGGTTTCAGTGATTGATGGTCAGCTCTAAGACAAAAGGATATGGTGGAAAGGTTCTGATGTGAGGAAAACTGCTCACCTCCTAACAGACAAGAAGCAGAGAACTAAGGATGAGGCTGGGGAGGGAAACAGTCTTCCAGGTCACACCCTCAGTGAACCTACCTCTTGAACCAGGCCCCACCTTCTAATGCCACATTAAGCTATAGTGTCCCCATGAGTCAGTCACCTTTCAAAAGTCCAATTTATGAGTTCATTAGATTTGGGGGTGGGGGTGGGATCTAGGTATAACCCTAACACCATATCTGAGTAAAAAGTACCAATCTCCATACTGCTTATTTTGTTTTGTTTTGGAACAGTGATTAAACCCAGGGCTGATGGTATGACAAGAGTTGTACCACTGAGCTATATCTCAAGCTTAATTTTCTTTTGGTAGGTTGTTTCTTTTTAGAGCCTGTTTACTCGTACAGCTTCCTACTGGACATTTCATAGTCATCTTAGTGTCAACATATCTAAACTTGGGCTGGGGATTTAGCTCAGTGGTGCCGCTGCCTGCCTTGCAAGTGCGAGGACACGAGTTCAATCACTGGTACCAAAAACAAAAACATATCTAAACTGAAATTACTCATGTTTTGCTCATTCCCTCGCACCTTGGAGTTTTTTGTTTATCTTAGTTTCAAGCCAGAAATCTCTGGAAGTTTTTGTTGTTGTTTTTGTTCTTTTCTTTTTTGGTACTGGGGATTAAACTCTGGACCTAGCACTTGCCAGGCAGGCGCAGCACCACTGAGCTACTTCTCCAGTCTGGAAATTATTCTTAACTCAGATTACCTTTCTCGCTCGCTTTCTATCTAGCTGCCCACATCAATTGTGTAACAGTCACCTGATAATAACTTAAATCTATCTAATTCTCTTTTACTGCTGCTATCCTTGTATAGAATCTCACCTTCATTCCTGTAGACCTCTTTTCTGGTTTGTTTTTACTTTATCATTGTGACTTTTGTGAAGAACATTGAATAGAAACGAAAACAAAAAAAAACCTTACCTAATGGCTTCTCATTGCCCCTTGGATAAATTGTAAAGAAATGAGCTTGTTTTTGTATTTCATTCCCTGCTTACCTGCTTAGCTTCCTGAGTCAACAGGCCACACTAGACAGTCTGTTTTAATTTTCTGTTTTTTTGTCTTATTCTAAAACAATGCTTAGCATATAGTAGTGTTCAATATGTGTTTGATGAATGAATACATTGTTCATTACACACGTATACATGGAATGGGTTGTTTTGGTTTTATCATTACTAGATAATCCTATTATACCAGTATTATCATTATTCTTGTGTTTTTTTTGTTTGTTTGTTTTTGTACTGGGGATCAAACTCTGGTCCTGGTGCTTGTGAGGCAGGCAGCAGAACCACTGAGCTAAATCCCCAGCCCTCTTGTATGTTACTTTTTTGACTGTAGGCCATCTCTACAAATTAAGTTGGACCTTGTAATACAAGTAGTATACTGTTTTTTCCAGATCAAAGCAGGGATTTTTGCCATGCCTGTTTCTACGCTAATTTATGTGATGAAGTTATACGTTAATTTATGTGATGAATTCCCTGTTATTGTACTACATATTTAGTTCAGATGTTCACTGTCATATATCCTTATCCTATCCCTACTATATCCTTTTTTAGGCTGTATGGTCCCTAAGTGCTTTGGCTTAGTGACAAGACTTTGTGTAGTTTGAGAGTTGTTAAATACCAAAGAGTTACTGTGTTTCTAGGTTATCAATTGTGTTTGGTTTTAATTTCACTAATTATTACGGACATTGATAATATTTCTCTGGATTTAAACAGTGGTACTGGTGGCTTTCAGCTGTCATATTTTTGCTAGCTATACTTCAGTTTGGAAGGGTCATTAAAGATCATAAATTTCTACTTAAAGAATTGCTCAGTGGAGAAAGATATCCATTCAAATCAGCAGCTGCTATTGGAAGCATATATAAATGCTCACTTTTTGATTCGGGGCTCATTTGAAACCAAGATTTGCTTTCTCATTTTTCTTAACTGGCTTATTTATTGCTGCATAACTTGGACATGGTCTGAAAAATTCACTTAAAGGAACAGTCCTTATTCTGTCCATGTCATATGTGTCATTTCCTTTACTTTTTTTTTGGTGGTGGTACTGGTAATTTAACCCAAGGCTTTCGCACTGAGCTTCGTTTCCAGCCCTTCATGGTTTTTGGGGAGACGGGGAGATAGGATCATGCTGTATAATCCAGGCACTGTGTAGCACAGCTTTGAATTTACAATAATCCTCCTGCCTCAGCCCTCCTGAGTGGTAGGATTATAGGCAAGCACTTGTGCCTGGCTTATGTATATATTTAAAAAATTTTTTTTGAGACAGTCTCTAATATAAGTTGCCTAGGCTGAGCTCCAATTCGGGATCTTTCTGCCTACGCCTCCCAGATTATAGGACTATAGTCATGTTGTACCACCATGCCTTGCCTGGGTATTAGACAGGATTTTGCTAAATTGACCAGGCTGGCCTTGAACCTTATAATCCCTCCCTGCCCTCCCTTCCCAAATGCCTGGGATTACCAGCCTGCACCACCATATTGGCTTTTTTTTTTTTTTTTTAAGTGATAGAGTCTCACTGTGTTGCCCAGTCCATCCTCAAACTCCTGGATTCGAGTAATCCTCCTGCTTCAGCCTCTTAAGTATCCAGAACTACAGGAGCAAGAATACACTTTTGGCCTGAAAAGTGATTACATTTAAAATCTGAATTTTTTCACAAAATCTTACTGCCATTTACTCCCATTTAATTGATTATATTACTTTTTAGATTTGTTTGGTTTTTATTTTTTGAGACAGGGTCTTGCTGTGTACTTCAGGCTTTAAACTCACAGCACTTCTGCCTCAGCCTGCTGGGTGCTGGGATTACAGGTGTGTGCCACCACGCCCTACCCCCCTCTCTCTCTCTCTCTCTCTCTCTCTCTCTCTCTCTCTCTCTCTCTCAGGCCCTGTGAGTGCAAGGCAGGCATCAGAACCACTAACCCAAATCCCCAGCCCCCAACCCTTTTTTAGCTACTACATAGAAATTGATTTGGTGTTATATCGAGGACTCTGAAATTTTAAATAATATCCTAACATTAGGCTAAAGAAGTGGATTTCCGTGTGCATATAGAAGCTAAGGTAGTTCGTGAAGTTTTGCTTTTAAAATATATGCTTCTGAGGAGCACAAAATATATTGAAATTACATTAAATCAGTTTTTTAAGTGTATTCAGTAAGAGAATATGCTATTGCTAAGCAGTTTATTTATATTATAAATACTAGCCATTGCTAAGGTGGCTGTGAGCAAGCCTTGAAGGTTATTTTAGTCAAGCTTGGCCCTATTTGGCTTGTGCACAATTTACGAAATCCTTATCTCTTATTTCTTTTTGTAAATTAGAAGTTTTAGTTTTGGGCTTTAAGGAAGAATTATGGTATTCACGAGTAGTTACATGTTTTTTGGTTTTGTGTTGGTGACCCTGGGGATTGACCCCAGGCCCTCATGCATGTTAAGCTAGCATTTTACCACTGATCTGTATCCCCAGATTACTTATAGGCTAATTTTGAGATTAATGTATCTAGCAGGTAACATGTTTAGAAATACTTTTATGTTGAATTGTAAGACTGCTATTTTGTCTCATTAAAGGTAACAAGGTACTTGAAATGCTACATATTTTGACAATAGTTGATATTTACTGTAGGTTTAAAATGTTATCTGATATATTAGCATTACAGTAAATCTCATTTGAAAATATGTACTGCAATTAAAAATTTAGAAATTTAAAATTTAAATGCTGGGCATGGTGGTGCATGCCTGTAATCCCAGCCCTCAGGAGGCTGAGGCAGGAGGAGCACTGTGAGTTCAAGACCAGCCTGGGCTACATAGTGAGTTCCAGGTCAGTCTCAACTACATAGTGAGACCCTGTCTCAAAAAACAAACAAAAGAAAGAAATACAAATTTTAAGTTGAAAACATCTTATTTTTCTTTCTCCTTAGGTGGAATGAACCACACTTGTTGAATATCTCCTCGTTACTGGTTGGATTCATTTGTAAAAGAATTGTTTTCTCCTGTGAGGAAGCCACTTTGCAGCATATTTAATTATCAATCCAGGGATTGCAAAGCCTTTTGATTTCCTGAAAGAGGGACATACCACTCTATCAAATAAGCTTGACATTGCAGCCAAAATGGTGCTGTCCCAGAGACAACGAGATGAACTGTAAGTTTCTCTGTTTGTGCTGTAGAAAAAAGATCTTCTCATAAGAGGCAAAATAATAAAACATACCTTTGGGCGATCTAAGATTAAAACTATTTTCTACCATTGTCTACCTGTTGCTTTAGTTTTTTTTTTTTTTTTTTTTTTTTTTTTTTTTTTTTTGCTACCAGGGTTTGAATTTAGGTCCTTGTGCTTGTGAGGCAGGCAGCAGAACCACTGAGCCAAATCCCCAGCCCTAGATTGTTGCTTTGATTTTAAAACCGTGCCTTTGTTTTTGTTTTGTGGGGAGGGTTTTGAGACAGGATCACACTATTTAGTCCAGGCTTGTTATCTTCTTGCCTCATCCGTCTGAGTGCTAAGAGTACAGGCATGGTGCCACCATACCAGCTAGTACTAGGTCTTGTTTTGACACAACAGTATATATTCTTTAAACTGTATCAGGTTTTTTTTTTTTTGTTTGTTTGTTTGTTTTTGTACTGGGGATTGAACTTGGGACCTTGTGCTTGCAAAGCCGGTGGTGGAACCATTGAGCTAATTCCCTGGTCCTATCATGTATAATTTTAAAGTAAATTAGCAGGTTAGTTGGTAAGTTTTATGCTAAGTTTGCCTTTTAATTATAGTCAGTAGGAAGCTAAGTGCTTCATAGTTTTTCAGATATTTTTGGTTTTGTCTGAAATCTGTGTCTTAGAAAAATGAAAACCTTGGGCCGGGGATTTAGCTCTGGTTCTGCTGCCTGCCTTGTAAGTGCAGGGACCTGAGTTCAGCCACCAGTACCAAAAAAAAGAAGAAAGAAAAATGAAAGCCTTGTTTTCATTATTGTTTTTTTTGTTGTTGTTGTTGTTGTTTGTCTTTTGAGACAGGGTCTCAATGTAGTTGAGACTGACCTGGAGCTCATTATTGTAGCCCAGGCTGTCCCTGAACTCACAATGATCCTCCTGCCTCAGCCTCCCAAGCGCTGGGATTACAGGCGTGTGCCACCACGCCTCGCCTTTGTTTTCATTATTATTGCTAATGCTTTGCATTTGCCCTGTTGTATTTTAACTTTTATTATCCAGTAGCTATTATAGGACCTGGAACTTTATGAGACATGAATTTGCTAGGTAAGGTAAGTATACTAATGAAAGATGTGATAATTTGACCACTGCTGTTGTGTAGTATTCCGTGTTATAGCATTCCATTTTTGTAGTGAACAATATAAAGCAGAAAACATAGTGTCTTGTGTTGTAGATTTTTAAAAAGATTTTCTGTAGTTTTTGGAGCCAGGCATGGTGGCGTACACCTGTAATCCCAGCACTGGGAGGCTGAGGCGGGAGAATTGCTGTGAATTCAAGACCAGCCTGTGTTACATAGTGAGATTCTTATCTCAGAAGGAAAAAAGTGAAACAGAATAATCCAACAACCAAAAATGTTTTCTGTAGTTTAAAAAAAAACTATTTCTATAGTTTAAAAAAAAACAAAATACCACCTGCCTCACAAGTACAAGGTCCTGAGTTCTATCCCTGGTACCCCCCAAAATAAAAACAAAAACTAAATATTTTAAGTTGTGAGAGTAATACATGCAATATTTCTGTTTTATCAATTTCCAATTGTTAATATTTTATACCATTTGCTTTGTTATGTACACTCTGCAAGGCTGTGTGTGTAGTGTGCACACACATGTATTTTTCTAAGTTGAGAATGAGTTATATATAACAAAGACCATCCCCTAGCCCCAAGTACTTCAGTATTCAGTTCCTAATAAGAATAGGACATTCTTTTATAGAACACAATGTGGTTAGCAGTGTGAGTAAATTTAATGCTGACACCTGCTTTTATTTACTTTGCTTCTCATATTTCAATTTGGTCAACTCATAATGTCCTTTGTAGCATTTATCTCCCTCTCTAGTATACAATCCAGTCTTGGATCAAGTGTTACTATTAATTATCACCACCCCCCCTTACCTTTTGTCTTCTTTTCATTTCTGTTTAATTTGGAATACTGGGAATTGAACCCAGGGCCTTCACACTGAACTACATCCCCAACCTTTTTTTCAATGTTTTCAGACAGGGTTTTGATATGTTGATAAATTGCCCTTATATTTGTGATCTCCTTCCTTAGCCTCCCAGAATGCAAGGAGTACAAACATGAGCCACTGTTTCCTGTTAATTTCATGTCTCTCTAGTCTCATTTAACCTGGAACATTATACCCCAGCCTTTTTTTGAGACAGGATCTTGCTATGTAGTTCAGGCTGGCCTCAAACTCAGCTATATAGCCCTGGCAGCCTCAAACTCATGGTGATGTGATCCTCCTGCCCCAGCCTCCCAAGTGATGGGGGGGTCACAGGGATGGGCCACCATGGCAAGCCGCCTTTCTTTGTCTTTTATGATGATGATGTTGTTGTTGTTTTGGTACTGGGGATTGAACTGGGTACCTTGTGCTTGCAAAGCAGATGTGGTGCCCCTGAGCTAAATCCCTGGCCCTTTTTTTTTTTTAATAGAATGTTTCTCATTTTGGATTTATCCATTATTTCCTCATGGTTGGATTCATGTTTTGTGTAAGTGAAGAAGATATCTTAAGATCATGAAAACATTCTTGTTTTCCATCAGTAGTCTCCTAAAGTTTACTATCCATTTGACGATTCTTTCTTGAATCAATGCAATGCATTAAATTCTGCAGTGATTGTGAAATGATCTTCTAAGAAACACCATCACTAATTCCACATTTATCAATTAGTACTTATCATTTTACTATAAGCAAGGAACTTCCCTCTCCTTTTATTTAAATAGAAAAGCCTTTTCGTTATTGTTTATGAACTCATAAGTCTTTTTCGTTTTGTTTTGTTTTTTGAGACAAGGTCTCTCTATGTAGTGTAGTTCAGGCTTGGCCTCAATTTGCAGTAATCCTCTTACCTCAACCTTCCGAGTGCTGCTGGGACTATATGTGGCTGGCTCAAAAGTTCTTATATATTCAATTTATCATTCATTTGCTATTGTTTCTATTTTTGTGTTTGGATTGTTCCAGATTTGGCCCCTTCAGTTGGCTCTCCTGTATATCCCCATCAGTTTGGAGGAGAACTTTCTAATTTTCTAGTATAACAAGACATATTCCAAACTTACTGTATCCCTATCTTGCCTTAACTCTAGAATCAGCCATTTCTCTGGCAAACCTTTGTTCCTCTTAGAGGGGACTAGTATTAGAGACCAAATATAGGCACGAGGTATGTATAAGTATTATTATTGGGATGTCTTTGCTTCCAGGCCCTTTATGTAGACATGGGAAATATGTATAAACATGTATATAGACATCCTGGTACAGACAAATACTGTACTGAAGTTTTCTTAGTGGTGCACCCTATAATTCTTTCTTTGTGGGGGCTTTGTGAGAACCCAGATCATACAATACTCTGGCTCATTTTTAATTTTAATAATATGTCCAGTTTCAGGATTGTTTCCCTTGTACTACAAAAACTAAACTCATGGAAAGAATTCAGAATTTGTTTGCAATTTTACCCCCATCCATCCTGCCTAAAGACTGAGGGTATAATGTCTTCTGAATATTTTTTACCATGTTATTTCTATCTCTTGTAACATAAGACTTTAATAAATGAGAGTTATGTATATTTCTGCTTTGCTAAATAAAAACACACTAAATGTGCTCTTTTATACTTGTTCTTTTTCACTTAACAATATTTCCTAGAACTACTCTATATAAATTCATCAATAACGTCTTCTCTTTCACCCTCTTGCAGAGCAGGGGATTGAACTCAGCACCTTCACATTGAACTGTATCCTTAGCTCATTTTTAATTTTGAGACAGAGTCTTGCTGAGTTGCTGGGACTGGCTTTGAACTTCTTTTTGTTTTTTTATTTTTTGGTAACAGGGATTAACTCAGGACCTCATGCTTGCCAGGCAAGTGCTGTGCCACTGAGCTACATCCCCAGTCTTTGAATTTAGGATACTCCTGCTGAGTTCTGTTCTATTACCACACCCCCTTTCTTTCTGTTTCAACAGCTCTAGACTGGTGTAGGTGATACATACTTGTTAACATTCTGGGAGGCTGAGGCAAGAGGATCACAAATTGGAACCTAGCTTGGGCACTTTAGTAACTTACTGAGAACCTGTCTCAACAATTAAAAAGGGCTGGGAATATAGTTGAATGTGAAGACCCTGAATTCATCCCCAATGTCACCCTCCCCACAAAAAACCCAAAAACCAAACAAGCAAAAACAAAACAAAAAACAGCTCTGTACACTGCACATAGTATTCCACTATATATATATATCTGTGGTTTTTTATGTAACCTCCTATGGGAAATTACTGTAGTTTCCAATATTTTGTAGTTACAAGCAATATTGTAATATCCCTGTTTGTATTATAAGAACTCAGTCTGTTTTGTTTGTTTGACAAGTTTTTTTGAGACAGGGCCTCCTCAAGCTGTCTCTGAACTCACTATGTAGAGTTGGCCTTGAACTTGTGGTCCTCCTGTCTCAGCCTACCTAATGCTGGTATTGCAGGAATGTGTCACTGATAAAAGTGATTACATCTGGGGATTTAACTCAGTGGCTCCACCGCCTGTCTCTCAAGCACAAGGACCCAAGTTTGATCCCCAGTACCAAAAAAACCAAAAGTGATTAGATCTGTTTGTGTCACCAGTGGTAGGCGCCACCCCATGGGACAGTCATGCATGGACCACCTGGCAGGGAGACATTCAAATTACAGCTGTTGTAAACATGTTAAGGATGCAAAGAAGACCTCAAATTCCAAAAACCAGAAAATACATAAGCTTTGTTTGCTGACCATAATGCTTTGCCTTGCATATATCTTTATTTGTACTGTTGTGGCTGTCTTTATATCTTAAATCCATTAAAGAAATTTAGCTTTCATGATTATTTTGACTTTGGGGAAGAGCCAGAAGTTGCATGATGCCAGATCCAGTGAATAAGGTGGAATGTTTTTATGAGCCTACTGTCCTGTTGGATGGCACACGGCAGCAGTATTCACTGTGGTTTTGGTCACACCTTGTAAATACACAAGGTGGGGTGTTCACATTGAGGGGAGTTAATGACAATGTGTCTTTTACTATAATTTTTTAAATGTCAGCATTTAGAGTATATTTTGATCGCTCTTGTAGGTATGTTACATAGTGAAAGCTGTCTTTTCCTTGATAATTTCCTTTAGAATAAAACTTTGGAAGACTTTCACTGATCACAATTACTTAAATATGTGTCAGGGAAATGCAACGTGAGCTATTGCAGAGTCAGGATAGCCCATTTATATACATACATATGTATACAGACACACAGTGTGTGTGTGTAGTTTTTTTGAGACAGGGGATAGGGTCTCACTATGTAGTTGAGACTGACCTAGAATTCATTATGTAACCCAAGCTGGTCTCAAGCTCACAGCGATTCTCCTGCCTCAGCCTCCCTGAGTTCTGGGATTACAGGTGTATACTACCATGCCTGGCAGCCCATTTATTTTTAAAATAATGTCTAAGCCATCTGGAATTGATGTTTGTGAATTTAAGGAACAAATCTGAACTATTTTTCCCCTGAGTTATCCATATTGTCAGATATTTACAGAGTGATCCTTTCTGTCTGTCCGTCCATCCTTCCTTCCTGTGTTCGCTCCCCCACCCCTTGGATTGGAATATGGATTTGTGCTTTTTATTATTATTATCATAGCTTTATAGTAAATTCCATTACTAGATAATAAGTTTGCCTAATTTTGTTTCAAAAACATTCTCTAAATTTTGGGTTCTTCTGGGTGAATTTTAAAATCATTTTACCTAAAAGTTTTAAATGCCTGAGTCATTTTGATTTAAGAATGGGATTCTCCGGACCAGGGATTTAGCTCAGTGGTTCTGGCACCTGCCTTATAAGCACAAGGGCCTGAGTTCAATCCCTGGTACCAAAAAAAAAAAAGAATGCGATTCTCCAGTTTTTCCTGTTGCTACCATTTTGCATTACTGTGATTCACTTGTTATAATTCATGAACCAATATTAACACATTATTATTAACTAGGACTGGGGATGTAGCTCAGTAGTAGTGTTTGCAAGCAAAAGACCTTGGGTTCAATCCACAGCCCTGCCAAGAGGTAGGGAGAGGGTGGAGAGAGGATACATTATTTTTAATTTAAATCCATAGTTTATTTTAGGGTTCACTATTTGTGTTGTATATTCTGTAGGTTTTGAGAAATGTGTAATGCTACATATCCACACTTACAGAATCATATAGAATATGCTGCCCTGAAAATCTCTTTGTAGTGTAATACATTTTCTCACTGATTTTTTATTTTATTTTTTTGTACCGGGGATAGAACTAGGGTCCTTGTGCTTGTAAGGCAGGTAGAGGCACCACTGAGTGAAATCCCTGGATACATTGATTTTTTTTTTTTCTTAAAAAATTGTCAATTTATTTATTTGATTTTGTCCTTTGTATATATTTAAGTATTGTATAAACTCAGAATTGATTAGAAAGTGGCTCCTGCCCTGGTCTTTGCAAAAGAAAGTGAAGATCTATACCTCCTTACACACTAAATGGTACATATACTATAGAAGCACATGTTCATGGAGTTGAGTTAGATGCTGGAAATGGGTTTAGTTCTTAGTTTAAGATGTGGGCACTTGTCTGACTTTAGGGCCTCTAATAAGGAATTACTTGTGTTTAGGTCTTAATGACTCAGCTTTCAAACAGGTATTTTCCACTCTAAACCTTTTGGTTTAGCTTTATTTAAGAATATGCTGAGGCTGTAAGTTGAGCTGTTCAAATCCAATTACTGTTTACATTCACTCCTTACCCATGTGAATTAAAGTTCTGTTAGTGCTGAATGTACTTTTGTCTGGCTTATGTATTGAAGTTCTATTACGTGTGTGTGTATATATATGTCTGTTATCTGTATGTGTTTGTTTTCTGGTACTTGGAGTTGAACACCGGGCCTTCATACTGAGCTACATCCCCAGCCCTTTTTTATTTTTTTGAGACAGTATCTTAAGTTACCCAGGCTGGACTCAAATTTGTGATCCTCCTTCCTCAGCCTGTGGAGCACTGAGATTATAGGTATGCACCACTATGCCTGATGTTTTCTTTTATTCTTTAGTGCTTGATTTACCATATAAGTCTTTGTTTAGTTGCTGTCTCATTTAATATAAAATTAGGCTATCTAGGTCTTTAAGAAACATGTTTCTTCCAGGTGTCATAGCATGTATCTGTAATCCTAGCACTGTGAGGCTGAGGCAAAATTGCTGTTTCAGGCCAGCCTAAACTACACAGTGAGAACCAATTGCCCCCCCCCATTTTTTTTTTTATTTAAATTGATTTTTCTTTCCTTAAATCCTTTTTTAATTACACAGTGAGAACCAATTGCCCCCCCATTGTTTTTTTAATTTAAATTGATTTTTCTTGCCTTAAATATCCTTTATAACTCATTAATCATATCTTTTTGTTTTTGCTTTTTGTTTGTTGGTTTTTGGATACAGGGTCTCACTATATAGTTCAAGCTGGCCTTGAACTCACTGTGATCCTCCCAGGAATCACAGGCATGTGCCACCATGCCTGGCTTCTCTCATCTTAATGCTACTTTAGACTTCAATGGAAATGTTTCTAGTGCGTATTAGATTTGTAAAACAGCAAGCAAAAACGTACTTCAGTTTGTGAATCTGAATTCAAAGTATGAAATTCTGGTTATTTAAAAAGTAGTTCACTGGGTTTCATAGCTCATGCCTATAACCCCAGCACTGGGGAAGCAGTGACAGAAGGATTACCATGAATTTGAGGCCTGCTAGACTACCCAAGGAGACCCTATCTCAAAAACAAAAACAAATTTTAGCATTTGTTGATAAAAGAGTGAAATACGGGTATCTCTAAAGATCAAGATGTAAGAATGCACAGTAATACATTTTAAAAATTTGTTTATTTGGGTTTTTAAAAATCCAAGATGGCATACTTGTTCAATTTTTGTTGTTGTAAGTTGGAGGTCTGGGTTGTAAATTCAGCATCAGGATTTTACCTGATATTGGCTACTATCTGATATTTTACCTGATACTGGCTATTACCTGAAGAGGAATGGTAACTGACAGGATCGTTTGTATACCAAGTATGTTCTTTTTCTTAATGCCGTAGATGAAGATTTGCTTACTTTGACTTACCTAAATTTCATTCTCCCTTACTTTGTCATTGTCATGGATAAGGTCTTGTTTTAACTTCTTACTGAATTTCAGCTTTTCCCAGGACTGGTAGGTAGTTCTTGAGTTCCGAACTATTTTTTTGTTTTGTTTTGTTTTGTTGAAACTGTCTATGTAGTTTAGGTTGGCCTTGAACTCACTAAGTAGCTCAGGCTGGTCTTGAACTTGAGGCGATCCTCCTGTCTCAGCCTCCTGATTGCTGGGATCACAGGTGTGTGCCACCATGCCTGGCCTCTGAATATTTTTTGAACTAGGTAATGTATTTAAAATGTGATGGTAAAGGATGATAATCTTAACCTATTGTCATATTTCTCAGGGCATGTTATTGGTAGTTACAGGATCCATACATGGCCAGGAACTCATCACATTTATTCTACTCTTTTGCCAAAAAAAATGAGTGGCTATTGTAGTGTATTTAAGAAATCATATTACCTGTCTAGGACTTGGTTGATGTTCTGTGGCAACAGCTTATAGAATAGAGTGATCCTTTGTATTTCTCTGTCCTTGAATTTTATTCATGCATCTCAGGCTGTGTACTTCTTGTTTAAGTTAATGTATCCTGGAGTGGTATGAAGAATATCTCTAGAAGGAGGGCAGTAACTGTGGCTTCAATTTTCCTGTTTGTGAATTTGCTTGTTTGTTCCTACCCGGTCTTCTGTGTCAACTTCACTATCCCCTCAGACCTGCAGACACGTGGATGTACTGGACCACTACAGGGCACCCCTTTAGAATAGCCACATTATCTCCATCGGTGTCCTAATCTCTAAACTCATAAAACGGCCTTCTTAGTGTATTTTTTTGAGTGGGTCTGCTAAGAAAATGTCTCAGTTTGGTAGCCTTTAATTTATTCTTATTTCTCCTTATAGAAACAATATGTTTATAGCATTCACAAAAATTTTTTTAACTTTAAGATGCTAGAGTACAGTACAGTGTTTTAGAAACACTGTTGCTGTCATTTTAGTTTTGAAAGAGCCAGGTTGATTCCCAGCTCTACCGCATAGTAGCCAAAAGTCAGTTAAACTCAGTGTTTGTTTACCTATGAAAACACCTATCGCCTCATTCTCTTCTGTATGATTTCTCTACTCCATATTAAATTTTTAAGACATTCCGGGAGCCTTGAAGTATTCTGCTTTTCTTGTTGGCATTATCTTTGTTGTCTGATCTTTTTAGAGTTGTTGTTATTTGATTAGTAGTTTAATCCTAGTCTTCCTCTCCTAAAGTTTAATTGATTTTGTTGTGGGTTTTGTTTTTTGATTTTTGAGACAGCGTCTCACTGGGGCGATCTCCTGCCTCAGCCTTCCTAGTGCTGGGATTACAGACGTGCACCACTACACCTAATAGGTTTATTTAAATCATGTGAGGAAGTTTGATAGATTACTATAAACTTGTACTTTGATGTCTACTTGTGCATGATTTATTTTACTTATTTTAAAGGAGATAAGTGTTTCATCCTTAATAAAACTGATGAAAGTCTGCTTGAGATCAACAACTGAAATTAGTAACAAACTGTAGAAGAAACGTTAGGCCTTTAGAACTAGTAGAATCTTCAGTCTGTCTTACTCTTTCTTTTAGTAATGTTGGTACACCTTGCCAGAATTAAGAGGTTTCACATTGACTGGGTCATACACTTGGTTTAGATAATTGAGAAATGATACAGCAGAGGCTTGTCATTGTATTATAAACTTTCTAAGCATTTAACTTTCCTAGATACTCTTCAAACTTTACTATTCTCCCCAAATGCCAGTATTTGACATGCTCATTTGAAACCTTACTGTGTTTAATAGGTTATTATATTGAGAAATATTGAGGCTGCTTTAAGTTCCGCAAGTGGTCTTGGCTATAGTCAGTAGGGACCTCTTAGTAGCTTAGATTTCTTGCATACTTTTAAACTTTGCTTCACTTCTTTGTAATTGTTGCCTATTTGCATTTTTGGGATAACTTTTAATTGGCTTGCTGACATCTCTTAATTCTGACTTTAACCTTATTAAGCTCCTTGATATCCTCACAGCTTAAATTTTTTTTGTTTTGTTTTTGGTTTTTTTTGGTGCCAGGGATCAAACTTGGTTTGTGTTTGTGAGGCGGGCAGTAGAACCACTGAGCTAAATCCCTGGCCCCTCATTAAACCCAGCCCTGGCTTAAATATTGATAACTTGTCATGTTTCCATTCTTTACATTCTAGTCTCATTTTTTCTTCCCATTGTATACCTTCCTATGTATCTTTGATTACTTACATGTATCGAATCTTTACTACCTATTAATTTTCCCAGATTCATTCTTTACCTTAGATTTTGTGAACTTCTGACTTGTATATCCAATTACCCCCTCGGTCTATATGATGTCTTTACTTAAATGTCTTATAGGTGCCTCAAAAGATTATAAACTGAATTCATTATATTTCTAGTAGAATTTGCCCTTCCTCTTATTGCTTTTCCTTTCCAAGTAAATGTAACCACTGTCCACCAGAAACCTGTGAATTACTTTCCCTCACCTACTCTGTTACTCAAATAGTAAAGTCAGTAGTTTAAAGTGTGAATTTTTTGATTCACATTTATTTTACAGATTTGTGTGGCTGGGCAGGATGGTGATTTGTAATCCTAGCTATTTGGGAAGCTGACGTGGGAGGATCTTAAGTTTGAGGCCAGCCTGGGCAACTTAGCAAGACTTTGTCTCAAAATAGAATGAAAAAAAGCTGGGATATAGCTCAGTGGTAGAGACTTTATTTATTTATTTATTTAGGTGCTGGGAATCGAACTCAGGACTTTTAAAAGAGCAATATTAAAATATAAATCTACTTTTAAAAATTTATGAAGAGTAATATATAATATAAAAATGGAATAAGTCTGGTTCAAGGAGGGAGTGTGGAGTTCCACACTCCACTAGCTTAGCTAGTTTCTGAGAGTATAGCTTAGTGGCAGAGCAGAGGCCCTGTGTCTTCTCCCCAGTAATACACAGTTTCAGATTTTGGCACATTTTGAATTTTTTGATTCGAGATGCTCAACCTGTAGTGGTAATCCCAGTATGTTGGAAATATTTTTCTCCAATATTCTCAGTGAAAAAATATTACCACTTATCTTTCCTTTACCAAAAATGCCCATTAAGACCATAGTTGTTAGATGGGTGTGGTGGTGCATGCCTGTAATCCGAGCACTCCAGAGGCCGAGGCAGGAGGATTGCTGTGAGTTCAAGACCAGCCTGGGCTACATAAGTGAGTTCCAGGTCAGTCTCAACTACATAGTGAGACCCTGTCTCAAAAAACAAACAAACAAAAGACCATAGTTGTTAAAATTTGTACATGTGCAACACATACATATTATCTGGTATATGAGCTTTAGTATTGGAAGCTGTGTATTCAGCAAAATATAAGGTGTTCGATCTTGACCGGAGAGGAGTGAAAGCAGCACATATACTCAAATTGGAATGATAAAAAGGTAGGAGCACTATTGTATAAGAACTGTATATAATTTATTTACTCTTAAACTTCCCCTTTATTTACTTGATGATTGTTTTTAGATTTTTAAAAAAGCTATGAAATGATGATTTTTAAGTTCAATATTTTCCTTTTTATTTTGGGATATCATACCCAAATGAGTTTATTTTTGTTGAAGGTTTGTAATACGGACTTTGACAACATAAACATTGGATGCTTGATAATGAAGGAGCCACTGCCTTCTTTCTTTTTTCTAATTTTGAAAGCCTAAGTAGAATTACTACTTGCTGGGGGTTAAAAAATAGATTTTGATCTGTAAAGAAACCTTAATGAATTAAGTCATCCCTTTGTAGAATAGGCCAGAAGGCACAGGCTGTAGTTTGAGTAGCATACCATCTCAGAATCATAATAATGAAGAATTTATCTCTCCTTCAGTCCTGTATCTGTGTGATGTACTAACCTTGTAATTACTATACTTTGATCTTTAGTGTTCCAGTAATTACAGCAGATGTGTTTGTTGTCGAGCCGGGTGTGGTTGTGCAAGCCTGTAATCCCAGCACTTGGGAGGCTGAGGCAGGAGGATCTCTGTGAGCTGGAGACCAGCCTGGGCTACATAGTGAGTTCCAGGTCAGTCTCAACTACATAGTGAGACCCTGTCTCAAAAAACCAAAAACAAACAAACCAAACAAATGTGTTGTTATTCTCTTACAATCTTTCTGCACTTGTTTTTGGTTGCTTTTTGTTTTAATGTACCATTGAAGTAAAATTGAATCTCACCAATTCTAGGGCCAGGGATTTAGCTCAGTGGTGCCGCCGCCTGCCTTGCACAGTGCAGGGTCTTGGGTTTGGTACCTGGTACAAAAACAAAACAAAACAAAACAAAAAAACTCACCAATTCTTTCATAATACTGGAGAGTTTTTATTTCCTAAAGCATTACATGGGCATTGACATTGATGTTTACACAAGAATATTGTTTGCACTATTTGTAGTAATAAAAACATCTATCTCTATATTAGAATATATTATAACTTCAATTTAAAAAGCTGATTTAGGGTGCTGCCACCTACCTGCCTTGCAAGCACAAGGTCCCAAGTTCAATCCCCGGTACCAAAAAAAGCAAAACAAAACAAAAAACAACAACAAAAAAACGTGAAAAAGCAGATTTATATTTACTGGTAAATAAATAGGTAATCTAAGAGCAGGGCACACACTGCTATGTGGGAGGCCAAATCAAAGGTAGCCTGGCAATTTAATGAAACTCTGTCTCAAAATAAAGAATAAAAAGGACAAGAGGCATAATAGCTCAGTGGTAGAGGCCACTGGGCTCAACATCCAGTAACACAGGTGGAGGAAGGAATGATAAATAAAATTGACTTTATGTGACATATGTAATCTGAGACTTGCTTTAAAAACAAGTAGTAGGGGCGTGGTGATTTAGTCAGTGGTACTGAGCCTCCTGAGTTCGATCCCCAGTTGGGGGTGGAGGGGGGGAAGAAGTGATTGTCTCAGAAAAAGACTGTAGGTATTTGCATTTTTAGGTATATAGCTCTGGAGGAACTGTAAAATAACTGCCTCAGGGATGGAATATTGAGTATCAGTGGTAGGCCATTTTGCTATATATTTACATACTTAAAATTTGTTTTATCTTGTATATAAACTTTTAACAGTACTATCTGGTCTTTTAAATTATTTAAAAATAAATGAAATTTCGGGGATGGGGATTTAGCTCAGCGGTTCGGTGGCCTGCCTTGCAAGCGCAAGGACCCGAGTTCAATCCCCGGTACCAAAAAAAAAAAAAAAAAAAAAAAAAAAAGAAAAGAAAGAAAAAGAAATTTCAACCATTTCTATCCTGGTAGAAAGGCTCAAAACAATTTATTTAGACACATTGAAATAGGTTGCCTTAGAAGGGAAGAATTGCCAGTGTTCTTTCAGAAAATACTTTGAAAGAAGCATGAAAAAAGGGCATCTATTAATTAATTTCTCTACCATTCAAGTTTTAATTGCAAATGAATGTCTCATTTCATACAGTATACTTTTTATAGCTTGTTTTCTAAAATCCATGTTGAAGGTTTTTTAATTACTTCTACAGTAAAAGCATATATAATTTTATTAAAACATTTCCCACAAAACTAAATATTAGTTGTCAGATTTGAGTACGTACACCAAATAGAAGATAAATGTGAACATTAGCAAAGTTGATGGTTATCGTCACAGATTGTAGGGTACACCTCACAGCTGTAGGTTAAGCAACAAATTAGAAATTTATAGACTCAAGAATAATATAAAAAAGAATAATATGATATGAATGCGGTATGACAGGAGCTACATGTTCTGAAGGACTTGGAATTGTCTATTTTTTGTGCAGTGCTAATATGATTTGGAATGGAGTACTCTTGAAACTATCTTCAGGCTTACGAGATTTTCAATAAAATATATTTTCTTCAAAATACAAATGAGGTAGTCTGGGAACTTAGCTCAGTGGTTCCACTGCCTTCCTCACAAGCACAAGGACCTGAGTTCAATCCCTGGTACCAAAAACAAACAATACAAACAAACCACCAAATGAGGTTATTTTAGAAGTTGTTTGAATTTGTTTTCTTTCAGAAATCGAGCTATAGCAGATTATCTTCGTTCAAATGGCTATGAAGAGGCATACTCAGTTTTTAAAAAGGAAGCTGAATTAGATATGGTATGTTTGACTTTTTATAGTTCATAGTACAGTTAATAAGTGGATTTTACTCAAGTAGCAGTCAAGTCAGCAATTTACAAATCTTGTCATATTTGTTATTGTGGTTTACTTTGAATTAAACTTGATTTTCATCCTTTTAAAAATAGTCTTGAAGATGGTTTATATGGGTTGAACTGTCATAGCAAAGGCATTTTTTAAAGATTTTCATTTTTTCCCTTTAGAATGAAGAATTAGATAAGAAATATGCTGGTCTTCTGGAAAAAAAATGGACATCTGTTATTAGATTACAAAAAAAGGTAAATAGGGTGTTCTCTGATGTTATATTCAGTATGTTATGTAAAGCTCCTGGAAATACTAACAAATTGCTGTTCTGCATTAAAAATCTGATCTTGATAAGGCAAATAAAAATACATTTCTTATTCTTTATGAAGATTTGGCCTTAAGTCATTGCTGATACATGCTACCTCACACAACCTACACTATTGACTAGGTTGAATTTTGCATAATTTTGACCTTGAGAAAACTGATGCTGAAAGAATTCATTTGTGCCCTTAGAAGGGAAGGACACAGAGCCAGTGTGGTGATGAGAAAGGAGAACTAAAGTATATTCTTAAGTCATTTTTATCTGTGAGTTTTCATTTTTGTCTATAAGTTGAGGGCAAAAACAAATAATACAGATTAAAAAAATAAATTATAGATTCTAGAAAGTATATACAGTACTTCCTAGGCAAAATTAGAGATTATGTATATAAGGCTCTTAGAAAAGTTCCTAGCGCATAGATGTTCATTAGATACTAGCTTTTATTATGAATTTTTATTATTAATATATACACTCTAAGCTGTGATTTGGAAAGAATTTATCAAGGGTAGCGCCTTAGAGGAAACAAGACATGTTCATTGCTCTTTCTATAATTTGTAGTAGACTACTGCCAAATATATATTGAAATTTTTCTTTAAGTTAAATATTTAAGATAACGCTTGCATTTTTACCATTTTTGGTTTTGTCACACTATTTAGATTTTGGTGGTATATTAAGACTTCATTTAAATCTATCAAATGCTTTGCAAAATGCAGAATATTATTTCAAATTTTCCACATACATAAATGGAAAATGAAAGCAGAGTTTCTCCCCTTCCCCTCCTCTTTTCCAATACTGGGATCAAATTCAGACCTTTTGCATGCTAGGCAAATGCTCTACCACTGAGCTGTATTCCCAGCCAATAGGTACTTCTGAAAAAGTTCATCAGAATCTCTCTGTACTTAACTGCCTCTTCCTTCCCAAGGTTATGGAATTAGAATCAAAACTAAATGAAGCAAAAGAAGAATTTACATCAGGTGGTCCTCTTGGTCAGAAACGAGACCCAAAAGAATGGATTCCCCGTCCACCAGAAAAATATGCACTGAGTGGTCATAGGAGTCCAGTCACTCGAGTCATTTTCCATCCTGTGTTCAGTGTTATGGTTTCTGCTTCAGAGGACGCTACAATTAAGGTAAGTATTTGTTAAAAGCAGACTTGAAGTCAATGGTGGGGGGGAGATCCTGAAAATGACGTATACAAAAAAATAGGAATGAAAGTGATTTGATTCTGAATTGTAAAGACAGTAAAGTTTCACTGTAGCTCCTGAGAGGTATGCTGCCAATAAGCTCATGAAATGTGTAAGTTTAAATAAATTCATTGTAATAAATTTAGTGTTGGGAAGTGGATAACTTTATGTTTAAATAAATTTTTTTTCTTAATGAATGAAAAATTGTGTTCCTTTTGAGCACAAATGATACATGAAAATAATGGTTTACAGAGCTAGTAATTCAGGGGTGAATATATTCTTTTTTTTCTTTTAGTACCAGAGATCAATCCCAGGACTTTGCACTTTCCAGGCAGGTGTTGCCACTGAGCTAAATCCCTGACCCTAGGGGTGAATGTATTCTGCAAAAGAATTTTAGAACAAATTACGTATGTAGCTGTCTTTGATCTAGACACAATAAACTGATAGCTATATAAACCATGTATAGAAAGAGAAGATGATTAAAATGTAGACAGCTTTCTAATACTTATTTCATATTAAATTCCAAATTTTAAGTTTTAGTTGTAAAGGTTTAAGAAAATATAAGTCACTTGTATGTATATCACATAGCCGCAGTCTAGCATAAAGGGCAGGCATGACTTAAATGTGACATAATTAACCAGTTTTTCAATTAAATATTGTTTTACATTTTCCTTATGTGGTTTCTTCAGTTTATAAATTGAGGACTTCTATCTTTTGGGCTGGTAATCCATGGGTTAGGGTAGGTGGGCAGAGTTAATTATAAGAACTTTAAATTCATACATATATCACAGGCTGAAATAAATGTGCATCTAATTCATTAATATGTTACTTGCGGGGGGAGTCCTGGGGGTCGAATTCAGATCCTTGAGCTTGCGAGGCAGGTGGCAGTACCATTGAGCTTCCCAGCCCTAAACACCATATTTTTCGATCATCTCTTGTATAAGCGGAAGCCTTGTCATATGTAGCTTTTATTGTGTTGTGGTACATTCCTTTTATACCTGATTTGTTGAGAGTTTTTCTTTTTCTTTTTTCTGTTTTGGTACTGGGGATCGAACTCGAACTGGGGTCCTTGAGCTTGTGAGGCAGGCGGCGGCACCACTGAGCTAAATCCCCTGCCCAATATGTTACTTTTTTATTTGTGGTTTTGGGGATCTACTGCAGGGCCTTGTCTGTATTAAGCAAGTATTGCTGCTATTGAGCTCCAGCTCTAGCTTCATACTATTTATTTCAAATAAGTATATATTTAAACTGTTGACTCCGAGTAGTCTGTTGTCCTTGTATATCAAAAACTGCAACTGTTTTTTTGTTTTGTTTTTTTTTGGTCCTTGTGCTTGCAAGGCAGGCCACCGAGCCGCTGAGCTAAATCCCCGGCCCCAAAAACTGCAACTGTTGATCATGATCTATTAGATGAAGAAGTAGAAATTTTTCATTAGATAGGAAACCCAGACTTAACTGTAGATTTTACAGCATTGGTATAAAACCACAAAACTGGAAATGTGCTGTCTTAAAAGTATCTATTAAATTTGCTTTAAAATATATCACAGAATGGAAGTTTTGAAACCTTTGTTTAAAATGATAGGGGCCAGGAATTTAGCTCAGTGGTGTTGCCATCTGCCTTGCAAGCACAAGGACCAGAGTTCCACCCCGGTACCAAAAAAAAAAAAAAATTTTTTTTAAATGATAAACCACTAAGACTGGGGATGTAGCTTAGTGGTAGAGTGCTTGCCTAGTATGTGAGAGGCCCTAGGTTCAATCTCTAGCACTCCCTCCTCCCACCAAAATACAGCTACTTAAAATTCTTCCTTTTATTTCTAGGTGTTTTACTAATGAAATCAATTTAAAATGTAGCTTTGTTATCTTTTGATTAACATTTATTTTAGAAATACCCTTCATTTCATCATTTTTAAGGACTTTAAAATGATCGTTTTATTTATATTGTATGTAAAGACTTTATTCATGGTCAAGGGTACTGGCTCTGGCTTCATGTCCCAACTGTACCACTTAATAGTTGTAATTATAAGCAAGTTAACTTTTTATGCTTCTCTTTCCTCATCTGAAAAATGAAGGTAATAAATACCTACCTCATGTGCTTTGGGGAGGATTAAATTAATTAGTGCGTAGACTGCTTTCAATTGTTGCTGGCCAGATGCTGCTAAAGGAGCACTCAGGGACAGCACCATGAACAGATTGTTTTCCTTTGACTTTTTCAGTTATTTCCGTCAGCTATTTTTATTACAATGTTCTGTTTTATACATAAACCTTTTCATTCATAAATTAATTCCTAGGGTATTTTGTATAGTGAAAAACTTTCTGCTCCACTTTTATGAGTTTTGGGTTTTTGTTTTTGTTTTTGTTTTGTTTTGTTTTTTTTTATATTGGGACCTTGTGCTTCTGAGGCAGGTGGCGGCACCACTGAGCTAAATTCCCTTTATGACTCTTCAGTTGTGTAAAGCTAGGCCTAAATTCTGAGTGATAGAATGACATGCCAGAAAATTTAGTTTTATAAACATAAATTTTGTGATTCTCTTGACTACACTAGGCAAAGTGCTTGATAATAATGTTCTTGATATAAATTTCTTGATATAATTTTGATTAATTTTCTCACTTTAGGGTGAAAGGAGTTAGAAATATGTGGGGCTGGATGTACCTCAGAGGCAGAATGCTTGCCTAGCACACAAAATGCCCTGGATTTGCAAAAAAGAAAAATAGCTATATCATGAGATTCTGTAGCATGAAGTAATGTATATATAGTATATATAACAGTACAATACCTGGCAGATGAGTGTGAAAGGCTCAGTAATCTGAAGCTAATGATATATTATTTCTTGAGTTCATTTGATAAATGTAACATTTGTTCCTTGGAAAGCCTTTAAGTTACAATAACATCATCACTTGAATGGAGGAAACGTTACGAAGGATTTATCTTCAGACCTGACTTGTTTTCCCTCAGAGGGCCAGTAGAGTGGGGATCAAACCCCAAAACATGGTGCATTCTAAGTACGTGTTCTACCATTGAGCCCTTTACTCCCAACATCTTGAAAGTTTTGTTTTTGTTTTTTTCTGGTACAAGGGCTTGAACCCAGTGTCTCACACTGAGCTACATCTCCTTTCAATTTAAAAAAAATATATTGAGGCAGAATCATTGCTAAGTTACCCAGGGTGGCTCAAATTTGCAATCCTTTTGCCTCAGTGCCACACCTCATCTCCACCACAGGTGTATGCCATCAAGCCCCACCCTGAGAAAATTTTTTTTAATGTATCTGCTTTGC
>NW_022900925.1:14226791-14269960 GCF_012274545.1 Fukomys damarensis | reverse complement strand
AGGCAGGTGCGGCACCACTGAGCTGAATCCCGGACCCATAAAAAGTGTCTGTCCCCCCCCCCCCACAAGAAAGTATTTGTAATTGCATTATTTAAATTTTTGTTACAAATTTTTTTCTTTTTATTTATTTATTTTTGTTTGTTTTTGAAATAGGGTCTCACTATGTAGTTGAGACTGACCTGGAACTCACTTTGTAGCCCAGGCTGGCCTCGAGCTCTCAGCGATCCTCCTGCCTCAGCCTCCCAAGTGCTGGGATTACAGGCATGCGCTACCACGCCCAGCTCTTTTTCTTTTTTGAGACAGGATCCTACTGTATAATTCAGGTTGCTGTGAACTCACAGTGATTCTCCTGATTCAGCCTTCCAAGTGTAGGATTACAGGTGTACACCACCACGTCCATCTCTTAAAAATTAAAAAAAATTTTAAATTAATGCCTACTAATTGAATTTATGGAGTACAATGCCACCTTTTATTAGAGTTATACAATGAAAAATGATCATATTGGGGTAATTACTATATCTTTCACTTCAGATATACATTATTTCTTTGTGTTGGGAACATTTAAAATCATTTTACTGCCTATTTGGAAATAATTGTTGTCAACTATGTATAGTTATCCTGTTGTGTTAAAGAACATTAGAAGTTACTCCTCATAAGGCTGGGGGTTTAGCTCAATGTCGCTGCCACCTGCCTCACAAGTGCAAGGACCTGAATTTGATCCTCAGTACCAAAAAAAAAGTTATTCCTCATAGACAGGGAGGATGGTGCACACCTGTAATCCTAGCACTTTGGGAGGTTGAGGCAGGAAGATTGCAAGGGCAATTTAGCAACTTATTGAGACCCTGTCTAAAAAGAAAAAGAAAAGGCTGTGGGTATTATTCAGTGCAAAGGTTCTGTTCAATTCCAAGCAGTTGCACCAAAAGGAAAAAAAATCCTCCTAACCACCTATACCTCAGTACCATTAACCATCCTCTCTCCAGCCCTCTTGCCCAGAACTAATTCTTAATGTAGTGTTTAAAAATTAATCAGCATGCTGGATATGGTGGCACACACCTGTAATCCAAGCTGCTCAGAAGGCTTGATACAGAGGATTCAAAAGTTCAAGGCTAGCCTGGGCAATTTTGAGACCTTGTCTAAAAATGAAAAGGTCTGGGGATGTGTATAGTTCAGTGGTATATTCAGGAGGCTCTGGGGTCAATCCACAGTATTACAATATACAAAAGAAATACCAAAACCTGCAGAAGTGTGTTCAATACGCAGATGGAGGATTGCCAGCTTTAATGTATAGGTGCTTTTTGATTTACGAGGGGATTAAGTGTGACCTCATTTTTTAAAATTAGTATGTGTTTATAGTATATGATTACATTCATTGTGGGGAGTGGGTACAGGTATATAACATTTCTTAATTCTATTGTCTAGCCTATTTTAAACATTCTCAGAATACTTAACATAGTTCTGCATTTGTGCAGAATCATCTTACACAAAGCCCACATTATAGTAAAATGTTGAATAGCTCAGATAATTTATTGAATATTGTGCTAATCATGAAAACCAGAATGGTAGTATGGGTATATTTCTGTACTGTCATAAATATGAAATTCATAAGTCAGGGGACTATCTGCAGAAAGTGATTGAAAAATACAGTGAATATTTAAAAATTAAAAATAAACTATTAACAGCCAGTTGTAATGGCATGCATCTGTAACCCCAACACTTGGGAGACTGAAGCAGGTCAATTGCTATGAGTTCAAGGCCAGCCTGGGCAACATAGTGATTTCAAGGCCAGCCTGAACTACTTCGTGAGCCCCTGTCTCAAAAAAACTGAAAAACAAAGCAATAAAGTATAATAACATTTGTTTTTTTGGTACCAGGGATTGAACTCAGGTTGTTGCACTTGGGAGGCAGGTGATGGCATCACTGAGCTAAATCCCTGGCCCCAACAAGATACTTTGAGGGAAAGACTGCATTTAACTTTTATTATAGCATATTGTTAATATTTTTTATTAAAAAAATTTTGTTAGTATGTTTTTGAAGAACATCATTCATCATGGGGAGTTGAATCCATGTACATAATACATCTTAATTCTATTTATTTCCTCTTTCCCCCTCCTTCCATCTATTTTACTATTGTTAATCTCTTACTGTGCCTAATTTATAAATTAAAACTTTATTATATATAATCCTCGTAGATATATATATATATATTCCTCATATATGAAAATACATACATAGGGTTTGGCACTACCTGCAGTTTCAGGCATCCACTTAGGGATCTTGGAATCTATCCCTCATGAGTAAAGGGAGACTGCTCTTGTAGCTATGCTTCAATAAAAAGTGGAGTCTTGCCTATAGGTAGGATTATGTGGGTTTGTATTGCCTTAATATTATATTACAACATTTTTGTCATTTACTTTTATAATCAGACAAAAGGTACATATCAAGAAAAATTCTTATGAAACTTAGAAACTAAACAGTATGTTAAGATTTTTAGGTTTTATTTACATTTTCAAAGTGCATTATCTGCATTTCCCTAAATTGAGCTACACTCAAGTACAAATCAGTCTATATTCATTGTGGATGCAATGAAGTCAGTTTGATTTTAGAGTGTGGGATTGATACTGGTTAAAGACTGACCTCAGACTAGCTTTTGGCCATCAAAATTTAGTATGTTCTTGAGCAAGACCTGTTTCTAGTATTTGTTCTTGGTAACTTTTTATTCTTTTAGAAAAAAATATTTTAAAAGCTAGGCGTGGTGGCATACCCCATGTAATCCCAGCACTCTGGAAGGCTAAAGCATGAGATTTGAAAGTTTGAGCCCAGCCTAGGCAATGACCTATGGAGACCCAGACTCAAAATAAAAAAATCAAGGACTAAGGATGTAGCTTAGTTTTACGGTCCTGGGTTCAATCCCCAGTACCACAAAAAAGAAAGCACAAAAGCCAAAATAAAAATTCTTTAAAAAATGTAAGTAGAATTTCATTTTTAAAATTCACATTGATGTGCTTTATTAATCTGCTGTTCATTGACAGTTTACATCTTTAAAAAAATCTTTCCTTGTCCCTTTAGATGTTTGAACTCTCTACTAGTCTAATACTCTGTTTTCCCTAATATTCTGCATATAACCTGTTACAATGCCTCAAAACTTTTTTTTGCCCTTGAAATTTTTTTATGTCTATTGCTATCAGAGTAGGAAGGGATTAAAAGTTGTGCCTTTATATACCTTATCACTAACATAATTAATTAGTCATTTAAAATACTCTGAAAATATAACACTAAAAGTCCATTTTGATAATTACAGAATCAATTTTCCTACTTTCTTTTTTTTTTTCTTGGTGAGAATCAATTTTCTTTATACTTATAGATGTGCTATTTCTAAGATTATTCTCCGATACTTGTTCCAGTTATGTGCATGGTTGACTTAACCAAGCACAAATGTAGATGAGAAAGTGATGAAATGGTGATAACCAAGTTTCTCTTCGCTTGACAGGTGTGGGATTATGAGACTGGAGATTTTGAACGAACTCTTAAGGGGCATACGGACTCTGTACAAGACATTTCCTTTGACCACAGTGGCAAGCTTCTGGCTTCCTGTTCTGCAGATATGACCATTAAACTATGGGATTTTCAGGGCTTTGAGTGCATCAGAACCATGCATGGTAAGAGGTGGAGGATAATAGTTCAAGTAATTAGTATGTTGCATGGCGCTTGAGAGAGAAGAATATTGACATTCAACTTTTAATTGTCTGAAGAAACGTGTAATATAAATAAATACTCCATGGATGAATCACTGGTTGAGAGTTTAGGTTTTAGTATCTCTTACTGGTTTACAAAAAACCTTTTATTTTCACAAATATTTTTGAATTAAAACAAAAAAACTAGTAGGTCACCATTCTGTCTTTGAGTAAAAGAGAAAATTGTTTCTTTTACTGAGGGTTTTTTCCCCCTCAGTTTTTTTCAGTTGGGAAACAAGTCTAGAGAGTAGGCATATTGAAAGCTAGAACCCAGATTCTTTTACTTACTTTTAAATGTTCCAGGTACAGTAAATTGTCCTTGTTAGCCTGTTTTCTAGGTCTTGTTGTGGACAATTTCCTGAGGTAGTGTGGTTTTGTGGAAGTAGCATGAGCTTTGGAATCAGCTATCTGGGTTCAAGTTCCTCTTATTTGCATATAGCATTAGGAAATTTTAGCTTCTATCATCTGGAAAACAGAGGTAATAATACTTAAGTCAGAGTTGTCTTAAAGATAAAGTAAGGTCATATACTCACATCATTTTGATAGAAGGTACTCACCAAGTAAGGTTTTTTATTGTTCATTTGAACATTATGAAATGTGAATGTTTAGATTTTAAGAAATTCATCATGAGTAATAACATTTAAAAAAATAGATTATCTGGTGGCTTTAGCATGAATAAACTTATGATTATGTGGAAGGTGTAATTTGAAGGGTTTTTCCATCACACTTCCAATTAAATGCATTAGAGAAATTCACTCAGTTAAAGGAACTCTGGCAAATCTTTTTGTAAAGTCTATTTGTATGTAAGCGGACTATAACTTGTTGCTCTTAAAAAGAGTTCTTTCTACCCATTGTATATTCATTGAAATAATGTATTTACAAGGACTCTAGGGGTCTCTTTTTAACCCCTGTGAACATCTACAGCAACAGGAAGATGGTTCTCAATCACTTTATGTGTATGTGTGGTAACAGTGGTACTGTGGTTTGAGCAATAGCTCCCACCTCTTTTCAAAATTTTTTCATTTTTAGATAGCATCTTGATAGGTTGCTCAGGCTGGACTCAAACTTAACTATCCTCTTCATTCAGCCTGCCAGGGTGCTGGGATTACAGGCATGCACCACTGGCCTCAACCACTGCTTTAAATAGAGAATCAGATTTCCTGTTTTTTCTTTTTCATTCTGTTTAGCTGTATAAATCTTATCTCTTCTTTATATCTTAGAATATCAAGCATAAGGGCTGGGGTGGCACCATGCCTGCCTCCCAAGTACAAGGTCCTACCGGGGATTTAGCTCAGTGGTTCCGCTGCCTGCCTCACAAGCACAAGGTCCTGAGTTCGATCCCTGGTACCTCCCCCTTCCCCAAAAGAGACCAAGTACAAGGTCCTGTGTTCAATCCCCAGTACCAATAAAAAAGAAAGTCAAGCATAAGAAATTTTGTTTTCATGATGTTTGTGTGTAAACATTCAGACTTACTAATGTGTACAAATATATTCACTAAGGGCCAGGGATTTAGCTCAGTGGTACCACTGCCTGCCTCATAAGTGCAAGGTCCCAAGTTCAATCCCCAGTACATACACACACACATATATATATATTTGCTTGCTTTTTTTTTTTCCTGTTTTTTGAGACAGGATCTCACTATATGGTTCAGGCTGGCCTTGAACTCACTATGTATCCCACACTGGCTTGGAACCCTCTGCAATCCTCCTGCCTCAGCCTCCTAAGGGTAGGATTACAGGCATGTGCCACCACATCCAGCTTATTAGTATTTTTTTTTTTTTTTTTTTTTTTTTTTTTTTTTTTTGAAGACTGTCTTGCTCTTTGGTTCAGGTTGGTCTCAGTGATCCTCCTGCCTCAGCCTCCCAAATGCTGGGGTTATAGGTATGCATCAACAGGCCTAGCTCCATGATCTCTGCATTTTAAAAAAAGTTGAAATTCAAGTTACTAATTCTTTACCTTTTTTATGTAAATCTGGGTATTTTACCTGATTTAAATAAAGCTTGGTGTATATAAAATTTGCTGTGAGCTAGACATGGTGGTGCATGCCTGTAATACCAGCACTTGGGAGGCTGAGGCAGGATCATTGAGCAGTCAAGGCCAGCCTGGGCTACATAGTGAGTTCGCAGACACCCTGAACTACATTAGCACAACCCTGTCTCAAATAAGTAAAATTAAAATTTCCTGTGACATTTGAAATCCCATAATAAACTTAGTTTCAATTGCTCTTGGTGATATATTGCTTGATATATTTTTATGCTGTTTTAGGCCATGACCACAATGTCTCTTCAGTAGCCATCATGCCCAATGGAGATCATATAGTGTCTGCCTCAAGGGATAAAACTATAAAAATGTGGGAAGTGCAGACTGGGTAAGTAGGCTTATTTGAAAAGGCATTATCTAAGGCAATACTAAGAAAATAATATTGTGTCCCAAGTGTTCAGTAATTGTGACTTTACTCCAGAATGATTACTGTGACAGTTACAGTATGTACTTTAAGTTTAAGGGCTAGCAGTATAGTTCAGTAGTAAAGTGCTTGCTTAGCATCATGAGGCCCTAGGTTCAATCTCTAACCCATAAAACAAACAACTAAGTTTGATCTTTAAATATCCCCCCACCCCCCAAAATAGAGACACTATATGAAAGACTGTTGAGACACTGTATGAAAAACTCTTCTGTGCAATGGCTTATTTTCTCTGTGAGCTTCTTTTAGGTGATCTCTCTGTGAATTAAAGTAAAATGTAGATAACATTTGGGCTGGTATAGCCCTGGTAGTTTGAATTTCATTACACTTATAGTTACACTTGATTGTTGTAATAAAACCTTAACTGACCAGTTTTTCTCAGATGAGTAGAATATACAGTACCTTCTTCCAGTGTGACTAGAAATATTTTTGTTAGGTTTATTATATGTGTTTAGTTTTGAAATATTTCATTCCCCTATATATTTGACTTTCTAAATTTTGTTGACTTAGCTAGCTTTATGATATTCCTCTCAGCTTATTTTAAATGGCATTTGACTTTCTAGCCTTGCTCCTTTTATTAAGATCTCACATTTGTTCACTTTACTTGATTGCTTTAAATTTGAGCTGTCTGTTCATCCCAAATCATATGTATTTTTATATCACTTCTGGAAAGTGTTCTCATGATAGTCATTTACATTATGAATTGTTTATTTTGCCAGCTACTGTGTGAAGACATTCACAGGACACAGAGAATGGGTACGTATGGTGCGGCCCAATCAGGATGGCACTCTGATAGCCAGCTGTTCTAATGATCAGACTGTCCGCGTATGGGTTGTAGCAACAAAGGAATGCAAGGCTGAGCTCCGAGAACATGAGCATGTGGTAGAATGCATTTCCTGGGCTCCAGAAAGCTCATATTCTTCCATCTCTGAAGCAACAGGATCTGAGGTATGGTGTAATTTATATGATATTTTATGATTTTATTACTAATACTTTAGAACCCTACATAACTTTTCTGATTCTCAGTTTCAAGTCTGACTGAACCTTGAGACTGTTACTCTTTCATGTAGTTGTATTTATATTTTTTTAGCAAATGATTATTATTGCTTATTATCTGACCTTTTTTTTTTTATCTGACTCTTGATTTAGTGTGTATTGGGGATGGGCATTCTTTTGAAGAACAAAAACAAGCACTTAAATTTACCAGGCATCCCACTATTACAGCAGTAAAGCAAGCAGTGCAAAATAAGCTTGTAGGAGAAGTTAAAGTTATCTTTTGGGATAACCACCTTTTTTTTTTTTTTTTTTTAATTTCTTAGATGAGCTTTTTTTTTGAGACAGGGTCTCACTGTGTAGTTGAGACTGAGACTGACCTGGAACTCACTGTGTAGCCCAGGCTGGTCTCAAACTCACAGTGATCCTCCTGCCTCAGCCTCCCGAGTGCTGGGATTACAGGCATGTGCCACCATGCCCAGCATAATTTTTTTATTTTTAATTTTTGATATCAGGAATTGAACTCAGGACCTTGAGCTTGCAAGGCAGGTGCAGTACACCACTGAGCTAAATCCTGGGTCCAGTCATTTTAATTTTGAATTTATGATGAAATGCAGTTCAGTGTTTAAAATGTTTTAAATAAAGACTTTCATTTGGAAGCCTCAAATACTCTTTTATCTTAAAAATACTTGGCCGGGGATTTAGCTCAGTGCTTCTGCTGCCTGCCTCGCAGGCACAAGGTTCAATCCCTGGTACCAAAAAAAGAAGATACTAGCTAAGTGTAGGCTTTGTTACATTTCCTTGTGATTATTCATTTATACTCGATTAATATCTATATTTTGGTGAATAAGTTATAGTTGTCAGAATTGGTCATGTTTCTACAGAGGCATTCCTATTGTAGATTTTTAAAAACTATATTTTTTGGGGGAGGGTACTGGCATAAAAACTGTATCTTAATAAACAAGGAAAAATCTCCCCATAAACACACACACCAGAATCCCAATTATTTTTAAAATAACCTTTTGTTGTGGTCTATTTTGGCTGGCCCATTACATTTTCTGATTCTTTATACTGCCCTCTGGTGGTGGTTATTTATCATGTTACAAAATTTTATACTAGTTGAACTTTATATAAAACACTGAATTAGTGTTTTTTGTTTGTTTGGGGGGGTACTGGAGATCGAACTTGGGACCCTGTGCTTGTGAGGCAGGTGGTAGAACCACTGAGCTAAATCCCCAGCCCTAGATAGTTTTTTAAATCCTTTTTGATTATACCCAGAGCCTTGTATGTGCAAGGCAAGCACTCTGACCTCAGCATTGATTACGGAAGTTTTAAATAGTAAATCTATAATATGTTGGTGTTATCTGGGTCCTTCCTGTGTGTAGCCTGAAAGTCTTAATAGTTTAAAATAGCCTGGTGTCAAAAAACTTGTGTATTTCAATAGAATTTTTTTAAATGTATTTTAAAAAATTGGAAATATAGATGACTACTAGCTAGAAACCATTTAAAGTCCTTAACTAACTTCTTACATGCAAAAATTATTTTTTTTATAGACTAAAAAAAGTGGCAAGCCTGGGCCATTCTTGCTGTCTGGATCTAGAGACAAAACTATTAAGATGTGGGACGTCAGTACTGGCATGTGCCTTATGACCCTTGTAAGTTTATATCTCTTTCTCCTTTTTTTTGTTTTGGCGTCTTTACTGTTTCTTTACTTTTTAGATTTGATGCTTTGTGGTATCTTATTAAACAATCTAGGGCTGGGGGTTGAGCTCAGTGGCATCTCACCTGCCTTGCAAGCACAGGCCCCGAGTTTGATGCCCGGTACCAAAAAAAAAAAAAAATTTTTTTTTTGAGCTTTTATAAAAAAAGATGATTTTCCTTAAACTTTTGTAATTTCTTTGATATAGTTATGTGCAAATTGTATAGAACAGCATAAAGAATCTACAAAGCCAGTCATTGTAAGTTGGGGAGATCATAGCCCACTGTATCTTTAAATAATGGTGTGGTATATCTCTGGAGAAAATACTTTTTTTAATAGACATTTTCTTTTGGTATTGGAGATCAAACTTGGGACCTTGAGTTTGTGAAGCAGGCAGTGGAACCATTGAGCTAAATCCCCAGCCCCTTTTATAAACTTATTTTTGAAGTTAGGTCTATTTCACTAAATGTTTATATGAGTTATTTTAACTGTTACCTTTTTGTTCATGTTATCTAGTGTATTTGATTTATGTTACCAGCCTGAAGTTAATCATTCTAACTTTCGTTTGGAAATTCTTATTTCACTTTAGGAACATTAACATTGAGATTTCCATATGAGATTATATAAATGGTAGAAGGGCTTATGGGTATTTTGTTTTGAATAAGGGATTTCCAAAAGGATCTGTGGTGTTACTGTTATAATAGCAATTTTTATAATTTGGCATATGTTTATTTAGAGATTATTTGGGTGCTAACCATACCTTGAATATGTAGAATATCACAAGACACGTAGAAGCATTGTCAGGAATCTGTTAGTGGGCTGGGGATTTAGCTCAGTGGTTCTTGCAAGCGCAAGGTCCCGAGTTTGATCCCTGGTGCACAAAAAGAGAAGAATCTGTTAGAAGCATTGTCAAGAATTGATCTCTTGGTGCTAGGAATGTAGTTCAGCACTGTACCTGCCTGGCAAGTGTAAGGTCCTCAGTTTTGATTGCTGGTATCAAAAAAAAAAAAAAAAAATCTCTTGGCTGGTTGTGGTGGCACATGTCTATAGTCCCAGCAGTCTGGCAGATTGAGGTGGGAGGATTGTCAGTTCAACCCATTCTGGGAAAATTAGCAATTTGGTGAGCCATTCTCTCAAAATTAAAAAAATTAGAATGAGGGAGAGTATCAGTATGAAGACCCTGGGTTCAAAATGTTTTTTGGGGGTATGAGGGATTGAACTTGGGGCCTTGTGCTTGTGAGGCAGGTGGTGGCACCACTAAGCTAAATCCCCGGTCCCCCAAAAGAATTTTTTTAAAGAATTGATACCTAGTAGTGTTCTGAGCTGAGTTCAGTTATATAATGCTGCTGTTAAAAAAGTGAATCTATATTTAAAATCACATAGTAGGGCCGGGTGTGGTCGCACATGCCTGTGATCCCAGCACTTGGGAGTCTGAGGCAGGAGGATCGCTGTGAGTTTTGAGACCAGCCTTGGCTACACAGTGAGTTCCAAATCAGAAGACAAAAGACCTTCCCCTTGAATATATTTTTTTTCTTTTTAAAAGTTAGTTCTTTTGTATTCCTTTTATAAAAGTATTACAGTCAGCCAGGCATCATGGCACATGCCTGTAATCCCACCACTCAATATGTTGGGACAGGAGCATTGCAAAGAATTCAAGGCCAGCCTGAACTACTCAGTGAGACCAGTGTCTTAGTTTCTTCTCTTACTGCTGAGACAAAATACTCAACACCCAAAATTAAAGAGGGAAGGTTTATTTAGCTCACAGAGGTTTCAGTTCATAGTTGGCTGGCTCCAAGGCAGAGTGGCACATGGCAGAGAGGTTATAGAGGAGAAACAGTTCATTGTACACAGAAGACAGCAAAAGCAGCAAGGGATCTTAGCAGAGTATTTCTGTCCCTTTTGTTTTATCCAGACTACTTAGGGTGAGGAGCACTCACACCCTTAATCCTAGTGCTATTGAGCCACCATGAATCAATTCAAGCATCATATGCTCTATATCCAGCCACTCTGAAAAACCCCACCTATGACCACATGAGGCTTTGAGGGGGACATCTAAATCCGTACCATAATACTCTTGTCTCAGAAAAAATAATTGTGGCCATTTCTATTACAAGAACATGTAGAAAAGCTGAAAAATAAAAATCACCCTCATATCACACTGCCTTATCTTTGAAGTATGTTTTTGTAGACTGGTGCTATCTAGTACAACTTTGTGAATGACATTCTTTGTATCTACATTGTCTAGTAAGACAGCTACTAGCTACATACAGTAATTGAGCTCTTGAAATGTGGCTGGTGAGAATGAAGAACTGAGTTGTTTTAGTTTTTGTAGTTTATATTTAAACTCTAGTAGCTGACTACCTTGTTGAATTATGTTCTTCTAAATCAGTTAACTTTTTCTTAAATTAGTACATAAATATATTTCCTATAAAATGGTATCATGCCACATAATACTGCTTTGCAGCAAACTTTTTTTTTTTTTTTTTTTTTTTTTTTGGTACTGGGGATTGAACTCAGGACCGTTCGTTGTGAAGCAGGCACTGGAACCACTGAGCTAAATCCCCAGCCCATGCAGCAAACTTTTAATATAGAAAGTGTGTGACACTTGCTCCAAATGTCATTAGCTACTCTTATGCACTGTATACATTTGTGTGTGTGTGTTTTTTTTAATATGTTTGTTAAGTAATCTCTGGGCATGTCCTTAATCATTTCTCAGGGTACATTGCAAAAAGGTGAAACTGCTGGGACTAGGGATTGAACTGTGCTAGGCAGGTTGTACTGAACTCCCAGACCTTAAAAATTTTAAAAAGTTTTTGCTGGCTCACAAGTGCAACGACCAGAGTTTGATCCCCGGTACCCCCCCCAAAAAAAAGTTTTTGCTGGCCTGGGGATTTAGCTCAGTGGCTCTGGTGCCTGCCTCGCAAGCTCAAGGACCTGAGTTTGATTCCTGGTGCCAAAAAAAAAAAAAAAAATTTTTGCTAAGTTGCTCAGGATAGCCTCGAATTTGTGATCTTTCTATTTTAGCATCCTGGGTAGCTGGGGTTTCCGAATTGTGCCATGGCACCCACATGTATGCGTGTGTGTTTTATATAAAGAGCAGAGTCTTGCCAGCCATGTTGGCACATCCCTGTACTCCCAGCACTTGGGGGGCTGAGGCAGGATGATCACTGTGAGTTCAAGGCCAGCCTCAATTTCATAGTGAGACCCTGTCTCAAAACAACTAAAAAATTAAAAAATAGATTAATAAAGAGCAGAGGCTTGTTGGGTGCAGCAGTTCGTGTCTATAATTCCAGCTACTTAAGAAACTGAAGCAGAATTAAAACTTCAAGGCCAGGCTGGGCAACTTAGCCAGACCCTGTCTCAAAATAAAAATTAAAAAGCTGGTAGAGTGCTTGTTTAGAATGTATGAAGCTGTGCATTCAGTCCCTAGCACCACACACACAAGTTGGGGAAACAGAATACTTAAAACTTTCAGGATCTTTCTTCATGTGCTTGGGATTGAGCCCAGGGGACTCAGACCTGTGAAGCATGAGTGATGTCAGTGAGCCCCCCTCCCGCCCCTTTCTTTTATTTAAAGGCAGGATCTCAGGCTTGGCTGAAACTTGGATTCCTCCTGAAGCAGGATTATGAGTTTGCAACCATGCACTTCTCTGTTTCTCTCAAGTGCTGAGATCATAGGCCGCCATACCTACTTGGGCTGTTATCTTCTTAATAATTGATTTATGTCCCCCTTGGTTGATTCAGTGATGGCACACGATTGAAATTAAAATCTTTTAAAAGAAAAATGTAATAATTCATTCCAGGTTTTTTTTTTTTTTTTTTTTTTGGTGCCGGGGGAATCAAAGTTGGGACGTTGCACTCACAAGGCAGGTGGCGGCACCAGTGAGCTAAATCCCCAGTCCTTCAGTATATTTTTTTCAATCCCTTCTGGGCACTGAACCCAGAGCCTCTGCACTGGTATACATCTCCAACCCTTTTTTATGTTTTTATTTTTTTATTTTGAGACAGCGTCTTGCCAAGCCACTAAGTTTACCCCAGCTGGGCTCAGACTTGCCTCCTTCAGCCTCCCAGAGTACTGGAATTACAGGCGTGTACCACCTCACTAGGCTTGTTCCAGTATTTTCAGTTAAAAGATTTTTGTTCACTTGCTCTTTTTGCAAGTAGCATTTTTGTAATGATACTTAAGAGGAACCCTCTTTGCATTTTAAAGAATACTGTTATCATAGTCTATGTGTAGTAATATTATTTGACAGATGTTAAACAATTTATCAATTTACTAAGTCACGTACTTTTTTTTTCCTTTAAGGTGGGTCATGATAACTGGGTACGTGGAGTTCTGTTCCATTCTGGGGGGAAGTTTATTTTGAGTTGTGCTGATGACAAGTCCCTACGCGTATGGGATTACAAGAACAAGCGATGCATGAAGACCCTCAATGCGCATGAACACTTTGTTACCTCCTTGGGTATGTATGGCATTATGAGATTTCTGAACAATTAGATTTGGAGTGCCAAATGTAACTGAGGTTTAGGTACCCTTATGAAGTTTTCTGGGTAAGAAATGACCATATGCTTTCAAGGAATAGTAGAGATGGCAGGTTAAAACTTTGTGGATTCCTACCAATTGATTTAATTCCTCTTTACATCATTAACTTAAAAAAAAAAAAAACTTTCTCCATTATACAACTGGTTTTGGAAAATAGAATTGTTAAAAGGATGCTTATCTTTCTAAGAGGTGAATCTTCTCCCCTGCTAGTTTGTAAATTTCCTCAAAAGAAATCTTACTCAACCTTTTCCTCTGGCACCTATCTATATTAATGTGTGAATATTGCTATATGGGTTTTAACTATGTATTAGGAACTCAAATTGTATTGAAATTTTTTAAAAAATCCTCAGTATCATCTGGAATTTAAGAGAGTGAATACAGTAAGGTGTGGATGAGCCTGATGGTGGTGAGATAAGGTCTTAGTATAAAATGGCAATAATGCTTACTTCACAGGAATATTTGAAGGATTAAACAGGAACATAAAGCATTGGTACTAAGACTAGAACAGTTAATATTAAGTAAATGGATACACTGAGACTGTCTAAATGATTCAAGCCCCCATGCACTAGACATTTTTATTGAAGTATTCACATAGGATTTAATCATTCTCAGCTCCCCCAACTCAGTAAATTTTGTTCTTTCTTGGTGTGTGGATATATGTGTATAGAAAAATACCAGTAATCTTAGCACTTGGATTTGCTTATTTGTAGCTCAGGGAAAATCATACCTGGTTTAATCTGTGTTGAGAATGAGCCTTTCTTTCTCTTACAGATTTCCACAAGACAGCCCCCTACGTGGTTACTGGCAGTGTAGATCAAACAGTAAAGGTGTGGGAGTGCCGTTGAGTGAGTCTCATTTGGTCCCTACATCCTTTTCTCCTCTGGATGCACTCTGATGATACCATGGTTACCCCATTGAGCTCTGTTTAAATAAATATTGTCCTTTCATGTAAATTATTCTGGATGTAGATTGAGCTTATTAAATGTTACACACAAAGTATTCATGCATGGTGAATCCAAATTGTATACTGTAAATTTACATATGTTGTCTAGAAGTACCATAGGGTTTGAAAACCTGGGCTGGCATTGGTCACACCAGGCCTACGAAGGCAGAAGTTGAATAAATTGAACCTAGGGCACTAAATTGAATAGTTGACAGTGTCACTTTATGTTGGGTTATTAATTCCTGTTTTTTTCTTTCTGCTATGTGTTGGTGCCTGACTTGATGGCCTCATTCCAAGGAAAGTGGTGGTTATTAGGACTTTTTCTGAAATGTATATCTATGTAACATCACTTAAGTGTGCTTAATAAATCTTTAAGGATGTTAGACAATGAGGCTACAATTCAAAGTCTTCTGAACCATCTGTAATTAATGGGGACTACACCTTGGAAATTTTGTCATGACCCATTTGCCAAATCAATAGGATATGTTTGTTTTGGCAAACTTTCAAGCAAAGGCTAGTGGTATATTTATGTAAGAAAATGATTGTAAATCTCAGAAAAATCTCAGCAGCTAATAGCAAATCATTTCTTTCATTTGGGTCTTAGTGCTTTGTAAACAGGTTGAAAACACTGTCATACTTTTAAGCGTCTATTTTCCACACTAGACATACTTCTAGTCGTATTCTCCATACTATTAGACTGTATAGTGATGTGACTTCCAAGTAGAATTTAATCTTCTCATTGAGTGTCATGGTACAAATCACTATTTTTAATGTTTTTTAGGGATGTGCAATGTGCATTACATAAAGACAAATACAGAAAAGGTTATGTTTGCCCACTTTAAAGGAGTGCAAGAAATAGATGTTTTGTTTTTCAACATCAATCTGATAAAAATTTGAACTGTTTCACATACAATTTTTAAAAATGACAGGGTTTAATGGAGCGTGCTTAAAAACGTACTGTTTTCACCTTTTGTTTATATGTAAATGTTTATAAGTATATGGGCCTATCTATAAATGGATAACTCTGTATATGGCACACATACAACCTCCATGTCCTTGGGTCTTAGGTTTTGAAGAAGTGCTAAAATGTACAAGTAGAATAAATCCTGCTGTGGAATACCACAACTGTGCTTTAGAACAAACCCTTTTTTATCATCGTAATGCTTCTGAAAACTAGGTCTAACTCTGGGGGGGGTTTTCCCAGCTAAAGGAAAATCACTTCCTTTATCCCCCTACCCTCCAGTGTAGCCATTCAGCATTTTACACATCCCCGATATATTGTATATTTTGATCCAAAATTACAACAAGTTAGTTTAAGAGAATTCTTATCCATGACTTTTGGAACACTGTTCAGTTGTTCGGTGTTAATAATAAAGAATCCCATTGCTTAATTAATGAATAGTTGTTTTTTTTTTAAGAAAATCATTTAAAAAGTTAATGAAATTTAACAGTTTTTTTCTGAATTGCATTTTATTCGTTTATGTAATACATGATTTTTTTAAATGGCCCTTTTAGTATTTAATGGAAATTTGGTTCCTAAAAAAGACAAAGGGTGAGTTAATGTCTTGTAGATACACACACAGAGAAAAGGCCGTATATTTACTAGAAGCAGCTTCATGTCTAGCTTGTGTCTTTTTATTTGTCTGCTTGTTTTTAATAATTCCTAAGAGATGTCTCTGGAAGGGAAAGTGTTTCAAGAATTAATGGCTGTTTTTGAGGACTAAAATTACATCTTAAGCTAATTCCTTAAATACAGTAAGTTAATTTTCAGGACAATAACGCCTTCAGAACCCTGCTTATATTGAGAAGTTTTTTTCACCCTTAGCTGTTCTGACTGAATTTTTCTACAGAAGCTATGGAAAATATCTTTGTTCTTGTTTGCTGCTATTTCCTTTCCTATTTCAAGAACTATAAATACATAGAAATGGTGCATCTTAACATTTGTTTGTACATGTATAAATGTCTTGTATTTTAATTCATTTTAGCATGTAGCAACATGAATTGTTTAAGGGTAAGCCACAACATCTAGAAATCACTCACAGATATAAACAATAAAAGAAAAATGGTACCATGCAGAGGAAACAAAGCTGCTGTTCACTGGGTTTGTTCCCCTGCAGCATACAGTGACTGTCGTCAAAGGAGGAGAAACAATTACTCTGTAAACAAAGTATCCTTACTTGAGAGATTGCCACAGCCTGCTGCTGCTTAGTTTACCAGACATCCTCCACTTAAGAAGCAGCGAACATTGAATCTCAGGGATGGACCACAACTGGATCCAAATGTAACGAGCCCTGTTTGAATAATGAAGGGGGGTGGGGGAGAGCATCCATGAGCATCCATCCACAATCTGGAATCAGATTTGCAAAGGTTTCTTGCACTGTTGTTTGACACTGCCCTGTTGATGCCCTTTCTTACTGTGTTGTTTTCTCTGTCTGCTGTCTAACCCTGTGCCTTGCCTGGGATAAGGACAATGATGAGGTTACTGGTTTGGATTGTAAGTAGAAGACTTTAATTGGTTTAGAGGGTCACTGCTGCTTTCTCAAATTGGCCACTTATTAAGAAATAAAAAGCTGGTAGAATTGCATCCTCAGATGATTATTGACTTTTTAATGTGTGTGAAAACAGACATTCCAGTGCCACCCTATATTAACATGCCCAAGAAGTCCTAGCTGCACTCCCAAGAGTGACAGTCTCAGAAACTGGCATAGACATCCCTTGGAGAATAGTTGCTTTTGACATGGCATCTTGCACTTTAGGAGACCTTAAATAAGACGGTCCTGTTTTGTCTGTGTGGTGTGACCAGTGGTGTGCCCAGAGCACTACCCGAAATCTCTAGTGTTAGCAAGTTGTCCCGGGCTGTGGAGCGTGCACTGTAGTCCTTTGGAAGCTTTGGCTCTAGATTCACCAAGCCCAGTCTCCTGTCAGCGCCCTGCTCTCCACTTTGCCTCTTTCTATTTCTCTGTGAACTTCCAGGTAATATCACTCATCGAATAGTTTTTTTTTAATTTAAAGAAAAACTATTTAAAAATAAAGGATATTTTGTGGACAGTGGTGGCTTGATAATCCTTGAGCAACTGAAGTTTCAATTATAGAAGGAAAAGGCACTTGAAATGGTTACTCTTTCTGTCCAGCTGTAAATAAGTCCGATGTGTTAATTAATCTAGATGATGCAAAGAAGAATCTCCTGGTAGAGAAGCGACATGTACAAAATTGATGGAAAAGGTTTGTTTTGGTTTTGGTTTTCCCCCCCAGTGGGGCGGGGGGGGAGGGCAAGCTAAATGTACAAGTCACAACTGGACTGAACTGGCCTTTTGATCTTTCCACTGTATCATGTAAGTAGCTGCTTTCTTGTCCTGCCTGTCCTTCAGGCATCCCTAAATCTCACTCTGAAGATGTTAGAAATAAAATCTTTGAGTTAGAAGTTGATCCTGACACTGACATGAAAGCATGCGTTGATTTCACATGAACATTGCTGAGATGGTAATTGGAGAGGACAGTTCCCCAGATTGTAAGAGTTAACTGAAGATATTGACACAATTTTAAAAATCAGTAAAGGAATGTATATAATATTGCTCTTGTGTTTTACAGTAAGATTTGTTGCTCTCAGACTGTGTAAAACAAAATTTATTCATGTTTTCTGCATATTAAAAAATCTTATTGTACCAATTGGTAAACTATTAAATGCCTATAAAACTAGATGTGATTTTCTTTTTTGTGTTCTTGTGCAGATTAAATCAGCAGGAATTGGGGCTCTGTTCAGCAACTGTCACAGAGCAAGACAAGTTGGTAGCAGGGCCTTAGTGGATGGTGCCTGCAGCAGCTTTGCTGTCAGCTGCCCTCCCATAGTTTGGAGGAAGCAGCCCTGCAGTCTGCCCTGGGGGTTTGCATTTGAATTACAGTCTTACCCTCTTCCTCCACCTGCACATTTTGACAATGACTACTGCTGTGCCACTGGAGGGCTGAAGCCAGGAATGACCTGGCACAGCCCCTCTACAAAGATTTTTGTCCTGAATATAAGGAGCCCTACCCTTTTTGTTACTGAATGAGCTCTTCTGGCCCTCTGGTCCAGTGGGTTGTGAAGATCCTCATCATGTTTTTCAAGTTTGGTTGCGCTGTACTGAGATTAATGTCCTCAGACTTCTAAACTGGTGTCTTAGTGTTTCCAGGGTGCCCGTGAAATTTCCAGCCTTTTTTGTGTATAAAAGAACATGTTAAGGCAGTGGCTGTCTTAAAATCCAGCTGTTTTCCTGCCTCCTATTGCAAATAGTTTCCCCTGAAGAGAAGCTGGACTTCTAAGCAACGAAGCAACTTGCCTGAAATTAGGATAGCCTAAATGTTGCAGATCTCCTATTTTTATTTTCTAATTTTTCTTCTTGGGCTTTGCTTTTCTCCCCTAGAAGAGAGCCAAGTGTTGGTCCTGACCATTTTCCTAAGGTAGAGTTACAGCTTTAGTTTAACCATCCTGAAGTGCTGCTGTTAAGTATTCAAAACCTATGGTGCTTCACAAGAAACTGCCTTTCAAATTCATGGCCATGCCTGTCCTTTGATGGCGATTGAGGGATAGGAAAGTGGAAATAAGTGCTGCATCCTGGGTATGATGGCTATTCCTGCTGAGTCTGGTGGAAATTGACACGTACAGACCAGAATCCTCTATGACTGATTCTACCACCCCCCAGCATCAGATTACCTGGGATTTTGTCAAAAGTGCAGATTTTAGGACCTCTCTTCACAGGATAGATTCCTGCAATATCTAAATGACTTCCAAATTATTCAACTTTTGACTAAAGAAATTTGGGCAGAAGTTGCCCCACAGCTGAGATTTGAACTCAGGTGTCCTTCCAACTTTTCACTCACTTTTCCCTTTCTGAATATTCGTAAGGCTATTCTCAATCACTTGTTCCTCTCAGTGAACTCTGAAGTGGACTAATGGCATTTTGAACATTGGTTAGGGAACCAACATTTATTTTCACACACATCCTCTGCTGGTATCTACCAGTGCATTTCATGGACAAGTAAACTTTATAGGAGGCAGGGCCCACATGCCAAAGATCTGTGTCAAAAGGTTAGCTGGGGGATGGGATTTAGCTCACTTGTACTGTGCCTATCTGGCAAGCACAAGGGTCTGAGTTCAGTCCCTAGACCACAAAAAAAAAAAAAAAAAAAAAAAAAAAACACAACTGGGACTTTGAAATACTGGTGCTTTTTCTTTTACCCAGTTCTGCTTGTGTAGTTCACCTTATCAGCATGTAGGGAGGACATTCTTAACACTTTTAAAAAGAATTCTTAGACTATTCTGATAATGTAGGAAAGGCCTTATACCATCACCCTTAAGCCTCTGAATCACCACCTTGCACCCTTCCTCACCTACTGTGGAGAGCTGAGAATGGATAAATAATTGTTGCCCAAACATGCTTACTTGAGAGAAACCTATAATTGTTCTGTATGAAGGGACCATCCTCACCTCAGGGCAGCTGTATCCTGAAAGCTCTGCATCTGTGTCTGATCCGTTCTAAATTAATGGATTACCAAAGTAAGATTTAAATCAGTGGATTACCCCCCCAGCAGTGAGAGTATTTTACTTTACTCTTAATGGCTACCTAATTTGATTTGGTAGTTTATGACCCTGTCAGGAGGGACAAGGAAATACTAGACCCCTTCAGGATACCACCTTCTCAGCCACAGGATGTGGGATTTCTCACTAAAGTTTTCCGGGTGTGGTGGTGGTGTGCCCAAGTCGCGAAGTCCCCAAAGACCACCAAGGAGTCAGGTCCAATGCAATTACAAGAGTAGTTTATTGCAAGCTTGAGCCTGGACCCTTGGGTGTCACTGTCACAGCGGCTTCTGACCGAGAGCCCAGACCCATCTTTGAAGCAGGGTTATATAGGGTTAGGGAGATTCTTTTTATAGGTCCTGTTTAGGACCTTTATAGCTCTTGTTTACTATTGGATATGAGGGGTACTGGGAGGGCACTTACTGGAAAATTACTAATGCCTACATTCATAAAACCCTCTTTTTTTTTTAAAGAACATCTGATTTTGTAAGCAAGGATATCAGCAGGTGGCTACCTATGTCATCTATGACTAATACCTATATTGGCTAAATCAAATTATCTTAAGCAGGGCGAACTCATCTTTGGATTATAAAAAGAGGAACAGAAACATAGGGTGGAGGCCTAACAGCTGCCTAAAAAGAGGAACAGAAACACAGGGAGACTGTCATACAGAGTGTAATTATACAGAATGGAATTTTTGCAGCTCTGTTCTGGGCAAGGGGTACAGAGGGAGCTCACCTTGACCTGAAAACTTGGTCTTTATAGTGGCACATACCTGTAATCCCAGCACTCAAGAGGCCGAGGCAGGAGAATTGCAAGTTTGAGGCCAACCTGGGCTACACAGCTCAAGGCCAGCCTAAACTACAGAGAGAGACCCTGTTTCAAAACTACATACTTTGGAGAGTAGGGACATAACCTTTCAGCAATCTCCCCTCCACTCTTTGGTGCTGGGGATTCAACTCAGGACTTCTACTCAGGACTTCTTGCATGCTAGGCACGTGCTCTACCACTAAGATGTACTTCCAATGCTAATATAACTGAATTATTAAAGTACATATGTAAGAAATCCAGATGAGAAAAATGAAAGTAATTAAAGGTGAAGGTGTGGCTCATGCAACTCAGTTTTCCATGAGTAATTAGCTGCCCATCCACAGAGCCGCCAAAACCTAGCAGATGCCAGGTCTCACACTAAAGTTCCTAGATACCACTATTTACTTTTATTAAAAAGATGAAATCTCAGAGCCAGGGATTTAGCTCAGTGGCATTACACTTGCCTTGCAAGTGCAAGATCCTGAGTTTGAGCCCCAGTACCAAAAAAAAAAAAAAAAAAACCCAAGGAAGAAAGTTGATTTTTCTACCTGCAGTTTCAATTTCCTTTAAAACAACTTATTTGGATTGTCAGGTGTCTGCCAACACTAACATGCTTAAGGGAACCAGGAAAAGTGGGCCTCTCAGGTGACCAGTAGACACAATGGTAATTAAACCCAAGGCACTCGGCTTTACATGATGCTCCCATTCCGATGTGCTCTGAAATGTGACACGTGTTCACTGGGTGAAGACCACAGGAAAACATGTTTAAGGCACCACCTCGAAATTGTTAAGGAAAGGTAACATGCAGGGGGTTTAGGGTCAAGGGAGTGATAGCTATCCTTAGGTTCAGGAAGACTAGCAGACATTAGGGCTGGAATTTTTCCTTTTCAGTTTATCCACTACACATAGGACTCTCCTGACATACCAAAACGTGGGAGGAGGGGGTGGCTCAGTGGTGGGTAGGCCTGGATCCCATCCCCTGCACCGTCCAAGGGATTCAGTGCTCTGGAGGGCTGGCTGCCACGAGGCTTCAACTTCCCTTCTCCTTAGGCTCCTTCCACATGCTCCCTCTCCCATGTCACAGGCCTGCTTCTCAAGACCACCAGGTTGGGCTCCTCCTGCCCTCATTTCATTAGTTCTCCACCCTCCACTAGCCCGCTGTAAATACTCATGTCTTAACACTGCTCCATTCTCCTAATCCTCGAGCCTGCTGGGGAGTGCTACCTAATCTTCCTGTCTCAAGTGCAGGGAGGGACAAGGGCAGGTACCTAGCCAGCTCACTGTTCAGTGATCTAACACCAGCAGCCGCAGGGTCTGACCCTCTCCGTAGCACCCGTTCCCCACAAAGCCTTCACCTGTGTAGACAACCCCAAGGTAAGCCCCAGCTGAGTGCCGGGGTCTCTTGCCCCACTCCCTCAGTGACATACATATAACTTTGAATTTGACCTAATTTATACACTCATCTCCCAGCAACATTCTGACAACAGCCCTCACAAAAGAGAATGTTACAGAACACACAGGTAAGGCTGGAACAGCAGGTTTCAAAAACTCACTTTATTCCAATGTGAAATGAAGACGTGATGGTTTAAAAACAAGAAAAAGTTCTTGATCAGCTGTGGGGATGCCTTTTGCTAGCTCATGCCCACTCCCTTTGAAACAAGGTGGCTGGACAGACCCTACCCATAAGCAGCTCTCTGGAAAGCCCCAAGCAGAGGCCTGACCAGGAACAGCTCCCTCAGTGGATCTCCTCCTGCTCCCAGGCAGGGCTCCAGGTAGAGGGCACAGAGAAGCAACACGGGCAGGCAGGGAGAAAACAGCTGGGGCTGGTGGGAGGCCTCACCATCCCCCGGGCTACTCTAGAAGGTGCTTGTATGGCAGAGACCAGGTAGGGAGCTGGGTGCCACATAGCTGACAAACACTCCTTCCTTTACCTGGTTATTTCCCTCCGAGACCCATGATCCAGCCCCACTTCCCCAGGCCCTCACCCACCCACCCCCACTGTGTGTTAGGCAGCTCAGGTTAAAATGGGGAGGATACATTCAGACTGTGGCCCCCAAGGCGATCCCCACCTGGGATGCAGGGAGTTGGGAGGCAAGGCATAGCTTGTGGCAGCGCCTCCTGCTGGGCCCAAGGGCAGAAAGGTAGAGCTGGGCAACTGGTTATCTGGGGGGCCACCACCGACGTCCGCTTCCCCTTCACTATGAAGCTACAGCCAGGCCAGGCCAGGCCCAATCATTAGTGAAGCCACTGCAGCTTTCATCTTGCCACAGAACTAAAGTGCACTCCACAGCCTTCCAGCCTTGCCATAGTGCTCTGGCTCCCCCTCCCAGGACACAGGAAAGTCCCCCATAGTTTTTTGGCTTAAGACCTGGACTGTAAGCCAGGCTGGGCCCAGGGGTAGTGGCAGCAAAAGCAGCAGCCATGTCAAACATACAAATGACCTGAGAAATCGCATCTGCCCGTCATTCACTCAGAACTGACTGGGGGCTATGTACAAGTTAGGGGCGACGGATCAAGACACTCGAGGGAGTGGGTACACTCACACACACATGCCGGAGGATGGGGGTCTGAGGGGCACCTGCCCCCCAGCTGGAACCGATGCCCACACACTCCATTCACGTGTCTTCTTTAGGCCTCTGCATCATATATTCTCATTGAACCAGTGCAAAACATCTTTTGGGGGGCAGGTAGGCCAGGCCGGGGTCCCAGGAGGATGCTGGGGTAGGGTGAGGGTGGAACATGGAAGAGGGACTGGCTTTTCCTCTCCCAATCTGCAGGACATGCCCCCTTCTCCTGGAGTCTGAATCACTGGGTGATGGGGCCACTGACTGTCCGTCTCTCCCTTTCTATCCCTGCAAGCTTGGGGAAGAAGGGTCCTTGGCAGCCTGGGGCTGGGAACCCAGGTCTTCTGGGGCCCCTGCTAGCTCAGGCTCAGTGACCATGGGCTCCTCGGCTTTTTCCCTGTTTTTGTTGGCCTCCTGGAGCTGGTGCCGCCGCGCCACTTCGGCCTTCAGATTCTCCAAGTCTTTTTGGCTGAGTGGAAGGAGGAGGGTGAAGATGGGGGTCAGAGTAACCTGGGCCACACACTATCCTGCTTGCTTTGGTTACACTTATATTTGGGATGTGGTCAAGCTCCAAACTTTTAGAGAGTTGTGTGGAACACGAGTTTCCTTCTCAAAAGCAGAAAGGTCCCTAAGTGCTAAATACAAGCTCCATGCACTTGACAGGCAAGGCACCTACGAACCCTCAAACCCAGGTCAAATTGGCTGCAACTTCTGGCCCCTCCCACAGCAGGTTAGGTGCAGAAAACTGGGAGGGGAGTGCACACTATGGACTCACCCATTTCCCACTTTGTGGCAGGGAAAAGGGGAAGGGAGACCTCCCAAAGGCAGCACTGCCTGCAGGCCAGATCCTCAGGGTCTTATAGAGTACACCTGGGACAACAGGCTGCCGGAAAGGGAATGCAGCGACTTTCTATGTATTGGATACAAAAGACTTTACCAAGCCCCATTGCTGAGTAATGAACAAAAACCATGATATGCTGCAATGCTGCATCAAAAAATGAAAACGGCTGAGGTCTCATCTCAGTGGTAGAGTGCTTTGATGCATGCGGCACTGGGTTTAATGCTTAGTACTGCAAAGAACAAAAATAAAGAAGACTGCAGCTATGTATTTACTTGATTTTCTGCTTTCTGCTGTCAGAAAGACCTTTTCATCACCATCTCTGCCATGTCAGTGTATCACGTGATTTTACAGACCTGAAGGCCCCCTTCCCAGTGAGGGAGAGTAGAAGAGGAGGACCTCACCTGAGAGGAATGAAGAGGATGCCGTTGATGACGTTGAGCTGCTCCAAGACACTGGCCATGCTGGGAGCTGTGAACTGAGGGTGGTGGGGGAGACCAGCCAGTGAGTGAGGTCAGGAGGCCAGGGTGGGCCCACGCTGCCACTCATGCTGCCCAAGATTACCTTGAGGGGTGGGATGTTGGCACTGGAGCCATTGCGGTAGATCTCATTCATGGTGCGCTGCAGGGCCACAGCCTGCTGGGTCAGGCACTTGAGGTACTCGGAGCTCTCCTTGGTCTTCTCGTGGTCCTCACCCAGCTATAGGGTCAAGGGTACAAAGCAAGGGGGAGTCAGGGCTGCTCCCAGCCCACCGGACCAGCCCCCACAGCTCCCATGGCAGCCCACCTGGGTCTTGTAGATGGTGTAGCCTTCCTTCTCATGCTGCAGTGCTGACCGGAACTCAGCTTTGCTCTCATAGACCCGGGCCACAAGGTGGTGGCTATAATGAGGTATAGCGTGCATAGCAAAAAAGGAGGGACGTGAGTGGGCGGGGCAGGGAGGCTTCATAGGTTAGGGTCTGATTTCCATCTCTCCCTGGAATCCTCCCGAGGGAACCACACAAATCGGGATGCAATGAAGAGGTAGAAATTGAGAGAAATTTTCTCAGCAGTCAGGCAAAGACAGAACACCAGGTGCGTCCCCGCCCCACCAAGAGGTCCAAGGGAGTTCAGGGGTCTGTGCCAGCACTGCCTCACCTGAGGGCCACCTTAAGGGCCTTGGGCCCATGATACTTGGTGCTGACAGCCAAAGCATTCTCCAAGAAACGCAGTGATAGGTCATACTCCATCACACCATGCAGCACCAGCCCAATGTTGTTCTAGGGGCAAGCAGGCAGGGACCTGGTCAGTACCTGTTCTCCCCAGACTGACGCCGGCCCCACCCCCCCTTTCCAGCACTCACGTCCAACAGTGCCATCTCAGGGTGGTCCTCCCCAAACACGAGCAGCATGAGGTAGCGGGCACGATACAGCAGGCTCAGGGCTGTGGACAGCTGGCTGCTAGCAAAGCAGTACAAGGCCAGGTGCATCTGCGGGTAGGGCCGTGGTGGGTCAGGGCAGCCACAGCGCCCACCCCCACGCAGACCTCGCCTGTGTGAGTACTCACGTATTCCTGGATGGTATTGGGATGCTCGATGCCCATTACTCGCTCGCTCATCAGCACTGCCTTCTGCTGGTTACTCAGGGCCTTGGAAAAGGGGAGCGTCAGTCCCTGGACATCCAGAATCCAAGCCACCCCTCACAGCTCAGCTCTAGCTGCTCAGCCTTAGTTAGTAGCTCGGGTTGTGCTTTCTAGTCCACCCCAATCCAAAGCCAACAGAGGGTCCAAGAGAGACATAACCAGCTCTTGGGACCAGAAATCTATGCCCCAGTGAGAGCTTCTGAAATCAGTTGTCCTAAATTTCCTTGAGTAACAAATCTAAACAAATACACACAAATCCAAAATTACACTGAAAATAAAACATTAACTTTTTATAACAACATTCCTACGCAGAAGGAAGTGGGATGGAAGACTAAACCACACTGACCCCAAAACAGGCCCTAAGGTCCCAAGGCCTCAAGGCCAGTGAGGCAGCCTGAACACGAGCAGGGCTGGACTGGGCTGAGGCTGGTCACCTGGCCACACACCTGCCCACTCTGACAGGCCACAGGATGTTAAAGGGGACAACATGATGCTCTCGCAGCTTCCACATGGCACCCATCACAGGAGAGGCAGCCACAGGGTCCCAGAACTGACCCTTTCACATGTCCCCAAAAGTATAGGCCCTGAGTTGTCATTTACCCACTGGATTAGAACATGGGCAGCTCCCAAGGATAATGAATAAGGTGCAGCTGGGGGCCACTCAAGGAACATGTGCCTCCTGGAGGGCACTAGACCTCACCTGGTCCCCAGAGGAATGCCTCTTGCTAGCCCCCAACCCCAGCAGAGACTCAGGTCCCACAGACCTAGATGGCCATCTCCTACTGCTCCAAGACGGGACAACACAGTCCAGCCCCATCATGTGCCCTGCTCCCAGGCCCCCAGGCTGTGACCCAGCCAGGGTGTTCCAAGTGCCCACCTCAGCGTAGTCCCCCATGATGTAATGGAGACGAGCCAGGAGGCGCAGGCAGGCACAGATCTCTACGTGCATAGCTCCATAGACATTGTTAAATAGGTTCAGGGCCTCATTGATGAGCTCACAACCCTCCTTCAGGAAGCCTGCAGAGGAGCCCACAGGAAGCAAGGTCAGGACCAGGCTAGGGGTGGTCTGTGCCTCCCACTAGCCCACCTGGCCACGCACCCTGCTGGACTTTGGCCTGCCCACTCTGGAAGAAGTGGAAGGCATCCGAAGCCTTGGGATTGACATGCTTGACCACAGGGAAGATGTTGAGCACGTCCTCCTCGGTGAACGCGGGCTTGTGGCGGCTGTCGAAGCTGTACTCCTTCAGCAGGATCTGGGGGGCAGGCCCAACACCCATAAACAGCCTCAGCCTCAGCCTCAAAAGGACCAGCCCATCTCAGCCCACTATTATGTGTTCAGTGACCACCGCCCCCCAAATCCACCTTCTTCCATGATCCGAGGCCCTGTTCAGGACAGGTGTGTCCAGAGTCAGAGCACACCAAAGACACTGTGACCTGTGCCCACCTGGATTCCGGTTTTTAGGGAGATCTCCCGCAGCAGTGTTATCTTCTGCAGGCCATAGGTCTCCACAGCCTGGTCCACAGAATCACTGAGGGAGGAGCAGGGACCCTGAACAGCCCAGCACCCATCCCTGCCCCCCTGGTCAGCTGTGCTGAGCACTTGCGCCCCACTGCCCGACACCAGCAGTCACCCACAGCCATTCTCAGTCCCCTTTCTTCCCCTCCCTGCCTGGCCCCAGCCCCCAGCACAGCCCCACAACAGTCATACCAGTCAAGGCTGAAGTCGAAGTAATTCTTGGCCTCCTGGCAGATGTTTTTCCAGAGCTCCTGAGGGGTCATGACAGCCCAAGCAGTGTTATCTGGAGCTCCTGGGGGCCGGTTTTTCCTTCTCTTGTTCCTCTTCTTGGAGAGCAGCTCATCGGCAGGTAGGTGGGCCACAGGGTTGGGGTAGGAGCTCAGGAAGCAGTTGAGGAAGTGGCTGATGGCAGCTGAGAGGCCCGAGAGCTCCACTCCCTGGGAAGGAGGTTATGACCAGTATGAGGGTCCCCAGCCCCACTCAGGGTTGTTCCCCAAGCCCTACACCACCCTGGCCAGACTGGAACAGGGAGGGCGTACTTGTAAGTATGTCTTGAAGATGTGCTTCGTGGAGCGGGTAATGAGCTCTCCAATGCCAATTTTCTGGAAGATTTGAAGGGCAGACTTTGTCAGGCCCTGGGCCCTTTCTGCCTCGCCCGCCCGTCTTGGCCCCTGCAGCACTCACATGGACATGGTCCAGCTGGTCACGGGCTGGGCTCCGTAGCACCAGGTCCAGCACCTTGCCCAGGTAGCGCATGTTGATGCCGCGCTGGCGCATTGCCTCAGCCAGTGTCGCCCCGTCCACGGGCAGCACCACATGCTCTGCGCAGTCCTTCACCTGTGGACTGCAGCAGGTCATGGCCCCACTCCTGGGACTTCCCAGGGAGTTCATGCTGCCCTGGCCCCAAGGGAAGTGGGGGGCTAAGACCCCAGCCCCCAGGCAGGAAGAGGGAAAGCAACAGAACCACAGCAAGGCCATAAGAATCTTCCCCCAGCCTTCCACAGGAGCACAGGAAATAGGGCCCATCACCTCTCCCACAGGAAGAAGGGCGGGGCCCATGGGTGAAGAACCTGTTGCCCAATAGGTGGCAAAGGCTCCATTCTGGCCACATGGATGGAGCAGAGGTGACCAGCTGGGGCAGCAGCTCCACACCTAGTCATGTACTGAGCCTTGGAGGTTCACCAACCTGAGACAAGCTTGCCACATTAGCCAAAGTTGCAGGCATGAACCCTGTGGGCAAGAGGAACTCCCAGGCCAGCCTCCCACAACATGGGGCTTGGATGATCAGACCCTCAGGCTCAGCAGGGCAGGGCCTACCCTGTGCCTGATGCCTCCCATAATCTTGTAGGATTGGGGTGTCCATCTAAGTGGGCATAATCATTCGGCATGGTCTAACCCAGGAGGCACCAAGAAGCTGACCCTGTAAAGGGTCCATAGAGCCTGAGCCCAGTGAGGAGCCAAATGAGACACCAGGAACCAAACAGGTCCCTCAGGGCAGGACTGCTCCCTCCCTGGTGCCCCTTGGGTCACTCCCTCACCAAACCAGGGATCTGGCAGGAGAGCAAGAAGGCAGCCGCATCTTTGAGCAGCTGCTTCTGGTCCCGAACTTCATCCTGGCAGGACTGAGGAAAGCGAACTCCTGATGGAGGAAGAACAGTGCTCAGACTGGCAGAGGCCCACCAGAACCAAGGGCCCAAAGCCCACCGCAGATGTTCTGCCCCAGCCCTGCAGGGTTCCTGTTCAGACCATATCCCCTGCTTGCCTGGTGAGAAGATGTCAGGATTGAAGCGAATGTCGAAGGCTGTGCTGCTGATGGAACCGACAGCCTTGCACGCATTGCGGATCACCTCCCGGCTTCGGGGGTCTGCTGTGAAGACACGGCATGGTGGGAGGCAGCCCACTTCACCACCACCAGTGAGCCTGCCTTCCTCTCTCAGGGGCCACATTATGAACCATCTGGCGAAACCAGCTGCCAGGGCAGGCTCACAGCTCCTGACATCCACAGCAACCCCACCTGTGCTGTCATCTGAGGCGATGGTCTCTGCCAACTCCTTCACCTTGGCCAGCCCACTAGCACTACTGCCCTCCTCCTCACTCCCCGCCTCAGGTCCCAGAGGGTCTTCAGGCTTGGACTCTGAGGAGGAAGGACTGCCATTTTCCAGTGAGGTGGAGGTCTCCACCTTGCTGGCCTTCTGCTGCATCAGCTGTAGGGCAGCCAGCTTCATGAACAAGAGGTACCTGCAGCGGGGCAAACAGAACGCAGCAGGGAGTGGGAAAGGGGTATCAGGTAGCTTTGCTGGCCTGGCAACTTCCTGCTGGCTACATGGACCAGAGCTAGGCCCCAGATTCCCGGCTTGCTGGGGTCAGGGAATGTTGGGGCTGAGTACCCTGCAGGCATGGGGACACATCCTGCCTGGTGTGACATACGAGTGCACACAAGTCCATGCCAGCCCAGCAACTCTACCATATAGCAGCAGGTCACAGCAAAACCAAGCTCTCCCCAGCACAAGGTGTTGGGGGTGGGGAAAGGTCTAGGCCAGGACTGTCAATAGTGATGGGAATGCCACTGTCACTTGAGAAACAGTCATGGTGTGGGACATTTGATATGGCCGATTCCTAAGCATTCAAAATATCAGCAGCACCAACACTTGCTGCACCTCCTTCCAGCCCTGGCATTGTGACACTCACAACCACCCTAGCAGATTCCCAAATATTCCTTAGAACAGCACTGCTTCATCTGAGTCACTGGGTTGGTGGCTCGCTAACCTGCAGCTGACAAAAGGCCCCCAGAATTCTGCTCAGTGAGCCCAAGGTCACAGAAGACCGGGCTCTAGCAAGTATGGCCAGAATTAGTCCTTCTTCACTTCTCAAAGCCTCCCCTCTCTCAGACCTGGCTTTCGGCAGAGTCAGCACAGCCCTGGCCCATCACCCAGTAGTCTCCCCACCTGTGCTCCACAAAAGCATCCACCAGCTCCTGGCGCAGGCAGCAAAGCTTGTGCCGATGGGTGCGGGGAAAGCCAGCTCGAGTACATTCCTCAGGCAGCTCCTCACCCGGCACAGGCAGGAAGTTGAGGTCAGGAGGAAAGGTACGCAGCAGATCGAGGATGTAGTGGCGGCCATCATTACCGATGATGCCCTTGCACTCCACCGAGGAGCAGAGCTCTACCTCCTCATCACGATCATTGAGCACCTGGTGCCGTAAGATCTTTAGGGGCCGGCTGGTCCGCTCTAGCAGCTCTAGGTACCGTGGATGTGTCACCACGGTCTTGCCAAAGTCAATGGAGCCGTAGATGACGCTCTGCTCCTGGTCCCGCTCCAAGATGCCGGGGATGATGGACTGAGCTGTGACCCGGTAGCCACGGTAGTCCACCACCACTGTGCCCAGTGTATACAGCCCCTCCACGTCCACCGCATTGTATGTGCGCACACCATTCAGGTCATTGGTGGGTGCCACATAGGCTGCCACGTCTCCACCAAAGTCCTTGTAGTGGTCACGAACATCAAAGCCCAGGCTGAAGAAGATGTTGTTCCAAATGAACATCTGCATCTTGGTCTCCTCGCTGGGATTGATGGCCATCACATTGCCATCAATGACTGCCATGGCACCCCGAGTGGCTGCTGCTGTGAAGTCACTGTGCACCTGGAAGGGGCCAAGGTCAGAAAGGTGAGAGGGGTTCTATCCATGGCAGCCTCACCTCCATTGTGGAGGCAGCCAGGCCTGCCCTGGTAACCCAGGGACCCCAGTCTGTTTCCTCACACTTGAAAAGGGGCAGGAAAATCACTTTTTGGGAAACCTAAACACTTACTAAGACAGACATCAGAGCTTAGTGATTAGCAAGGGGCATCAAGGGTGGAGCAGGTCTGGCACTCAGCGGTCATATGCTAGGTGAAGAGGGACAGGGGCCTGGCCACAATGCACTGTATCCACTGTTACAATCTGTCCCAAAGACCACCGAAGATTATGCCTATGCAATATATGGCACAGCCCCTGGCCAAATTAGCATCCAAGAAATTACAGCTCTTCATTTCACCATTATCATCTCTAGGCAGGAGGCAGCAAAAAAATATTAAAGTAACTATTTTTCCTCATTTCTATGTTACTAACAGTACTAACAGATTTTTTACATGCTACTAACAATTTTTTAAGTGCTATGTGGATGTGCTATTTCCCCAAAGGGTCACAGAAGGGCAGCATATGCCCAAGCAAGGGCCTCATGTGGTCAGTGGAGAGTGGAAAGCTGGCTGGACCTTGACACTCAGCCCAGATGGGAGGTAGGTCCCCACCTGCCCATGGGCTCAAAGACACCTGAGAAAGGAACCAGTGTGGGCTGCTGGAGGCAGAACACCCTGCAGGTACCCTGACCAGCTTCCGAGGCTGGGCCAGAACCAGCTTCTGTTACTTTCCTCCTATCCAAAAGAAGACCAGGTGACAGGTGGCAGGTAGGCCAGAGGGCTGCCAGGCAGTCAGTCATGCAGGGCTGTAGGCACCTTGAATATGGCTCTTTCCCGAAGCAGCCTTTCAGGCAGATTTTTGCGGGGAAGTTCCCTTGTTGTCTGCAGCTCCTCATTCCAGTCCCGGGTCTGCAGAGGAACCAGAAAGGCAGGTTCAGGCTCAGCCTGTGCCTTACAACCTGTTCTGGGCAGTCCCTTCATTCACCTCCTTGTGAACATCCCCCCAGGCTCCCAAGTGAACAGACACGGATGGAACCTCCTAGGAGGTGCACAGAACAAGCTGGGCACCAGGAGGGGTGAGCAATGGTGAAGATGAGGTCAGCCCCACCTGTCCAGGAATGTGCTCCTCATAGCCCAGCCTTGAGGTGTAGGCATCCTCCGCGCGCACACAGTCTATGGCATGCTCCGCCTGGGGGGCTGTCCAACTGTACACCTGGAACGGGGTAGCGATCCTCTCGAATGGGTGGCGCTGGATCCTGTATAGGCAGGAAAGGGGGAGATGGGGCAGCCCACCAAACTCCGAGCCCAGGTGTGGGCCCTTCCTCTCCAAAGTCTATGCCATTCCACTGTCTCCTGGCCCCAAGAGCCAGACAGAAGCAAACAGGGACCACTCCCTGGGCTGCAGTCTCCTCTAAATGGGGGCTGGGGCCACCATGTTCAGGCCGGCAGTTCATGACCACGTGACCCAAGACAGGCTAGCACACAGGCACTACCTTTTCTTCTGCAGCACAGCAAAGTTTTTTTTGAAGGTTGGGCTGATCTGGTTGAGCAGCTCCACTAGGGAATGGCTGAGGAAGCGGGGACTGGCGGGCTTGGGGTTGAAGTGGTAAGCTGTAGACCTGTAGGGAGACAGTCACAGAGCAGGTGCCCTGAACATCTGCCCTAAAACCCAGGGGTGTCGGGGTGTAACTGGAGCGGGTGGGATGGACAATGACTCACTGGTTTAGGTAGAAGCCCCGAGTGGATGCAGTGATGCTGACTTGCCGGTCCTCAGCTGTGATTACAAACAGGTACATAAGGTCCCCGTGCATCTTGCGGTTCCCAGGGGGTGGATTCCAGCCGCTCATAGTGAGCACTTTCAGACACTGCAGGGGCTGCATAAATGGCCAAACATGAGGGGGCCAGGCCTTCCAGTGGGGACCTCCATCAGGGACCCCCTTGCTCCCTCCAGAAGTCCCACCTTCCAGTCACGGTTCTGGGGCTGCAGGGGACATAGTGGCCGCTCCCGGCTCCCTGGCAGGATGTACTCAGGCGGTGTACAGTCAATGGGGTCCATCTCCAAGCCCTTCTTCCGCTTCCCGCTGTCTGAGGGACCCGAGACCGGCGGTCAGCCTGGGCCCAGGTGGCTCCCTGCCTCAATGTGGCCCTGGTCTGAATGCCTTAGACCCACACCTCCGTGAGAGAAGACCTGCCCCCCTTTACCAGCCTCTCTGCCCAAGCCCAGCTCTGATGCTTCCTTCAACTCTCCCGCACCTCCCAGGTCACCGTCAGTGAAGACACTCAGGAAGGACAAGGAGTTGCAGTCAACTCCATTGAAGGCATCAGATGGATCCAAGCTTTTGAGCAGGTCTCGGACATGGCGTACGTGGATGCGGGCCTCTCGCACTGTGTAAGGCTCTGTCAGGAGGGTGGGGCAGAGGGTTACCAGGGCCATTCCCAAGAACAACCTGCCCAACACAGAGAAGGACTTGCAAGGTACTCTAATGGGTAGGTTTTGGTGTTTTGGCATGCTAGAGATCAAACCCAGGGCTTGCATGTGCTAGGTAAGCCCTCTACCACTAACCTATATCCCTAGCCCTTTTTTGTTTTTTTTTGCTACCAGGGATCAAACTCAGGACCTCCTGCTTGTGAGGCAGGAGGTGGAACCACTGAGCTAAATCCCCGGCCCATAGCCCTTTATTTTTCAAAATGGGGTCTTGCTAAGTTGTCCAGTCTGGACTCAAAACTTGCAATCTTCCTATCTCAATCTCCCAGGCAGTTGAGATTACAGACACGTGCCCCTCATACCTGGCAATGTAGCCATGGACTTTTCTTTTTTATTCTTTAAAGTACTGAAGATTAAAACCAGGGCCTCGTGCACGCTAGGAAAGCACTCTATCACTAAGCCACAGGTTAAGCCTAAGCTTTAAATTCTTACTTTTAAAGTCCACTATAAAGCCAGGCATGGTAGTACACACCTGGAATTACACCACTCTCAGAGGCTGAGGAAGATCACTACCTTGAACCCAGCCTGAGCAACTGTGTCTCTGAGAGACCCTATCTCAAAACATAATAAAGGGGGCCTGGAATTTAGCTTAGTGGCACTGTGCCTGCCTGAGTTCCATCCCTGGTACCAAAAACAAACTAAACAATAACAACAACAAAAATCACACATATGCCAAAACAAACAAGAGCCAGGCATGTCTGCATGAGCCTATAATCCTGGCACTTCAGAGGCTGAGGCAGGAAAATCTCCAAAAGTTTGAGGCAAGCCTGGGATACACAGTGAGTTCAAAGTCAGCCTCAAATAGGACTGGGGATTTAGCTCAGTGGTTCCTCTGCCTGCTTCGCAAGTGCGAGGACCCAAGTTTGATCCTCCCCTGACAAAAAGCCAGCCTTAACTACATTGCCAGACTGTCTCAAAAATATAAAAGTGCATCCTTGTTCACAGTGAAAGACCTCTCCACCAAGCACCCACTGAGGCCTTCACAGGCCCTGAGTGGCCCACAAAAGCCACTTACTTTCTGCTGTCTGGCGCTCACGTGGGTAGGGTTTGTGGAGCTTCTGGGCCTCCAGAGTCTCAGTTTTGTTCTCAGCAACCCTCACTTAGGGGCAGCCTGAGGACTTCACTCCCAGGACCCCCAACGACTGCTTTGTGGGACTGTACTGGCAGTTTTTTTCAGGAGCAGGGAGAGGTTCTGTGATCAACTAGAGGCACAGGTGAGTTAGATTTCATCCACATTTGCTCTGAAGCTCACAGGCCCTGCGAACCTAGCAGCCACAGCGACTTCTTTTATAACCAAATCAGTCTCATCATACCAAAGAGGATGACTCTGCCTTGGGCCTGACTTTCCTACTCAAGGGCTGTGAAATGTTTTAGCTTTCTTAACAGACTTTATCTGTCTTTACAGAATTTGTCCTAAGCCAGGCTTTAGGACTGGGTAACTTTTTAGAATGGAGACTCTAGCCTTCATTTAGCCTGTGGACCATGTAGTTGGAAAGTGAAGGTGTGACAGCCTAAGCAACAGACCTGTGCTCCAGTGCCACCTCCATGTGCTCAGCTGTGACGGTAGGTGGAGTGTTATCTGGCCTGCCTCCGGATGCCCTCTCCTGGCAGGATGCCGAATTCTCCACTAACCTTCCACCACGCGGAGCACCGAGCCCTCCTGCAGCCCTTCCACACTGCGCAGCTCTGAAAAGTGATCCAGCATGTTGCCATCCAGGTGCAGTGAGAAGCAGGTACGGTGACATGTGTCTTCACGGTCCATGAGCACCTGGTGGATCTCCTGCACCATCTCCTGGGGAGACACCTGTCAAGGAGAAGGCCCCAACCACCCTGGTGAGAGGTCACACAGCAGAAAGCAAGGATATAACCTCTCTCTCAAAGTCCAAAGTACACAGGACCCTAGAATATGTACCTAAAATATTTAGTTTCCCACTTTTTGGCTTTTAAATTCCAAGCCCTGTTTGTATATATCATTTCCATCTGCATCCATGCACACAGGACAGAGCCTGGCCACTGCCCCAGACCTAAACTATTCCTATAGACTAAAAGCAATCTAAGCAGAGCTGCAGGTAATGGGAGACCAGGAAGAACAAGCAGCAATCTAGCACTTGGGAGAGTGAGGCAAGAGGATAGTCATAAATTTGAGGTCAGCTTGGAATTCATAGCAAGTTCAAGACCAGCCTGAACTACATAGTAAGACCTTGTCTAAAAAACAAAAAAAGACAACAAAACAAAACAAAATAGCAATTCTCCCAGCACTAAGGTCCTCAAGGCAAGTAGCATTTGCCTTCAAAGGGTTGCACTAGGGCCTGAGTTGGTGGGTAGAAAGCACAAAAGAGGGCCTTACCTGGTTCCCAGCCTGCAAGTTACTTCTGGATTGGCCCTAACCCTGGAGACCACTCAATACCACTCACACTTCTGGCATAGGGTACAATCATGGCTCAGTGAGAGATGACTTAGCTCAGGGCACAGAGCAAGAGGCTGGGGAGTGCTGGGACCAACACCACCACTCTACTCCCCAGTAAGGGCTGGCAGTCCCTGCTGGTAGCTGTCCTCTTGCACTGGGACCATGACCTGAACCTGGACTCAATTCCCTCATCAACCACACTAAATTAGACCCTGGGTAAGGCCCAGGACTCTGTTTCCTGCCTGCAACATGGGGCCAGGACAAAGACAAGGGTCAGCTTCCAGCCTTGTCTACTCTAGCAGGCAGAGGCCCTGGCTCCCAGCATTTCTTTCTCATCTTACCTGCAGGGAAAAGGGCTCAATCCCAGGGGCCAGAATCTTCACAGAAAAGCCCGTGTCCTGAATGACAATGACTTCCTGTCCGGTGGTCTCATCTCCTGGCTCGCCCTCATCCAGTCCATTTTCCTTGGGTGGGTCGGCCACTCCCTCCTCCTTCTTCAGACTCTCTGGGCAGTCCCCATTTAACAGCATGACAGATGCGGGATCTGGGGATGGTAAGAAAGGAGCTGAATCAGCTGGGCCTAGTTGGGCCTGTGCCCTATGGAATGAGATCTCCATTTGGGGAAGGGTTTGTTTATTTTTTGAGATATGGCCTCACTATATAGTCTATGCTGGCCTTGTACCAGTTATTTAGCCTAGGCTAGCATACAACATGCAATCCTCCCTGCTTAGCCTCCTGAGAGAGCAGTTATGTTTCTGCTTCCGGTTCTGTGACTTCTTGCCCAGCTTAGAATTAGATCTGTATGCCCTAACCTAGACATTATACCAGCTCAGCCCCCGGCACTCCTGCTGTCTGCCTTCTCCTTTTTATATCCTGTACCCTTCCTCCCCATCCACTGTTCCTCAGCCCACCTGTTCAGCTCCCTCCTAAGCATGCTGCCCAACTCTATAACTACCTAGCTTCTGAGTAGCTATAACCACCATTATTCATTTCCTCCTCCTCTTCCTCAACAAATGTGACAACCTCATCCTTGTTGCTAGCCTGTCCTCTTCTAGTGGTCCTGAGCTGTGAGCTCCTAATCTCTCAGCATCCTCACCTTACCTTCTCCCATGTCTTCAAATACCCTTCTAACAAAGCCCATGTGGCTTTGCTCAAGCTTTTTTTTTTTTTTTTTTTTTTTTTTTTTGAGACAGAGTCTCACTATGTAGTTCAGGCTGGCCTCAAACTCACCAGGATTCTCCCGCCTCAGACTCCCAAGTGCTAGGATTACACCACACCGAGTTTGCTCAAGCTTTTGAAAGGAGACAGCTGCGACCCAGGCATCAACATGTGGGCCTCTGCAAAGCTCATCTTGCTGGGACAAAAATTCATCTTTCCCCACAAATCAACCCCTGCTGCATAAAGGCCCCCTACCTTCTACTTACTCATCCAACCTGAACTCCAACCTATTGCAAGGGTTCCCACCTCTGCAGCCATGGCCTCAATGTAGGCATCGACTTCTCGAATTTCAAGAGGGCCACCTCACCTGGAATCCACTGCTGACAAGACACAAGCTTAGGCAGCATTCCAGGGAACCTACCTACATTCTCAGGTCTGCCAGCTCCTTCCTTCCCATCTCTGTTTCAGTTTATGCCATCCAACAGACCATTCCATCAAGCAAACTTCAGCTCATCCTCCAAGTCACAGGTGAGTAACCCTCTCAAAAGCCTGTCTAAATGACCTCTGCTGGCAGAATTGCCAGGGTGGCTGTTTATACCAGCAGCTCTACTTGTACCTTCTGCCTTACTTACACTTACTGAAAAGGTATCAAATTAATGAATTACTGCAAACCTAAAGCCAAGTCCAATATTCATGAATAGCACCCAACTCCTACGCTGTGGGGAGAGGAAAACAGGTGACAAAACTCCCCATTTTTCCCAGGCACTGAGGGAAACACATAAGAGGCCCATCCTCCCCTAGCCAAGGTCTTCCTTCCAAAAACCCTCCAGATAGGCCTGATTGGATGCCCATTTGGCAAGTGAGGACCCTAGTTCCAGCATCTGCCTGTCAGCCAGACTGGCCTCCTTGGCTCTGCACTCCATAGTTCCAGCTCTGAGTAGGGCTGGGTTCCCTACTAAACAGAACAGCTTTCTCAATGTTTGGATGCCAGCCCATCCCGTCCAGACTCCACTTCCCCTCCCTGCCCAACCCTAACTATCAGGAGCAAGAATGAAGTACATTCTCCAGAGCTCTGTGTTCTCTGTCCAGATACACTAGAAACATGGAGCAGGGACCCCAGGAAAGGAGGTAGCCTAGCTCAGAGACATGCCAAGGAATTGGGAAGAAGTTGTTCCACCTGTCCTATACCCCTGAGCTCAGTGATATATAGGACTTCCAGCCAGGTGCAGTGGCACACAATGTAATTCCAGGTCCTTCAAAGTCTGAAACAGGAGGATTACAAGTTTGAGACTAGCCTGGGAAACTTAGTGAGACCATGTCTGAAAAATAAAATAAAAAGGGCTGGAAATGTAGCTCAGTGACAGAACACTCACCTGGTATGTGGGAGGCCTGGATTTGATCCCCAGTACAATCAAAACAAGACCTCCAAGTGCTCAGATATAGTTCCCACCCCCTTAACTCAAATAAGGAAGTCTGAAGCCAGAAAGGTTTAGAGCCTGCCCAAGGTCACAGAGAGAAGGCCCTCAGATTCCCACCACATATGCACACTCATAGAGCTGCATTGTTCTCAATCCTGGCCACTGTGGACCTCCAATAAACAAGCCTGTCACCCACCCTTCTGTCCCCACCACACCCTCTGCAAACCTGGAGTGCAACTTCCAAGAACCATAGGACACACAAAGATCTGTTGTCTCTTCTAGTGAGCGACCTAGCAGCTCAGGCAGGGCAACTCCAGTACCTAGAAATGATGAGCTCTCCCCAAAAAAGTGAAAACTTGCCTGGCTCTAGCGACAGAACAGACAAAGGTAGGAAGGGCAGCAGCTGGTCAGCTTTCCAAAAGCAGTAAGAGGGATGGCAGAGCAGAGGAGCTTCTCCTACTGGGTCCCTGAGAAAGGCTATGGGCCCCCATTCAAGCAGTTTTAAGTTCCAAGGTCCCAAAAGTTGGGTGTCAGATAGCCTGTGCTACTTGGGATATCTGGAATAGAAGGGCGAGGGGCAGAGGGAAGGCACAGCAAGGTGGTCCCATCCCCACCCTCTCCTTCCTACCCTAGAGACCTGCATCCTGGGTGAAAGAGGTGCTTTATCCCTGGTCATATTTCAAAGTGGCCTGTTCCCTAGACTTCCCTTCCTAAGAACAACCAGCCCTGCTTCTCTTCCCCAAGGTAGCCCGAAGGTCTCCCAACCACTAGATTAAGGCCAAGAGACCTCCCCGCTAACTGGTTCACACAGCCCCACAGTGCACCTGGTGTGGTCAGCAGCTGTCTTCTCTTCGGCTCTGGAGTCTCAAAACTGCCATGGTAGCAAAGCAGCCGGTCCTCCCGCCCAGGCCCAGCACTGCCTGTGTTCCTTGTTTCAGTCTCTGCTGCTCTCCTTGTCCTAATGCAGCTCATAGGCCCCGGGCTGGAGCTCCGGCTGGCTTCGGGTTTCAGTGGGGCCAGGCCTGCTGGGGCAGCCCTGGGGAGGGCACACTCCTCCTGCCTTGCATTCTGCTCAAGGTCGGCCAGAAGGGCGGCTGCAGACGAGGAGGCCCTGGTGGCTCCAGGACCCTTGGGGGAGTTATCAGTGCTCAGGCCCACCTCCATATTACCCCGCAAAAGGGGATTAGTGCTGCTGAAGCCATCAGGGGAGCTGGAGAACCCAGCATTTGGGGTACTTGGACCCCTCAGGATCAAGGCTCTTGGGGACTGGCTAGCAGGGGCAGGGCCCAGCAAAGGGGTCCTCTCCTCAGCTCCAACCCCAGTAGGGGTAGGTAGGACAGCTTCGGCCAGCTGCCAGCAACAGCTGGCACAGACCCGGGCCCAGGCCATGAGGTGGCAGTCCTGTCACCAGACACACACTAAGCACCCTGCCTCTGCATCTCAAGTCAAAGGACTGGCTGGGGCCTCTGGCTCCTGCTGCCCCCTGCAGGTGACCTGGCAGCTAGCCCCTTCCTGAGAGTCACTGGTTGGGGGGGGGATGGGCCCCCATTTTCCCAAAGGACAACTGCACCCAAGCCCCAGGCCTCTAAGCTCCACCAAGAACCTGGCAAGCTTCCTCTTCCCTTCCCAGCAGCCCGTGCACCAGGAGAAACTGAATGTCTCCCCTGGGGAAAACAGAGCTGGCAACAAGAGGCCGAAGGCCATTCGGCTGTGGAGAAGGAGCATGCCCAGCCTCGCCAGGGCGCCTTCCCAGGGCCTCTGACTTGTTGCCAGGGCCCAGTCAAGATTGCTCCGGCATCCATACTAACCAGCATGGGGGCGGGGAGCCAGGCTTTCACTTCAGGCCTGTTCCTTGCCAGTCCCAGGGAGACACTAGCAGACTTTCAGTCTTTCCACAAACCAGTGAAGGGTTCTCAGCCTCACATAACAAGCAGATGGTAAGAAGGGACAATCCCAGAGGCAGCTCCTCTCAAATACTCCCTAAACCTCTACAGGAGTGGGTAGGGCAGGGAGGCTGGCAATAACCCCATACGAGTACTGACACCACCTCCAGTCTAGTTTCCATAGAGCTTGTGCTCACTCCAGGCCCAGCCCACAACAGCTCCCTAAATCAGACCCATCATCCATCTCACTTGAAGAAATTGGCTCCACAAGGCTAGTAAGCAAGCTGTCACAGAGGAAAGAAGCAGTGAAGCCAGGTCAAGAAAAAGCCAGGTGTGTCTCAGATACCCAGGCCCATGCCTCTGAATTCCACTCCCACTGAGCACAATCTGCTGCCCCACTCCTTAGGTATCAGGCTGCAGCACCTCCTTCCTCCTTAACACCTCAGAACTCAGCCTAGGAGGCAGATCTAGTTCTAGCCAAAGGATCCTGGATGGTCCTACACCCTTGGCTTGCTCCTCTCACACGGCAAAGAACACCTCTGAGAACATGGGGTTTAGGGAAAGGGTAAAAGGAGCAGGTCGCCCAGTCTGCCCTTCACGCATGTGAGAGCTTACAGTCCTCAGCCCCAAGTCTTAACTGTACAGATTAAAATGAAGATAAAAAGCATACTCTATCCTGGCTGGAAGCACAGGATTCCACTGGGTACAGACAGGAGTTGGACAGAAATCTTAGTACCATGGCCTCTGTGAGCCTCCCTAGCCTGGCAGGAGACTGTGCCAGGACCAGGCCACACCCCACCAAGGCCCCAGCAGGTGAGGCTGCAGCAGGAAGAAGTAAAGCTCACAGAGACTTCACTTCATGCCACAAACACAAGGACTCAAAGCAAGGGAGAAAAGAAAGCAGGCAGCCTATGAAAGAAAGACCCTGGGGAGAAGAGTACCTTTGTTGGCCTCTTCCTGTCCTACTCAGGCCAGGTCTTCAAGGTTTGAGGCTAACCCACAGTTCCTCAAGCCATCTGCCCAGACCTCATCTCAGAGAGCAGCTTCAAGATTCTCTTGGGGAGTTCATAAACCCCTAAACTCCTTGCCAACTTGCCAGCTCCCTTCTCCACCCCCTCTGGGCCTCTACTCCAGAGCCCTCCTCTAGGCAGAAGGAACTCGACACACCACGGTGAACTTGAAAAACCTGCCTGTTCTCTTAACCCCTAAAAGCAGCTTTATTCTTAAGAAGATAATCGACCCTTGCCTACCTCCTCCTCAAGGGTACCAGAGAGCCTTTTAGAGCTGGCGCCTGAGGTCAGGGGACTGGGTTTTGTTTCCCACATAGAAGCCTGCTGGTGAGAAGGGGGCCTCCATCAAGGCTTTCTCCTTATAACAGATCAAGGCAGGCTGTAATATGAGTCCCAGCTATCTATACACTAACCTTCTGGGGAAATGGGAGCCAAGGTCCCTACCTACCAGAATGCCTCCAGTTTCCCTAGGATGAACAGCTGTGCCCTTTTCTGATCCACTCCAACCCTTAAAAAAGTCCCTCAGCACATAGCTGAGAAGGGAACTCTTGCAGAAACCCTCCAACACTATTCTCAGCTCCCTGGCTCTCAGCACCTGATTCTAACCTACATGCATGTCTCAGCTTCCTCTGGGGCAGCCTTGGCATGCTGGCCATGAGCTAGAAATCCAAATAAACAAAACTGCTGTGTGACCTTGGGCAAGTCCTGTCATCTCTTCCAGTCTCTTTGCTAAAGAGGAAACCAGCCAGCCCCAACCTCTTACTTATCTAGCTGGCCCACTGACTCAGAAGCACATCAGGGCAAAGCTGGGTATTCACCATTTCTTGGCCTTGTCTCAGCAGTCAGCAAAGCTGCCATAGCACCTGTCTCCCAACTCAAGGTAAATCTGATGTGATGGGGCACAGGGCCAGTGAGGGAGCCTGCCCAGCGTTATTACCATCCTGACTATCCAGTCGGCCCCAGCCTACTCAATGAAACTGGGAAGGGAGATGATGATGATGACGGACACTGGAGAGAGAGAGATAAGGGTAGTTCTGCACTCCCACTGCCACACAGGGCAAAGGACACCACAGTCCCTTCCTGGGCCCTGATGAAGATGCTGGAAACTGACAGCTGAGGGGCTGGGAAGGGGCCTCCAGCACAAAGGCCAGAGTCTGAGACATGGAAAATACAGAAGCAGGCCCCACCCCAAACAAGCTTCAGCCACTCCCACAGCCATGGCTACACAGTCCCCATGGGGGAAAACTGGGAGCTCCACTCCACACTATTGACCTTTGCCTTAAAAAGAACAACTCTGGTCTGACCCACTTTTCGCAATAAGGCAGGTTAATAATCAAGTTCTGGCACAAACACTTCCCCCTGCCAAGGAGCTTGGTTTTGCCTATATACACTGGCAGGTCCCCCACCTCCAAGACAGACTAGATGGCCAACACCCTAGAGGGCAAATATAGCTTGAATACCTGGAGTTAACCCCTCGTCTCTGCCAGAGAAGCCCCTCAGAGACACCCCCAACTCGCGCTCTTCACACAGACCAAGCCTGAGAAGCGTCAAGCTGAACCTCATTCGCAGAGCTGCAGCCCGGGCTGCACCAGGAATACCTGGGATCCTGACAGGTGGAGAAGGAACCTGATGGAGGTCGGGCCGAAAGTGTGACAGTGACCCCAGAGATCTCCCCGAGCCCAGGAGAGGAGGGGGTGGGGCCGCTGATTCTCCCCGGCTGCGGCGGCGACGCACCGTCAAACCGCGTGTGCGCGCACGTGTCCCCCGTACCTAACGCGCTCCTGTGCCCGCCACGGCTGCTCTCTCCAAGACCTCAGGTGCGAAGCCCGAGCTGCAGCCGGGGGCGACAGTGAAGGTGACCTTCAGGG
>NW_022900925.1:14217653-14226411 GCF_012274545.1 Fukomys damarensis | reverse complement strand
GGACGGAGTCACCGGCCCACGTGGTGCGCGCTGTAGCCTTTGACCCCACCGCGGCTCCCTTGCCCCGCCCTCGCGCCCGGCCCTGCCCACGGAGGCCCGCGAGGGACAAAACTTTCTGCTCCTCACTGCCAGTCCACTGATGCGGTGACATTCCGAACGCCTTAAAGGCAACGTACCAGGCCTGACTGGAGGGAAAGAGGCTTCGTCCCCTTCTATGGGCAGGGTTTAGGGGAGACCTTCCTACTATTTGCTGCCCCTTGGGCGGGCTCCGTGACCTTGGGTGGAGACTCCTCTAGGACTACTGTTGCTAACCTTCCCCTCCCCAGTGGCCCTCTGCTTCCTATTTCAACTGTGCCAAAAGACCGCGAGGTCTCTAATCTACGATGTTGGAGTGACACTCTGCGCCTTCTTCTTTAAGGGTGCCCTTTGCCATCGAAAGGGTGGAACTGGGGTGCGTCTGGATTATTGAGGAGGAGGTGCAGGGCAACTTTAAGCGTGGTACCAGAGGTGGTGGTGAAAGTAGCTAATGGAGATGAAGTCACCAAACTTTTTTCCTCGCCACCACTGGCTTCTTCCTACCGATGTCCTCACACCCCCACAAGAAGTTCTCACTTCTAGGCTGGTATCCTCATTTTACAGTACAGGAAGCTGAGGCCAAGGTCTCTCAGCAATATTAGAGCTGGGTCAGTCTAAATCCAGTCTGGACACTACAATAGGTGAGGCGTGTGTGTGTGTGTGTGTGCGCGCGTTGCTGGGGATTGAACCCAGCACCTTGGGCATGCTAAATGCTTCTCTACCGAGGAACTATACCCAGAGGTGATTGAACCAGTGAGTGAAGGTGTCCAGGCAGAGTGGTGTGAATCTTTCCTGCACAGGCCCAGAAGCCCTAATTAAGTCCCCAGGCATATTCTTAACATCTGCCCGGATCTATGGGGAATCTGAAGTTGCAGGGATGGGGAGGGGGGAAGCTAACCAGGTCCTTGTAAATTGCAAACCAAAAGTAGACTTTGGGCCAGGTGAAGTAGCTCAGTGATAGAGTGCTTGCCTAGTATGGGTGAGGCTCTGGATTCAATCTTTAAAAAAAAAAAAAAAGTAGACTTTGCCCGAGAGAATGCAGGTGGTGAAAAGAGAAACAGTGAAAGGAGGAAGCCTTTAAACTGGAGAAAGGGAGCTGTAAAGTGATAAGATTCAAGTCTCAAATGATCTTTGTGGTTGCCCTGTGAGGGAGGAGGGAGACTAAGATATACTAGCGGGGAGATGAGTTAAGACTACTGCACAAGAAGGCTGAGGCGATACAAGAACCTAATGCTGTACTGGGTTGGAAATCTGTACTGTACCTGGCAACACCTACACTTGTCTCTTTTTGTAAACCTGAGCAAATTACTTGACTGTCACCCTAGTGACTCTCAACTGCTTTTTTTCTTTTTTCTTTTTCTTCCAGTGCTGGGGATTAAACCCAGAGCTTTATGCATACTGCCAGGCAAGTGCTGTGCTAGTGAGCTATACCCCTCAGCCCAAAGGTGTGTTCTTTGTCTTCTTTCTTTCTTTTTTGAGACAAGGTTTCACTATGTAGTTCAGGCTGGCCTTGAACTAGCAATCCTCCTGCCTGAGCCTTCCAAATGCTGGGATTACAGGTGTGTACCACCATGCCTGCCCAGAGGTGCTTCCTTTATTAGATAAAAACACCCATTTATTATCTGGGCTTGGTGGTGCATCTCTGTAATCCCAGCATTTTGGGAAGCTGAGGCAGAACAATCTCAAATTTGAGCCCAGACTGTCTATAAAAAAAACAAAACAAAACACTTTTTTTTTTTTTTTTTTTTTTAAACAGCGTCTCACTATGTGGTTGAGACTGACCTGGAACTCACTATGTAGCCCAGGCTGGTCTCGAACTCACAGCGATTCTCCTGCCTCAGCCTCCTGAGAACTAGGGATTACAGGCATGTGCCACTATGCCTGGCCTCAAAATTTTTTAAAAAAATGAAAAAGTAAGCTGGGCATGGTGGTGAATGCCTGTAAAAAACCAATAAATAAATAAATATGAAAAAGTAGTTCAGTCCTGGGTTCAAGCCCTACTACCCCCCCCAACTTAATTTGTATCCATGAAACTCCAGGAAGTTAGATAATTGTACTTAGTCCGGTTTAGGTGAATTCAAAAGCCCCTTCTATGTTGCTAATGCTATTCATAACATGAGGAAGCATAACTTAGTTTTGGGGTAGTGGAAGGGAGGCAGCAAGGCTAAGGATGAGGAAATAGAGATACACAAAGGGAATCATCCTCTGATCACAATACCTTAGAGTCTGGAGTCTGATCTCTGATCTCATATGAAGCAGTTTTTTCTTGTTGAGAAAAAGTCTTACTATGTAGTCCAGGCTGGCACTGAACTCACAATCCTCCTGCCTCAGCCTCCTATGTACTGGAATTACATTATATAGTATCTGGATCTTTTCTTTTTCTCTTTTGAGTTGCTACAGATCTAATCCAGGGAATGAATGCACTAGGCAAGTATCTACCATTGAGCTATCTCAGTCCCCATTGGAGATTTAACAGCAGCTACAAATATTTTCCTCAACTATTTCCACCATTGCCTATGGTTTAGGTGGCCATGTAATTTATCTTCCAAACTGTTACCAGGGATGGAAGGTAGGGCCTTTGCTTTGAGCAACATCCCCAGCCATCCATTGATTGATTGACTGATTGATTGAAAGGGCTTTGTTAATTTGCTAAATTCCCCAGGCTTTGCTCAAACTTGTGATTCTCTTGCTTCGATCTCCTAAGTGCTGGGGTATAGACATGCCACTGCACTTGGCTACACTTTTTTTTTTGAGACAGAGTCTCACTATGTACTTGAGACTGACCTGGAACTCACTATGTAGCCCAGGCTAGTTTTGAACTGACCTGTGATCCTCCTGCCTCAGCCTCCCCTGAGTGCTGGGATTACAGGTGTGCACCACCACGCCTGGCTTTTTTTGCTTTTTGAAACAGGGTCTCACTATGTAATTCAGCCTGGTCTCAAATTTACTATGTAATCCAGGCTGGCCTTGAACTCATGGCAATCCTGCCTCAGCCTCCCAAGTGCTGGGATTATAGGTGTGCATCACCACATCCAGCCTTCCGCTACACTTTTGAGAACAAAAGTTGTTACTGTTAATAATGAAAGCTGAGCATGGTGATAGAGTGATGCACACCTGTAATCCCAGAACTAGCCCAGCCAAGGCAATTTAGCTAACTGTCTTTAACAAGCTGGGAATGTAGCTCAGAACCCCTGGTACAAGATGATGATGATGATGATGATGATGATGATGATGATGATGCAAGAGGCATAAACTGAAACTGGCTTGGCCAAACTGGGAAGTCTGGTTCTCCGGTGAGGCATCCAGCTGCTAAACCAAGGGGCTTCTTGGAGGCAAGGACCAAACCTTATTGTGTTTTGTTTCGTTTTTCCGTTTCTGGGGATGAAACTCAGGACCTTGCATTTGTAAGGCAGGTATGGAGCCCCTGAGCTAAGGCCCTGGCCCCTGGACCATACCTTAGTGATTGGGTACCCCAGCATCTTCCCAGAGCCTGATGCCGGCCAGGTGGTCAATGGAATGTGTTGGCTGAGTGGCTGATCCAGGTGTAGGGAAGGCCAAGCTGTCTTCTTACTGGCTCCTGGAGTGCCGAGGGGGAGCTTTGCCGGCAGCCCAGAGGGCCACCTTTGTTTCTGTTGTCTATAATATCTGGGCTTTAGGTGCAGATATTCCCTCTGTGTACTGTAGCTTTGACCTTTGTATCCAGAGCTTCAGGTAATTTTCATAATACCTGGCCGAGACCCACCAGCTTGAGCCCATGTAGGTGCCTGACATAGGTGCCTCTCCCTGTGCTCTTCATGTATAGCACCTGCAGTGCCATGGGTCTGGAAACTGACTAGTCCCCGGAGCCTTGAACTTTACCTCCTTCTTCAATGGACCCCTTCCCCTGTCCCTCACTGTTGTCCCTCAGCCCCGTCCTCAGGGCTGCCTAGGTGGCACTCCTGAGCACCTCCATTTCCTCATCTTTGAGGCCCCTGCATAAAGAAGCTAGGTGAGGATGAGGGAAGTTTACCTAGGCTGAGACCTAGACATAATTAGCCTGCTTGGAGCCTCTCACTTCCCTAATTATTCTTACCATGAATGCACCTATTACTCAGTGGGCCATGCCCACTTCCCTCTTCTCTTTGGAGTCCATGGGTTGGGCCATGAGGGAGCCAGAGCCCAAAGCCCCAGGACCACAAGAGGAAGTCCCCCACCTCTCTGGCATAACCTGGGAACCCACGCGGAAGAAATGTGGCACCTTCCTCAATCCCAAATCTGTATGGGCAGAACAGCCAAGAAGAAGGGAATGACAGCAATGAGATGCCCTAGGCCTCTGTTTCTCCATCTGTAAAATGAAGGGATTGCACAGATGATCTCCAAGAGTTAATCAGCACTGACATTTCACATCCCCACCTCCACCTCTGGCTCTGGGCTAGACATTGTCTCTCCTGGTTCAGGTTTTTCTGTAATGGTTTATATCCTGGCAGCCCCCCCGCCACCAGGGATCAAACTCAGGATCTTGCACTTGTGAGGCAGGCATGGTGCCACCAAGCTAAATCCCAGGCCCTAGCAGCATTATCTCTTGTGGAAAGTGATCTGCTAGAACCCCAAACTGATATTTTGCTCTTTTAGCCATCAAGTGATCATCCTTGTCGATAGGCCTATTTTGTTCACTGGTGTAATTTAGCACCTAGCATAGAGGGTTCAATGGTTGGTTCCAGAAAAATCCCTTTATTGATTGTCATTCATTCATTCAGACTGAGTCCTGTGCTGATCTTCCACCCAGTCAACATGACCTACCTTACCTGGGTCCCACATATGGCATCAGCACTCAGCATTCAAAGTGCAGACTGAGATGGGCAGAAGGTGGTTCCTCAAAAGGAAGACAGGTCCTCTTCTCGGAAGAGTTGCATACAAAACCAGTACATGTCCCCTGCATTCGTAGGACATAGAGCAACTCTTTTCTCCCAGAGTTATCTACAATATAGACCCACATTAAAAACATTCTCATTTGAATTTTTATGGGTGCTGGGTGTGCTGGGTACCTAAAGCTGCAGTCCCAAGATAACTCTCGCTAGTAGAGGATAAGAAAGGGCTCATTATGAGCATGCTGGGCTTCTTGCAGCTAAAAATCAGACAGGGGCACAGAACCAACATGGTCAAAGGTGCCAGAACCTCAGGACTCCTTCTAGGCCAGAGTAGTGGATAATTTCTAGCCTAGGGTCCTTCCAATCTAGTACTCTCCAGCCTTGTCAGGAGACTGAGCTAGCTTTTGTTTGTTCATTTGGTTTTGCTTTTTGGTTTTTTTTTTGGTACCGGGGATCGAACTCAAGTTCTTCAGCTTGCAAGGCAGGTGGCAGAACCACTGAGCTAAATCCCTGGCTCACTGTTTGTTCATTTGGATTAGGATTGCATGGAATAGGAACAGGGGCAGGTAGAGGACCAGGACACCCAAGGGAGAACCTTATGCCTGCCATGGTGATGGAGAGCCTGTAACCCCAGCACTTTGGGAGGCTGAGGCAGGAGGATTGTAAGTTTCAGCCCAGCCTGCACAATTATAAGAACCTCCCTCTCTCAAAATTAAAAAAATAAAAGGGCTGGAGACATAGCTTGCTTTGAAGGTCTTTGGTTCAATTGAGTGGGTGGGGGAGAAGAGGAGAGAGAGAAAAACGAATGAACCTTATTCTTTATCTCCTCTATCTGGGAGACCATAGGCTGGCTCCCAGACCTTTCTTACCTCCTCCACATCCTCTCCCCCTCCATGTGGGAACAGATGTGTGGAAGCAGTGCCCATAGGAAAATTGACTTGCATGTTTTTCAAATATTTTATTAAGAATAAGGCATATGACAGTCACCCCTAAAGCACAGGGCTCTATTTCTGAGGGTGAGTGAATCCACCCTGAAAAAGCATTGGGTTAAAAAGCGCAGCCAAGAGAATTTGGAGCAGGAGCCCTCTGCCCTGCATGCTACCCCATCTGAGGCTGGCACATCAGTGAGAGGGCACTCAGGTCCCTGGGCTCCTACAGTTAGAAGCTATCACTCCTCATCCTCTGGCCTCCTTCCTCACCACCAAGGAGGCCTCTTATCTTACTGCTTGTGTGCAGGAAAGGCTACCTCGTTTTGGCCCTGGTCTGGTCCCCCAAAGTGCAGGCAACGATGGAAGGGATACAGGTGCGGGGGCTGGAGCTTCCCAGTGCAAATAGCTGGCTTCCAGAATGTGCAGGGGGCCCCCTCCACAGCTCTCCCTCCTGGGTCTGTCCACACTTGGAGCGTGGCAGGGACCCCGCTGAAGGACTCTGCATACCGTCGGCACTCTCTTCCACAGTGGGAATGTGTGCAGTGGAGAAAAGTAGAGAAGAAACACTTTCCCTTCTGTTACCTGGACCTTCCAGGGACTGGGCTGGGAGGCTTCCATTGGCTAGGGGACTCCTCCACGCCTGACTTTGGAATGCTTGGGGCAGAAGCTGAGGGCAAGACCTCTCCCAGGCCTCAGGCTGAGGTTCTGCCTGTAGGTAGATGGAAGGACTCTAATCCAGTACTTCCAGGAGGTGGGTGGAAGGGAATTTCACTAAAATTGGAACCCTGTATCGGTCTTGGTCTCCCCGTCATACCCCATGCCAGGGAATGGTTCCCTTACTTCCTTTTCCAGCCACCCCCAGCTCTCAGAACCTTTCATCTGGGGGAACTCCAAGCACCCCATAAACAAGTTTCATTATCTCTGGCTGGTGGAAGAGGGATAGGATTTGGATGCGGGTCCCTTGGGGAGAGGCAGGCTGGCCACTGTGGGATCCCTGGGGCTGGAGTTGGGGGAGCCTCCCCCAGCTGGACACCCTGGGTACTTAAGAGGGAAGGAGGAAAGAAGGCTATTGCTATAGAGCTTTGAGGGAGGCCAGGTGGGCAGAGCTATGGCTTTTAGTGGGTGGGAAGGTGGGCGGATAAAGGACTTCACCATCTCTGCAGAAGAAATCAAAACAAAATCACCCTGTTCACCCCAAAAGTGTGGTTGTGGAAGATGAAAGTCTGTGTGGGCTTCTTCAACAAGAGTCCTTTCCCCTTCTTCCCACAGTCCAACAAGAAAGGGGAGCCAGACCCCAACACAGCAGGTTCTGATAGGGAAGGTGGCAGCACAGAGCAGTCACACACCCGAGGGGAGACTGATGGCAGGGCCAGCACGGGGACTGGTGGGCCAGACAGAGCAAGGGTCCCCAGCTCCAACTGTAATACCTGATCCCAGAAGCAGGCCAGCCAGCCAGTTATTGCTTGGTGGCCTTAAGTGGTCCTGTTTGGGGTCAGTGGGAGGGGGCTGCACGTCTGCCTAGCCTGGAAGTGTGCTGTTTTCTGCTTTTTACTGAACTGCTGCTCCCTCTAATGTAGCATGAAAGAGGACATTGACCAGGGATTTCCTCTCTGGAAGGCATGACAAGAAGAGTTTTAGCTCTAGAGACTGACTCTGTTCACCTTCCAGACTCCTGGTGACACAATGGAATGTGCAGCCTCTGCCAGTTAGGAGCTGCCAGGGACTAGATGTCCGAGTGAGGGAAAGGTGTCCTCCATGGGCACCCCCTGGAAGACCTCACAGGCACTTAGGACTTGATGAAGGCCCCACTCAGGAGGGGTGGCATGGGGTCTCGGGGGACTGTTTCTAGGTTAGGCTTGGGGTAGGGCCGATGAGCTAGATTGAAGCTATACTTTCTGCCTTTGGTAGTGAGGAGAGCTGGGGGAAAGGGGAGCTTGCATGTGTGTGTGTGGCTGTGGCGGGTGGTGGTTTGCTTTCCATTTCACTGCTCCCCAATGGAGACAGGGAGCCTCAGAAGCACAGGCCACTACCAGGTTTGGACGGGCTTAGAGGCATTCCTGGAGGGGGCCAGGCTGGGGACTCACCTGTCTCCTGCTTTTTTCACCATCCTTCAGCAAACCCAAACTTCTACCAACAGCCACCACTTCCAAGAAGATAGGCACTCCTTTCAGCCTCTGGGTGCAGCCAGCTGCTTAGGAAGCTGGGCAAGATTAGCACCAGTAACCAGAGGAGACAGACTCCCGCAGGAGCCTCCAGGAGGGGAAAGGCAGTCCCTGCCCTTCCACAGGCCTCCATCCCACCTCACTGCCCCAGGACAGCTCCTGTCCTCCCAATACCTGTGTGGCAGACCCGGGTTCTAGACCAGGTCAGGTCCTGCCACGAAACCATTCCATAACCCTAAGGGTCTAACGTGTGCTGCCTTCCAGAAATTCAACTTCCATCAAGCTGCATTTGCCCCACTAGGGACTCTGGGAGGGTGCGACCTCTAAAGTGTTCCGTGCTCACCTGCAAGGACTTTGATGGGGGTGAGGGTGGGAAACAGCATTTCCGGAGTAAAGCACCAGCCCGAGCGAGCCGGCCTCTCTGGGAGGAAGAAGGCTGGGCAGGACTGGAGGGAAGGCAGGGAAGCTGGAAGCCTAGGGGTGCCAGGTGCACTCTGCATTCCTTCCTGTAGGCCAGCCTCTCCTCCCTCCTAAAGGATTGTCAGCTTTCCGGGTCAGAGCTCCCCGCTGCCACCCCCTACCCAGTGGCCAGGTGGGGACCAGATCTGGACCGGTTCTGCGAGTCCTTCACAAAAAAGGTGCAACCGCTCAGCCTTCTCAGAGGAGCAGGTGCCTCATGGGAGGGGAGAGCTCGAAGCTTCGGAAACGTTGGGAAATACAAAAGGCGGGGGCAGCTGGAGGGGCC
>NW_022900925.1:14195411-14216978 GCF_012274545.1 Fukomys damarensis | reverse complement strand
CCGCGACGCCTCCTCTGCGAAGGGGCAAGACGGGGAGGTGACGGCGCCCGCCTGGCGGGGAACACACCTGGCCCTGCGCTCAGTGGCTGGCGACCGTGCGCTCCTCCTCCCCGCCTCCACCACTTCGCGTGCTCTCCCTCAGCCCCGCGCCTTCCTTTCCTTCCCCGGGGCCTGCCCACTAATGTTTCTGGAAGATACTTCCTGACTGCTTCCTTATTCGGGCCACAAGTCATTTGCTGAGCCCTGCGAATGTGCACTGGGTTAGGCGTTGGGGCTGTGGTGGATAGGAAAATGGTCCTCATAAAGCTTACAGAGAAGTGGGAGAGGTGTAGTAAATTATCATAAATAAATATGAGGTTGGCACCATGACATGTGCTGGGAAGCAGCAAATCAGTGCGCCCTCCAACTGTGTGAGGATGTGGCCTGATCAGGAAATGCTTTCCGGAAAGAGAGGCTTGGGATAGGGTCTTGTAGGATGAGGAGCTCCTCCTCCAGAGAATAGTGCTTCAGACAGAGGAAGCAGCTTGCACAAAAGCCCTGTCAGGAAGACAAGGCATGAGCAAGGTATGGAAGAGTTGAGGATATGCACAGGAAGTGTGTGTGTGTGTGGGGGGGGAGGGGTTGTCAGTGTCCTTGTTTTCTTCATAGAGCATTTATTATATTTTGTAAATTTTTTTGTTGACTTGTTTGCATTTGCCACTGCAGCAGGTCTCAACCTTGGCTATACATTGGAACTATGCAGAGTGCTTTTACAGGTACTGTTTCCTGGTCCCTACCAAAGGGCACTTGGATCAGAATTTCTGGGGATGGACCTGAAAATGGTGCTCTTAGATCTTCCCAGGTGGTGCTCGTGGCCAGCCTGAACTGCATAGTGGGATAATCTCTCAAAAGGAGAGGGAAGTAGGGCATGCAGATAAAGGAAGAGGAGGAGGAGGAGGAGCAACAGTAACATCCTCCTCAGTTGGAGCACTGATTTGCTGTTTCCCGGCACATGTCATGGTGCCAACCTCACATTTATGATGATTTACTACACCTCTCCCACTATGCTGTAAGCTTTACAAGGACCATTGTATTATCCACCACAGCCCCAGTGCCTAAGCCAGTGCACATACACAAGGATCGGCAGCCACCACCACAACCCAGGACACCAGGGCCGTGTCTTTAGGTGACCCTAAAAACCCTTTCAAAGGTAAGAGAGTAAGGGTAAAAGCTGTTGTCACAGAACTGTTTGTGCCTCAGCTCATCCTCCAGCACTGAATGAAGCGTCTGTAGTTGTCTGTAGTTGTCAGATTGGTACCACCCCCAGTACCAGGGATTGAACTCAGGACCTTGTGCTTGCAAGGTAGGTACAATGCCATTAAGCTGAATCCCCGGCCCATGTAGTTGTCACATGAAGAAGTGGGTAGGATGATTTCAAGCGTTCAGGCAATCAAGTGTTCAGCTGATCTTTATATGCACAAAGCAATGTGTAGTATTCCTAACATTTTAGCTTAAGCTTCCAGCCCTCCCCAACCCCAATTCTTGTTCATGTAGCTCTTGAGCTATAAGCAACACATCAATAGGACAGGGAATAATTCTTCAGAAATATCCTGGCCAGGCATAGTATACACTTCTGCCATCCTAGTACTTGGTAGGCGGAGGCAGGATTGTGAGTTTAAGGCCATCCTGGACTACATTACAAGACTGACTCTCTCTCTGGTTTTGTTTGTTTGTTTGTTTTTGTTTGAGACAGGGTCTCACTATGTAGTCGAGACTGACCTGGAACTCACTATGTAGCCCAGGCTGGTCTTGAACTCACAGCGATCCTCCTGCCTCAGCCTCCAGAGTGCAGGGATTACAGGTGTGTGCCAAGACTGACTCTCTCTTTGTTTTTGTTTGTTAAAGACAAGGTCTCATGTAGTCCAAACTGTCCTTGAGAACCTGTTTTAAAACAAAACAATCAAAAAACACTCTCCTGGACAAAAATGTCTAATTTTATGACTTCTCTGTGTGTGTGCGTGGGGGGGGGGGGTTACTGGGGATTGAACCCAGGGCCTTGTGCATGTTAGTCAAGTGTCCTATCACGGAGTTACATGCCAGCTTTTTATGATTTATTTTTAGCTAACCAGTTACAGTCCCTTCAAGCCAGGCAATGTGCCTTGTACCTCACAATGGTTAGTATATAGTCTTAGTTCTCAGAGATCCTATAATTTAGTGATTATGATCCAACAAGACAATCTTCTCCCTGGGACATTTTAAAAATTAACATACTTAAGTGTTTTTTTTTGATACAAAGTCAGGCTGGCATTGAACTCAGTGATCCTCCTTCCTCACCTTCCCAAATGCTGATATTACAGGAGGGTGCCACCATGCCCAGCCCTGTTACATTTTTAAAAAAATTTTTTTTGTACCTGAAATTGAACTCGATTTAAAAATATTTTGATTGTAGCCAGGGATTTAGATCAATGGTACCACTGCCTGCCCCTCAAATGTACAGTACAGTACAGTATATTTACATTATTTTGCAACAAATTTCCAAAAGTTTTTTTTTAATGTGAAAAGACAAGGTCTCCAGGCACTAATAAAAAAATATTAAAGGGTGCTGGGAATGTAGCTCAGTGGCACAGTTCCTGCTTGGCTAGTGTAAGGCCCTGAGTTTGGTTCTTGGTACCAAAAAATTGGGTTCAAGTGATCATCCTACCTTGGCTTCCTGAGTGACTACTCTGAGGCCCACCCTGCCATAGATCTCTAGAACTTTTTCGTCTTGCAAAACTGAAACTCTAGACCCACTAAACACCATTTCCCCACCCTTACCCTTCTATTAAGAGAGAAGTAATATTCTATGAACAAATGTTTTGGAGGAATTACTACAATGGCACAAGTCATGCTTTCGTAAAGCAAAGAATTTGCAGGTGGGGGATTTTGCTCAGTGGTGCTGCTGCCTGCCTCACAAGTGCAAGGTCCTGAGTTTAATCCCTGGTACCAAAAAAAGAGAAGGATGTGCCAATATGTCTCTGTTCTCTTCATCTAGAATAAGTGCCTTAAAGCTTCATAGTGCCACTGTATTACATCTTGACTCTCAGCGCCTTGCAGGGTGTGGATGTTGACCATGGATTCACTTGCACAAGGTTTCGAAGGACTGGGAAGGTGGGTCCCAGAAAGGATTTAAGAGGGCAAGGAGGAAGGAAAACCAGAGTCCTCTCCTTCCTCCTTTCCTTTCCCCACTTTGGACAGAGGTGCAGGCAGATACAGGGGACTATGTGGTGTACAAGTTGTTTACAAATTCACCCAGCTGACTGGGCAGGTGGGACTGACATTTGAACTCTGCTCATCGAGCTGAGGGGTTGCTGTCCCTGGGAGTCGGCTGGGGATGGAGAAGGCATGGGTCCTACTAAGAGCTGGGAAATTCAACTATGGGACCCCATGGCACTTCCCCACCAGTGGTCCTTCTCTTACCTTGCTGCTGAGATTGGGTCTCTCTCATCTCCAGGTCATGGGTCAGTTCTGGGGGCAGAGAAGAGAAAAAGTGTGTGTGTGTGTGTGTGTGTGTGTGTGTGTGTGTGTGTGTGTGTTTGAGATAATCAAGAGAACCACCGTTCATAACAGCACCAATAAAGATCCTTAGAAATAATCTAAATTACCCCTCATACCAATTTCCTGCCAGGCCCAGGGTACAGCCTGAGGCTGGAGGCTTCATGCCAAATTCAGAGATCTTTCCAGTACAAGCTTATGCCTGGGTTTGAGGCTTAGTTCAGTCTTTGTGGGACATAAGGGCCTGGCTTGTTTGGGGTTTGGGAGGATATGTGCTCCTTCCTAGGGCTGATTATCTCAGCAAACAGCAATTCTGGGGAACCCTTGCTGCACAATTACTGGACAGATACTAGTGTGTGAAAGGCCCCTTATGGTCACTGGAAATGGGCAGTGGCTATTTACCAAAATGGACCCATGCATTCGCTATATTCACAGCCAGTACAGCTGTGCCTCCCTCCATGGTTGTCTGCAGAGTGGTGCCACTTCCAGAGTCCACAGAGCAGGGAGAGGGCTTCGAGGAGAACAGCGCCACCTTGTGATGGAAATTGCCAGGAGGCTTGGCTCTGGTGGGGGTGGGGTGCCGCAGGCGAGCAGCGGCCAGAGGGTGCCAGTATTGCAATAGTTTTTCCAGCCACTACCTTTCTTTCAGCCTGTTCTCTCAGTCTTCATTTTTTTTTTCTAAGGAGTGCTGAGCTACATCCCAGATCTTTTGTTTTGTTTTGTTTTTTTTGAGACAGGATCTCACTATGTAGTTGAGACTGACTTGGAACTCACTATGTATCCCAGGCTGGTCTCAAACTCACAGTGATCCTCCTGCCTCAGCCTCCTGAGTGCTGGGATTACAGGTGTGCGACACCATGCCCAGCCCTCAGATATTTTTTATTTTCAGACAGGTTTCCACTAAGTTGCCCAGATGGACTTGAACCCATGATCCTCCTGCTTCAGCCTCCCCAGTAGCTGGAATTACAGGCTTGCCCGCCCCAGTCCCCATTCTTTTATCCCCCCAAATGCCCCACCTCTCAACCCAGCTGAGCTTGATCTTTATTTTATTTTTTAATTAATTATTTTTGGATTCATTCTTGCTATATAGTTCAGGCTTGTTTGGAACTCACTATGCTATGTAGCCCAGGCTGGCCTTAGACTCACAGTGATACTCCTGCTTCAGCCTCCCAAGCGGCCTGCTCAGGAGCACTTGTGTGTATCTGCACGTACACATCTGGGGCCCAAAGGAAGAAGGTGTGAACCAGGGGGCCAGGAAACCAATATGTCACTGGGGCCACTGACAACTCAGCAGCACCTCCAGAGAGATGACTGTAGCCCCTAGGCCTGTCCCTCTTACCTGCCTCCTGGGGCTCTTCTGGAGGCAGGGCCTTTGCAGAGGGGACTCCTCTGGGGAGGCCACTTGTTGCCAGGAGACAGGGAGCCCAGGTATCTGGGCTGGTGTTATGACCCCAGCCTGCACCTCTTCCCAGGGGCCCCTGTGAAGAGCTGCTGCCTCTCCAGGGACTTAGCCTAAGAGATCTTGGCTCTGCCATGGACTCTGTAGGCTGGATTTTCTTCAGCCCTTAACCATGGGACTAGGGTGTGGGGAGAGAATCCCAGCTGGGCTTCATTCCCGCCCTCAGGCAAATATATGTCTCTGCCCATCTTCTAGCCAGAATCCCTGTGGTTTAGATGAATGTGCTGTGTCAGTTATACTGTGACCTTGGACTAGTAACAGCATCTACCCGAGCCTCAGTTTTCTCATCTGGAGAATGAGGACAAAATAGCATCCCCCAGAGAAAAGGCTGTTGCCAGGATGATGTGAGAGAGTGCATGGGGCTGGAGGTGGGGACATCTAAGCTCAGCCGACCCAAAATATACCCAAGTCCCTTCATTCTGAGTCCTCAGTCATGTTCAGCTGGCTTTCCAACAGCCTGTCCTGGCTCCTACACTAGCCCATCCTATCCCCTTTGGATTTTTTTTTTTTTTTTTTTGGACAGGAACTTGCTGTGTACCCTATGTTCCAGGCTTGCTTTGAACTTGCAATCCTCCTGCCTCAGCCTTCCAGAGTTCTGGGGTTACAAATCTCTTTCCCCATCTTCCCCTTTGTTCTTCTACCTTCTTAGCACCTCTGCCTTGGACTGAGGGCCTCACTCAGTTATTTCATTCCCCACAGTGGCTGTTCCAGTCCAGCCCCATATTATTTTTATCTCCTTAATCGATAACCAAGAAGCTGCAGTTTGTTGCCAGTCTGAGCAGGGTCATGGGGTGGTGGAGGGCTACCTGTGACACTTTCTTGGGATCTGACCCTTCTCTGGGACGGAGGGACCTAGGTCCTCAGAATTAAGACACAACGATGAGAAATTAGAGGATTTGCCATAAGGTCTTATGGTTCCCTATTTTCCTCCAGTGCTTTTATTGCAGTGATAAAGCAGCATGGGACAGAGGCGAGTCCTCAAGGGCCACCCCTGCCCCCCGGGCTGGCCTCTGTTGCTTGCTGGTCTTTGGGGGAGACCACTCATGTCTTGTGCTACAGCTTGAGGCCAGGTGGTCACTCAGCCCTCCAGCCCTCAGCTTCCCTCTGGGCAGTGGGGAGCCTCCTGTGAGCAGGGGCTGGAGGGAGCTAGGGGCCTGGGCACCTTGGAGGTAGAGAATAGCCAGAAAGCTGCAGAGATATGTAGGATTGAGAGCCTGGAGCTCTGGGCTCTAATCTGTGATGTACTTTCTCTGGGACTCAGTTTACTCATTTGTACAATCAAGAAATTGGGTCCCCCCTAGCTGAGACAGTCTATGAGCCATTCACCCTACAGCCTGTTCTGGGACTTGGCCTTCATGCACATAGCCAAGGCTCTGAGAGGCCCAGGCAGTTAAGACTGCAGGTCTAAGAGCAGAGGCCAGGTCTAGGATTTCACTTTGTTCTTTGCCTCCCTCTGCTGCTTACAAAGCAATTAGCTGGCAGTCCCTTTCCTTCAAACTGCCTCCCCTGGCCCTCCCTGTCCATGCCTCTTCATCCCTCTCCTGGACCTGCTACAGGCCTCCCAGCCTCTTTCTCCCACAGTTCATCTTCCACACAACTGCCAGACTCAATTTCTTTTTCTTTTTTCAGTATTGGTGATTGAACGTGGGGGCTTGCACATGCTAGGCAAGTGCTCTACCACTGAGCTACAACCTCAGCCCTTTTTATTTTTTTATTTCTATATTCCCAGTCCCTTTTTTTTGGTATCAGGGATCAAACTCAGAACCTTGTTCTTACAAGGCAGGCACGGTGCCACTGAGCTAAATCTCTGGCCCCATTTTTAACTTTTTATTTTGAGATAGGGTCTTGCTAAGTTACTATACTGCTCAGACTGGCCTCAAACTCGAAATCTTCCTGCTGCAGTCTCTCGAATAGCTGGGATTATAGATGTGCACCTGCTGTATCTTAATAGCACCTGTTGGGTATGTGCATATCCCCAACTGGACCCGGGGATTTTTGAGGGCTGGGAGATACTCAGTGAACAATGACACAAAAAGGACAAGAGGCTATAGTTAGAGGATTGCAAGTTTGAGCCAGCCCCCCACCACCTGCCTTAACTTAGTGAGACCTGTTACCAACAAACAAACGAAGGGTTGGGGATGTAGCTCAGTGCAGAGAGTCTAGGTTCAATTCCTAGTACTGAAAAAAAAAAAGACAGAAACCCCAGGCTCACTGATGTGCTGCCTCCCCACACCCCTTAGCTCCAACTCTCTACACAGCTCCCTGAGTCTCAGTTTCCTCATCTAGAAAAAGAGGCCACAGGATTGGTGTGAGGCTCCCACCGAAGACAGTGACTATGATAATGGTGACCTTGCCCACCCACAGCTGGGCCCCTGCCCTCACCTGAGCAGCGTTTCTGCAGCCTCAGGATTTCCAGGTGCAGGTCTCGCAGCAGGGCCATCTGCTCCTTTTTCAGGAAGCTGATGTGGCGTTGCAGGCTCTGGATCTGATGCTCCAGGGACACGGTATCCATGGCAGCCCAGGCCGGGGCCCCACCTGGGGAGGACCACAGGGTGAACCCACATCTTCGGAGCCCATCTGCTCTGTCCCACCCTCAGATCCCTTGTGTCTTGTCCTTTCCTCCACTCTGGGGTCCTCTTGCCACCACAGGGACAATTCTGCCACCAGTGTCACTTTATTTCCCCTCTGTTGCTCACTCAAGCTTTATGAACAAGTGGAGTGTTGGCAGGGAGGACTCATTATTCCCATTCAACAGATGAAGGTGAAGATTCCCTCTCCTGTTCCCAGGCAACTTCTTCCTCTTCTACTGCTCAGACAGGAAGACACATGGAGCCAGCAAAGAGAGGCTGACGACCTGGGGTTTAGCCTGTCTTTTTTTTTTGAGACAGGGTCTTGCTACATAGTTCAGGCTGGCCTTTAATTCCCAATGTAGCCCAGGCTGGCCTGTGGGCTGGAGGCAAGTGGTGGAGAACTCTTTTCCCCCTGATACTAGAGATTGATCCTAGGGCCTTTGCACCGAGCTACATCTGCAGCCTTTTAATTTTTATTTTGAGTGAGAGTCTGGCTGGGTTTACAGGTGTGCACCACCATGCCCGCCCAGTTGTGGAGACCCTTTTTAAAAGAGGAATGGAAGAGAGAGATCAGGAGATCATGCGGGGAATCCTATGGCGGGAATGTAAGCCACTGTGATGGGGCAGGGAGGTGTGGCCCCCAAATCCTAGGGTTGGCCAGGCTTTCCAGCCCTCCCTTAGGCTCTGCCCTCTTCCCAGTGACTTACTGCCACAATACTCAGCAGCCTAGAAAAGCAAAGGTGGGAAGCAGGAACAAGAGGCCCGAGGACTCCGTAACCTTTGAAGGGCCTGCCTCCACCTGCTCCAGGAATTGCCTGGGCAGCTCTGGTTGGCAACGGGTTCCTTCCAGACTTGTGAGACTTGTGTTTGTGTTCGAAACTTGTAGGGTGGCGCCAAGCAGGTCAGAATGAGACATCATACTTGTAGGCATCTCCCTCTCCCTCTCCCTCTCCCCGCCCTCTCTCTGGGCCCTCTTACTAGACTTACTCTGGACTCACCTGACCCAGTTAATTCAACCAAGGAGGACTTTCAGCAGATGCAGCTGCCCTCTGGCCCACAGGGATCATTGCACATTTTGTGACCATCTACCAAGTTCAAAGGACTTTCATACCCAATGTCTCACCTCAGCTGACCACCTCCACTTCAAACAGGAAGGGAGAAGAGCTGCAGTGACTATGCCGTTTCCCTAGCTCCATAAGTGGTGAAAGACTCCAACTGACTCTTTTGGATTTCTATTCTTTTTTCTTTTCCTTTTCTTCCCTTCCTTTCTTCCTTTTCTCTAATTACAGTGGTGCTTCGGTTTGTGAACTTAATGTGTTTTACAATTTTAGGGAAGATGGCTGTTTGTGCTTGTGTGGGGAAATTTGAGAATGGATGCAAAATTTTGCCAAATGTTTTTGTTTGTGAACCAAACTTTGCAAACAGAAGTGTTGGTGCAACCAAGATACATCATGTAAAGGTACAAGATCCCAAAGATGACTGTAACTGTATTGTTTACCTTAAATGTACCAATAAACTTAATGGAAAAAAATTAAAAAAAAGAAGTGTTGGTGAACTGAGAGATATTACTGTATTTTTTAATTTTTAATTTTTGGTACGGGGTGGAACTTGGGTCCTTGTGCTTGCCAGGTAGGCGGCTGAACCACAGAGCTAAATCCCCAGCTCTGTATTTGTTTATTTATTTTGGTACTGGAGATTGAACTGAGGACCTTGCACTTGTGCACTTGCGAGGTGGGTGTGGTGCCACTGAGCTAAATCTCAGTCCCTTGTTTGTTTATCAGTACTGGTGATTGAACCCAGGGCCTTCATGCTGAGCTATATCCCTACCCTTAAAAAAAAACTTTTTTTTTAAAAATTTTGAGACAGAGTCTCTCTAAGTCACTAAACAGCCTAGGCTGGGCTTGAGTTTGTGATCTTCCTGCCTCAGTCTCCCAAAGTGCTAGATTTTAAGCATGTACCACCACACCTGGCTTAGATTTTGGTGGGGAGAGGGGTTATTTTGTTTTTCAGGCTAGCCTCAAACTCATAGGCTCAAGGTCCTCCCTTCTCAGCCTCCCGACTAGCTGGAACTACAGGCCTATGCCACTGCACTCAAGAGGCAACCAAATCTGAATCAAAGAAGATTCCCCAAATTTATAGTGGGAATGGCTCTGCCCCGTGTTTGAATCCTGGCTCTTTGAATTATCTGCTGTGTGACTTCGGGCATGGAAATTATCCTGAGATTTTTTTCCCTGCTGTGTAAAATGGGACTAAGAATAGTAACAATCTAGGATAGCTGTGAGGATTAAATGAGAAAGGAAATATTATGCAAAGCACTTAGTATAGGAGTTGGCTCAGTCCGTACTACCTATACCCCTTCTTTCTCTCCTCTGTCCATTTAACGTGAGTAGGCTGTTTGTCCTTATTTGCAAATTTTTTTTCATTTATTCATTGATCTACTGTTGCCAAGCACTTGGTTGGGCGTGTGAGATTCTATACCCCTTCTTTCTCTCCTCTGTCCATTTAACGTGAGTAGGCTGTTTGTCCTTATTTGCAATTTTTTTTTTCATTTATTCATTGATCTACTGTTGCCAAGCACTTGGTCGGGCATGTGAGATGCAGTGATGAAAATAACAAAGTTCCTGCTTTCAGGGAGCTCACAGGGCAAAGAAGAGAGAATAAAAATAATCATGTACCTATAATCCCAGCACTTGAGAGGCTGAGACAGGAGGCTCACAAATTTTTGGCCAAAAAAAAAAGCCCCAAGTACAATATAGTATGGAAGAATATAAAGCAAAACCTGTTTTATTTTTTTTCCTTCTTTTTGTTTTGTTTTGAAATAGTCTTGCTACATAGTGCATGATGGCCTTGAACTCACTATGTGGTCCAGGTTGGGCCTTGAATTTACTCCTGCCTCAGCCTCCCGAATGCTGGATTATAGGCATGTACCACCACACTCTGAATCCTTTTTACTTAAAAAAATTCTGTGGTACTGGGGGTCAAACTCAGGCCTCTCACATGCTAGGCAAATTCTGTACCAAGTCATACCCCTGCGATTTACTTTAGAATTGGAATCAGGGAAGGTCTTTGTAAAGAAGTGACTGTTTTTGTTTTGATACAAGCTGTCCCGGATGGAGTCTATGTTGGCCTCAAATGCATGATCCTGCTTTGCCTCACACTACTGAGTGCTCAGATCACAGGTGTGCACCACCACACCCAGCTAGGGAGTGACTCTGAGGGTGAGATTCTGTGGTAGGCACAGTACTAAAAATGGTTCCCAAGTTTCCCAGCCTGAAGTACACACACTCTCTCATGTTATCTCTTCCTCTTGAGAGTGAGAAAGACTATGCATGGATGGATTTCACTGCAGTGATTAGGTCACATACAAAGGTGAAAGGGTTTGCAGATGTAATTAAGGTCTCTAATCAGATGACTTTCAGTTAATCAAAAGGACTATTTTGGATGGGCCAGATCTAATCAGATAAGCCACTCAAGGGAACTCGGTATGGAGGATCCTGCTAAAATGTGCTAAACTCCTGATACTCAGTGAAATAATAAATTTATATGGGTCTTGTTTTGTGTTTTTGCAGTGCTGGGGAATCAAACCTAGGGCATGCTAGGCAAGCACTGTACCCCTGAACTACTGTGTGCAGCACATGATCCAGGTGAGGTGGTGGTGTCTATAATTCCAGCTACTCAGGAGGCTGAGGCAGGAAGACTGCAAGTTTGAGGTCAGCCTGGGCAATTTAGTGAGACTCTGTCTCAAGATAAAATAAAAAGGGCTGGGGATGTAGCTCAGTGGTAGAACACCGTTCAATTCTTTTCCCACTACCATAAAAACAAAATAAAGTAACACTGACTCGAAAGAGGGGTGGGAGTCAGAAGAACACCTCAAACAGGGAAGAGCATCTGTGAAGGTCAAAGTAACAAGATATTTACAATGGTTCACTTACATTTACTAAATGCCTATTGCTTGCTGAACTTTGAGCTAAGAGCTTCACACAGTCTGTTTGAAGAACTCAGCCACTGCCATCCTCAGTAAGGGCTGAAGTGTAAGACTTTTGGGAAGGGTTGTAGTAAGGGAGCTTAGCAAGATATGGGTCACATGGGATTTTGTAAATCATGTTAAGAATTTCTGTTTTGACCGGGGATTTAGCTCAGTGGTGCCATGCCTGACAAACCCTGAGTTTGATCTCTGGTACCAAAAAAAATAAAAAAAATAAAAAAAATAGAATTTCTGGTCAATATTAGACGACTTTGGACTGGGGATGTGGCTCAGTGGGGGAGCCCTTGTCTAGTATGGCCAAGGCCCTGTGTTTTTATCCCCAGCAATACAAAAAGAATACTGTGACTTTGGAAGTTATTAAGGGATTTTAAACAGGGGAGGGACAGGATATGATTTGATTTTTTTCTTTTTTTTGTACTAGGGATTGCACCTGCAAGGCAGGTGGTGGAATCACTGAGCCATATCCCCGGCTCTATTTGTTTTGTTTTTTTGAGACAGGGTCTCACTATGTAGTTGAGACTGACCTAGAACTCACTATGTAGCCCAGGCTGGTCTTGAACTCACAGCGATTCTCCTGCCTCAGCCTCTCAAGTGCTGGGATTATAGGCGTGTGCCACCATGTCCAGCTGTTTGTTTTTTTGAGTCAGTCTTTCCATATAGTTCCATCTGGTCTTGAACTCACTATTGTAGCCCAGGCTGGCCTCAGGCTGCTAAATGTGTCACCTAGCTGATTTGTTTGTTTGTTTGTGTTATTGGGGATTGAATCCAGGACCTTGTACATGATAGGTAAACACGCTACCACTAGGCTACATTTTCTAGCTCCCTTTTCCCTTTCTGAAACATGGTCTTGTTAAATTGCCCAGGTTAGCCTCAAACTTGTGATCCTCCTGCCTCAACTTCCCAGATAGCTGGGATTACAGGTTTGTGCAACCACATCTAGCTCTAATTTTTCCTTCCTTCCCTCCCTCTCTCCCTCCCTTCCTTCCTTCCTTTTGTCCCCCCTTCCTTTCCCTCTGTCTTTCTTTTCCTTCCCTTCCCTTCCCCCCTCCCATCTCTTTCTCCCTCAAACTCACGGCAATCGTGCTGCCTCAGCCTCCGGAGTGCTGGGATTACAGGTGTGCACTGCTACTCTTGGCCTGATTTTCATTTTTGAAAGATCACTGTGCCTGCTGGGCATGACCAGATTGACAGCGAAGTTTAGCGAAGTTAGGTAGAAATACTGCAGGGCAGTCAGACAGGGCTGGGCCCTCAGGGAAGTCAGTGCAGAGGATGAGAAAACATGGAAGCTATGGCTGGAGGGACACCTGAACAAGGTAAAAGTCACAATGGCCAGATTTGCATACTTCCCTAAGGGATGAACATAGGCTTGAGATAATCTGTTCCACCCTTCTGGGATTTCTTGATAGACAGACCATCTGGGCATGGACTATCTTCTCCCACCCACTCAGACTAAGACTAAGAAGACTAAGACTACAGATTATTGACTAAGGTTAATGATGTTATCCATATACCTGTTAGCACTGTATCAGTATCACCTCAGTGACTACTTGTCCTCTTATTGGTTGATTGTAGTTTTTACCCATGTTTCATTCACCCCTCTTGATTTTGCTCTATAAAACTTCCTTTGAGAAGTGGGCTCACTGGCAACCCATTTGGAGCACCTTCTGTCTCTCAGGAGCTGTTTTTATTCCACATCCCTATTCCCCAATAAATTTTCCTACTCTTAACCTCTGCTGTTCCTTAGAATTCATTCTTTGACTTCAGGGAACATGAACTTGGTGTATCTGACATCTAGCATGTTGGGAGTCACATTTATTTCCCTTATATCTTTCCTATGTCAAGCCTGGGCTACACAATGAGTTCAAGGCCAGCTTGGACTCTATAGTGAGACGGTGTCTCAAAAAACAAAAACAACAACAACAACAACAACAACAAAAAACCCTAAAAAATTGGGAAAAAAAATCACTCTGGCTGCTGTGGGAAGAGCAGATGAGATTTAGCAGAGTGGATGCTAGGAGGTCGGCTGGGAAAATGTACAAGTGGTCATGGTGAGAGATGCTCTTGGCCTGGACCAGACAGTGGAGGTGAATGAAATTAGAGAAGTTTCAGGGGTATTTGGTGGCAGGACTTGGAGATGAAGTGAACTAAATCGGGATGATGGGAAGATGTCTCCAATGCCCCCCAGCTTTCTGTTTGGAGCAACTCAAGACTAAATATGTAGCTGGGCATGCTAGTGCATGTTTGTAATCTCAGCACACTGGGAGGCTGAGGCAGGAGGATCACGCATTGCGTCAGTTTTGGAAAACTTGGTCGCTTAGCCAGATCCTGTCTCAAAATAAAAATAAAAAGGTCTGGGGATGTACTCAGTGTAAAGGCCCTGGGTTCAATCCCAAGTTTTAAAAAAAATATGATTATACATCGGCTGGCTCCTTCCTCACTGTGTCAGCTTTCACACTGGCCCACTTCCTTATCCACTATCACTCCCCATATAACCTCGTCCAATCCCAGGGCTGGAAACACTATTTACACACTGCTGACCCATTAGTCACTACACCGACTACCTAAAACTTCCATCTGGACATCCACTGAGTCCCTCAAACTTTGAGGACTCAATACCAAAGTCCTGCACCCCCTCCTACTACTCTTCCTCACTGTTCACCATCTGGATAAATAGCTCTGTTATTTGCATAGTTGCTGGGACAGGCACTTAGGAGTGACCTTTGATCCCTCTGTCTCTTTACATTCCCCTACTAATCCCTGTGCAAATCTTGTTTGCTTAAAAAAAAAAAAAAAAAAAATCCCAAATCCAATCACTTCTCATTATTACCCTAGTCCAAGCCACCAAACTCTTGTGTATGACTGCAGTAGTTTCCTCCTTGGCATCTTGCTTCTACTTTTCCCCTTTGTTTTCCATGCAGGAGCTAGAATTCCTGTGGCAAATATAGGCCTCATCATGTGTCCCTATGTCCAATTCATAGTGCTCTAACGGCTTCCCATACCACTTAGGACAAAACCCCAAATTATTATCCCCCTCTCTTCTTCTCCTTCTTCTTCTGCTCCTCCTATCGGGGATCAAACTCAGGACCTTGTGCTTGCAAGGCAGGCGCGGTACCACTGAGCTCAATCTCCAGCCCCTGAAGTTCTTATGAGACCCTAGAAGGTCTGTCCCTGGCTCTCCTTGCCCTCTTCTCCCCACTGCTGGCTCCACCCCAGACTCTGGCCTCTATGCCGTTCCCGAAAGTGCCAAGTACTCTTGCCTCAGTGACTGGGCATGTGCCATCCTCTCTGCCAGGCATGGCCTTCACCAGGACTGCTTTATGGCCCCTCCCCTCCTCCTCCATCCAAGGCTCTATTCAAATGCCACTTTCTCAGGGCTTTTCCCCAGTCACCCAATATAAAAAGAATCTCTGTCATTCTCCACTCTTTATTCTGAATTATTTTCCTTCCCTGGGCTTACTACCACATGAGCAGAGTGAGTTTTTTGTTTACTGTTTCCCCTGCCAGATCATTAGTAACAGAAGATGGACTTTTGTTTCCTCCTGTTCCCTAGCATCTACCACAGTATCTGGCAAATCAGAAGTACTCAGTGAGTATCTGCAGAATACAGAATGAGTGAAGAATGAGTAGACAGACATATTTAAGAGAAGCTGAGATCAGCACAGACATAAGTAGGACATGTCCAAGTAACCTCAAACAAGCAGAAACAGATGTCAAGCTGACCAGTGAATGCACTAAGGGCATAACTTAGAAGAATCAGGTGAGCTGTACATCTGTCAGAATGCATGTGCCCGTGTGTCTGTACCTGCATCTGAGCTCAGGTGTGTGCCTCAAGGAGTGTGTGTGTGTGTGTGTGCGCACATGCGTGGTGCTGAGGATCCAGCCCAGGGCCTTGTGCATGCTAGGCAAGTACTCTACCAAAGGCCACACTCCTAGGCCATGTGTGTGTTTTTCAGTTGTCTTGCATCTGTGCAAGTGAAGTGTGCACAATTGGAGGATGAATGTGTGTGGGCCTGTGCTGGATGAAGAGAGACCATGTCTGTTCCCAGCCGCTGGAATGCCAGTGATTCCTTCTCACACAGCCCCAGAGACTGGACCCTGGCCACAGCGAGAGCTGAGCCAACCAGCTGTTTTTGTGCTTCCCAGAAGAATTTGAGCATTTGTTTCCAACTAGGCAGGCTGCTCTTCTCAGGGCAGAAATTTGGGTCACTAACAATCCTGGCAAATGGTCTTTCTTAGATGTTATTTTGTAGTTTGTTTGGGGGAGGGTGGGACATGCAGCAGGGAAGGGGGAGCTAGGGACAGCACAAATCTCTGTGTAGTTGAGCAGTCCCAAACCCATCAGAATGCCAGAGCCAGGAAAATGTCAAGTTTTCACCGTAGAAATGCAGTCCTGGAAACACTGGGCTCCAGAAGTTTGTGCCTGAGACATGGTCCAGGCCAGCTACCACAGCTGAAGAGTTAGAGCTGTCTGCTCCATCTTCCCATACCAAGGTGGAGATGCTCAATTTCACCAAAGTGATGAGGTCCCTCATCTCTGAGGTCCTGACGATCTCAGTGCCTGGCTTGCCTCTGCTGCCTTCCTTCTTTTGCTACTCCCAGGGTTTTTTGTTTGTTTGTTTTGGTACCGGGGATCCAAGTCAGGACCTTGCGTTGGTGAGGTAGGCAGTGGAATACATCACTGAGCTAAATCCCCAGTCCTCCCAGTTCGTTTTCATATTCATTTTCTAAAAACTTGTTTTTTGTTTTGTTTTGGTTTGGTTTTTTGAGACAGGGTCTCACTATGTAGTTGAGACTGACCTGGAACTCACTATGTAGCCCAGGCTGGTCTCAAATTCACAGCGATCCTCCTGCCCCACCCTCCCAAGTGCTGGGATTACAGGCGTATGCCACCATGCCCAGCCTTAAAAACTTGTTTTTTGAAAGTCACCAAGGATAAAGCAGGACCTGTGAAACAGGGTTCACAATTTGGTTAATTTGAAATGCTTTTGACACATCTTTCATACGTCTGAAAGCACAAATACTTTTCCCTCAGGAAGCTGATGTTAGAAGCCTTCTATGTTCAAGTCCTTAACCATAGGCAAAGTGTCAGGTTCAGGGACTTCCTGACCCTGGCATAATTCTGACTCTCAGAGGCCTGAGCTCTTGATTCCTGACAATAACTTGGTCTCTTTTGCCTTTCAAGTATCATATTGGAGGAGGCCCTACTTTCTTTCCCAGGTGTCTGCCACTGACTTGGGGAGTGGAAACTTCACCTCTCTCTCTTTATTCTCCCAGCTCCTTGGGTTAAAAGTCCCACATAAAGCATAGAATCATAGCACCCAGGGCTTAAAAGACTTCCATAGTCCTCTCAGACAATATTTTTCAAATTGTGGCACACGGAATTCCAGGATTCTGCAGAGGGAGCTCAGATGCTGCCAAAAGGATTGGGTGCAAAGAGCTGGGCTCAGAGGTTTTGCTTCTTAATCCTTTTATATTATTATTATTATTATTATTATTATTATTATTATTATTATTATTATTGTTATTTTGAGATAGCGTCTCACTATGTAGTTGAAACTGACCTGGAACTCACTATGTAGCCCAAGCTGGTGTGGAACTCATAGTGATCCTCCGGCCTCAGCCTCCCGAGTGCTGGGATTACATATGCGTGCCACCATGCCTGGCCAAGATTTTTTTTTTTTTGGTACCGGGGATTGAACTCAGGTTCTTGTGCTTGCAAGGCAGGTGGCGGAACCACTGAACCAAATCCCAGCTTTAATCCTTTTATATGATGAGCTTGTATACAAAAATTCCTTAGAGTAAAGGCATTTGCTAGCCCAAAGTTTAAAAACCACTTATTATTTTTGTTGTTGCTGTTATTATTTTGCCATGCTGGATATTAAGCCCAGGGCCTCACATACTCTGGTCAAGCATTCTACCACTGAATGAGGTCGTAGATAAATGAGGGGCCCATAAACCTTCAGCCTCCTGAAAGCCACTTTTATAGTAAAATCTTTCCTTAGATTTCTAATTACCATCTTCCCCAAACTTTAGTTGGCTCAGTGCCCCCCAGCCTCCCTCTTTCTCTCTTTTTTTTTGAGCCAGGGTCTCATTATGCAGTTCAGGCTGCCCCTGAACTCACCATGTAGCCCAGGCTGGCCTCAAACTAGAGGCTATCCTCCTGCCTCAGCCACCTGAGTGCTGGGATTACAGGCGTGAACCACCACGCCCAGCTTCCCTGGTCTCTTCTGCCCCATCTCGGCCCCAGACAGGCTAGGCAGCCAAGGGAGGAAGCAGCACCTGGCTTCTTGCTCCCCGCTTGCATGGAGTTTTCACTGTGTGCCATTCCTCATTCCCTGACCAATTCCTTTGTCCCAGTTTCAGTCTCATTCTTAGGGTTTCTCTTCTCTTTGGGACTGAAACTATTTATCAAGTCAACAAAAATCTCTATACTATTCTAAGCAGCGCATATATTTTGTTAAAGTTTTTAATTTTTTCTTTATATTTTATTTGTTAGAGTTTTTTAAGGATATATGTCTTCTTGTTTCCAGGAGAATGTTAAACTTATTTTTGTTTTTGATATTTTATTATTTTTATAGCCAGGGCAGATATACTACATCTGGGGCAAGCATGGTAATAAATGAGTAAATGAATGAATCAATATGCTCTTTATTTTTCTTAGTCATTATTCCACTTCATTACCTGACTCAGAGGCCCAGGGGCAGGAAAAGAGCAAGAACTTGAGAATCTTTTCTGGGATATGGCGTCGATGTACAGGCGGTAATACTATACTAATACTAATACTAATACTAATACCATGTCAGGTCTGTTCTTAGCATTTTTGTATATATCAACTTACTTATCTTGACAATAGTTCCACACTGAAGATCGTATTAGTATATCTGCTCCAAGATGAAGGAACAGGTTCAGAGAAATAAAGTAGTTCGATTATGTATAGTTATAGTGCTTGGCACCTAGGAGAACCTCGCTGGGAGTTCATCCTGAAACATCCTATAGCCCCTCACAAAACAAACACAGTCCACATGTGCAAGTGAATCTCTTTCTGATTCTATTTCTTGTTGTTCTCATGATAACTCTCCCTGTGATCGTGGCTGGTCCCTCATGTATTCTACCCTCTCCTGCCTCTGCTTCTTGAAACTTAGCCTCTCCTTTAGGACCCTGCCCCAAGGCTCGGAAAGCCTCTGTTCCCTCAACAAGCTGGAAAGACCCTCTCTAATCTGTGCTCTCTCTCTTTATTCTCCCAGCTCCTTGGGTTAAAAGTCCCACATAAAGCATAGAATCATAGCACCCAGGGCTTAAAAGACTTCCATAGTCCTCTCAGACAATATTTTTCAAATTGTGGCACACGGAATTCCAGGATTCTGCAGAGGGAGCTCAGATGCTGCCAAAAGGATTGGGTGCAAAGAGCTGGGCTCAGAGGTTTTGCTTCTTAATCCTTTTATATTATTATTATTATTATTATTATTATTATTATTATTATTATTATTATTGTTATTTTGAGATAGCGTCTCACTATGTAGTTGAAACTGACCTGGAACTCACTATGTAGCCCAAGCTGGTGTGGAACTCATAGTGATCCTCCGGCCTCAGCCTCCCGAGTGCTGGGATTACATATGCGTGCCACCATGCCTGGCCAAGATTTTTTTTTTTTTGGTACCGGGGATTGAACTCAGGTTCTTGTGCTTGCAAGGCAGGTGGCGGAACCACTGAACCAAATCCCAGCTTTAATCCTTTTATATGATGAGCTTGTATACAAAAATTCCTTAGAGTAAAGGCATTTGCTAGCCCAAAGTTTAAAAACCACTTATTATTTTTGTTGTTGCTGTTATTATTTTGCCATGCTGGATATTAAGCCCAGGGCCTCACATACTCTGGTCAAGCATTCTACCACTGAATGAGGTCGTAGATAAATGAGGGGCCCATAAACCTTCAGCCTCCTGAAAGCCACTTTTATAGTAAAATCTTTCCTTAGATTTCTAATTACCATCTTCCCCAAACTTTAGTTGGCTCAGTGTCCCCCAGCCTTCCTCTTTCTCTCTTTTTTTTGAGCCAGGGTCTCATTATGCAGTTCAGGCTGCCCCTGAACTCACCATGTAGCCCAGGCTGGCCTCAAACTAGAGGCTATCCTCCTGCCTCAGCCACCTGAGTGCTGGGATTACAGGCGTGAACCACCACGCCCAGCTTCCCTGGTCTCTTCTGCCCCATCTCGGCCCCAGACAGGCTAGGCAGCCAAGGGAGGAAGCAGCACCTGGCTTCTTGCTCCCCGCTTGCGTGGAGTTTTCACTGTGTGCCATTCCTCATTCCCTGACCAATTCCTTTGTCCCAGTTTCAGTCTCATTCTTAGGGTTTCTCTTCTCTTTGGGACTGAAACTATTTATCAAGTCAACAAAAATCTCTATACTATTCTAAGCAGCGCATATATTTTGTTAAAGTTTTTAATTTTTTCTTTATATTTTATTTGTTAGAGTTTTTTAAGGATATATGTCTTCTTGTTTCCAGGAGAATGTTAAACTTATTTTTGTTTTTGATATTTTATTATTTTTATAGCCAGGGCAGATATACTACATCTGGGGCAAGCATGGTAATAAATGAGTAAATGAATGAATCAATATGCTCTTTATTTTTCTTAGTCATTATTCCACTTCATTACCTGACTCAGAGGCCCAGGGGCAGGAAAAGAGCAAGAACTTGAGAATCTTTTCTGGGATATGGCGTCGATGTACAGGCGGTAATACTATACTAATACTAATACTAATACTAATACCATGTCAGGTCTGTTCTTAGCATTTTTGTATATATCAACTTACTTATCTTGACAATAGTTCCACACTGAAGATCGTATTAGTATATCTGCTCCAAGATGAAGGAACAGGTTCAGAGAAATAAAGTAGTTCGATTATGTATAGTTATAGTGCTTGGCACCTAGGAGAACCTCGCTGGGAGTTCATCCTGAAACATCCTATAGCCCCTCACAAAACAAACACAGTCCACATGTGCAAGTGAATCTCTTTCTGATTCTATTTCTTGTTGTTCTCATGATAACACTCCCTGTGATCGTGGCTGGTCCCTCATGTATTCTACCCTCTCCTGCCTCTGCTTCTTGAAACTTAGCCTCTCCTTTAGGACGCTGCCCCAAGGCTAGGAAAGCCTCTGTTCCCTCAACAAGCTGGAAAGACCCTCTCTAATCTGTGCTCTCCAATCTGCCAGATCTGGGTGGTAGCTAGTACCACATTCTATGATATATCACTCACCATTCTGTGTGTGTGTGTGTGTGTGGGTGTGTGTGTGTGTGTGTGGGTGTGTGTGTGTCTGTCATGCACCTGGCTTCTGTTCTAAATTGCAAGCTTCCTGCAGGCAAAGCTTTGTTTCTGGGAATACCTTGCAAGGAACAGCACACAAGGAATGTCAGTGAAACAAGGAGAATGAATTGAATCTTACTGGGAATCACCAGAACAAGTAAGTACATGTATTAAAAAATAATTACCCTCCTCCCCTGCAAGTCCTTGGTTGGCTCTCCTGGGGACATAAGTCTGGGACAAATATCTGGCCTTTGACAAAGGTCTGGGATTCTGCCTGCAAGGTGGGGCCGCTTGGCCAATGGTACAGCAACATTCTCCAGGGACCTTGTGGTCCTCTTCACTTCGGGGACACTCCTCCCCCAGACAGTTCAACTCTGGTTCCCCCCACCCCACCCCACTGCTGATCCCAGAGCGTCTAGCCTCAGCAAAACTGAGGATTCAGGCTCAAGAGAGTTGAGTCGGGTATATGGGGAAACCGGAGCCCCTCACCCACTTCAGCCCTGACGTTCTGCCCTGCTTGTACCTCCAATATGACTCCCAGATAAGACAGGGTGGGATGAGGGGGATGTAGAGACTAAGGAGGAAAGGGAAGAGAGGTACCAGAGAGGACAGGAAAGACAGGCGGAAAAGAGGGTGTGTGGTGGAAGGCGACAGGAGGTGGCAGGGGCTCGAGCCCCGCCGCGCGGGACTCCCGGCCAGCACCAGGGAGGGCCCGGGTCTGAGTGGCGGAGGACAACTTCTGCC
>NW_022900925.1:14189017-14194836 GCF_012274545.1 Fukomys damarensis | reverse complement strand
GAGCCCCGGGAACCCAGAGAGGCCGGGAAGACCCTAGCGGGCAGCCAAACTCCCGGAGTTTAAAGGGGAGCCCGGGAAACCCCGCCGACGAGCTGGCGAGCGAAGGAGCCGCGACGGATCAGCACCACGGACAGCGCCGGGGCCCAAAGGCTGCGATCCGCTCCACCCCTCTGCCGCCCCGGGCGCAGCTAGGAGAGGCAGGGCCTGGGTCTGCCCAGGAAAGGGCTGAGGTGGGGGCGAGCTGGCCAGGGGCCTGGAAATCTGCCCCTTGTCTAGGCATCATCACAGCCGCCCCAGACTTCTTCCTGACTGTGTGACCTTGGGTGAATCACTTCACCGCTCGGCCCCAGTGGATAAGATACTCCAGTTCCCCCGCGCCTGAAGGGTCCAAGAACCAAGGGGAGATCCTTTCTAAGTTCCAGAACTTGTGCAAGGAGCTGGTGTTGATATGTTTCCTTGCACAAGGGAGGCTTCCAGAGTCCCACTGCTTGGCTTGTAATTCTGGTTCCACCCACATCTTCCTCCTTCTTGCGCTTTGATCTCCTTACCTGTAAAATGGGGATTATGATGGTCTGTGTAAATTCATAAGGTCTTTGGGTTGTCGTGAAAATTAAATGACTCAATGCATGTGAAGTGCTTCGGACAGTGCTGAGTGCTCATTAGGCAGTCTTGCCCACGATGGTAGAAGCCAAGGGATTAGGTGCTTTGTGTGAGTGGCAGGAGCCTCAAAGGTAGTGCATTTCCCTGTGAGTAGCACATTTCTATCCGTTTTAAGAGACTGGAGGAAGAGGCCGAAGGGGATTGAGATCAAAGTGTTGGTCTGAGTTTTCTCTCTCTAGTGCCAGCCAAATACCCCCTGACATTTTCTCCTGGGCCAAATTTCCAGAGAAGTCTTTTAGCTTTGTTTCCAGAGCCCAGAGAATGGGGAGACCAGGAATCTGCTTGTAAAGGCCTTGGGGGAGGGCCCTGGCAACTCACTGGCCTCATGGGCCTCCTGCTTCTCTCTAGAGCCCCTTTCCTCCTTACCTTCCCCAGTAAATTTTCGAGGTTTAACTGGACTTGGGTGTCAAGGAATAAGAGTTTTAGTTGCTCCTGGCTGATTCCAAGCCTCAGAGTCAAAGGAATGACTACCTTATGTGGCTTGAGAGGTGGTGGGGTTTGTATTCTGTTCAAATACCCCTCAGTCCCACTCTGTAGGAATTCTACCTTCTAGCTGCACTGTGGGTATCTTTTATTTGCTCTTCATCCTGTCTGAGAAAACTCTGGAGAGAACAGAAGGGCCAGCCCCATCCTGCTTCCTAGTTCCTTGCTGCTCTTCTTAAAGGACAGTGTCCTGGGGCTGTGCAACTTCCTGGCCCTGTGTCTGAAGATCTCCAACAGGGGTATGGGTTCTGATGAATCATCTATGTTCTCTCAATTTTATGAGATATCCATAAGAATGATGAAAGGTAGATTTTATATCCTCACAAGACAGGTGGTACGAGGATGCCTGAAATCCTGGGCTCTTATCCCAGCTTTGTCATGTACTAGCTGTGTAATTCTGAGCAAGTTGCAGCTTATCTGAGCTCTAATGCTTCCTCAGTATAAAGGGAAGAACAGCATGTACAGGGTCAGCAGGACCCTTGCAAAAGTGTCATGTGGTGCAAGTGAAGGCTGTGTGTGTGTGTGTGTGTGTGTGTGAATTATATATTATGATCAAGACTAAATGTGGGGGCTGGGGATTTAGCTCAGTAGTTCTACCACCTGCCTTGCAAGTGCAAGGGCCTGAGTTAGATCCTTGTTACAAAAAAAAAAAAAAAAAAAAACCTAAATGTGGGCTGGACCATGTTTGCACATGCTTATAATCCCAGCACAATGAAGCAGGAGGGTGGAGAATTCAACCCAGCCTGAGCAACTTAGTCATTTAGTCTTCAAAAAAAAAATATATATGTATGTATATATTGGTTGTTTTTTAAGACAGGGTCTCACTGTGTAGTTGAGACTGACCTGGAACTCACTATGTAGCCCAGGCTGGTCTCGAACTCACAGCGATCCTCCTACTTCAGCCTCCTGAGTGTTGGGATTACAGGCGTGTACCACCATGCCCAGCTATCTTAAATAAAATATTTTTTAAAAAGGGCTGGGGATGCAGCACAGTATGAAAGCCCTGGATTCAATCCCCAGTACTGCTCCCCTAAAAAATAAAAATTAAAAAATAAGATGTGTTTCTTTTTGATCTGTACCAAGATGGAAAATGAATTCTGGAACTCCGGTTTCTCATAGCTAAAGCATATAAATTCCAGACACCTGACTGAGCGATGACCTGGCTTGTTCACGGGGCGATCCAACTTTGCCATAGAAGTGCTTCTTGCAGAGTCTTGCTCCTGACCAAGCTCTTGGCTGGACATGAAACCCTCTAAGGCTGCCCTCAGGAAACTTGCAACATATTTGGCTGGAAAAACTTATGTGAAACAACAAATGACATGTACAAAGCACCCGAGGAACACCTGAAAGTGACGACCAGCAGAGCTGAGAGATCCACGTGTGAAGGCAGAACTGGGACCTGGATGTGATGATCAGGAGTCTTGGGGCTGTCTCCTTAATGAGGGTTAAAAATTAGTCTGCTAATACCTGAGTGACACTAACTGCACGCAGTGTAGCAGGTTGTGGGGAGAAATGCAATACTGGAGATGATGATGTCTGTGGTAGTAAGATGGTAATAACAAACATGAAGCACTTTGTGCCAGATGATTTGTTAAATGTTGTTTCAAAAATCTTCAGATCTTTTTGTGTGTGTATGTGTGTGTGCTTGCACATGCAGAAGCTTAAACCAAAGGTCTGAAGCATGCTGTTCAAGTGCTCTCCCACTGAGCCACCTTCCAGCCCTCTTCTATTTCAAAATTAAACTTGTAACAAAGTAGAAGTATATAAAAAGTCTACATCTTGCCGGGTGTGGTGGCACACGCCTGTAATCCCAGCACTCGGGAGGCTGAGGCAGGAGTATTGCTGTGAGTTCGAGACTAGCCTGAGCTACATAGTAAATTCCAGGTCAGTCTCAACTACATAGTGAGACCCTGTCTCAAAAAAAAAAAAAAAAAAGTCTACATCTTGCCTCAGAAGTAACCATTATTTCCAGTTGAGCACTTTATCCATGCAATCTCATGTAAACTCTGGTGAGTTCCAAATGGGCCCCAACCATACTGCTTCAAGCTGGCCCACGTACTTCTCCCTCTAGGGAAGGGGGCACAGGAGCTCACCTGACAGGTATCATTTAACAGATACTAAAGGGTCCAGTTGGCTGTGCCAGAAACCCTTCCATTGCAGGTTGTCTTGGGTTACTAGTTTCCTACATCTTTGGTAATTTGGTCATTTTCCCCTTTATTTTCTTCTAACTTTGTATTATCTTTGTTACCTATAATGCTCCATGTGTTGCCTTATACTTGGTATTATGATTTCTCCTATTGGAGAAATATTAGAATTATACTCAGGGAGGCTGGGACATACAGTAACAAAAATGTATCTATAACCCCACTGGCCTAATGCAGTAAAGTATTACTATCCTTGTGTATTATCTTCTAATATTTTCAAGTACATGATTTATACATGGCATGACTATCTGAATCTTTCCAAATATGCTGTATTTTGGGCTAGGGATTTAGCTCGGTGGTGCTGGCACCTGCTTCAAAAGCACAAGGTTCTGAGTTTCATCCCTGGTACCAAAAAAAAAAAAGCTGTATTTTAACTTTTTTCATGTTTCTGTATAGTCATCAGAATTACTGTAACCTCTTAAAGATGATCGACTATGTTGTTTTTTCTTTTATGTGCTTCAAATACAGTATTATTTTATAAAATTGTTTTAAAATTCTGATGAAGAAAATGAAGAGTCCATAATCTCATCATTGAGCTAATATATAAACATATTATCCACATATTTCTTTTTCTAAAATTTTCTTTCTTTCTTTTTTTGTACCAGGGTTTGATCTCAGGACCTTGCACTTGTGAGCCAGGCGCTGTGCAACTGAGCTAAATCTCTGGCCCTTTTTTTGTTTTTTTGTTCCAGGGATTGAACTCAGGACCTTGTTGCTTGCAAGGCAGGTGTGGTGCCACTGAACTAAATCCCTGGTCCCTAGGACATGCTCATACTTTAAAAAAACAAAAACCTGCAAAGTGTGGTGGTGTGAGCCTGTAATCCCAGTACTCTGGGTGGCTGAGGCAGGAAGATCACAAGTCTGAGCCCTGGGTGGGCAATTTAGTGATTTGATAAGACTCCCCAAATAAAAAAAGGCCTGGATATGTAGCTTAGTGCAAAAGCCCTGGGTTCAATCCACAGCATCATACACAGGTATGGAAGTTGAAAGGTAAGCTGCAACCCTACCATGTCTATATCTCTGACCCTGCTTTCCTTGCAGGATGCCTCTGTATTGTTCCTATCACTTTTTAGTTGAGACATAGTGGAAGCCTAGGTAGGGATCCATGAGGACCCTCAGGTTTTTATGCAATCATGCTATTTTTTTTATTTCCCAGGCTGGCCTTGAACTTCTGGGCTCAAGTGATCCTCCTGGTTCAACCACCCAGGTAGTTGGGATTGCAGGCACACACCACCACACCGTTTTGTAATCTTGGTTTTTATTAAATACTGGGGACGGCATGTAGGGACAGAGTGACAAAGATCAGTAAAGATTCCTTTGGAAGATGTTGTTGTTTTGGGGACAAGGTCTCACTAGGTAGTTCAAGCTGGCCTTGAACTCACTATGTAGCCCAGGTTGGCCTCAAATTCTCAGTGGTCTTCCTGCCTCAGTTTCCTCAGTGCTGGGATTCCAGGCCCACATGTCCTGCTCAACACAATTGTGTTTGCACACACCTGGGATCAAATCCATGCTAAGGAAATGGTAGGCAAACACACTCATCTCTATCCCCAGCCCAGTCCCCTTGAAATTTTTTCTGGTGCTCCTGGACATGAGCCCACAGGGTATAAAAAGAAGTTAAGTTCCCAGAATTTCAGACTGGGAGCTGGGTCTGTTCCTCTGTTTGCATTGTTTCACACTTGCAAAGAAGGTGGGTTCTTTGGACACTGAGGAAGGTAGATCAGGAGAGAACAAAGCAGAGTGGAGCAATCACTCATTTAGGAGCATTTCTAACTGAGCCCCTTTGTACCAGGCTTGGGATGCATGCGCAGAAGATGCTGCCTGGCAGGCTGGTCTCTGCTCTCACCCAGCAATGAGCAGATCAGAGTGGACTGGAGATTGAGTGCTGGGTGGAGCTGGTCCTAAGGTTGGGCAGTTTGCTAGGCCAACCTTATACAGCTTTTGCTTTGGGATTCTTTGAGACGTTGTCTTGCTGTATATCCCAGGCTGGGCTTTGACGGAACTGCATATCTTCCAGCCTCAGTCTTCCTGGGGCTGGGGTTTGGTTTTAGGCCTACGCATCAACCACATTCGGCAATGCCATGCTGTTTTAGTTACTGTTACTTTGCACTATGTTAGCATTTGCAGGGCTTTGATTTTAGGAGTTTAAAGTAGTTTAATTTTTTTTATGCAAAACTTTCTGTGTAGGTAGGACAAATGTTAGAAGGGGGTAAGGCGTTACTTTACAGGAGGGTTAAATGAATCGCTTTGTCCCTCAGCCAAATTTCCTTCTCAGTAGTATTTAGAGAGCTTGACGCCTTTCCCAGTGTTCAAAGAAACTGGCTTCTCTGGGCGGCTACACCGGAGCTAGGGAAGGATGCGTAGGGAGCAAGCGTCCCGCGCACATCTGTGGAGAAAAGCTGTGACCCAGCCCCAGTCTTCTCCAGAGGCGGGGCCGCGGCAGCTCCGGGGCTGACCGCCGTGCCCTCCGCACTG
>NW_022900925.1:14170272-14188842 GCF_012274545.1 Fukomys damarensis | reverse complement strand
GAAGCGCTGGCAGCTGGTGCGCTGGTGAGTGGAGACCCCAGGGCCGGCTTCCCAGGAGGAGCGAGGGCGCGGCCCAAAGTTTCTTCCCAAGCGGGAGGTTGCGGGCCGGGCTGATGGAGAGTTGCTGCTTGCCGGATGGAATCCTCCCTGCTTTGCGGCTCTCCAGAGAGCTGGGCGCTGGGACCCGCGATCTTGTCCTCGACGCCAGGCTTTGGAGGGGACCCTGTCCCTCTTCCACAGGCACACGGGCGGGACTGCCCTCTGGTTACCTCACCTCTGCGTTCCCATTTGTGCCACTGGAGGTGGGGGGGCCACTACCCCCCCCCTTTCTTCTGCCTCCCAGAGCGGCAGAGTCCATCCGGTTCCCAACTGCCCCACCCCTGTGTTCAAAGAGACGCCCAGCTCACCTACACAGGGATCCTGGGGTCTGCATTTGGGGATGAGGACTCCGAGGAGAGATCCAAGGAGGTAAATGCGAAGGGGAAGGGATCCCAGTGTTGGTGGGCAGTGGCCCCTTCCCCCGCCGCAGTCTGGCCCAGCAGGGGAAATCAGAGGCGCCGGTGTCAGGTTACGCGACTGCAGGCTGGAGGCTTCGCCGACGCTCCGCAGCAGTCACCGGGGCTGGTCCCGCACGCTGTCTGTGTCCTGTGTCCGACCTCTGCTTGGTGGGTCTCAGAGTGCCTGCTCAGCCCACCGAGGCCCAGGGAGGACCGCGAGATCCAAAGGAGAGTATCTGCGTCCAGCCCCACCCCATTCTAAATCTTCCCACCCACACCAGGGTCAGGGGCCATTTCTGAAGCAGCATTCCAGGAGCATCTCACCAGGTACATTCTGTAGTCAGAAGGCAAATGACGGCGATAATATCAGCCATCACAACAGTGTGGGCTTCCTAAGCACTTTCTGTGCCTCTGCAGTCGAAATCCTGATTGGACTCTGGCTTTGACTCAGTCACTGTTCAAAGTAACACTCAGGTTAAGGGTGTTATTAGCACCCTTATTTACAAATGAGGAAACAGAGGGTCGGAGAGGGAAAATGATTAGCCAAGATCACACCGCAAACGGGAGAGTCAGGTTTTGCTCAGGGGCTTAACTGTTCCTGTGCTTTGCTTCTTATTTCCTGTACTCTTCCTCACCCCAGACTAGCCACACATCCAAATTCAGATGGTCACAATCCTATCGGGTCAGAACTGGAGGGCTCAATGCATTTCCAAGTTTATTATTTAGCAGCAGAACCACCCCTCAAGTAAAAGCCCAATATATAAAATATATAAAAGTAGAACTAATCTGTTTAAATAATTGGGTAGGAGCAAGCAGTTATTCTTCCTCAGAGTGAGTCACCACTCCAGGACCCCAGGACTTTCCAGCTCCGCTCTCTTAAGTGGGCTAGGACTTGGCCACCTGCTCTGACTCACCCTGACCCTTGCCTCTAGCACAGTCCAGCTGGGTTGAATCTGGGGCTGGATCAGATGATGCAAGAATTGTTCTTAGTGCCCCGTTTGGGTTTTTGGATCATTTAGGTAAAAGCCCATCTTTCTGAGAAGATCCTGAAGATGTGAATTGAGGACCTGAGTGGTCAGTCAGCTTGAAAGAGAATACTTTCCTTTTCCTTTTCTCTCTATCTCTCTTTCTTTCTTCTTTTTTTTAGCCTGAGTCTCACTGTATAGTCCAGGCTGACCTTGAACTTGCTATGTAGCACAGGCTAACTGGAACTTAATGTCTTCCTGCCTCAATCTCCCAGACAGAGCTGTGACTATGTGTGCGCCACCATGCCTGGTTTACATTTTTTTTAAGTGCATATAAGTTATACAGAATAATGGGTGTTGGTTTGGCATATGGGTGCAAGTGGGTAACATTCTGTGATTCTTTGATTCTTTTCCCTCACTGTTCCTCTTCTCTGGCCCCCGTTCCTCTTCTCTAATAGTCTCCAGAAGGGAATACTTTTTTTTTTTTTTTCCTGGATTGAATCCAGAACCTTCACAGTGAGCTACATCTCCAACCCTTTTTCTTTCTAAGCTTGAATGTGTGGTCCACCTGCCTCAGCCTCCTAGAGTGCTGGGATTATAGGCATGTGCCAACATGCCTAGCAGAAAGGAATACTTTTGAGGATAAGAAACTCCTGTGAAGCCATGCTATACTCTAGACATGCTCAGCCTTGGTCCCTTACTCCTGGACTTCTCACTGAGGCAGTTTGCTTTCCCTCTGGATGAGTCAGGATTCTTTTACTTGTAAGTTGTAGAAATCATCTCAGTGGGGCTTGAGAGAAAAGGGAATTTTGTTGGCTCACAGAACTGAAAATTCCAGAAACTCTTCATGTTTTAGGTGCAACTGGATGTAAGTGCCAGAATAACGCCACCAAATAGCACGCTGGCCCCCACGCTTTTTCTCTGTCTGCTTTCCTCTGTTCCAGGTTTTTTTGCGTGTGTGTGTGTGCCAGGGATTGAACTTGGACCCTTGCACTTGGGAGACAGACCTTGGAACCAATGAGCCAAATCCCTGGCCAGCAGGTTTATTCCTTATAGAAAAAGAACGTCAAAACTAACCTCTTTCTCATTGTTAACTCTCAGAATGGCGTCTCATTGGCCTGACTTGGGTCACGTGGCCATGCTTGCGCCAATCACTGTTACCAAAATATGAAATTTTGATTGGCCACATCAGGTCACATGCCCACCCAGCCCGCCCAGGCGTTAGCTAGCTTCATCTAAAACTAGAATTTTGAGTGGGGAGAGAGCTGGGAATAGTTTTTTTTTTTTTTTGGTGGGGGGAGGATAGTTATTGAAGCAACAAAAATAACTGATGTTCATTTTTCCTTTTAGAGTGGCCATCTTCCTTTGAACTCTCTACAAAGTACTACAAACTAAATTAGAATTTGATCATAGTCATCGGATTATTATTAATATGTGAGATTTTTGGGGGGGTCATTCTTAGTATGCCTGAGGGCCAGTGCTGGGATCTGCTATTTCAAACTTGGGGGTTGGAGTCCAAGATAAGGAGCTCGTGGAGAAGAGCAGATAGTGTGTATGGATACCTGAAAAGGAGCTCAGAGTGCTCTGTAAACTTCTTTTTTATTGATAGGAAGGTTTGGACCAAAATTTATTTACCCTGGTGGTTTTTTTTTCTCCTTTCCTTTATTATTTCTTTCCTTTTTTTGAGACAGGGTCTCACAAGATAGCCCAGGCTGGCTTCCAAATCACAATCCTCCTGCCTCAGCCACCCAAAGTGCAGGGATCACAAGTGCGTACCATCGTGTTCAGCTATCTTTTCTTTTTCTTTGTTTTAGTTTTTGAATTGAACTCAGGACCCTGTGTTTGCCAGGCAGGTGTAGTGCCACTGAGCTATATCTCCGACCCTCTTTTCTTTTTCTTGACAGTATTTTTTGCTATAGAAAAGTTTTAAATTTTGATGATGTCTATTTATTTTCTTCTAAGAGTTCTATCATTTTAACTCTTACATTTAGGTCTTTGCTCTTTTGGGATTAAATTTGGATTATGGTGTGTAAGAGGGGCCCAATTTCAGCTTTTGCATGTGGCAATCCCAATGTTCCTGAATTATTTATTAAGAAGACTTCTTTTCCCATCAAATTGTCTTGCTACTTTTGTTAGAAATCACTTTGCTTGATTGCTGTTTGAGAAAGGGAAGCTCTATTTTGAAGCTTTCTTTCTACAAGGAATAAACCCAGAACAGAGGAAGGAAGACAGGTAAAAAGAGCAGGGCACATTTCTGCACTCTTAATTGGATTCCACTGATAAGTGTATCTATCCTCATACCTGCACATTATCTTATTGAAGATAGTTGTACCTTGGACTGGGTACAACTGGGAAGTGTGAATTCTTCAACATTGTTCTCCTCTTTCATGAATATTTATTTTAAACTTTGCATTATAACACAAAAATACTTATTTTGTTGTTCACATTGTTCTAACTTTGCTCATTGGACATTCTTACAGGCGGTTATTATTTCCTCTTTTTTTTTGTACTGGGGATCGGACTCGGGTCCTTGTGTTTATGAGGCAGGTGGCGGAACCACTGAGCTAAATCTCTGCCCTGTTTCCTTTTAATATACTTTAACCATCATCCTTTTGTTTTTAACACTTTCTTACTTTCTGATTATCAGATGCTTCAGGTTTATCTTTGGTATTTTTCCTCTCCAATTCCAGAATCAGCCATTTCTCCAAGGAGCACTTTACATTGGAGAATGGCATGAGAAAGTAAGATTTGGGTGCTGCTTATATTATTACTCAGCTTTCCACCCTGATGACAAAATACCTGACCGTTCCACTTTAAAGGAGGAATGGTTTATTTTTGCAGGTTGCAAGACAGAAATATGTTCCTTCCTTCCTTCCTTCCTTCCTTCCTTCCTTCCTTCCTTCCTTCCTTCCTTCCTTCTTTCTTTCTTTCTTTTTTTTTTTTTTCTGGTACCAGGAATTGAATTTAGGACCTTGTGCTTTTCCAGGAAAGCGTGGCTCCACAGAGCTACATCCCCAGCCCCTTCATGTACCATATTTCTGTTATCATCTCCCAGTAGCTTATCAAATATGGACCTGTCAATTCACTGATGAAATTAGAACCCTTTATGACCCAATCACTTCTCAAAAGTCCTGTGCTGAACATTGCTGCACTAGGGACCATCCTTGAGCACATGGCTTTTGGGGGCATTTTCGGTCCAAACCATAACATTACTTATGCTTCATCCATTGTTTTTGTTTGTTTGTTTGTTTTTTGTTTTTTTGTATTGGGGATCGAACGTGGGGCCTTGCGCTTGTGAGGCAGGCGGCAGAACCACTGAATTAAATCCCTGGCCCTTCATCCATTGGTTTTAATGTTGGAAGTATTTTTCCAAATTTGTGTATGTGCCTGTGTATTTCTTGTTTATTTTTTGGTTTTTTGAGACAGGGTCTTTCTATGTAGTCCAGGCTGGTCTTGAATTCACTATGGAGCCCAGGCTCATCTTGAATGCATGACAATCCTCCTGACGCAGCCTCCCGAGTGCTAGGATTATAGGCATGCACTGTATGACTAGCTTCTGATGTATTTTAACACCTTCTGGAAAGGTAGGATTTTGGCAGGCAGAGATGGGGGTGGAAGAGGACACTGCAAGGTGGAGAAGACATGTGCCAGCTGGAGAGTGGAAGGTGTATTTAAAACAACAAAGTTGAGGAGATTGTGTAGGAAAGGAGCTTGAAACAGGGTTTGAAAGTAGTCAAGCAGGTGGCGATAGGACATGAAAGCCAAGCCAGAGAGTTAATATTTTGAAAAAAATAGGAATCATTTAATTTTTTTTTCTTTTGGTGACACTGGGCATGGAACCCAGGAACACTCTACCACTGAGCTATATCCCCAATCTGTTTTTTTTTTTATTTTGAGACAAGGACTCACTAAATTGTCCATGCTGGCCTCAAACTTGCCATCCTCCTGCCTCAGCCTCCCGAGTTCTGCGATTGCTGCTGTGTGTCACCCTGCCTGGCTGCCATCAGTGTTTTCCAAGCACTCTCAGAACTGGACATGGTAGTACCTGTCTGCAATCCCAGAACTCTGGATGGATATTGTGGGAGGACAAGCAAGCCCGGTGTGAGTTATTTGTTGACTTAGCCAGACCCTATCTCAATATGAAATAATAAAAAGAGGGCTGGGGCTGTAGCTCAGCGCAAAAGATATAGGTCGCCAGTACCACAAATTTTAAAATATATATGAAAAAATAGGGCCTGGGATTTAGCTCAGTGGCACCACACTTGCCTTACAAATGCAAGGTCCTGAGTTCAATCCCCAGTACCAAAAAAAAAAAAAAAATTTTTTTTTTGTTTACAAGTCATAGAAACCTGAGTCCAAACTGGCTAAAGCAAAGAGCTAACTGACAAGCCAAAACCAAAAAATGGAAGTAATTGGTTTATCTTACTGATTGTCCTGGGAGTGGTAGCTTCAGGTGTTGCTCAGCTATCTTCCAGGGTCTGCATTGGATCAGTGCCACCAGTTAAGTGACTCCTTGGAAGGACACCAGGGAAATTTTGCTTGACACTCACCTTGGCTGTTTGCTGCTTTTATTGTGTACTTTTTGGAAAAGGCTTTTTTGGCTTTTGGAGATCATACCCTGAAAAGAGCACTGCCCTGGGGAGGAATACTGACTCTGTCACTGAGGGGTTCTGTGACCTGGACCAAACTACTTCCCTGCTTGGGGAAGTCTGTTCTTCATCAAAGGGGAGCTTGTGCCTTCCTGACCTTCCCAGTGTTCACATGAAAACACAGATAAAGCCTGTAAAATATTGTCTTTTGGTCATGGGTTGCATTGTGCTGGGGATGCCGTCCTATCCCAGAACCCAGTGAATGTGTACCTGAGCAGCTGCACCTTTCCTCCTTTGTTTGTTTCCCAACAAAATGTCCCTGACTATGCCAGGCATCTTAGTCTGTTCAGACTGCTGTAACAAAATGCTATAGAGTGCATGCCTTTTTTTTTTTTTTTTAATGAGACAGGGTCTTGCTAAGAAGTTCAGGTTGTCCTTGAACACACTATGTAGTCCAGACTGGACTTGAACTCATGGCAGTCCTCCTGCCTCAGTCTCCCAAGTGCTGGGATTATAGGTATGCATGACCACGCCTAGCCCTGTTTTTCGTTTTTTGTTTTCCAATAGTGAGGATTGAAACCAGGGCCTTTGCTTTGAGCTATATCCATGGTCCTTTTTAAGTTTAAAAAAAAATTTTAGACTGTCCTACTAAATTTCCCAAGCTAGGCTTAAACTTGTGATCCTCCTGCTTCAGCCTCCCAGAGTGATGGGATTATAGGTATGTGCCACCATGCATAGTAGACTAGGTGGTTTATAAAACGCAGAAATGTATTTCTTACAGTTCTGGAGGCTGGAAAGTTCAAGATGAAAGCACCAGTAGATCTGGTATCTGGTGGACATAGCAATAGCATCCTCTTACTGTGTCCCTATGTGGTAGGAAGGGCTACCCAGCTCCCTGGAATCTCTTATAAAGTTGCTAATCCTGCTCAGAAGGGCTCAGCTCTTATGACTTAATCTCCTTCCATAAGAATGTATCTCCTAATACCATGACTTCAGGGTTGGGATCTCAACATATGAATTTGAGGAGTCTGGACACAAACATTCAACTAGTACAAAGCATTGGATCATTGACTTCACACAAGAACCTAGTTTTTGCTAGAGTTTCATTGGCTGATAAAGCTTAAAATGGTAGCCCTGAGCTGAGCACAGTGGCACATGCCTGTAATCCCAGCACTTAGGCAGGCTGAGACCGGAGGATCTGAAGTTCAAATCCCACGTGGGCAACTTAATGAGACCCTGTCTCAAAATTAAAGAAATAAATAAATAAAAAATTTAAAAGGCTGGGGATGTAGTTCAGTGGTAGATAGCCCCTGGGCTTACTCCCTACTACCAAAAAAGAAAAAAAAAAAAGAAAGTTAACCCTGTGCAGTATTTACCTTCCTTAAGTTCAGTGTGATGCAATTCAGCAGAGACACTGACTAAGTCAGTAGGTTGGATTCATTGGTGGAGTTGACCTGTGCTGGAGCAGTCCTGAGAGTGTGATTAGTTCTTGCTGTTGCTGCAGTGATTTTTTGCAGCAGGCTGTCTTGGAAGCCCAGAGGACTGTGAGGATTCCACAGGCATTTCAGAGCCAAATCCTGGCTGGTCTTTGCGCTCTAGTGGGGAGACAGACAGACACAGCAATAACTTAGTTATTGGAGAGAGATTACAACATTATGGTCAAGAATGCGCAATTACAATACTGATCAAGGTCAAGCAAAGTGCCTGAGGAATCACAGTGCTGACTTGGGATCTGGCCGGGAGGCTAGGGACAGGTGCCGAGGCAGTGTGGTTTGCACAGGAGGTGCAGAGTGGGCAAAGGCTTCAAGGTAAGAAGAGATAGAAGGACGTCTGGACCAGGAATACAGGGGTCTCTGTGTGTGAATGACGGAGGTGTGCAGTGGTGGGCAGGGCAGAACAGAACCAAGTGGAGAAGAACCAGCCATCTGAGGTGAAAGTGTGGATGATATTTCATCCACAGTGCGAGGCCGCTGACCTTCAGGGACAGGGGAGGAGCTGACAAGGTTTGTGTTGGGAAGTGGGGGCTGGTACAGCAGAGGGAGAGGGTGTGGCGGGTGGGGCAACTGGTCTGGAGGAAACTAGATGCGAGGAGCTGAAGGCCCGAGGAAGGCCTGGCCTCTGCTGTTTCCCGCATGTGTTCTCCTGGGCAAGTTCATTTCTCCCCAGATCCCTACTTCCTCTTCTGCAAAGTGGGTCGCTTACCTCCTCAGGGTGTGAAGTGAGGCTTAGGGAAGAGGACTGGTGGTGGTGGAGTTATCATCAGCATGGAAGGCAGGTGACTGGAGGGGGCTGAGACAAGGGTGGAAGAGGCGGGTACCCTTCAAGGTGGGTATTACTACTTTCCTCATCTCTGACAGATGAGGAATCTGGGATTCTTGACTGGGAGGGACTCCATCACCACAGCTGGAATCCAGATCAGAGTGCCCAAAGCCAGGGAACCGCTTTGCTGAGGGTTGGACAGACCCTCCCATCTGCACCTGGAAGGCCAAGTAGAATTCAGGATGGGCAGATGGGAGAGGGCTGGGGTGAGAAAGTCTTCATGGGGGCAGGGCTGAGTGGCGGTGGAGAGAGGCTTGGAGTGGCAGGTGGCCCCTTTGTAGGGGTCTTTGTGTGCTTGGTGGGGTCAAGGGCAGCCTCCGGTGTGGTCTGCCAGCCTCGGAGTAGCCCTGTGCCCATTCTGGGCCTTGTGTGTTTATCTATAAATAAAACTGTCAGATCAGATAAATGACTTCTGGGATTTTTTTTTCGGGCCCTAATCACTGAGGACTTTATGAAGACTTTAATGGGAGTTTATGAAGAGGTTTAAATTTTTTTAAAAATTCACTTTCTGAAAACATAGTTTTGTGGTCCACACTCAAAAGGGATCAGAGCAATCATAGTGCTTCCCAGCCACTCAGTTCCTCTCTTTGGAGACTGCCAGCTTATTAGTATGGTCAGCTTTCCTACGGAGATGGCAAGAGCATACCACTACTCAGGGTTGAATCTAAGCAGCCCAAAGGGAAGACAGGGAAATATCATTGAAATAGGATAGGATTAATAAGGGTGGGCTTCCTGCCAGCTTTTTGCCTTGTTTGCTATTGTTCTGGGAATTGAACCTAGGCTCTCACCCATGCTAGGCAGCATATCCTCAGCCATGGAGCCAATTTTTATTTTTATTTTTATTTTTATTTTTTTTTCTTTTTATTGAGGTTATTGGTACAATCTAGGTATACAATACAATTACATTCATCATTGGGATTCTGTACCTTTACATAATAGGTCTTGATTCTCATTTTTCCCCTTGTCCCTGCCCTCCCTTCACCCCCTCCTCCCCTCCCCATTTACAAACACTTTATTTCCATTTTTTCAGTTTCTCATATTTTTTTCCTCTCCCTTATTACCTTTCCCCCACCCTTCCCACTTTCCTTACACCTTTAGCCCTTTACTTCCTATTTCACATTATTAATTATCTCATTAGGATCCTGTGTACTATTATAGTTTTTCACACCAAAGAAACTATTTGGTATTTCAGTTAAAGAAATCTCTGTATGAACATTAAAAATAGGGAATCCTAAAATAAAACTAAAAAGCAAAGTAAAAGAGAAAAGGCAATGATGTAACATTAAAATAATCCTTAATTCTGGAGATGAAAATGGTCCCTGAACATATTTAAATTGCTTCTCGCTCTTATAGTCTTATTCTTTTTTTCATTATTTAGAGAATACTTTATTAGTTTCTGTAATCAAACCCATGCAGATATGACCTTACATATTTAGTATGATGTGTTACCCCTGTACACATGGAAAAAAAATAAAAATAAATTAACATTTCTAGACCAATATGGTTGTCCATTTCTGTACAATGCCAAGTCAACACAGTAAATTGGCAGCACCGTTAAAGTTTCCCAAAATTCAATTTATATATATATGTGTGTAATACTAGTATGTTATGCATCAATAGCAGCAACAGCTTTTCCAGGTTCTGCAGTCATCTGAACAAAATTATAGACATTCAGCACATTCCATTTAAAAAAAAAACACCAAAGAAAAGAATAATATCCAGACAACAGCAAAGTTCTGTTGCTGTTGTGGTACCTGGCACCATTTTTTCTGTTAGCCTCTTAATTATCATCTGGAAAGAGAACATTCTAGAGTAATATCATTAAATGTAGCTCTGATAAAGCACGGTCCTTACTATGTATCCTAAAGCAGGTACTAGATATTTTACATTCATAGAGGTATGATACAGTACTGTCCTACATCAATAATACTAGATTCAGTTTTGGTTTGAAATTTACTTTGCCTGCAAATGAGATTGCTACCCCTGTTTTTTTCTGGGCTCATGGAGACAATTTTTGAGTCAGGTTTTACAGGAGGGGAGTCATTTAAGGGCAAGAAGCAGGTAACAGGAGGATCACATCCCCAGCACAAGCCATGAGCTTCTTCCCTAAAGCTGTCCCCTTCTGGAACAAATGGCACCATAGCCAGCCACCTGCATAAATGGGAACTGAAGAACAACCTTGCTGCCTGGCTTCCCCCCACCCACTTCTACCCCAGTGCCAGATCCCGCCACATTACCTCCTTAGCTCACTTGCAATCCAATTTCTCTTCATCTCCAGCCCTCTCCTGCTGTCCAAACCATCCCATCTGGACCCCTTCTGAACCATCTAACCTGGCCACCCTGCCCTTCCCACCTGCAGCCTGGGTGATCTTCCTGAAATGCCGTCAGCTGGTGTGGTGGAGACTGAAGAGAGAAGGATGGAGCCAGTGCTCTGGTTTGGGAGTTCACCGGAGCAATGATAGCATTCTCCTCCCCAGCACTCTTGCCTTTTTTTGGATCCTCAAGGGCAGGTGCTGGAGCTTTGCCCAGCCGAGTCCCTTTGCTGGACACTTCTACCATGTCTCTTTTCGGTTAGACAGCCTTGGTCATAGGCGGAGTCTGGGCCACCCAAATTCATGGATTGAAATCTCAACCCCTCATGTCAGTGGGCTAGTGCCCTTATAAGATGAACTATGATTTCTCTCTGCCATGTGAGGATGCAGTGAGAAAATGGCCATCTGTAAATCAGGAAGATGCCCCTCCTTTGACACTGATACCTTGGTCTTGGCCATCTCTCCCCCAGAGCTAAGACAGAAGTAAGTTTCTGTCATTTAGGGCTGGTGATGTAGCTCAGTGGAGCCATGCCTGCCTGGTAAGTGCAAGGTCCTGAGTTTGATCCCTGGTATGGGAAAAATTTTTTTTCTGTCATTTAGGCCATCTAGGTCATGGTATTGCTACGGCTGCTTGAACTAAGACATTCCTTCTGGTCCTGAAAGAGCCCAGTTCCAGTAGTAACCCAGCACTCTGGCAAGTCACCTGTATTTCTCTGGTCAATAGTAGAGCAGCTATACAATTTTTTTCTCATGGCATTCTATACAGTGTGTGATTACACACACACACACACACACATACACACATACACACACATAGTGAAATTGGTGAACAATCACTTTCTTATGCTGACCTACCCAGAAAATGACTTTTATTACCTCTCCTTTTGCCAGAGTTTGTATATGTAGAGATAACCAAGTATGAATTTCTGCTTTACTTCCTTTTCACTTTAATTACACATACTGGTCTACATTTGATTTTTTTTCTCTCTCTCTCTCTCTTAACAACGCATCTCAGAGATCCTGCAAGGGAAGCACCCAGGAACATCTTTAAAACATTTCTTGTGCTGAACATGGTTTTACTGTGCAGATTATGCCCTAATTTACTTAACCAGTCCCCTACTGATAAGTGCTTGGGTCAGTCCCAGTCTCACACTTATGAACAATCCCACACATCACCTAGTCCACATGCTGGAGACTAGATACATCCTTCAAGGAGGGAATCACTGGGCTAAATGAGAAATTCGGTTGTTGTCAGGTCCTCCAGAGGGGTGTGCCCCATTGTAAGGGAGGAGTGTGCCTGCGGTTTTCTGGGGTTCTCTTTTTGGTGTTTCATTTTTTTGGGTTTTTTTGGAGAGTGCTTATAGTAATGATGTATTTGTTCATGTGACTATTGGATGGTTTCTCTGTCCACAGGACTGCAAGCTCCATGAGGGCAGAGACTCTTTTTTGCACATTATCACGGGTACTTGATAAATGTTGAATTAATGAATGGATTCATGGTTTTATCAGACTTTCCCTTTGCTTTTGTTTTTGAGACAGAGTCTCACTAGATAGTCCGGGCTGGTCTTGAACTCACTACTGTATGCAGTCCAGACTGGCCTTGAGTTCACTGTGATCCCCCTGCCTCTCTGCCTCCCAGGCACCGGGATCACAGGTGTGTGCCACCAAGGCCAGCTCAACCACCTCCCTTTGTGTTCATGTTGCCCAGCCCAGCTACCCTGATCCTTCTCTAGGGCAGCTGAGACCCTGTAAAGAGCCTTGAGCTTCTGGACGACCTCATCCTGCTTGCTCCAGAGCCCCACTCCAGGGCAGCACGTCTGCTGTGAGATCAAGGAGTCCAGTGGCTTAGCCCTGTAAGGGGGCTTGCAGAATTAACTCTTGTCTGGTGCTTGAAGCCCCTGCCTGCCCTCTGCTTACATGCGCCCACTGACAGGGAACTCACTCCTTCTGAGTAACTCCTTTCAACTTCAGACAACTAACTTTTAAATCACTTTTCTGTCTGTTGAGTTGAAATGTGCTCCCTGTGGCTGCCTCCTGTCCAGGGCATTTTAATGTGGCCATCTACTAACCAAGCAGTGGGTGGGGATATTTGGAAACAGGTGTCCCTTGGCTATTGATCTCCAGCAGGTGGGTCCCATAGGAACTCCACACAGCCCCACTCTGTCCTCACTTCCTCCTCTCCTTCCCACAGGTACGTGCAGGAAGGGCGGTTCCGAATTGAGGAGAGGACGCTCACAGCCTTTCAGTGGCTCTATAGCCCACAGCAGCACCGCATCCTCAGCCGCGTGGACCTTGAGTCCCCCTCCAGGTAAAGAGACTGTCTGCACTGCCCCCACTCTTTGGCCTGGGTTGGACCCCCTCCCCTCCAGCGGGTGCTTACACAGCCAGCCCACACTGGTTTGTGCACCCACAGTGAGAAAGTTTGGTATCGTGATGGAGAAAGGCTCCCTGGTCCCGGAAAGATTTCATCAGCCTGTGCATTTGTTCAGCCTGGAGTGCACTGAGTGGGTGGAGGCAGCTCACTGCCTCTGCTTTCTCCTCTGTAAAGCAGGTATGAACATGTGTTCCCTGCCTTCCATTGGGAGATCATGACTCTTCAGTGAATGGTGCCTGAAGAGATTTCTTTTCAGTACTGGGGATTGAACCTCGGGGCAGGAACACTCTGCCACTGAGTCCCACCCCACCCCTCCAGTCCTGTTTTATTTTGAGACAAGGTCTCCCTAAGTTGCCCAAACTGTCCTTGACCTTGCAATCTTCCTGCCTCAGCCTCCTGAGTATTTGGGATTGCAGAATGTTCATCACTTTACTCAGGTAGCCAGTTCCTCTTCAAGAGGGAGGATGGTTAGTCAAATTGTTGGACAGCTGTCAGTAGGACTTGGGTGGAGCCAATGTACTTTCTTTCTTTGTCTCCTCCTCCACGCCAGAGAATCCAACTCAGATCCTGAGTCTAGGTGAGGGGCTGGGAGATCGAGGAGGCAAGAGATTTAGGTTCTGGCTCCCAGACCCCTGCCTTCTCTTCCCACACCACTGTGGACAGGTGTGACCGGCATTAATGGTCTTGACAGAGGCATCCTGGGTAATCTGCTATTGCCATCCCCCCTTCCCAAGGTCCCTACCAGACCTGACTGTGGTCTGACTGCTCTAATTCTGTCTGTCTTCGTTACTTTCCTTGTAGCTGAGACACCCATCAGTTAAAGGAGCTAAGATTTATTTTGGCTCACAGTTTGTAGAGGTCTTAGTCCATAGTTGGCAGGGCAGCATGGCGAAGGGGCATGGCAGAGGAGAAGAAGCTCATGGCGTGGCAGCAGGAAGCAGACAGGGAGAGAAAGAGAGGGTGATGGAGAAAGGGAGAGAAAAGGAGAGGGGAAATATTAAGGGAGAAGTGGGGAAAGGATAGATCAGGCCAGGCCCTCAGTGACCCACTTCTTCCAAGCAGACTTCATCTCTGAAATCACATTTAGCTATAAACGCAGCAGTGGACTAACCCATTGATGAGTATCACGCCCCCATGATGTAGTCACTGCCCAAAACGATATCCATGAGTGCATGAGGCTTTGGGGGGACATCTACATATAAACCCTAACACTCATCATCAAAACCTCTTTATAGAAACTTCTAGCTTTTTTTTTTTTGGTGGTGCTGGGGATTGAACCCAGAGCCTCACACATGCTAGGCAAGTTCTTAACCCCTGAGCTATGTCCCCAGGTCCCATAGCACCTTCTGAATTGGCAGAACCATCACAGCAGAGAATGAAAAAGTCTTCCTTTGCGAGAGTGGTTGTCTCAAAGAAGAAGGAGAGGGATTGACTTGGAGGCACACACTTTTACTGCTGCTCCCCAAACTGCCCCAAGAAAAAGACTTAGCAGTGAAGGGACATCTCACCTCTCCTGGCATCGGCCAGGAATCCTTTACAGCTGAGCACAACATATCTGCTCTCTCTTATTGACATTTTCGGAAGGTATATGGAGCAGTAAGGTGACAGCTACCTCGCACCTGGTTCCGATCAATGAAGAAGAATCAATTGAATGAAGATGTGCAAGGGACAAAAAGCCAGGGAGAAGTGACTCAGGTCACCTGGAGATTCTTGGTATTTACTGCGATGCCCCAGACTCCACAGAGTAGATTTCAAATAATGTAGAAAAACGACAGAAAAAAAAAAAAAAAACCCATGAACTTGAGGCCCGAGCATGGGAAAGTAGGCAAAAAATGAAATTCCAAGTGACTGCTTGCAGGGAAAGAGAAAAGGCTGTGTGGCTGCTCTGGGAGTGGGTGAGGTGAGAAGGTAAAGGGGGCACTATCTTTAATTTAATTTATTTATTTGGTACCGGGGATCGAACTCAGGACCTTGTGCTTGCAAGGCAGGCTGCGGTACCACTGAGCTAAATCCCTGTCCTCTTCCTTCCTTCCTTCCCTCTGTCCCTTCCTCCCTCCCTCCCTTCCTTTCTCTCTCTCTCTCTCTCCTCTTGGCAGGCAGCAGCACCACTGATTTAAATCCCTGGGCTCTTTCTTTCCCTCTCTCCCCCACCCTCTTTCTTTTTTTCTACCAGGGATCGAACTCAGGACCTTGCGTTTATGAGGCAGGAAGCGGAACCACTGAGCTAAATCCCTGGCCCATTTATTCAGTTGTTTATTTTGCCACTATCTGATTTAGTGCAGGCCACCTGCAAAGCCCTGCTTCATGCCAGTTGCCACCTGACTCAAGGCAGCTTGTCTTGCTTTCTTCCTTTTCCTTCAAAGCTCTTACCACTGCTGGTGATTCTCTTTCTGGTCTATTTATTCATTATCTGTGTTCCCTGATGGATTGTAAACTACCCAGGGCAGGGACTTGTCCATCTTGTTCCTGTGCCCTAGCACAGATTTTGGCCCAAGGAAGGAACTCATTAAGTAGCCGCCAAATGAACGATACATTAACCTAATGCTGGCTCTGAACTTTCAGGCAAGCTGGTAGGAGACACGCCTGCAGATTGAGGTGGGTGCTCCAAAACTACTCCAGTAGTAGCAAGGCAACAGGGGAAGGGTGAGACCTTTTGTCCACACAGGTGGTCAGAGGCTAACGGAGATGCTGTGTTTTTTTGAGCCAGAGAACAAGAGTGACTTTTATAGTCTTGGAGCCAAACTGAGTTCTTGGAGTAGGAAAGCAGTCATAAAGCAGGATGGAACTAGGATAGAAATAACTTTACATTTCATCCTTTGGAAGTTTGCATCCCAGGGGACTTGAGGAGGACTCAGTCTGCCATAGCTTAGCAACTACTAATTTTTATGATGGAGCAGTAACTTTTTTAGTGCCTGTTATGTCACATTGTAAATGCTTTGGGGGATAAATTGGTTTAATCTTCATAATAATACTATGATGTAGGTACCATTGTTTCCCCTATTTTTCAGATGATGAAACAGACACAGAGGTAAGTGACAGCGAGAAGTGGCAGTGTTTGCAACCACTATTCACACTGGCTCTCAGAGAACCAAGCATGTACCAAGGGTGGGAGACAGGGAAGATAATTTCTGCCTCTACAGAGAGGGAGAAGGCGCCATCTATAAACCATTACCAGCATCAGTCCTGGTTGAGTTTCAGAGCCTGTTAGTAAAGTGTTGGTTTGGAAAAGGTGGGTGGTTGTGAGCATAGAGTGGTTCACTGAAAACCTATTTTGTCAGGGGAGGCTCATTTGCTTTTCAATTTTAATGTTCTAAACTAGAAATTGTGTGTGTGTTTGTGTGTGTGTGTGTGCACATGTGTGTGTGTGTGTGTGTGTGTGTGTGTAGCAGGAGATAGTTGTTTTTCTTCCTATCTCTTCCAGGTGACACATGGGAATGTGAGCTGGGGGATGGCACAGCTAGGGAGATTGAGTGGGTTACTGTTAGCTGAGCCCTGCTCAACATGTTTATTGGTACCTTGGGAATCATAAGGATTGCATGCTGGTGATAGTGCTGATGTTAGGAACTGGGGCATTATCCCTGCAGGGAAGATGGTGGAATTGGGATCCAAAATGCCTTGGAAGCTGGATTCCAGGTCAGAGTCTAGTGCAGTACCCTCTACCCTATCTGAGGTTTTGCTTTCCACAGTTTTGGTTACTCACAGGAATACACGGTCTGAGAATACTACAGGAAAATTTTCAGAAATAAACAATTGTGTGCTATTCTGAGCAGCCTAATGAAACCTCTTCCAGTTTTGTCCTCCTGGGATATGACTTATTCCTTTGCCCAATGTATCCACACTGTATATGCCACCTGCCTGTTAGTCACTTAGTATGGTAGCTCTGCTGTTTATGTGATCTATTGTTTTGGTAGCATAGTGCTTGTGTTCCAGTGACTCTTATTTTACTTAATAACGGCCTCAAAGTACCAAAGTCACAACGCTAGCAATTTGGATATGCCAAAGAGAAGCAGTAAAATGCTTCTTTTAAGTGAAGAGATTCAAGTTCCCTTCAAAGGTATCCCCGGAGGAATAAGGGGCACTACTGTGGATACAATTTAACAAACACAAAGCGGAAATCAATGTTGGTCTCTAATCCTACCTGCATCTAGGCAGCGGGGCCAGAGAATCAGCTGCCTCAGGGGTTTGGGTATGATGACCCCCTCTTTCCCTCCCTTCTTTCCTTCTCCCCTCTCTCCTTCTCCAGGGTCTCATTATGTCGTTCAGGCTGGCCTTGAAACTCATGGCCATCTCCTGCCTCAGCATCTCGAGTGCTTGGGTTACAAGTGTGTGCCACCGTGTGTGGTGATGGCCCTATACTCAGGTGCTTACCCCCAACAACAACAACAACAACAACAAACCTCTTGCATCATGGAGTTGAAGTGCTCAGGGAGGGTCCAGAGTGGGGAGAGGGAAGGTCCTATTGCTCCTAGGCTTAGTCTCAAGACAAGGACTCCTTTGTCTGTATATTCAGCGGGCAGTGACTGAGTGCCTTTGAGTGGCTGGTCAGTTTGTATTTCAGGGTCAGGCTGCTGAAAGAACTCAGACTTTACGCTGCCCACCTCTGCCAGTCTGCATCCCTTCCGTTTCTCCCCCCTTCCCCTCCGCCTCCCTCCTTGCTTCCACTGTTGCCCACTGAATCCCTCCTCTGGGTCAGGCTCTGGGCTCACAGTGGTCCTCAAGGCAGAGGAGGGTGGGAGAGGCGATCAGCATGTAAACACTGAGACAAGAGAGTTTCCCAAGATGATCAAATTGCTAAAGAAACTAAAACAGAGCATTGTGATAATGAGTGACCAGTGGGTGTGCGTGGACTTTGGAAGTGTGGACATCTGACCTGAGTCCTGCAGGGTCCAGAGGGGCAGTCCTGTGGAGAAGGAACTGGTGTGGGGCGTTGAACAGGGTGGGGCGCAAAGCACAGGACATAGGGTGTAAGGGTTTCCCGGCAGGGGGGACTGCAAGTGCAAGGCCTTAGATATGTTCTAGAAGCAAAAAGCCATTACGTCCAGCACAGAGTGAGGCCATGACCAACAAAGGGAGGAAAGTTTCTGGGCAATTAAGAGCTGTCTAGCACTTAGAGCTGCTTGAGGACTGTCCCCTGAGGGAGTGAGCTTTCCATTAGTGGGGGTGTGCGAGCCACAGTCAAGAGTCTGCCCTCCATGGAGGTTACAGAGGAGGAGTCAACCATCCCAAAAGTTGTCTAGAGGACCCTTCATCCCTTCAACCCCTTCAAGTTCAGGAGCATCCTTGGCTTGACAAGCTGGGGAGAGTATCTGTGAAGTGAGTGAACAAAACCTCCAGGCTGCCCGCTAAGACAGGGCAGTTTTCGGGGTTTCGCCGGGCCAGGAGCGTCCGTCCCCACCGCAACCCAGTACCTCCTCCCGGAGAGAGCCCCAGAGTGATTTCCTCCACAGACTCGGAACCCACGAATCTTTCCTTCCCCGGCGCCTCTGGTCCTACCCTCCAAGACCTTCTGGGGCA
>NW_022900925.1:14145917-14169745 GCF_012274545.1 Fukomys damarensis | reverse complement strand
GCTGAGCAAGCCCCGGCTGACTGTTGACGTTTCGTCCACTTCTGGAAGCGAGAAGGTCAGTGGCTCCGGGGCTGGGTTGCGACTCCATAGCCAGCCTGGATCACGGGAGTCCTGGGTGTGACTGAGCGCGGCGCTGGAGTCTGTGTTGTGGGTGTGAATGCGTGTGTTGCAAAGCGGCACCCAGCACCCATGGCTGTGGTGAGCTCCGTGCCGGACCCCACAGACTGGGTCGTGTTTGGGAGGTAGGGTGCCTGTCTTCAGAAATCCCTGACGGGTGGGGCGCTTCACTCACATCCTTGCGGAGGGGTGTGCGTGAGTGAGATGCTGGCCAGCTCCCGGCGCGTCTCTGGCGAAAGAAGCTGACCCAGACTGAGGTCAGACGTGGGTGTTTACAGGTGGCGGTGGAAGGGAAAGAAAGCCAGGAACTCCCGGAGGACGCTGCAGCTAAGTGGGGTGGGTTTATTTTTTTCCGGGAAGAGCATTATTCCCAGCCCAGGCTCGCTCCAACCTGTTCCTGCTGCAGGGAGAGGAGCTACGGTGTGTGTTTGGGGGGTGCAGGGGGACCTTGGGGCAGGCCAACCTCCAGCCTGATGCTCATTTCCAGAGGCCTTTGCTGGGTGAGTACTGCAGCTCTGGGTGGGGGTCCAGGACAGGAGTTCAGGGGGCCCCTGGAGTGCGTGTAGACTCCACGGTGGCTTTGCCAGTACCTGATGCTGTGTGTCTAGACCTGGGAGCTGGCTGAGGGTTACCCTTCTTAACAAGCCTGAAGGACATTTAGGTGCAAGTGTGATTTGACCTCTGAATTCAGGGATCTGTCTCTGCTAGGAGGGCCTCATTGGGAAATAATGGGGTTTCCTGGGCCAGCTAGCCCTGGACTTTTGTTTTCTTTCATGCCTTGTGACACTGGAGCATCTCTTGAGCCTCACAGGCCTCAGTTTCCTGTGGAGAAAGAGAAGGCCCTTGCCTCCTCTGCTCTTTCTGGCGCCAGAGGAGTAAACAGATTGCACAGCTGCCTGGGGCCTGGAGGCCAGCAGTGACTCAGGGCCTGTGAGGTCCTGGATGGGGATTTCCCTCAGGAAAGTCCCAGCTCATCTTTAGGACTTGGGCAGGAGTTGAGGGAAGCTGTACCTTCACCTATAAGCAAGGGTGCTGGGTTCCTGTGTCCAGGGGTGGTGACTTTCTGCTAGGTCCCCTTCTCAGCCTTCAAGAAACACCTTGCTTGTCAGATGCTGAGAAAGTGGAATGGGACTGGACTCAGGCCCTGGCTCTCTGTGGTTGATGCTACTGGGATGAAACAGCTGCTGAACTTGGGTCGGGCCAGTGCACATTCGGTGGGACCCCTGCTTAGCCTATGGAGCTGAGGTAGTTTGGCAGGAGGTGGCCTTAGTCCTAGAGAAGAGGATTCTCCTGTGGCAGGCACCTCACAGCCCTTCTCTGTCTCTTTCCTATCGCCCTGTCTGATCATGGTGGTGGTGAGGCTCATAATGACTTGAACGTGGAGGGAAAGGGGCCCTGGCAAGTGTTGAAGGCAGCATGGCAGTGGTTAGGCAAGAGCTTAACCTTTCTCTTGGTGATGCTCTGTTGTCACTCAGACTGGGGTGTGAGTCCCAGCTCCACTGCCCACTTTCCATGTGTCCTCATGTATTCGCTGGGAGAATGACTGGCATTGAGTGGTTTATTTGGCAAGGGTTCTTGGGAAGCAAAGGGTATGTAGGAGAGAAAGGGAAACAACACAAGGAGCCATTATTTTTATTACCCATTAGCGTGGCTCCCACTGGACAAGGGTGGTCGCATGGACACTGATTGCCATGTGCTTCCAGACTGCACACGTGTGAGTGTCAAGTGGCCTCCCGTGGGCATCCACAGCAGCTTCAAAGTAGGCCTGCATTGGCCATGTGAAGTGCTGTCGTGTTGCACCTGTAAGATGCTGCTCAGAGCCCACAGGGGCTAGTCACTGGGGAAGCGGGGCCGGGAGGGTTCGGAGTATGGCACACTGAGGTGTCCAACACACTGCATGACCTTGGGCAAGTTACCTGACTTCTCTGAACCTCAGCTTCCCTATCTGGGTGTTGTGAGTGTTAAAGATATTGTTGAGTTTTTGAACACAGCAAGGGGTAGGTGTTCAGGGAAGGGCTCTGTTCGTGGGGTGTTTCATGTAACTGGAAAGATAGCAGGTTTTGGTGGTGCAGACGTTCATTCCAGTGGAGGCGGAGACTGGATAAGATGACCTCTAAGGACCCCTTCTGGTTGTAGAATCCGGGGTTCAAGGGCCAGACTCATGATCTGGTGAGCTGCTCTTGGGCTTTGGCCTCCTCTATAGATCTGTTTCACAGCTGGTGAATTGGAGCCTGAGATGCCCTGTCCCTAATCTGTTCTCCCCCTGCAGGACACGGGACACAGGAGCCCAGCAGTGGGCAGTGGAGGATGAGGGCAGCAGGCAGCTCAGAAGTAGGTGCTTGAAGGAGGAGTGGAGGGAGAGTGGATGCTGGCGTTTGGAGCTGGCAGATGGTTGTAGGCATTGGCCTGGGCCACAGTCAGTGGGAAGGACAGGACAGAGGGGGTGGGGAGGGCTAGAGGAGATGCAGAGCAGAAAGATAGGAGAGTGGGCTGGCAGGAGGTGGCAAGGGTGATGGAGGAACCAGGGCCAAGGGACGCCAGACTAGAGGTGTCTGGTGGGGGGGTGGTAATGTGGCAGGAGGGGTGGCAAAGGAAGAAATGGTTGACAGTTAGGGAGTCCGAGGGCATAAGCTAGAACAGATGTCGTATTTTAGGGTTCAGCACCCACAGGCCTCCTCATTCCCCTTTTTCAAGGTGTCCACCTGCTCCTCCTGGGTCACCACCTGTTTTGACTGGGGAGGTGCCATCTGCAAATACTTAGGTCCTGTCAGGAGCAGCCATAGGGGAAGCATTGGATGTGCCTTAGCCAAAGCCTGTTGCCATGGTACCAGGTGGCCCTTGTCTCCCTGCTCTCTCCAATCTCTGAGCAGCATGTTGTCCCTCTGGGGGAGGTCATGCAGTAGGGAAGGTATCCAGGCAGTGAGCTCAGGCTGGCATTACAAAGGTCACTGTGTCCATCCCTTGCCCGCAGGCAAGGTCATACTTTATCAAGGTTGAGGAGATGCAGCTGCTGGTGTCTTGAAGTATAGCCATTTAAGCATTACTCTGACCTCGGCAGTTGGGGATGGCTTTTGGTCTTAGTAAGTTTAGTGAAAAATAAAAATAGCAATGCCACCCTACTATTCTACCCTCTTTTAAAGAAGACACTTTTTTTTGAGACAGGGTCTCACTATGTAGTGGAGACTAACCTGGAACTCGCTGTGTACCCCAGGCTGCTCTTGAGCTCACAGCAATACTCCTGCCTCAGCCTCCTGAGTGCTAGGATTACAGGCATGCACCACCACACCTGGCAAGAGGACACTTTTTTAAAGAGCAAGGTCTTACTATGTAGTTGAGGTTGGCCTTCAACTCAGGCTGACCTTTAACTCCTGATTCTATTCTCCTGCCTCAGCCTCCCAAGTGCTGGGTGCATACCATCATGCCCAGCTAAAGAGGGCATCTTATGGATGACACCGTTTGTTACCCACACCTATTTCAGTGCTTTGGTGTGTCTCCAGCAGGAAGTACTCCTCTTGTCTGATTGCATCCTTCCATGCTGCACATTGTGTGATTTTTGTTTTTGTTTTTCTCTGTTTGCCACTACTCTTCAGGGCTTCCAGATGGGGATAAGGGAATTCCTGTCCATCTGTTCACAATGTGAAGCAGTCAGAGGGGCTTCCAAGGCAGGCAGGTTGACAAGGCAAGAGATGGAGGTTGTGCTGAGCCCCTGGCCCTGTCCATCTTTGGCTCTGAATTTGGGTCTTATCTCAAGGCCAGATTGCCTCCCACCCCCTCCCCAAGTTCAAATCTAGGATTGCCAGACTCCTCTTGGATCATGCTGGGCCAGCTGGCTGGACCTTGCCAGGTCTGGGACAACAGATGGCAGCAGATGTTGGCACCTGGAGGGTGTTGGCAGGGCCAGGGCCCTGCTGATCAGGTGGCTGGAGGTGAGGGGGAGCAGGTACGGAGGGGCAGTTGGTCAGGCGGGCTGAAGTGTGCCTCTGCATACACACATCTGCTCTGGAGGCCTTGTTGTGGACTTGCTGTCTCTTCTTATCCACATGACTATGTGTGGTTCCTCTGAGCATGTCTCTGTGTGCTGTTGTGTAGTTTGTGGCTGAGTCTTTTGTTCTGGCTGTGAGAGTTGTCAGCTTGCTGGGTGCTCTCCAGGGTCCTGAAGGCTGTGCCAGTGCAGATGGCAAGCAACACTACCCCAGCAGGGTTCGTGGCCCCCTGAGGCTCTCCATCTTCTGCCACACCTGGTTCTGCCCCCTCTTCAGGCTTTCTTACCCTGTCCCCCACTCTGCTTTGAGGAAGCCACTTCTCTCTCTTGGGATGTGTGAGTGTCCGTGACCTTTAGAGTGGGGCCTGGGGAACAACAACCAGGCCAATCTCCAGGAGAGACTCCTGAATCTCTGGGGAGGATGGGCACAAGCCCTGGATTGAGGGGATGAGTCAGGGATGGCTGCAGGAGGTGGGCAGAAGCGGCCTGTGTGCCGGCTTCAGAAGAAGTGTGCATGCTGCTCCCACCCGCCTGACCCACCCTAATGGCCTGGGCACCAGTGCACAGGGGGAGTGCTCCCAGGCTCTGGCTCTGCATACTCTTCCCTTGGGAGGTAATTTTCTGACAGGAGGCTGAGTGGCCTCTGGGGCCTTGGGTACCCCATTGGGGGCCTTGACCTTAGCAGAACTTGAAGTGTAATCATTGATATTTACGCAGCTCTTTTTGGCCAGACCTCAGAAATAATAGAGAGCTTGGAATCCAGTACAGATATAATAAACACTTGATGAATGCATGAATTAATGATTAAAGATTGGTCTGACTCCAGGTCCAGCCCTAGTCTAGTTGATTCCTCTATGCTGTGCACAGTGGGGCTCACTGAAGAATATCCGGGGGCTCAGGCCCCAGAGCCAGATCACTTAATTCAAATTCTGGTTTTGCCCCTTTTTGGGTTATTGAGTGGTGTATAATGATCCACCAAGAAACTTATGGTTTAAAACAGTGGTGCTGTTTATTTTGCCCATGAATCTGCAGTTTGGACAGGGCTTAGTGGGGACAAGTTGTGTATTCTTTAACCAGAGTTATCTGGGTGGCTCAGAGCCTCTGAAAGCCTGGTTGCTCATGCCTGGCCCTTGATGCGAGCTGTTGGCTTGGGGTCTCCATTCCTCTTCCCTTGGCCTTCCCATGTGCTCTCCTGTGTGCTAAGATAGGCTTCCCCACAGCATGGTGGCTGGGCTAAGGGGCCAGTGTCCCAAGGAAGAAAGCCAGTGGAAGCCATTTCACTTCTTTTCACCTTCGCCTGTTGTGAGGCAGCATCACTTCTGTCAAACTCACAGACCCACACAGACCCACGTGGAGGAAACACAGACTCCTCTCTCAATGGAGAGGTGTCGATATCACAAGATACGAAGAGCATGTGGAATGGGTACTAGGGTATGGGTGGCCATCATTTTAAAATACACCCTGCTACAGCCAATTCCTAGGAGCATGACTTTGAGCAAATTACATAGTTTCTCTGTGCCCCAGTTTCCTCCTCTGTGTACCTCATCAGGCTGTTCCTTTACCAACAGGTACATCTTTGTCCATAGATCTGCCTAACCACAGGTAAGGCTTTGGTCTAGATTTTCAGCAGACTACAGGTCTGCCTCAGTTCCCCACCCATCGTCCTCTAGTCCAGGAGACATCCTGACTGTGTATGTGTGCAGAGCCCTCCCATGGGTGAGCACTCCACGAGAAAGGGGAAGAGAAAGGGAGAGAAAGGGGAAGTCGAACAGGAAAGGTCTTTTCTGTCTGTTTCCTGTCTTATTCCAAGTCAGCCCTTCTTCCTTCAAAGGGGCAAGGGACAAGTACTGATTGAGATGCCATAGAGCTAGGGCTCTAGCCAAACTTCTCTGGGCCTAAAGGGTGGGATGCCCCTCCACAGTGCCCCATCCTCTAGTGGCCCCATCTTTATCCAGGGAAATTAGGGTGAGTGAAGCATGAATATGCTGTGTGATAGCGGCAACCCTTCTATACAAGCGTCTGGAGGAGCTCCCTGCCTCTCCCGTACCTGATGCCTGCATCTACCTGAGTCTCTCTTCATCAGCCAGAGGCGTGATTCCTGGGTCCGGCTTGGCAGGCCTTTGGGAGGAACCTTAGCACTTACTTCTCCTGGCCCAGGTTGGGGCTGCTCTTTTTTTTGGAGACGGAGTCTCACTACATGGCCCAGGCTGGCCTTGAACTTGTGATGATTCTTCTACCTCAGCCTCCCAAGTGCTGGGATTATGGGTGTGTGCCACCACATCCCACAGGGCTGCTCCTCTGCTGGGCATTGGTAGGGGTCCCAGGGAGAGTTTTGGGCTTTGCTCCAGCCCAGCCTGGCAGTGTCATATCCAACAACACCTTCATCTAGGGCTCCTTCTACCGTGAGCCTCCCTACAAGAATACAGAAGGGTTCAAAGTAGGGGCTCTGAGTTTTAAATCTGCCACTGTCACTCACCAGCCCTGTGCTCTGAGGCGCCAGTTCCTCACCAGGGGAAAATACAGCTGTAGTAAGTGTTAAGTGAAATAAAAACTATTACCTTTCTGGTTCATGGGAGATTTTCAAGAAATGACTGAAATTATTACTACAGATGAAAAATCCAGGGCAGAGGGAGTTTAAATGGCATCCCACAGCCCAGTTAGTGTTAGAACTAGGGATGGGATCAGGGTGTTCTGACATCAGATAGTTTTGCTTATCTTTGTGTTGGGAAACACAAATTCCCACATCCTTCAGTCCCTTTTACCAGAGGGCAGTATGGCTGCTGATTTAAAAATAAAGGCAAGACTCCCCCTTGTCCTCTTTGCATCACCCACATTTGCCTGTAGAGGGCACTAGCGCCCACCTTCTGGCCCAGCCCGGTGAGAGACATACCCGGATGCTCTATAGTCAGGGAGGGTTGGGAGTGACCTACCTGAAAGTGGCTGAGCAGAGAGAGGTTGGGCAAGGAGCTGGCCATATGATCTGCAGTGAGTATTCTGTTCCACCAACCTCTAGTGCCCAAGCCTTCCTTTGGGCAACTAGGACCATCGACAATAATGCAAACATCTTCTATTTCATTTCAGTATTTCTTACAGAATCAGAATCATCTCGTTTCACCCTGGAATGATGGACCTAGAGCTTTAGCAGTCACATAGCAAACACTCTATTTATCTGTGCCAGGTGTGCTCTGACAGGTGACACGTATTAACTCCTTTTCCCTCCAACAGCCCCGCTGAAGGAGGTACTGTCATTGTCCCAACTTTGTAGATGGGGTGTCTAGGGCAAAGACAAGTTAAAAGCTTTGCCCAAGGTCACACCACTGGCAAGTGGCAGGGCTTGGGTTTGAATCCATGTTCTTTGAGCTCTGATGAGTTCTCATGCCCAGTACATTTGAAACACTGATTCATTGGTGCTGGGGATTGAACCTAGGGCCTCGCAGTGTTAACCACACACTCTGCCATTGAGCTACACCTCCAGTGCCCCAGCATCTTTGAGAACCTGCTTTATAACACCAGGCCTGTTTCCTTTCTTGTCTTATATGCTTCCTTTTATTTGCCATTATTTTGAAGAGTTTTTATCATTTTTTTCTAATTACAAAGTAAAGCTTCCTTATTTCAGAAAGCTTAGAAAATTAAAAGACCACAGAGAAGAAAAAGATCACGATCTCTAATCTCACCTCCTGAACGCTATGGCCTGGGTATGTGATTTTTTTAGCTTGTGTTTTTCACCCTGAAATTGGCTGTCAGTATTTTTCCATGCCATTGCATATACAGTAGTTCTGCAATTACTTTGAATTGGGTGATATGTGCTCTGCTGCTGGGACACAGTATAATTCTTTAGCCTACTCTCTAGGCGTGGATGTTTAGGTTATTCCCAGTGTTTCACAGTTTTGACAACAATGTGGTGGAAACCCAGGAAGTACATCTTTGAACACATCTCTGAGTTTTCCCTCTTGGGGTTGAGTGACTTGCAAGTGGAATTGCTAGGTCAAAGGGCATACATATTGAAAAACCCTTTTTAGGTTGGGGGCGTAGCTTAGTGGGCACTGTGCCTGCCTCACAAACTCAAGGTCCTGAGTTGGATCCCTGGTACCAAAACAACACCAACAAACGTTTTTATTGAGCATAACCTGCCTGCAGAGGAGTGTGCATATTGTAAGTGTCCAGGTGGATGAATTTCTGTAACTTGATAACATTCATACAAAATCAACACCCAGACTCAAAAACAGACCTCATGACTTGTATTCTGGAGGCCCCCTTGATGGTTTTTTTTTTTTTCCCTCCTCTTTTAGTTGGTTTTATTTTGAGATGAGATCTGTTTCCAAAGTTCACCTCTAACTTCTGAGCTCAAGTGGTCCTCCTGGCTCAGCCTGCTGGGTAGCTGGAACTATGGGTATGCACCACCAGCAGGCCTGGCTTGGCAGACACCTTTTTAAAGGATTCTGAATCATATTGTCAGATTTCTCCCAGCAAAGTCATATTCTCATCTCCTTTAAGTTATTTTTTTTAGGACTGAAACATAAACTCTAACCTTAAAAGCACAGCGGATGGCAGAACCATCTGGAAGTGGACAGTGGGCGACACTCGCCCTCACCGAGTGGAGACAGACTTCTTCTGGGGTAGAGGGTGGAGACCTGGGGCTGGGGTCAGTGACCGCTTTGAGCTTGAAACTTTGACTTTAGGATTTTAGAGAAGTAATGCTTTGTATGCTTTGTAGCTTCTTTTTAAAAGGGAGAGTAATCCATTTTTTAAAGTATTTTTTTCCTTCAAATTATAGTATGTTCATGGTTCTTTTTTTTTTTTTTTCTTTCTTTTTGGTACCAGGGATTGAACTCGGGTCCTTGTGCTTGCGAGGTTCATGGTTCTTAAAACAAAACAAAACAAAACAAAAGCAGCATAGAAGGACATACAGTGAAACACCCACTCCCTCCAGATCTGTGGTTCCAGTCCTGTTCTCTAGAGGCCTCCAGCCTTGGACAATTGCTTTTCAGAGACTGTCTATGGATCTATAATAATTCATATATTTGCTTAAACTGAAGGGAAATCTTATTATATGAGCTCTTCTATGTCTTTTTTTTCTTAATTTGAAATTTTAGGATATCTTTTTGTGCTAAATATATATGTTCAATATCATTTTTCCTGTGGCTCCATAATATTCTATTGTATGCTTGTTTCACAATGTAGCTGAACCCCAGATGTTGATAAAATAGGTCATTTCCTGTATTCGTTATTACAGACAATGCTGTTGTTAACATCTGTATATGTACATCTTGTCAACCTCTATGAGTTAATCCATGAAAATTTTCTAAAAACAAAATTGTAAGTGCAGAGATATGGGCTCTTAGATTTTCCTTCCTTTCTCCCTTCCCTTTTCCTTCCCTCCCTCCCTCCCTCCTTCCCTTCCTTCCTCCCCTCTTGCTTTCTTTCTGAGACAAGGTCTTGCTATATAGTCCAGGCTGTTCTTGAGCTCACTGTGTAGTCCAGACTGGCTTGAATTTGTAATCCCTTTGCCTCAGTCTACAGAGTGCTGGGATTTACTTAAGTTTTACATACATTGTATGAGCCACGGTTCTCACAGAAACAGAGCAAATAGGAGATGTATCTCTATCTTTGTCTCTCTTTATGTAAATGTGTAGAAAGAGATTTGTCATGAGGGCTGGGCTTGTGCAATTCTGGCTGTTGAGAAGTTCTAGGATCTGCCATCTGCCAAGTCAGAGACCCAGAAAGCTGGTGGTATTCTTCTAGTCCAAGTCGTGAGGCCTGAGCAGGAGAGGTGATGTAGAGGACAGAAGGAGATGGATGTCTCAACTCAAGCAGAGAGTGAATTTTCCCTTCCTTCATCTCTTCATCCTATTCAGGTCCTTAACAGATTGAACGATGCCTACCCACAGTGGTAAAGTTGATCTTAGCCTACCACTTCAAGTGGGAACCTCTTCCTGAAACACCATCACAGTCGCACCAGATAGCGTGTTTTACCAGCTTCCTAGGAAGCTCTTAGTCAGGTGGACACAGTCAAGTTCACATAAAATTAACCATAACTTAGATATTGCATACTTTGGGAGTTGCTAAGTTCACATAAAATTAACCATAACTTAGATATTGCATACTTTGGGAGTTGCTTGTTTCCTTATATCCTCATCAAGTTTTTTTTAAAAGACCTTTATTATCAGTAGGTAAAAGTGGAACCTTACGACTGCGATTTAAAATTTTTTAACTGTGGTAAAATTTGTTGCTTCTTCAGCCCATAGCGCTACCTTGCCAGTGACTCTCTTGACAACTGGCTGCACTTAGGAGATAAGAGGGACTTGTGCAATCATGGTGTGTCTGAGCCCGGCTCTTGGAACTTAGTTTTCACAAGCAACTATCTTGCAATTATTATTTTTTTCATAATCTTGCTGTTCAGAGCTTGTGCAATGGGAAATTCAGTCTGGCCCCCAAGAGGCACACAGGGAAGTGATCTGTGGGCTGGAAATTACTATGCAGATGCTAGGTGTTGCTTGATCTTGACTGTAAGGCATGGATTCCTATCTGATGTTCATGCTTTGCATGTCCACTGTGCCCTGTTTCTCTGGTGACCATAGTGTCCACTGTGCCCTGTTTCCCTGGAGATCAGAGTGTCCACTGAACCCCATTTCCCTGGAGATCAGTGTCTGTTTCTGTCTTCATCTTTATCCTCCCCTGACTTATGAAGGAAGTAGAGGCCAATCTGAGTCCTCCTTTGGTGAATGAATGGTGGACTGCAGCCTCAAAGGGCCTGCTCAGACTAGCACTGAGATGAGAGCCGAGCTGCACAAGGTTGCTTCTGATGCCATCTCGTGCTGTCGGGATGGGGCAGATTGAGGCTGGCTGATAAAGTGCCTGCTTTTTTAGGGGTCCGTGTGTCCTAAACTTCCTGCAGCTGCCTCATTTCTGAGTCTGGTGAAGAAGTTTGTCTCACCTTTCAGCTTTCACTAGTGACTGTGGGGTCTGAGCTGGCCCGAGCAGTGGAAACCACAGTGTCCCTTCTGTCCCTCCTGCCCCAGGGACCTGAAGACCCAATGGAAGTGCTGCAGTTGACAGGAGCCTGTGGCTCCTGCCTAGCTCAGAAGCTCATAGAGTGGTGGGGTCTCTGGAGCTTTGCCTTGGATTTGGGTCCTGGCTGGTCCTCCAGGAACCTACAGGCTCAGCCAGGGAAGCTGGGCCTTGTGACTTGTGACCCACAAAGTAGGCTCTGGGGATGAATGAAAAGAGCCTGTCTGGGCAGATGTTGGGAGGACTTGGCACATCTTTGGCACCACTTCATCATTGTTCTTTCTCTCCTTACTGTTGGGCCATTCTTTGCTTTCAGGGCCTTAAATTTTCTCATCTGCATAACAGGAATTGCATGAATTATGCATTTCTGTAGGTCCCAGAATGAGAGGGGAAGCTCTCACGAAGGAAGTGTCTAGCACTTACCCACGCAGATCATCATGTGGAGAACTGACCCAGCTCCGTTGCCATTGAGCTGGGTGAACTTACGGAGTTCCTCAGTCTCCCTGAGCCTCAGTGTCCCCATCTGTAATGTGAGGGTAACAGTGGTACTATCTCAGTGGCACACGTGTGGCTTCAATGAGCTAAGTGGTCAGATTGGTGCTGGCCCACGGTGGACTCACAGAAGCAGTGCTGCCCCAGGCTGTCTTGTTGCAGTAGCTGTGGCTTGTCCTTGCCTGGCTGCCGAGTCAGCGAGGTCTGGGAGGAAGCTGAGCTGAGTGTGGTAGGGGAAGGAGGCCTGGGCTGCCTCACAGAGAGCTTCCTTTTTCTAGTGGCTCGCAGTCCTTCCCAGAGAGCCCCTGGCCCCCTTGCTGCCACTCCCACAAAAAGACGAAGCAAGGGGTCAAAGTAAGTGGGGACAGACGATGATAGCGGCTCCCGTGGGTGTCTGGAGCCCTGCGCCAAGTGTTTCCATTCACTGAGAACCTTGTGAGGGCGGTGGCAGCCACCCCATACTACAGAGGAGAAAACCGAGGCTGAGATGCTTGGACAACTTGCTCGAGGTCACACAGCTTCAAAACTTTGGAGACTGAGAGCCAAGCAAGGCAGAGTGGGGGAGGCTTAGCACAGCTGTCACCCTCTCCACAGCTCATGGAGTGAGCAAAAAGCCACGTGGAACCTTCCTCCTCCCTCCCCAGAGTCTCACTCTGGGGGAAAGGGGCCTCTCCACGCTGGGTCCCTGTGGCATTGAGGGAGTCCAGGTTACCACTGCCCTTTGGCCAGCTGTCTGAATGTCCTTGTGATTGCCAATGTCCAGAATCCCAGGTGGCAGCAATCAGCCTCAGGGTGGCAGCAAGTGAGGGCTTGAAATGTATCTCCATTCTGGCCCTCAGGCTGCCTTTTTGGCTTTCAGATGTCTGGGCCTGGGCCTGAGTCCTCCCTGACTCTGGGAACCCTTGGTGTAGATGGCCTCATCCCAGAAGTGTTACCAAAGACTGGAGCCCTGGCTGAGAGCACCTGTCCGCCTCCTCTCCCTGTGTAGTAGGTGCGGGTGTGATGGGCAGTGCTCACACAGTGTCCACGTGGGTGGAGAGGTGTGGCCCGGCCTGGTGTGCCTGTAAGCACGCCTCGTTCTCTCACATAGGAAAATGCATCAGCTTGCACTCCAGAGACGGGCTGGCCGTCAGCTTCTCTACTTGATGGAATAGTCATTTGCAGAAGGGATTCACCCATGTGGTGTCCTCATGACACTGTCAGCTGTGTCTGGCTCACTCTGATGCTTCTGCACTGATGCAGCGCTTGGTGGGCTCTTCATCCTCACCTTCACTCTCTTCTTCTTGGACAGGACATTCTCAGTGGAGAAAGAGAGAGAAAGAAACAAACTGAGCTGATGCCGGCTTTAGAAAAAAAGAATGTGTTTTAGGTACCCAGGGATTGGACTGGCTTCCAGCATGGCTGGATCTGGGAGCTCATGTGATACCTTTAAAACTTTCTCATGTTCGCTGTCTGTTCATCCCACCTTCTTGTGGTTGGCTTCATTTTCCCGCCCTCTTTACAGCCCTGGACTTGTGTCCTGTGGTTTAGCAACAGTGGAAAGAGAGAAGGGACAACATCTGAGCATAGTCTTACTGGTGTGCTTAGGTCTTCTGAACCTGGGCCCGAGAGAGTGGATGCTTAGGTTGGCCTCGCCCAGTCAGGAATCATTCCTGCCTTGGGGTGAGCAGAATGCAGAAGTATTTCTCTCCTGTGTTTCTTTCCAGGGAGGCCTAAGGGAGATGGAGCAGGCAGGCACTGAGGTGTCCTCAGGACTGTCAGGCATCTTTTGTGTGGGGGATAGGTACAGTGAGGGAGAGATGCCCTGCTGGCTTTCAGCAGTGGATGTCCAGTGGGAAGCCTGTGCTTTGCAGTGCTGCAGACAGTAAACCTTGTGATGCTTCCTTTCCTGGAGAGCAGGAGGAGGTGCAGCCTCAACTGAAGACCTCTAGGCTGGGGCTCTGGAGAGCTGCTCTGGAGAACAGAGCTGGCGCCCACTCCAAAGCTGCTCCCCCAGCTCCTCCACTGTACCATTTGAACACCTGTAGTGTCCATCGCTTTGGGGGAGGTCAAGAAAATAGAAATCCTTTGTCCATGACATGGGGCTGTCCCCTGACATCTCAACCCAGAGCCTCTGATTACCGTACTGGCAGAGGTCTCAGGACACAGAAGAGGAGGTTGGTCAGAAAGAGGTCAATGGCAGCAGCTACAGCACCCTTTCTTCCCTCTCTCCACAGTTGGGGGCTGAGTGGGGGCCTCGTCCCAGTCAGTGCTGCCTGCCCTGTCGTCTGGGGTAATGTCTGTGCCATGTACACGTGTGTATGCACGTGTGAAGGCACCTCACAGGCGTGAGTGCAGTCTGAGTGTGCATGTGTGAGAGCACTGTCTGCATCTGTGCCCGTGCCTGTGTCTACGTGGGCATGTGTAAGTAGAGGAGAAGGGCGTGCATGTGAGTTGCAGGAGCCGCACTGTGTCAGGCGCCTGACGCGTATGTGAGCATGAGTGCGTCCATGTGTGCTTTTGCATCCTGGGCACATAGGTGCACATGTGCGTGCACACTTACGTGCCTGTGTGTGGCTGGACTGTCTGGGGTGTGCCACACCATGACGATGCAGCAGTCCAGGCTCCCCTCTAAGGCAGCCCCAGGGAGGGCCCCTCATCCTGGGCTTCCAGCCGAGTCTCTCCCTGCTTCCCGGGCATGGGTGTGAGAATCTGTTGGCCTTCTTTGGCTTTCGAGAACCGGGGCTGTGTGGTGCAATCTGCCAGCTGAACCCTTTCCGGAGCTGTGGGTTCCTCTGGGTGTGGGGAAGCTACCCTTTGTGACCTCCCTGGCTGCTTTGGTGCCTCCCGGAGGGCAGGACACACCTCCTGGCCGTTCAGCCGCACCCACAGGAAGCTTGGGTGAAGGGCAGGCGTGGAAGGAGGTGCCATGCCTGGCGGCCCGCCCTGCACTGTGGCTCTCCAGATTGCTGCTCCACAGCCCTCTTGCTAACAGCCCTGGGGACATCACCAGGTCTTGGTGTCCTGCGGCCACCACCATGTTTGGCAGAAAGCGCAGTGTCTCCTTTGGGGGCTTCGGATGGTGGGTAGCAGATGAAAGGGCATTGGAAGGGTTGGCAGTAAACCTGGAGGTGGAGCCTTGTTGAGTGTCTTTGCTGCCTATGAGGACAGAGGGGCTCAGGTTGTGCCAGAGACCTGAGTCTGAAGGGGGCCTTTTCAGATAGACATGGAGGATCTGGTGGCGTCATCAGAAATTGCAAACATCTCTTCACTGTCCCAGGGCACAATCTGCCAGGGATGCAGAGGTTGGAGGCAGCTGCCGGTGTGGGTGTGAGTATGACTGTGATTGGATGTGTGTCCTTGTGTCAGCATGCTCTAGTATATGTGCATGTCTGGCTGTGAGTATTTGTGAACACGTGTGTGTACGTGTGAAGGTGTGCGTGTGTAACTGCAGCCGCCAGTCTGCACGACCGTGTGTGAAGCATGTGCCTGGCTGGGTGGAGGTGACTTTGTGTGGGACCACATGTGCACTCCCTGTTTCTGGGCAGGTGCCTGCCTGCACCATGAGCTTGTGCCTCAGTGTGTGCTCCCGTCTGTGCTGTTGTTGTGACCCAGTGGGGCTGCAGAGAGGACCTCTGGTTGGCCTCCTTTCTGAGCGTGAGTTGTGAGGGAAAGAGGCAGGTCTGGCTTGAACACCTGTGTCTGCATACAGCCTCCTGTCTTGACTTCTGGGCATCCTTTGCCTCTAAACTTCTCTTAGGACAAAGGAGATGCTCTCTCCTTCCCTGGGGTCAGAAAGTCGGGAGACTGAGGTCAGTCTTATCTCTGCTTACCAGCTGCCGACACTTCTTAGCTGGGGAACAGAGCCCGGTGGTTTTTGTTATCAGTTTCCTTTCAGCTTCTGGGCCTGGGGAGTTGTCAAAGTAGAGGAGGGTGGGGGAGGGTGGCTGGGGTGTTTTGTGGGGGAAGATGGTGGGCCAAAGTGGGGTGGCTTGAAGAGCAAGGGAGGAGGGAGGCACAGGAGGCTAGGAAGGGATGGGCTCAGTTCTTTTGGCTACTTACTAGCTTCCATATGTGGGTAGCTTTTTATTTTGCTTCCCCCTCTTTGAAAGCCCTTTGCCGTCCATCCTCCAGCAGGAAGGGATTATGGCGCGCCATGTTTGGCAGATGGGACGGGAGGATGAGATGATATGGGGTGGTGCGGTGTGGCAGTGCTTGCTCAAAATTCTCCCTGGTCCGGAGTCAAGGGCAGCTGTCCTAATGGTGGCATCTGGGTTTGAATCACAGTCTGCCTCCTGCTCTGGAATGGAGTGTGAGGCTGGGTTGGGATCCCTGCATGGCAGGACCCAGGCAGGGGGACTGTCCCCCCCGCCACAACTCTCCGCGACTTGTGGAGCACACAGAGGACTGTTCTCAGAAAGCTCCTCTTGCAAGGCTCAGGTCTCAGTCTGCTCTTTCCCCCCCGTAGCAATGCCGTGCATTGAGCCCCGCTGCTCTAGTGTCCTGAGACAAAGCGCACCTGTGGTCTGAATTGGACCAGGCAAAGGGATGATAGTGTGGCCACTCAGGGCTGCCTTGGAAGCAAAGAGGAGGGTAGGGGAAGAGATCGTGTGTGTTCAAGCGTGTACTAACTGCAGTTCACCAGACTGGACTCCAGAAGGGCAAGGCTCTGTCTTATTCATCCGTCTCTTGGACACTTGGCCTGTCACGTGGCTCAGGTGATGCTTATTGGCTGTGAGGAGTTTTGCATGCAGCGGGCAGGGGGTGTCTAAGGGATGGTAGGGCCTTCTGGTTGGACTGTAAGACTGCAGAGTGGGTATCATCTGGGGATGTCTGTCAGCTGGGAAGGGATATCACAGATGGCTGGGGACTAAATCAGACACCTGGAGCCTTGGTCCCGCCAGTCAGTGAAGACAGTCTCTGGGGTAGTGTTTTTAAAACTCCCTTGGTTGCTGGGCTGGATAGCCATTGTTGTCAGGATGGACAAAGTGGTGGGAGTGTGTGGGATGGGCTGGGGAGGGAGGAGCCTGGCGACTTGGCTTTCTGAAAGGGCCAAGCCCAGCTCCTCCTCTGCTGCCCAAACCACAGGCCCTGCCTGCTGGAGGGCCATTCCCCCTTATGGGAACCTTGGTGGATAGACTGCTGGATGTCAGCTTGGGGCAGGGCTTGCTGGGGTCTGGGATTGATCAGACAGAGGCCAGGAGGACACACATGAGGGGTCCAGGGTATGGTGTTGGCTCCACCTTGACGTTGAGGAACTCCAATGGATCTCAGTTTCCCCATGTGGGAAACTCAGTGGGGTTTCTGCCTTCGCTACAGTAGAGGGCTGTTATATGAAGTAAAAGAGGCACCTTGAGAAAATGTAAGATGGAAGGACTTATTATTAGGGTGACAGATGAGTGGCTCTGGTTACAATGTTATGGCAGGATGTAGGGCTCTGATGCCTTGCGGATTGAATGGAAGAGAAGGGGCGTCTGCATCCCGAAGGAATGGGAGGCTCAGGTGAGACCCTTGGGGACCAGGAGTGGAAGCCCCAGAGAAGGGACCCACAGTGGGGTGTAGAGAAGAAACCGGCGTGGACATGGGAGGACACCTGGGGTGCAGCTTGGTTTGCTGTTGGAAATTAAGGTCAGAGGTTTCCGGGAGCTTTCTCAGAGGGAAAGGGTCCCGCCCCTAACTCAAGGCCCATGCTGACCTGTGCTGGTCAGATGTGTCCTCACCAGGTGGCCCTGGTGCCTCTCCTCTTCTTGCTGGCTCTGCAGTCTGTGATGGGAAACTGGAGGCCACACAGAGCCAGCTGGATGGGTGCCTGAAAGAATTTTCCAGGGTTTTGAGCATCCTGGAGGTGGTGGTGACTGTAGTGATGTGGACACTGGTGCTGGTGATACAGGTCATGATGGTGGCACTGATAATGATGACACAGGTGGGACATTGATAGTGATGGAAGACGGGTGACCCTGGGGTGACCCTGATGATAGTGTTGGTGACAGTGATGGTGGACACAACAGGAGATGGTGACAAGGATGGTGACACAGTGGTTATGACCCCTAAACCAGAGGACACTCCCACGGGGGGAGTGCTGCCCCCCTGCCTCTGGAGGGGGAGGACCTTCCCTTATAGCCGTAACGGCTGGCATCTGTGGCAATAAAAATAGAAGCTCACGGTGCTGCCTCCTCTGCCAGGAGGGCGGATGTGGACTAGTCGGAGGAGCAGCTGCTAGGACAGTCTGTGGCTAACGTGATCTTCCCTGTTCTGGGCTCCTTGCCTAGTGTAACCTGCCTTCTGGTTCTCTCTGGAGCCTGCTGTTGAGTTCTGTCCCAGGAGTGGGGTCTTCCGGTCTAATGGACAGGAGGACCCCTATGGCTAGAGTGCTGGTATCTTCCCAAAGCTGAAGTCCAGGAAATCTTGATGTGTCGTCTTCCTGCCAATGACGGGTGCAGCCGGGTTGCAGGATCTTCTTGTTGGGCAGTGGTAATAATGGGGGAGGATATGTACAAAATGCTTAAGACCCCTGGGTTGAGAGTCAGATACCTGGAGTGGGACAGGGCCTCTGATTTCACCCTTCTGAGTTGTTTCCCCATTTCTAAAATGGTAGAGCAATAATACCCATCTCATAGAGGTGTGGTGAGCCCAGCCATCTCAGAACTCTCCTCCCTTCTGGGGCTAGAGGAGAACTTGACCCTGTAGAGCTGCCATCCCCCGCAGGGGCTGCCAGGATGGAGGGATGGGCTGCCCAGAGACCCCTCCCCTCCAGGCGCTGAGTGGGAGCCTTTGGCACCGAACTGACTGAGGCCCTGGCTTTTCTCTTGGCAGGATCGACAAGACCATGCTGGCGAGTCTGAAGGTCAAGTAAGTAGTCGCTTCTTTTTCTCTAGAGGTCAGAGATGGCAGTAGGCTGGAGCTACCTCGGGGCCTGCGATCCTTCGATCCTTGTGGGGAACACAGTTGAGGATATCGCAGTGTCGGATTCCAGTATCAGTGTGCTTCCTGAACGGGGATTTTGATTCCTGGATGTCCGGGGAAAGGCAGAGGTGGGAATGGGAGCAGCAGGAACCCACATGTTAGGAATGAACATAGTGGGTGTCACTTTCAGGCCACAGACATAGCAGTAAGAAAAATAATTGTATTTTCTGTCACTTTAATGTGAAATTCCCATTCTATCAAGTGGTCTCCCTGACGTTTCTCATGATGCACAATTCTTTAACCTCACAGAACAACCTGGAGGGTGTGTGTGGGATCAGCTGGTCCTGAGTCATTTGTTACCAGACCCAAGTCACCGTTGTCAGTGTGGCCTCAGGGCTCTTCTGTGCCCGAGGTCTTGGGGCCTGGGAGCTGTCTGTCTAGGTTGCCATGTGTCCAATGGTCTGTCTAGGGAAGCCCTCACCAGGCATATCTCTCCGAGGCCTCTGCCGTCCCTACCCTCTCCAGCTTTATTCCTCATCCATTTAGGTTTCTAGCAGGCCGTTTTGTCTACATCCCGATTCTCTTTCTCTTTGGAGACTTAACCAAATTTTTAAAAACTTCCATTTACATCTTTCCCTTGTGGAGAACTTATTACTACCTGCTCCATCTCAGTGAACTGGAAAGGAGGGAATCAGCATTGGTCACTGGCTCAAAATAGTCTTCTACCAAAGTAAGTGAATTCGCTCGTGCCTAAAAGTTCCTCCAGGGGCTGAGGTGTAGCACAGTGGCAGAGTGCGTGCCTAGCATGTCCGAGGCCTTGGATCAACCCCTGCCCCATCTCAAAAAAAGGTTTTCCATTAAGTTACCAGCATGGACTGTGTCTCCCCTGGTTATAGGTCTCTGGGCAAGGCACAGCCAGTCTTGAGAGTTGTCCTATAAGGGGCTCAAAATAAGAGGCATACAGGCCAGGGATTTAGCTCAGTGGTGCTGCTGCCTGCCTCACAAGAGCAAGGTCCCAAGTTTGATCCCCAGTACCAAAGAGAAAAAAAGTGGGGGGCTTCCCACTCTGGTATGTTTTTCTTGGAACGGTGAGAGTGAGCAGCTAGCACTACTAGGATGGAAAACAAAATGTTTCTTCTCTTTGAGAGCTTTCAGCTTTCAGCTTTCAGGGGTGCTATGGAGGAGTCCAGGAAGGCTTCCGGGAGGAGGTGTCTTCTAAAGCACCTCTTCAAGCTACAGCAGGACAGTGGGCCCCTGTGCCTGGGTTGGAGTGGTGTGTGCATCATCACAGCCCAGATTCAGGGTAAGTGCCCGGGGCGAGACACTGGACTTCTCTGGGCTTCTGTTTCAGTATCCTTTGTCTAATGGGCACAATGTCTGGTCTTCCAAGAGCTTTCAGAGTGTATCTGCATATTGAATGAGACGTAAAGCATGAAGCAGAGTTGCTAAGGGATTCAGAGTGAGAGAAGTGTTTCTTTTGGGTCTATCTTGGAACATCTAATTCAAACGCAGAAGCATTTATCGAGGGCCTGTTTGTTTTAACTGGTGAATATATTTGTAACTCAGAAGAGACATAGGTACAGGGCACAGTGAGAGGTTGGGGGCCTGTGAACATTGGGGCCCCAGTGGGGACTTTCTGAATCTGGGGGACAGTCTGAGGGCTCAGATATTGGGGAGATAGTACCTAGATTTTAGTTAGGGACAAGTTGTCATTTTAAGATTCTTTTTATTATAAGAAACATAAACGTGATATAATTTGTTCAGAAAAGATGGAATATTTGGAAAAGATCACAGGATGCCCCCGCGAACTGAGAGGGGAAGTGGGACTAGAGCTCAGGAGAGGTTCTGCCAGGAACTATACACCTCGTTCTATCAAAATTTCAGTAGCGAGCCTGGTGTGGTAGCGCACAACTGTAATCCCAGCACTTAGGAGGCTGAGGCAGGAGAATCTCCATGAGTTTGAGGCCAGCCTAGGCTACATAGTAAGTTCAAGGCCACCCTGAACTACATAATGAGTCTCTGTCTCAGGAAAAAAAGAAATCTCAATAGCTTCTTTGCAGAGACTGGCAAACCAAATCTTGAAATTCATATGGAAATTCAAAGATAATCTTGAAGAAGAAGAACAAAATTGGAAGATTATATTTCCAATTTCAAAACTTATTACAAAGCTACAGATGGCATAATATCTTTATTGGCATAAAGATAGATGTATAGAGTGATGGAGTAAAATTCAGTTCAGAAATAAACCCTTACATTTATGTTCAAATGGTTTTCAGCAAGGGTGAAAAGAACTGAATGGAGAAAAATAGTCTTTTCACAAACGTTGCAGGAACAACATGATACACACACACACACACACACACACACACACACACAGAGTAAAGCTAGAGCCTTCTTTCACACCATATGGAACAGTTATCTCAAAATGGATCAAAGACCTAGAGTAAAAGCTAAAATTCCAAAATGATTAGAAGAAAGCAAAGTAAATCTTTGTGACTTTGGATAAGCCAAAAGTTTCTTTAAAAAGACATAAAAAAGGGCTGGGAATTTAGCTCAGTGATTCCACTGCCTGCCTCGCAAGTTGAATCTGTGTTAACTTTTACAGAAAAAAAAAAAAAAAAAAAAAAAAAGACTAAAAAATATAAGCAATAACAATAAAAAATAAGACCAGGTATGATGATGCATATCTGTAATCTCAGCATGCTGGAAACTGAGGCAGGAGGATCACCATGAGTTGGAGGCCAGCATGGGTTATCTAGTCAGCTTGAGGTCAGCCTTAACTGCATAGTGAGACTCTATCTAAAAAAAAAATCAACCTCATTAAAATTAAAATTATGCTGCAAATGATATTATCAGGAAAGTAAAAAGACAACTCACAGGGCTGGGGACTTAACTTAGTGGTGCCGCTGCCTGTCTTGTAAGCACAAAGTCCTAAGTTCGATACCCACTACCAAAAAAAGAAAAAAAAATTTACCAAATAAGTACAGTCTTTTAAGTCCTTTATCTGATAAGAGACTTATATCTGGAATGTATAAAGACCTCCTACAACTCAATAATACAAAAAGTACCATCATTTAAAAATGGGCAAAAAAAAAAAAAAAGAAATAGGCAAAGAGGATTGAAGATCTAGCTTAGTGGTAGAACGCTTGCTTGTGTGAGGTCCTGGGTTTAATCCCTAGCAACATTAAAAAAAAAAGGAAAAAGATTATGAGTTATTATTATTTCTACCAAGAAGACATACAAATTATTATTTCTACCAAGAAGACATACAAATGGGCAATAGTCACGTGAAAGGATGTTTGGCAACATTAGTCACATCATAAGAAATATAAATGAGAGCCACCATTAGTTATCACTTAACAACCAGTAGAAGAGCTATGATAAAATACACAGAAAATAACCAGTGTTGGTAGCTAGGTATGGTGGTACACACCATAATCCCAGGACTCTGGGAAGCTGAGGCAGGAGGATTGCAGGTTTGAACACCATCTGGGCAATTTAGTGACTTTGTAAGACCCTGCCTCAAATTAAAAATAAAAAAGGGGCCAGAGATGTAGTTCAGTGTGAAGGCCCTGGGTTCAATCCTCAGTACTGGGCAAAAAACAAAACAAAACAGGTTGGGGATATCAAATAGCTGGTGGGAATGAACTGCTTTACAGAGTAGCCTGACCTCAAAAGTTTAAAACAGAATTACATATGACCAGCAATTCTACTCTTGGGTAAATGCCCCAGATAAAAGAAAAAATATATTTTCAAGCATACATTTCACAAGTTTTGTTAATACAAAAAGTTGTACAAACATGTTCATGGCGGCATTATTAATAATAACCCAAAGTGGAAACAACCCCATCTGTCTCTTAACAGATGAATGGAGAGACAAAGTGTGGTATATCCATAAATGGAGTATTATTTGGCCACGAAAAGGAAAAAAGTCTTGGTATTTCCACCCTACAACATGGATGAAACTTGAAGACATGTTATATAAAAGAATCCAGACACTAAAAACAACATTATATGATTCTTTATGTGAAATGTCTAGAAATGATAAGTCCCCAGAGACAAAATGGATTAGTGGTTGCCCTAGAGTTGGGAGTTTGTTGGGAGAGGGGTAAGAGGAGGGAGCTCTAAAAGATACAAGCTTCTTTTTAGAGTAATAAAAACATTCTAGAACAAGACAGTGTAGTGATGATGGGTAGTTATAGTGGCTGCACAGCCTTGTGAGTATACTACAAACCATGAAATTGTGTACTCACAAGTGGCAAATAAGATACGATCAAAATATGCGGTAATGCTTATATTAAAAAATCATTACAGTAAAAGACATATTGCTATTAATCTCTCTTAAAATGCGCCCTCGTACCTTGAACACACTTATCCCGCTATTCTTGCCACTTTTTTTTTTTTTTTATCTTTTTGGTACTGGGGATTGAACTTGGGTCCTTGAGCTTGCAAGGCAGGTGGTGGAACCACTGAGCTAAATCCCCAGCTCTCTTGCCACTTTCTGAAGCAGCTCTGGAAGTATTTTCATGAGCGTCTTTACAAGGCATGATCAGAACTAGTGTGAATGCTGCTGCCAGGTGCCATCCAACGGGAAGACAGGCTCATGAAACACTATGGTGTGTTTCCATCCATTGGATCTGGTACTGTGCAACTGATGTCTCCTCCTCAAAGTCAAAATGACTGCGAAAGCCTGGGCTGGCGATTTAGCTCAGAGGTTCCGCCACCTGCCTCGCAAGTTCAAGGTCCTGAGTTTGATCTCCAGTCCAAAAAAAGAAAGAAAGAAAGAAAATGACCGTGAAGGGTAAATATTTTAAATCAATCCAGAATATGAAGGCATCTGTAACAGCACAGCTAAACATACTCGTGAAAGAGGACTCCAGAACTGCTTCAGAAAGTGGCAAGAGGGATGGGGTGTGTTTGAAGCAAGGGATTAATGGCAGTATGTCATTTATTGTAATGATGAAAAGAATTTAAACATTCACCATAGTTTTTAATCATACTGTGTACTATTATGTCTTTTTTTTTGTTTTTTTCTTTTTATGGAGTTTATTGGTACAATCTAGGTATACAATACAATTACATTCATCATTGGGGTTCTGTACCTTTACATGACAGGTCTTGATTCTCATTTTTTCCCCTTGTCCCTACCCTCCCTTCACTCCCTCCTCACCTCCCCATTTACAAACACTTTATTTCCATTTTTTCAGTTTCTCATATTTTTTTCCTCTCCCTTATTACCTTTCCCCCACCCTTCCCACTTTCCCTACACCTTTAGCCCTTTACTTCCTATTTCACATTATTAATTATCTCATTAGGATCCTGTGTACTATTATAGTTTTTCACACCA
>NW_022900925.1:14128104-14144811 GCF_012274545.1 Fukomys damarensis | reverse complement strand
ACTCTTTTTACTTTTTCACCTTCTCCTTTTAATTTCTTGCCTTGCCTATTTGATTTGCTCTGTTGGGCCTCATGGTGTTGTTGCCTTCATTGTCTTTTTCTAGGATCTTGTTTAGAATTCCTTGTAGTGCTGGTTTGGTATTCATGTAGTTTCTCAGGTGTTCTTTGTCGTGGAAGTGTCTTATTTCCCCCTCCATTTTGAAAGAGAGTTTGCTGGATACATCAGTCTAGGTTGCAGGTTTTTCTCTTTTAGTACTTGAAATATCTCATTCCAGGCTCTCCTTACTCCAAGAGTTTGTGTTGAAAAGTCTGCTGTGATTCTGATGGGCTTTCCTTTGTATGTGATTTGTTTCTTTTCTCTTACTGCTTGTAGTATTTTGTTCTTCTGTTGGGTTTCTGGGATCTTGATTATTATATGTCTAGGTGTAGATTTTTTTTTATTTTAGCTAGTTGGGGTCCTATATGCCTCAGTTATCTGAATGTCAAATTCTTCCCCTCTGTTTGGGAAGTTTTCTGTCATTAATTCTGCAAACAGCTTTTTTAAGTCATTTGTATTTTCTCCTGCTACTTCATGTATTCCTATCAGTCTTATGTTATTCTTCTTTGCATCATCTAGGAGTTGTTGGATCGATTTCTCATGATCTCTTACTGTTTTTAAGAGACCTCTCTTTTCATGGTCACTGACTGCAATCTTATCTTCTATATCTGAGAGCCTATCTTCGCATTCTTTTATTCTGTTGCGTACACTTTCAATAGAGTGTTTAATCTCCTGGATATCTGTTTGAATCTGTTTTATGGATTCCATTTCTTTCCTATGTTGGGCGTTTATTTTTTCCATTTCTTTCTTATGCTGGGCCTTCATGGCTTCTATCATGGTCCTGAGCTCATCTATTTTTTTGTCAGTTTCTGCTCTAGAGTCTCGAATCACGACTTCCATTTTGCTCACTATCTCTATGGTTATCTGGGAAATTATTTCTGTTTTGAATTTTTCTAGAGCCTGATTGATCTGTTTTGTTACTTCCTGTGCTTTGAGTTCAGGGTGTCCTGGTGGTTCACTATCGGCCTTTTCATCCTCATTTGCCCTACTGTTTGCCATTGGTGAACTGGAAGTCTGTCCTTGTGTCTTGCTTAAGTGTTTTCTCATTTTAATTTTTGTTGTCGGACTGTCCTTGGTTTAATCTCTGGATTATCACCCAAATCTTCCTGATATAGTTGCACCCTAGCTTCTGTGTCTCTAACGACCCACAGACATTCTCATCTTCATAACATCAGAGAAAACAGCTCATCAAATCAACGGCAATGCTTTACCCCAACTGATACAATCAGCAACACATTAAGATCAAGCACAACTTGGACACTGACCACCTGTGGTAGTCACTAGTCTATCACCCTTAAATCATTTGAATTAAATTGAAATCAAGAAGCAGTCCAGAACATGTCTGCAGTGAACAAAATTTCAATATAGTGTATTTACCATTTAATGGCTCAGACAGAGCGAGGATGCAAGACCCCTGATCTCAGTTAGCTGATGGCTGAACCCCCTAACTCTGACTGACCTCGGGCTGCAAGGCCCAGATTGAGTTCCCCATCCTTCTGAATGGTTGAACTCTGCAATGTTCTATTACAGGTTTCCCACGCCCTTTCTTTAAAGATGTTCAAAGTTGGGAACTCAGAAAAATACCCTTAATGACCACCTCTGTCTTTGCAGAGTGGGTCCAAAGACTGGCACAGTCAGGAGGTCTGAGAGTGCGGGGGTGGTTATGGGGGGTCAGGGGTGCCCCCGCGGCTACCTTCCCGGCATTTGAGTGATGGCGGCTGGGTCGGGAGCAGGTGTGGCTCTCGTAATATTATGGCTTGATAAAACTTTTTTGTATCCTCTGTGTTTTATTAAAATATTTTCCTCATAACTTGCTAAATTGATTTTGTAACCTACTACTAATAGGATGTAAACTGTAATTTTTTTTCCTCATTGAGTTTATTGGTATGTTTTAGGTATACAGTACAGTAACATTCATCATTGGGTTTATAAAACATTTAGAAAAGAGAAACTCAGTTGTAGAATGCTTGCCAAGTATGCTGAAGGCCCTGGGTTCAATTGCGTGTGGGGGGAGTGTGGGGCGGGGAGAGAGAGAGGGAGGGAGGGAGAGGGAGAGAGAAATACTGGGCTGATTGGTTGTGCCATTGTGGTCCAATTAGTTTAGCTGGAGAGATGGGGTCTTGTGAAAAAAACATGGTACCTGTGGCCACTCTTTATGTGGAAGAGGCTAGTTCTGAGTAGAAACATGGGTTGTGGTCTGGGAGACATCATGAAAGTTACGTCCAGCAGTTCCCACTGTCCTTGGGACTAATTTACTACCATCTGCTCCACCTGAGTGAATTGGAAAGGAGGAAAACATTGGTCACTGGCTGAAAATATTCTTATGCCACATGTAAGTGGATTCGCTCATGCCTAAAAATTCCTCCAGGGGCTGAGGTGTAGCACAGTGGCAGAGTGCGTGTCTAGTATGTCTGAGGCCCTGGATCAATCCCTGCCCCTGTCTCAAAAAAAGAAAAATCCTTCCAATGAGTTGTCCTTCAGAAGCAGCTCATGTAGAATTCTGCCCCAATGTGTAGATTTGCTTCTGCTCATGGGCCGGTCACTGGGTAGCTGGACGTACTCTGTGGGGGGCTCCTGCAGGCACCCACATACCTCCTCTCTGCCTCTGCGGAGAGAGACCGCATTCCTTCACCTGATGCACCCCATTGAGTTCTCTGCTGAGTGGCAGATACTTGGGGGCTGTGGCCTCTGCTCCCTGATTGCCTTGCTCCCTTCCCAGCCACCAGGCACCCTTGACATGAAGGTAGTCAGCTGTGTAACTCCTGGAGGCGTCCCTGAGGCATGCAGCTGTGAAGATGGGGTCTGGCCCCACCTTACATTTCATTGCATTGCCTTCCCGAGACTTTGCAACCCCCTCAGGGAGCCAGCACCATTGATTTCTGCATTTGAGAGCTGAGAAAATACAGATTTGGAGACATTAGGAAACTGTTCAAAGTCATCAGCAAATAAGTCCTGGAGTTGGGATTTGAGTCCAAGTTTGTACTTCATTTAGTTCAGGGTGGAGCTGGGTGGATCTCAACATCTCCCTCCCTTTCTCCCTGCTTTCCTGATCTTTTTTCTTGATGGGTCACAGGGACCATGAGCACAGAGTCCTTGGGCACAGCGTACACATCTGTTTCACAGCAGTGGCCTCCTAGGGTTCATCTTCCTGTGGCAAGTGCAAGTTCAGAGGAGCCTGCGATGGCTCCCAAGGCCAGGACTTACTTAACTGCAGTGGGGGCATGGAGCCACATGGGGACCTGGAAAGGGAAGGAGGTGGCAGTCCCATGTAGGAGAAAGAGACTTTGAAGTGTGGGCTGGCAGGCCCAGTCATAGCTTCAGGCTAATGACTGGGCAAATTGTTAGCCTCTCTGGGTCTCAGTTTTACCAATTCTGGAATGTGAAGGTTAGACTCAGGAACAACCTGCTTTCCTCTAGCTTTAGTATTCTAGTTTACGTGCATGGCTTATTTCCTTTCTCCAGGACCTTGGCGATGGTGGGTTCTCACCGCTGAGTAAGTGAGAGCATGTGTGTACAAAGTCTTTGAGATCAGTGGTTCTGCATACCCCGTCTCTGTCTCCCCAAGACCCAACAGTGCTGGAACAAAGTGGATACTCAATCTGTATTTGCTGAGGGAATCAATTGTGGGCCATCAAGCTCAGCCCACCCCATGCTGGTGGAGAGGTGGAGGGAAAGAGGCAGAGACAGGTGGAAGGGTGGAGGGAGAGAGGCAGGCCCAACACATGGGCCTTCCCCTTTCTGCAGCCTGTGCTGGGGCTGGCCTGTCTGCAGGAATTGAGTCATCATCAGACTAAGCTTTCCCCAGAGGACAGCCCAGGCTGGCAGGACCGGGTGTCCAGGGTTTTCTTGTGGATGTGCCTGGAGTAGCATCCAGAGGATGAGGACCTGAGCTGCGATTCTCAGATTTTTTCCTGAGCTTCCTGCTCTTCCTCTTCAGAGACCCCTGCTTCTTTGTTAAGAAGGTGGTGTGTGCATGCGTGTGTGCGTGCGTGCATGTGTGTGTCTGTCAGACTGGTGCGTGGCCCAAGCCACCTTAGATGACTGTCATGTGCAGGGCAGCCTTCTCCACTGGGGACAGCATCATACACACTCCTGTGTGGACAATGTAAGAGGAGGCCTAGAACCCATTGCCTTGTAGGAAAGAGTCCAACTTGTTACTTGATGACCCCACTCTTGGTCGGGAAATGGAGTTGTGGTTTGGAAGAAAGCATGGAGTAGGGCCAAGTTGTGACTGCGCCCTCAGATTTTTTCCTTAGGGGAGCATCAGGGAGGCCTAGAGGAGCCAACAGACTGGCTGGGGGCAGCCTTTCAGCTGCATTGTGGTTTGGCCAGAAGACAGTCATCTCCACTTTAAGTTTCCATTTTATCTGGCTGAGGACTCAGAGTCCTGTTAGAACCAAGATGGCTGCCCAGCACACAGGACAGGAGCAGGCAGTGTGTTTCAGTGTAGCATCTTGCCTTCTAGAGTCCCTGAAGGCAGCTGCTGCTGACATTGTCCATGCAGGACAGGGGCTTGCCACCTCTAGGAAGCTTTGTTTCCCCACTCTGCACAGCCTTTTAAGTCCAGTCTGTGAGAGTTGCATGAAAAATCTGGGTGATTGTTTTTGCACACATCCGTTCTCATGGTTCTCTTGAATTTGGCCAGCCACATTCTCATCTAAGGGGGACAGTGAGTCAGGCACTGAGAGTTTGTCTCTAGTTTTCCAGCCTTCCTTTCTGAAAGCTCACTTCTCTGCACTTTGCTATTCCTTGATTCCAGTTTAATGGCTTGTTTTATATATTAGTTTGTTTGTTTGTTTTTTGAGACAGGGTCTCACTATGTAGTTGAGACTGGCCTGGAACTCACTACGGGCGTAGCCCAGGCTGGTCTCGAACTCACAGTGATCCTCTTGCCTCAGTCTCCTGAGTGCTGGGATTACAGGTATGCGCCACCACGCCCGACTTTATATATTAGTTGAGGGCTCAGTCACAAATTCACTTCTCCACTGTTGGTCACCAGGTCTTTGTTTACTGCATATTACAAGAATCCTCGAGGCACCACAAAGATGTTCTGGAACCTTCTGGGGCTGACTCATTTTAGTCAGCTCTTCTCCTACACACTTAGCGCATCTGTTGAGAGTTTGCTGGGGTTGTCAAGGGCACGGGGAGCTAGATATATTGAGGAGAGAAGCCTGAGTCAGTTCAACTAACATTTACCTACACTCCAAGTCCAGTGTCAGGCCAGGGGCTGGAGGAGGAGGTGAAGACACGGATGAAAAAGAGTGTCTGCCAGGAGAGCTTCTAGCCCCAGAGGGAGACAGACACACAGATGGTTGCCATGGAATGTGACAAGTGCCACGATGCTCCTGAAAACCCCAGGGAGGTCCGAGCTCTCTCTAAGTGTGTATAAGGTCAAGGAGGAGAGAGAAGCTCCAAGCAGCCACTGCACACACTGCATGAAGGCAGCGTGGGTGGGAGGACCTGGGAACCATTCTTCCACACGAAGAATAGGAGTGGGAGTGTGGGGGTGGCAGACAGGGCCTTGTCTAGGAGCAGTAGTTGAGTTGGGTAGGGGTCTGGGTTGCTTGACGGGGTTTGGGCCAAGGGTCAGACTTGAGTCACTCCAAGGGCCAGAGAGGATGTAGGGAGGACAGGGCAGTGGGGCCGGAGAGAGTGGAAGAATGAGGCCTGGTGGATGCTGGTCCCCTTCATGGATATGGGGAACTTGGGAGTTAGGGCAGTTTAGCGGGGGAGAAGGAAGGAGTAAGCTCTGAATTTAAACTTCCCTCCACTTTGCGCTTTCCCTATTGTGTGGCTATCTTGGATTCTGAAGTTTGTACAGGGGAAAGGGGATGGAGGTGAGGAGCAGAGTCTGGAGGGCAGGGGATCCAGTCTGTGGACCAGTCTGTGGAAGGTTGGTGATTGGTGATGGGTCGTGCCCGCTCCCTGGCCCTGCAGGCTTAGCTGAGGGGCCTCACCCCGCCAAGTTCCTAGAGTGCCTCTGGCAGGTGGGCACAGGGGAGTCCTGCTGCCTCGTGACTGATAGCTGGTGCACGGGCAGGCAGGGAACCCCGGTGGAGGATGTGCTCCAGGAGGTCCAGGGGAGAATGCTTGTCTTTGTGCCAAGTGCCCGGCCCTGGGCCACTGATTTCTTCAGGGTCATCTGAGCCTGGTAGCAGTGTTGGTGTGTGTGAGTGTGGGTAGGTGTGTGTGCTCACCCACCCGTGCAGGTGGACATGAGCTTCGAGGGCCCGTGTGGGTGCCTGTGTGGTGCCGTTTTTGGCTTTAGCAAGTTCCTATGGAAACCACGAACATGTCTGTTTTGGGATCTGAAGTCTGGGGCGTGAGTCGCTACAGAGAGAAGCAAGGCAGGCGGGTGCTTAGCTGGCATTGGGGCTGTGGCCTGATTTCATCGCCAGGCATTGGGGACACACCTGGAGGTGCCATTTGTCAAGTGGTGAGGTCTGCAAATTCTAGATACCTGTGTGTCCCTGGCCTTTGTCCTGGCCCAATCTACCATGCCCAGGAAGCCTTGGTGAGTCCCTGTTCTGATTTCTGGGTGGGTAGACAGCTGCCTGGGACTTGACCAGGTCTGGTGGGTGTCTGTTGATTGGCAGGCGGGGAGCAGCTGGCAGGGAAGAGCCTAGGGATTGGGCTCTTCTGAGATGGGTATGGGATGGTGGGCAGGAGGGGATCTGCTTATTCCTGGAGCCCTGTGAGGGTGTTTCCACATGATGGTGGAGCTGGGAAGCGGAGTGGGACAGGGCTGACTGTGTTCCCGCAAGGGCAAGGGCAGGGTGCAGGAGCGGAGAATGCAGATGTGCCCGCCTGTGGCCCACCAGCCCCGGCCCACCCATGCTGGGGATTCCCTCCCCCATTCAGCTCACTGATTCGTGTGGACCCTTAGGTGTCTGGCCGTGCTCCTGAGCTTCCTACAGGGCTTCCGGGTCCAGAGCCTCATCAGAGTCCTATGGAAGAGGGGGCTGGAGGACTCTGGCCCTCTCCCGAGAGCCTGGGAAGAGTTACTGCTACTGAGCCTTGAGGAAAAGCGCTTGATTCCCCAGACGGTGCATCCTTTACACCTCTTGTCCACACAGTCTAGGCCTGGGTGTGATGTCCCCTCCACAACTGCTGTCAGAGAGGCTCCTGAGGGGCAGGGGCCTGGGCAGCACTCCAGGGCCCCGCGGAGGTGAGTGGTGCCTTCTACCCCTTCCTCCTGTGCACTCCTCAGGGTCAGGGGTGAAGCGTTGGGATGGATGTGGACGGCCCCTGGGCTCCGCAGAGATGCTCCCTCTGCCTCTGAGCAGGCCTGGGGTTACACGGCAGGAGTTACTGTTTCTGGCTGTGGGCTGTGGTTCTTGTGAAGGCCCAGGGGAGCAAGGGAGTGGATGCTCTCTGCTTTGTCAGGACCATTGAGACCTTCTCTCCCTGGAAGGCAGAGTCCGGAGCCTAACCCCTGACAGCTTTCCTTAGGAGCCCTGGAGAGAGGGCCAGGGCTGGAGTCCTTAAGTATTAGGGCCACTGTGTGAGTCTCCTGTGCCCCTGAAACTGGTCATTCAGCTCTACCTCTGGCAGTAGGGAGCTCATTATATTACCTTCCAAAGATGCCTGTTGTATTGCAGTACAGCCCTGCTTGCTGAAAGCTGACCATTGTTTTCATGCGGAATTTCTTAGACCAACCCTGCCCTTTGACCCCCTAAAGCCCACTCCTAAACAAGGTTGATTCCCCTTTCTCCTGAGGATCATTCAGACATTGGAAGGTGGCTCTTGTGCCCTGAGTCTTCTTTCTTCTTCTGGCTGGCCATCCCTGGACCCTTCAGTTGTATTTGGTATTCCTCAGTGCTTAGGCTCATCTTTGTTGGAAGGTTCAAGTTTCCCACACAGCCCGTGGGAGCCCCACAGACACAAGGATGGACAGCTAGAGGTCATGCTTGAGCCTCCTCAGTAGAGGTCGGTGAGCTGAGACACAGCAGGAGGGTGGTGGATGTGGAGGATAGGCTGTCTGTCTCTGTGCTGTTTCTGATGTACTGGTCTCAGTTTTTTCCTGCTTCTCTGTCAACTCCATCTTTGCAGCTTTCCAACTCAGGACCTCGTCTCTTCTTTGTGAAGACAGAGCCGAGTGTCCACAGGGATCCAACCTTGGGAAGGGGCCCTAGGCACTTGTCTAGAATGACCTGACAGAGCTGGGGAATGCTGTGCCCTTTATAGAGCCACTGGAAATCCGGAGTTTCAGGTAAAATCATGACAACAAACTCAACAATTTAAAAAACAACTGTGTGTGGGGCCCAGCTTCAGGCCAAATTCAGCCCATGGGGTCACCCATGTGCCACCTCTGCTCTGGACATGCCATCCCCTTCAGTCCCAGCTCATCTTTCTCTGCAGCTGACTCCCAGATCTATCTGCCCAGGTCACCTCTTCCAGCTGCTCTCATCCCCCACATCACTGTCTGCTCCTTTCCGGCTCTGTTCCCAGACTGCACCCCTCTCAATTAACCTTTCTTTCAGATCCAGTTCTTCCTCTATCACTGGGTTGAGAAATCTCTGAGTCATAGGGGGTTGATCCTCCTGCCTCCTGGTTCAGGCCCATTATCTCCTGCTCCAGACAGTGACAAAGGCCTTCTAATTAACCTCCTCCTCCAGCCTCTGCCAGTTCTAACTAATTTGTCATCCCTAAGGCCAGCTCCAGCTCTGCTCTCCTGTTTCTAGGAGCCTGATCCATGGCAGACCTCGTGAGTGCTGATTACACACCGGCTTGTTGTTCCCAGGATGCTGGGATGGGGACAGCCAACACCTTGCCAGTGGGGGCTGGGCAGTCCAGGTTGTGTGTACCTCCCAAGGACTTCGTGTAATGGCATGCGCATCCATTGTCTTTGGAGCCACAGTAAATACTTCAATGTCTGCTCGCTCCCCCCACCCCCGTCTCTCTCTCTTTTAGTTGGTACCAGGGATCCAACTCAGGACCTTCCACTTTCAAGGCAGGCGGTGGCACTACTGAGCTAAATCCCTGGCCCAGTCCCTGCTCTTTTCTCCAAGACAGTGGTTCCCATACTTTTCTGTGCTTAGTATAATCTGGTGGAGAGAAGCCTTTAAAAATTCAGGTGCCCAGGTTGTACCCAATTCCGGTGAAATCGAAATGTCTGGGCGTGAACAACCCAGCATCTGCACTTTCTAAAGGCCCCCAGGTGATTCCAGTGTGCTGTAAAGTCGGAGAACCATGGTCCAAAGGGACAGACAGACAGACAGGTGTGATGCTTGTTGATGGGGCAGTTGGCGCTTGGAGGTTCACATGGACTCTGGGTGGGGAGAGTTGCGCCAGGCCAGGTTTGGATGGTTACTCTGGGCTGGATGATTCCATGTTGTCCTGTGCACTGTAGGATGTTTACCAGCAACTCTGGCCTCTACCCACCAGGTGCCAGCAACTCATTTCCTAGCTGTGATAACGAAAGATATCTCCTGATATTGCTGAACTTCCGGGACAATGGCATAACATCCTTATGTGTGTATGTGTGTGTGTGTGTGTGTGTGTGTGTGTGTGTGATTGATTGATTGATACTGGGTCTTGAACCTGGGCCTTATGCATGAGTTACATCCCCTTTTAAAACTTTTTAAAATTTTGAGACAGGATCTTGCTAAGTTGCTGAGTTGTCCGGGTTGGGCTTGAACTTGTGAGTTCCCTGCTTTAGCCTCTGAGTGCCAGGACTACAGACCTATGCCACCTCACCCAACTAAATGCCTTTATAGCATTCTCAGATATGCTCAGAAGAAAAGTTTACCAACTTAGTGGTCACTTTGGGCTCTGGAGTCAGCAGCATCTGTTTAAAGTGCAACTAACCTAAGGCAACTTATTTAACCTCTCTGTGCTCAGCCAGTTTCTAGTTCTGTTTTGTTTTCTTGAAACTGAGCCTCCTTTAGCTCCAACTGGAAGGTAGATCTTGCCTCTGTTGCCTGGCACTTCGGTCCTCGCCTGTGCAGGTTGCCTGCAAGACATGCGTTTATTCTCCCTCCCTGTGCAGCCCTCCTGCCCCTTCTTCCAGGACCAACTTAGAAGTGCTTCCTTTTGCATGCTCCGCACTGCCTCCTTCCAGCTCCCAAAGCTGCAAGAGCGCCAGGGCTTGTAGTCACTTCTCCTGTGCTGTGGTGGTTGGGTGGTTGCTGTCTGTGTTCCTCTCCCCTGTGGGAAGTCTGAGCCTTTGGGAGCCTCTGAGTGTCCCGTACCATTTGTCACTGAGGTGAGGTGGTTGTTCCCTTCCTGCCTTGGGCCGTGCACCGGCAGGTTACCGCAGTGTGAACCCTCCACCCCATGCCCAACTCATTCTGAGAGGGTGGGGTGTGCGGAAATCCGTGCCTGGCAGGCCACAAAGCCACATAACTGACTTTAGGGCCCTGCCCTGGGGGAAGTGTGTGATGGCAGCCACTGTCCCTCTCTTAGGTGCTTTGCTGCTAGCAGATCCTGTTTGGAAACGAGGAGCTTTGAGCTAAGGACTTTCCCAGGCCCATTTCTGAGCTTAGGAGCAGGGCTTGGGAGGGGCAGCCCCCATCTCCATCCTGCCATGACGTGTTTAACGTTGGTCAGCTGGATCCTGCTCTCGGGAGTGCAGACCTGTTCGTGGGTCTGGTTTAAAATAAAGCTTCTGGGGCCCCATTTGAGGGATTCTGCTTCATCGGGCCTGGGTGGGGCCCAGGAAACGTGTGTGTACTAGGGCTGGAGGTTTTGCTTCTGATGTAGCTGGGCCGCAGCTGCTGGGAACCGGTCTATTTAAAACACTCCTCCCCACAATGAAGATTCACTAGTTGGGTTTCTGTGTGCTGGATGACCTTGGGCAAGGCACACAGCCTCTCTGTGCCGTAGTTTCTTTACCTGGGAAGAATAATAGTGATGACACCTGGGTACTATTGTTGTGAGGTTTAAAAGAGATAATGCAGGGGAAGCATGAAGCACAGGCTGAGCACAGGATGCTTGGGAAATGCTACCTCCCTCATCATTTCTGAGGTTATTAGTGATGGTCCAGGGCTATATGACATTCCTGCATACCTGCCAGTGAGCTTGTGTATATCCCTTGGGCGAATTCCACATGGGAACCATGTGCACCCAGACCCAAGTCTGCCTCCTGAGATGTGTGCATACGTGTGACACAGTCTCTGGAGAGGCGTGAAAACACGGGCAGGTGTAGATGTACACAGATCTCATCGGTCAGGGCTTTTCTTTTGCTCGCTCACTGGTATTATTCCTGGAGTTAGCAGCACCTGGGCTGAGCTCTGGGAGCCCAAGGTGCCCCGTGTTTCCATGGCAACTACTGTGCAGTTAAAAACGGGGAGAAGGAGGGAGGAGATAGAAAACCCTGAGTCAGTTTCTAGCTTCCAGGGACATCCGCCCTGCTGAGGGCCTTGTTTCCTCATCGTCTGTACTGAGGCTCTTTTTGACTTTTTTTTGGTACCAGGGATCAAACTCAGGACCTTGTGCTTTCAAGGCAGGCTCAGTGCTACTGAGCTCAATCCCCAACTCTGGCGTTTTTTAAAAAACGTAATGATATGGCTAACCTCTAGGTACTCAAGACCCAGAATCAGTAGTTGTTCACTTTTTTTGTGTGTGTGGGGGCTGGTGTTGCAACCCATGGCCTTGAGCATGCTAGGTGTGCTCCACCCTTGAGATGCACCTCAACTGATAGCTGTTACATTTTCTCTCATTTTCATTGAATCTTTTGGAAAATTGTGATAAAATATACATAACAGAAAATCAGCCATCACTACTGTCCATATCTAGAATCTTCTTGTCATCCTAGACTGAAAGTCTATACTTGTTAAGTACTAACTCTCTATTTCCCCTTCTCTTAGCCCCTGGCAACCACTCTTTTATTTTCTGTTCCTGTAAATTTTTTTTTTTTTTTTTTTTTTTTTGTACCGGGGATTGAACTTGGGACCTTGCATTTGTGAGGCAGGCAGTGAAACCACTAAGCTAAATCCCTGGCCCAAAGATAAAACTGATGGTGATAACTTTTTTTTTACCAGACTGACAATTTTTTGGTTTTATTTTTCATTATTGACACATAACCATTGTGCAGATGTATGGGGTCAATGGGATGTTTTGATACTTGTATACACTGTGTCAAGGCAGGGTCATTAGCATAAGCATTACCTCAAATTTCTCATTTGGTGGGACATTCAAAATCCTTTCTTGTAGCTATTTTAAAATATGTAAGATATTATTATTGGCTCTGGTCTCCACACAGTGCAGGAGAACAGCGGAACTTACCCCTCCTCTCTGACTATAACTTAGGTCCTTCTGTCACCCACTCCCCTGTCCCTCTCAGCCTCTCCCTGCCCGATATTACTCTGCTGTCTACTTTTGTGAGATTGGGCATCTTTGTATTCCACAGGAGTGGAATCATGTGGTGATTGTCTTCCTGTACCTGATTTATTTCACTTAACATAATCTCCTTTGATTCATGTTGTTAATAGAAACAGAATTCCATCCGTTTTCATGACTAAATAATATTGCATTGTGAACACACTGCAGGTTTTTCTGTTATCCACTTGGCCACTGATGGATAGTTGCTTGATTCCATTTCTTGGCTACCATGAACAGTGCTGTAATATATTGACAAATGGAATTATGTCAAACCAAAAAACTTCTGCACAAGAAAAACTACTGCAGATATTTTGTTGACATACCAATTTCATGTCCCTTGGGTGTACATCTGTTAGTACAATATCTGGGTCATAGGACAGTTCTATTTTTAATCTTTTGAGACTCTCCGTACCTTCTTGTACCTTTACATGACAGGTCTTGGTTCTCAGTTTTTCCCCTTGTCCCTGCCCTCCCTTCACCCCCTCCTCCCCTCCCCACTTGAATTTGATTACTCTGTGACCTTCATATAAGTGAAATCATAGCAATCGTGCTTTCATGTCTAGCTTATTTCACTTACCATAATGTCTTCAAGATTCATCCATGTTGTCACATGTATTAGGATGCCTTCCTTTTAAAGGCTGAACAATAGTCCATTGTGCATATATACATTTTGTTTAGCCCCTCATCTGTCTCTGGAGACCCACCTGTTGTGAATAATGCTGCTGTGAACACTGGTGCACAAATACCTGCTGGAATCCTTGCTTTGGATTCTTTTGGGTCTGTTCCTGGTAGTGAAATTGTTGGATCGTATGGGGTTATGGTTTAGATCTGTGATGTCCCTCTAAAGTCTCATGTGTTCAGAGTTGGGGTTTTTGGAAGATGACTGGATCATGGGGTGCTACGGTCACCAGTAGACCGATCCACTGATGCATCTGGAGCTAAGTGTGCTGTTAGGAGATAGGGCCTGGTTGAAAGAGGTGTCCCTGGCGGGGAGCCTTTGGAAGATCTGTCTCCCTCCCTGGCTCCTCCCTTCTCTCTATGCTTCCTGGCTGTCATGGTTGAACAGCTTTTTTTTTTTTTGGAGACAGGGTCTCACTATGTAGTGAGACTGACCTGGAACTCACTATGTAGCCCAGGCTGCTCTCGAACTCACGGGGATCCTCCTGCCTCAGCCTCCCGAGTGCTGGGATTACAGGTGTGCGCCACAACACCCAGCCCTTTTTTATATATTTTTATATTTTGAGTATTGGGCGTTGTGTCTGTGACGGTGTTATGGTTTGTGTTTAGATGTCCCCCCCAAAGCCTCATGCAGATGAGGTGGGAATTTCTTTTTCAGAGGTGGTTGAATCTGGAATGTGTGACGCTGGAGTTAAGGTGTGTGATTATTAAACCCCTACGTGAGTGATTGGTCTGGCACGCCCTAATCCCGGTAGTCTGGATGGGATAGAAGGGGCAGAAAGATGCTGTTAAACCCCCTTGTCACCGTTGCTGCCTTGTGTGTGCCATGTTGTTTCTCCTCTGTGATGCTTGTTTGCCATCCCAGCCTCAGAGGCAGCTGATGATGGACTGAAACCTCTATGAACTGTGAGCCCAATAAACTCCTTCCCTTTTAACTTTAGGTGTCAGGTATTTTGTCTCGGCAGTGAGAGAAAAGTAACTAACACAGATGGGAAAGCTGACTAATGTAGAAAATTGTCTGCTCCATTGGAGAAATGGAATTATTGCCATGACTGTACCTGACCATGTGGTTTATAAGCCTTTGGAACTGGTTTTTGAGAAGAGTTTGAGAAGCTTTGGAGATGTGGCCTAATGAAACCCTAGAATGCTGTAAACTGAGCTAGATGGGTTGGAGCTCAGAAGACCAGAATGCTAATAGGAATGTGAAAAGACAATGCTCATAAAGTTTCAGTTGGAAATGAGGGCTATTAGAAACTGGACTAGAGGACAGGAATATTTCACTCGGACAAAGAATTTATCTATGTTTTGTCCATGTCCTAAGACTTTGTGTGAGGCTGAATTTAAATGTAGTGGACTAATTCATCTGGTGGAGGAAATTTCAAAGAAGCCCAATGTTCAGGCCATGGTATGGGTACTACTGGATGATTTTAACCATATTTATGGTGGGAATCGGGGAGAAAAGGTAGGGCAGAAAAACAAAGCTTGGCCAGAAAGGAAACATATGTAAAGGTGGAGCTAAAGAGAAGGTGGTTCTTGAAAATATTAGTATTAAAAAGAAGCCAAGAGTTGGGGATTTAGTTCAGTGGTTCTGGTACAAAAAAAAAAAAAAAAAAAAAAAAAAGAAGAAGAAGAAGAAGAAGAAACTAGGTACTTTGCATCAGAATAGTAGGAAAGATGTCCTGAGGGTATCTTCAGAGATGGCCCAATGCCATCCCCTGGAAAGCTTCGCTTTGAGAAGTGCCCCAGGGTACCCTACTCATTCAGGGCTGCCTAGGGAAATGCTTCTCTGAGTGCAGCTGTCTACGCACTGAGAGACAGCTGCAGCCATGGTCCAAACAGGCCAAGCTATTGGTCCAGCTAGCTGCAAACCTTGGCATCATCCGTGTGGTGTATGTTTTTAAAGTATGCAGAGTGAAGGGTTATGGGGCCATGAAGGCTTCCACCCACATTTCAGAAGAAGGCCTGGGAGGCAAAGTAAAAATGTATGACAGGGTCACAGTCTGTGTTGGAAATCCCTGAGCGCATGATGCCCAAGGTGGAATGGAGACCCCAGGAAGTTGGAGGTGTCAGGAATGCAGAATGTTTGCTCTGGAAAACTGCAGGCAGCAAGTGGAGTTAGCCCAAGAAAGAGGCCATGTGGACTGCATCCAGCAAGGCCATAGGATGGGGGCTCACATCTCATCATAACCCGCCTTGGGTGCTGAATACACAGATATAGGATTTAATGCTTTCCCTGCTGGGGTTTGGGCTTGATTTGGTCTTGCTTTCTATTCCACACTTTTTGGAGTGGGAATGTTTGGCCTGTGTTGGAAGTATTTAACTTTCTTTTTTGATTTTTACAGGAGCTTACAGCTTTGAGTCTTAGAGAAGACTTTGGACTTACACTTTTCAGCAGTGCTGAAACCGTTAAGACTTTGTAACTCTTAGAGATGGACTAAATAAATTTTACATAATGCGATGACATGAACCTTTTGGGATGCAGGGGTAGAATGTTAGGGTTTAGATCTAGAATGTCCTCCAAGAGTCTCATGTGTTTGGAGGCGGATCTTTGGGAAGGTGATTGGATTGCGAAGGTGCTATACTTAGCAGTGGATTGATCCACTCATGAGTTCACAGTGAGAAGTGGGGCTTGGTTGGAAGACATGTTACTGAGGGCATGGCTTTGGATGGTGTACCACGCACCATGGCTTTTCCATTGTTTCTCTGCTTCCTGGAGACCATGGGTGGAGCAGTTTCCTGCTGCCATGTCCTTCTACCATATTGTTTCTGCTTTGGAGTCCACTGTGGACTGAACCCTCTGAAACTGTGAGCCAAAATAACCCTCTCCACTTTAAAGTTGTGTCAGGTGTTTTGTCCCAGCGATGGGAAAGTGATTAATAGGAGAGGTGATACTGTGTTTAACTTTTTGAGCTTTTTAGTTTTTTGAGATAGGGTCTCACTATGTAGTTGAGACTGACCTGGACCTCACTACATAGCCCAGGCTGGTTTTAAACTCAGTGATCCTCCTGCCTCAGCCTCCTGAGTGCTGGGATTATAGGCGTGAGCCACCATGCCCAGCATTAAAAAAAAAAAATTACAGAGGGCCAGGGATTTAGCTCAGTGGTTCCGCTACCTGTCTCGCAAGCACAAGGTCCTGTGTTTGATCCCTGGTACCAAAAATAAATAAATAACTAAATAAAAATTTAAAATCACAGATAAAGTTAAGTTTCTGTAATTACTTTTTCTAGTCTTCATTCCCCTATTTCTTCCATGCATAGAACTGGCAGCTATGAGAAAAATATTTGATTTATTTTCTCTCAGTTCATATCTTTAATACTTTCACATCTACACACAGGTATCTAGAGATGCTGTACAGTTTTGGTGAGTATGGTTTGCCCTCTATCCTCAGGTTCCACATGGACAGATTTAACCAACCTCATATAGAAAATATTTTTTTGAGAAATTGTATTTATACTGAATATACATAGACTTTCCCTTGTCATTATTCCCTAAGTCATACAGTAAAATAAGCTATGTTTAAATTGTATTAGGTTCTGGGGCTGGGGATTTAGCTCAGTGGTTCCACTGCCTGCTTTGCAAGTGTAAGGTCTCGAGTTCAATCCGCGGTAC
>NW_022900925.1:14127723-14128045 GCF_012274545.1 Fukomys damarensis | reverse complement strand
AAAAAAAAAAAAAAAAAAAAAAAAAAAAAATTGTATTAGCTTCTAAGAGTAACCTAGAGATGAAATAAAGTATGTGGGAAAATATGCATAAGTTGTATGCAAATACTATGCCATTTTCTGTAAGAGATATGAGTATCCTCTGATTTTGATATGTATGTGTGTGTGGGGGTCCTGGAACTAATCCTTTCAAGATACTGAGGGATAACTATAGTAAAAACTTACATAGGATTCCTATCGGAGGTGAAAAAAAAATTAATGTGAATATTAAAAACCATAGGATGTAGGGACTGGGACTTGTGGATTCCCTTTTTTTTTTTTTTTT
>NW_022900925.1:14122309-14127448 GCF_012274545.1 Fukomys damarensis | reverse complement strand
CCTTTTTTTTTTTTTTTTGCCTCCCATAGGCATTTAATAAATACTGAATGGTTTAACATAACTGCTAATACATTCATAATTGCAATCATCTATAAACTAGACAGGTTATAGTTGCCCCTTTTCGAATCTCTTCTTGCGACAGCACTGAAACACTTGTCAATGCAAGTGTACCAGGCTATTGTCCCTTTCTCGTAAAAGGCATTTTACTCAGCTCAGATGTCACCTCCTCTGTGAAGCCTTCCCCGATTCTCTCATGAGAAGCTGAGTATCTCTCTCCTCCTGTCCTCCCTCGCTGGTCTGAAAGCTTTCCATGGGTTTACATGTCAGAGCATCTGCGATTGCTCATTTATGTGTCTGCTTCTCTTTCTTCCGTCACCTTCCACTGTGGGAACACTATGTGTCATTCGTCTCTGCACACCAATCCCTATCACAGAATCCGGCACACAGTAGGTGCTCAATAAACGTTTGCTCACCGAATCCCTTCATTTCACCAGCCAGTGCAAAATACCGGACGAGGTAAACCACTAAACAACCTCGATTCTAGTCATTTCAGGTTCTTTTACCTCCTAAAAGTAGTTTTCTCTGATGACCCAAGAAGACAGCAATAAGCAAAGCCATTCTAAATTCTTCAGAAAGCTGTTTCCTCTCCCAGCTATTCTCCCTTATCCACAAAGACCTCAGCAAGCTCCCTGATTCCCCACAGCTGTTGTTGCAGACATTTTATTTTTTTTGGGGGGGAGTGGGTACTGAGGATTGAACTCGGGTCGTTGCGCTTGCAAGGCAGGTCACCAAACCGCTGAGCTAAATCCCCAGCCCTGAGACATTCTTATCTTAGTGGATTCAGGTGCTTGTAGAGCTGAAAAGATAGGAGGTTGAAGGGTCACTCGCAGCCCTCCTGTAGGTGCAGATAAGGCCATAGAAGCAGAGGTGCGGGTCTGCTGGGTCTGCGTTCTTTAACGCTCTAACGGGGAGCGCACCACCTAGGCCTGCTGGGTCCAGGCTGCGACGGTGAGGGGCGTGGAGCGCTGTCCTCCCTGCTGACATAGCCAAACCCTAGCGGTTGTCGCTTTCAGGCCGGTTGAGCGGCAAGGCGGCCAGAGTCAGCACCTTGCCCTCGTTGGCTGCCTCCTTTTTTTTTTTTTCCACCTCTGAGCTGGATCGCAAACGTTTCCTCATATTGGTAAAATCGTTTTTGTTTTCCATTTTCTTTTTAAAAATAACATTTTCCTGATTATAAAAATAGTACAGGCTCACTGTAGAGGTTTTAGAAAATGTGTACAAATGTTGCGATGAGAAGTAAAAATAATCCATGACCCACCACTCAAAATGCTATCATTTAAAAAGATTTTATACCGCAACATTTATTAGTACATTTTAGGCATACACGATGATAACACTCATCATAGGGGATTTGCACCTGTACACCATACATCCTGTGCCTTTTCCCATCCCCCCCACAAGTCTCCTCCCCTGTGTACAAAAGCTTTGTTTTCATTTTTTCTATTTTCAACTTTTTCTTGTTCCTTCCTTTCCCCTTCCCTCCTGTTTCCCTTCCCATTTAAACATTTTCTTCCTATTTCCCAATATCTATAAACATTTTAGTCCTTATTTCCACTTTTGGTTTCTCACACCAGAGAAACAATGCAATATTTAAACATATGTATCCGATTTATTTCACTTAAGAGTATGGTCTCAGGGTCTACCCATTTATCTATAAATGTCTGAAGCTCATCCTTCTTTATGGCAGAGTAGTCCTCCATTGTGTAAAAAGCCCACATCTTCTTTATCCAATTGTCAGTTGATGGGCATTTGGGTTGTTTCAAGATTTAGCTATTACAAACTGTGCTACTATAAACATGGGTGTGCATATATCATTGTGGTATGATGCTTTTCATTCTTTCAGGAAGATACCAAGAAGAAGAACAGCTGTGTCACATGGAACCTCTAGTTTTTGTTTTCTGAGAAATTCCCACACTGATTTTCACACTGATTGCACCAGTCTACACCCCCACCAACAGTGGAGAAACGTTCCTTTTTCCTCACAGCCCCTCTTATTATTGGTTGAGTTCTTGATAGCAGGCATTCTTTCTGGAGTGAGACGGAACTCAGCATTGTTTTAATTTGCATTTCATGAATGACCAATGATGAACATTTTTTCATATATATTGATCTGCTGTTTCTAGTTATTCATCTGAGAAGTGTCTTCATTCAGATGCCCATTTTTGGATTGGGTCTTTAAATCTTGGGGGTCTGATTTTCTTGAGTTCTTTATATATTCTAGATAATAGTGCTTTGTCTGATGAATAGCTGGTATAAATTTTTCCCATGCTGTGGGTTGTCTCTTCACTTTGTTGGTGGTTTCTCTTGCTGTGAAAAAAAGCATTTTTAATAGCATGAGGTCCCAGTTGTTGATTCTTTACAGCATTTCCCGTGTGGTCTGGGGTTTTTTTTTCTTTCACGAAGTCTTTGCATACTCCTGTGTCCTCAAGCTTTCTACTTATTCTCTCTTCCAGCAGACAAAATGCTATCATTTTAATGGGTTTCTTTGTTCCTTAACTTTCTTCTACTTTTATTGTTGTTATTATTTTGTGGTAACAGTGATAGAACGTAGAACACTACTACTGGACTATGTCCCTAGATTCTGTTATTTTTTATTTTGAGACAGGATCTTGCTAAGTTGTCCATGCTGGCCTTGAATTTGTCATTGCCCTGTTTAAACCTTTTGAGTAGCTGGGACTACAGGAGTGTTCCACTATGCTTGGCTTTATCATCTTTTTAAAACTTAATATAGGGCTGGGGATTTAGCCCAGTGGTTCTGCCACCTGCTTTGCAAGTGAAAGGTCCGGAGTTCAATCCCTGGCAAAAAAAACAAAAACAAAAACAACACAAAAAAATCACCATCACCACCACCACCACCAAACAACAAAAAAACTTAATATATAATGACTTTTTAAAAATACGTGTTCTGTGTGTGTGTGTGTGTGTGTGTGTGTTTTCTCAGTACTGGGAATTGAACCCAGGCCCTCAAAAGTGCTAGACATTCTCTACCATTGAGCTACATCCTCAGCCCAACCTAAAGTATTCTTTAAACACGTGATTTAAAATGTCACATACTATTACATTATGGTGTTACATAATTTATTGAACCCTTGCTTTTATTTTAGGTTGTTTTAAATTTCTGACTGTTAAATAATGCAGAATAAGACCTTAAATATATGTGTCTCCGATTATTTCCTTTAGTTATCTATGACTAACCTTTTTCCCTCCTCTTCTTCTGAGTGCTGGGAATTGATCCTGGGTCCTTGTACATGCTAGGCAATGACTTACCACCAAGCTGCACCCAAGCTTTATTTTCCCCTCTTTTTCCTTTTTCCCTCCCTCTCTGCCTTCCTTCTTCCCTCCCTTCCCTCTTCCTTTCCATTCCTTTCACTTTCCCTTTCTCCTTCCTCCTTCCCTCCCTCCCTCCCTTCCTTTTGAAAATGTCTTAATGACTGCTGTCCATTTTTGGCTGTTCATATTTTTCTTGTTGACTTGTTAGAGCTCTTTTTGTATCAAAGCCATTGACTTTTTGTTGTTCATATTTCTATTTCCAAACAGTCATTGTTATGGCTTGTATCTGGATGTCCCCCTAAAGCCTCATGTGGTCATAGGAGTTTTGAAGGTGTCTCAATTAGGGTGTGTGCTTACTGGAATTAAAGATGTGAGGCTGGGATTTAGAGTATGATGCTGGGATTTAAGGGTGCCCCACCCTAGGTGTAGGTGGTATCACTCAAAGGATGGGTAGCCTGGAAGGGATAAAAGGGAAAGGCAGGCTGCTGCTTCTGCTGTTTGCTATGTTACTGCTTGCTGCCTTCTGCCTTGCCACACCATGGACTGTTTCTCCTCTGTGAGGTCCCTCTGCCATGCCACCCTGCCTAGAGTCATCTAGAAAGTTAATGATTGCAAGTGCAAGGACACGAGTTCAATCCCCGGTACTAAAAAAACAAACAAAAAAGAAAGTTAATGATTGCCTAAGTGCTTATTCCTTAACAATTTTATTTTTTACCCTCTTACCCCCAGTACTAGGGATTTAGCTCAGGGACTTCACACTGATTTATATCCCCAGTCCTCCTTATTTTTTATTTTAAAACAGGATCTTACCAAGTAGCTAAGTTACCCAGGCCTGCCTCACCTCCCCAAAGTGCTGATTATAGTCATATGCTAGCAGGCTGAGCTTATATTTTGCATTCATTTATTTAATCCACCTGGAATTTAGTTTGAGATGAAATTATTTTATTGTTTTCCAAATAATCAGCCAATTTTTTTTCAGACTAGAGCTTTAAAAATTTTCTGTTTCCTCTACTAAATTCCTAAGGTATATTTCTGGGATTCCTTTGGTCTATCTATTGAATTGGAGGTGAAGAAAGCAAGATGTGCCCAGGCTATAGAGAGTAAAGCTGGAGTCTGGGAGGAGAGGAATCACGTCCAAAGAGAGGGCTCTGGGCTATGGCGGTGGGCCTTGAAGGTCAGGTTTTTGGGTTTTCATCTGCTGAGCTGTGGTAAGATGGTTGGAGGTTTTTGTTTTTGCTTTTTGGATGATAATGTGATCTTTTACTAGCATATGTTCATAACATATAATAATTATATTCATTTTGGGAAATTAGTACACATGCACATCACATTTTGATCATTTTTATTCCCTCTTCCTCCCCTCCAGTCCTCTCTTCTCTTTTTCCAGATCCCCTTCCCATCTCCACAGTCTTCCTCCTTATTTCCTCCTACGGCTCTTTAGTTTTATTCTTTAAATTATTTATGTTTTGGCTCTCTCATATTAGAGAGACCATGTTATATTTAACTTTCTGTGCAAGTGCTTTTTTTTTTTTTTTTTTTTTTTTTTTTTTTTTTTTTTTTGGTACCGGGGATCAAACTTGGGACCTTGAGCTTGTGAGGCAGGCAGCAGAACCATTGAACTAAATCCCTGGCCCTGATATTTAAACCTTCTGTGTCTAATTTTGCTTCACTGAGCATTATGGTTTCAAGATCTATCCATTTTTCTACAAGTGATTCACTACTACTCAGCCATAAAGAAGAATAAGTTTGACCAGGAATTTAGCTCAGTGTCACCATGCCTGCCTGGCAAGTACAAGCTCTAGTTTTTTT
>NW_022900925.1:14110242-14122208 GCF_012274545.1 Fukomys damarensis | reverse complement strand
ATCCCTGGTACAAAAAAAAAAAAAAAGTTTGAATCATTGATTGGGGATTTGGGGTAGGGCTGTAGAGCAACTCCGTTAGAGTTTTCAAGGACAGTCACTGGCTGCTGGGGTAACTCAGTGGAACCCTGTTAGGTGCAGATGGACCATGGGATAGCAGTTGCTCAAGAAGGCTTTAAGATGAAAATGGCTTTAAGTGTAGGGTGAACACAGAAAGGTGGCGGCAGCATGCTACAAGGTAGAAATTGCAAAACGTGGAGGCTGGCCTGATTTGGAAAGGTGGGAGGAAAGACGTATTCTCCAGCATGGCATCTGAGTGAGCTGGATAATTGTTACATTAATCAGGACTTTTTTTTTAGACTGTAAAAACTTGGAATAGTTGTGATTTTGGCAAACATGAAATGCTTATTCTGCAACTGAGTGGTCTGAGGTGTTTTCATGTGTACCATCTCGATCCTCACCCATCTTTATGAGATATTTGCTCCCATTCCTGTTTTGTAGATGGGGAAATGAGGCTTACAGAGGTTGTCACTTGCTCAAGGTCATGTGAATGGTAATCTGGGAACTGAGCTGCTTGTCTCCACTCCTGTGCTTGTGCCTATGTGAAAGAGGCACAGAAATGTCCTTGGTAGCTTTCAATCATGTTGGATCCTTGTTCTTCCAGAATTGGGATGTCATTCTAGGAAAATGGTACTCTGCTGGGGACCTGGTGGCAACTCCAATGGCAGGGTCCCTCTTGCGCCTTAGTAGCGGGGTCCATTGCCTCCTACTTCCTTCCTGAGTTTTGCATTTGCATACACTTTGCAAAAGGATTTGATTGGTCATTTGGTCGTTGTCTGATTGACTCTTTGTGGACCAGAACCCAGTTCAAGCCAGTGTAAGTAAAAAGAGAGGTCTAGCAGTTAGTACATTTGGCTTGAGGCAAATCTTTAGACTAGTGCTGTCCAAAATGGTAGCCACTGGTCGTGAGTGGTAGTTTAAGTTAATCAAGTACAATTAAAAATTCAGTTTTTTTATAAAGACCCGATCCAAAAATGGGCATCCGAAATGAACAGACATTTCTCATACAAAGAAGTAAAAGCAGCAAGAAAATATATGAAAAAATGTTCCACATCACTGGTCATTCGAGAGATGCAGATGAAAACATCACTGAGATTCCACCTCACCCCACAAAGAATGGCTGCTATCAAGAAATCACACAATAACAAATGTTGGCGGGGTTGTGGGGAGAAAGGAACCCTCCTCCATTGTTGGTGGGAGTGCAGACTAGTACAACCACTATGGAAATCAATATGGAGATACCTCAAAGAGCTTGGACTGGAGATTCCATTTGACCCAGCCATCCCTCTGTTGGGTATCTTTCCAAGAGAACTAAAAGAATCATATCACAGAGAAGTATGTGCACCCATGTTTATAGCGGCACAGTTTGTAATAGCTAAATCTTGGAAACAACCTATTTGCCCATCCGTTGGAAACTGGATAAAGAAGTTGTGGTTTTTCTATAAAATGGAATATTACTCAGCCATAAAGAGCGAGAGAATAGATTCATTCATAGGAAAATGGATACATATTGAAGATATACTCCTAAGTGAAATAAATAAGTCCCACATGTGTAAATACCAAATAGTTTCCCTGGTGTGAATATTCTGCAACAATGCATAAGATTCTAATAAGATTACTGACATTTAGAAATGGGAGGAAAGAAGCTAAAGGTGTAGGGAAGGTGTGATACGTAGGGGAAGAACAAAAAGGGAAAAGAAAAAAATGTGAGAGAATGAAAAGATGAAAATAAAGTGTTTGTAGATGGGGAGGGGAGGAGGGGGTGAAGGGAGGGCAGAGGTAAGGGGAAAAAATGAGAATCAAGACTTGCCATGTAAAGGTACATGATCCCAACAATGAATGTAACTGTACTGTATCCCTAAATGTACCAATAAACTCAATAAAAAAAAAATTCAGTTTTTTGCCTGCACTGGTCACATTTCAAGGGCTCAGTAATCACCTGAGATCAGTGGCTACTCTGTTGGGCAGAATGGATATGAAACATTTTTTTTCTATAATCACAGAAGCTTCTATTGGACCACGCAAATTCACAGTGAAAGCCAGACTCCCCTGGAGGACTTCCAGGGCTGGACAAACCCAGAGATTTGTCCCAGTCTGTGACTTGTCACCTTCCTCAGAAAGCTCATGGATCCCCTAGACCAGGTGTCTGAGCTGTACAAATCCAGTGCCACTAGGTGGTGCCTGGCAGCTGGGAGCTTCACACGTATCCTAGGGCTGCAGACAGGAGCAGAGGGAAAACTCCTGAAGAGGTTCGTAATCCTGTGGCTGATGTCCAGATCACGTGTAATATAGCATGGGCCCTAGTGTGTCCTGTACACACACACACTTGCATTGAGGCATGACCACACAAGGTTACTCGGGGGCACACACAAAGTGTCACATGCACTCTCAGAAACACAGTCCCCATAAAGCCCCAATATGGTCAGTGTCACATTCCATTATGACAGAGACAAAAATATCCGGTTCCCCTGCACTTGCTACGTTCCCTCATTCCTTTCTCAGCAGTCTTGGGAGATAGCTCCTGTTGTTCCTCTCATTTTGAAATGTAGGAAAACCAAGGCCTGGATGGTATGAGATGGAGCAGGATGGATTCCGCAGGGTTGTCTTCTTCCAGGGCTTCTCATTCTGCTTTGATCCTGCCTCTCTGGGCAGGCCGAGTGATTGTGCTCAGACACGCTCTTTCAGTCGTGGAAGGTCAGGGTTGTGCTCTGCACTTGCACAGACACAAATGCCAAGGCTGCTGGTCCCTCTGAGTCTGGGTGTTGATTTTGGTGGGGGCGAGTAAAACAGAGTGATTACTTTCCTGGCCGGGGTGGGGGGTGAAGCACAGACATGGGAAATCTCTGGGGAAAATGTGAAATGCTGTGAGTGTAATGTGCAGGGTGTGTGGTGTTATACAGATGAGTGGGGTGGTGGCTTCCTACACCTGACCTCTGATACTTTTCTTTACACTGGATCCTAGAATTTCCAAGTGCTATTGTGGAAGTCCTATCTTCTCGGGAGTTGCGTGGGACCATGTCAGTTTCCGGTCCAGAGGCTGGATGTTCAGAGAGGATGTCCCCTGATATCTTAGTGGTGTTGACGTCCCACCCTCAGCCTAATTCCTTGGAGTGAGCTGGGACTCCAGTCAGGGGGCCCTGGCAACATCTGCACATTCTGGCCTGTGATGTGGGTTCGGGAATCTGTAAGTGCCTGAGAAAGAAAAACTATTAGGGTTCCAATTCAGTTGAAACTGTTTTGCTTGTTTCCTTTTCTTGGTGTCTCACAATCCACTGTTAGCCCACCAAAATCATGATGTATATACTGTGGTCTCTGAGATGGAGGGGGCCTGGGAGCAAACAGAAGAATGTTGGCCTCCTGGACCTTCTCGAGTGGCTGCGCCCTGCACATTCCCCTCCAGGCGAGCTGGCCGGGGCTCTCAGCTCACAGACTCGTGGAGTCGGGGTCAGCAAGGTGGCCCTGTAAGCAATACAGCAGCTGGAAAGGGTGCAAAACCATTGTGCAGCAATTTCAGAGAAACAGAACGGGGAAACAACAAAACTGAATAGGAAATAGGGTGTTGTCTGTCCATTTTATTGGCCGAGAGAAATACACAGGCTTGGCTAGAGAAGAGAAAGAGAAGGAGAAGGTAGGTGGAGATGCTTGTGGCTCTGAAGGGAAACCTGGACTCTGAGGGATGCTGAGGACTGCATCCAGTTTCACTGAAAACCTGTCACGCCACCCTCCCTTTTAGTCATTTACTTATTTTTATAATATTTTTGTGGTGCTGGGAGTGAACCCAGGCCCTTGCACATGCTAGGCAAGCACTCCACCATTGGGCTACATCCTCAGCTCTTTTGAAGTGTTATTGATTTATTTGTCAATCCTGGGGATTGAACCCAGGACCCTGCACAGGCTGGGCACGTACTCTACCACTGAGGTACATCCTCAACCCCTAAATTTTATTTTGAGACAGAATCTTGCTAAGTTGCCCAGGCTGGCCTTGAACTTGGCAATTCTCTGGTCTCAGCCTCCCCAGTAGGTGGTCTTACAGGTGTGTGCTACCTTCCCTTTTAAATATAGGCTTATCAGTTGCATTTGATTTTTCTGGCACCAGGGATTCAACTCCAGACCTTGAGCTGGCCAGGTAGGTGCAGCACTGCCGAGCTGCATACCCTGCCCATTGATGGCATTTTTGCACTTGCCACATCAGGGTCATTTTTGGTTCACAGTTTGAGCAGGAAGAGGGAGAGAAAGGTAGAACAAATTTTGCTGCTATAAGTGGGTCAGAATTGGAACAGAGAAAGCAAGAACACTGGCATTCATACCTTTGAGCTGTCAACACCGAGGTCAGAGCAGGAGGCATGAAGCCGTTCTTTGGTCTAATGAATATTCATCGTGCTCCTACTTTAAGCCAGCTGCCGTTTTAAGTTCTCTTTGTTGAATCCTGGCTCTGCCACTCACTATTCAGGTTACCTGGGGCAAAGCCCTGACTGAGCCTTCCTGAGCCCATACCCGCATCTATCTGGAAAGCAGAGATGCTGAGTGCCACCTTGCGGGGGATGATGAGGATTAAATGACCTACATAGTAGTGGGCTCAGCATGGTTTGTGCCCATGGCTGTTAGGGTTAGTGAAGACAGAGTGGTCGGGTGGGAATAGGGTCTGGTTCTTGCACCCAGTGGACTAGAAATCCGCAGAGGAGGCAGGCAGTCATCCTCAAAGCATTCAGCAGCACCCATGGAGAAGGGAGGCTCAGGGAGCTTTTCCTAGTGGAGTCAAGGCCAGCTTCCTGAAGAAGGTAGCACTTGAAGGTAGAAAGGGAGCACTTAGGAGGAGAGAGCCGAGGGACATTTTAGATCAAGGGGACAGCAGGAATGAAGACTGGGGTGGGAAGCATATAGAGCTGCCTAAGAAACTGATGGATCTACAGGAGAGAGCACGGAGGCAAGTGCCCAGGGGGGTGCTCAGAGGTGACAGGGACCTCCCCGCAAAGAGCGGAGTGGGAGCCACCTGCCTCCTTGGTGATTTGGGAAGCCGCCTCTGGAGCCCTGAGGGTGGATTAGGGGGTCAAGGACATGGTGTTGTGCTGCTGAGGAGCGCTGGGGCTGAACCCCAAGGCAGGCTGGGGCCAGATGGTTGCACTTGGGCATTGAGAGGGTGGGTTCCTCAGGCTCCCGTCCAGGTGGAGAGCAAAGGAGTCTCATGTAAGCTCTGGGTTCACCCTTGGGATTTGTGTGGTAGTCATGTGGGTCGTATGGAGGGAACCCCAGTTTGCAGAGGAGGGTAACACGTTGTCTTTCACTGTGAGTGCAGAGAGCTGTAGGCCGTCCCTGTAGAGTTTGAAGTTGGGTTCTTGAGTTCAGGAGAGCCCGGCTGGATGAATACCAAACCATTCACCTAACAGAACTCGTTGCACAACATGTTCTGAGTTCAAGTCATAAGAAGTAGTTGAGTCAGACCCTGTCTGGCCTCATGGTATTTTCTTGTGGTGCAAGGAAGAGGGGGAGAAAATAAAAAGTCCATTTGGCTTCAGATAATCTGCAGTCCTGGGAAGGAAATAGAACTGTGAGGTTATGAGGATGGAGACGTGGTGCCGGTGGCGGTGGGATTCTTCAGGAGTGTGGTCAGGAACATCCTCTCCATGGAAGTCACATTTGAGAGGACCGGAAGGCAGAGAAGCGGGCTGTAAGGCTATCTGGGGGAAGAACACCCCAGGCAGTGGGAACAGTATGTCCAAAGGCTGTGGGGTGGGAGCGGTTGTGGCACGTGTGAAGGTGAAGAGGCTGCCTGTGCTGGTTAAGGACAGCCAGGAACACTGACAGTTCTTCCTTCGGCCAGCAGGTGGCACTGTTGGCCCAGAATGGCCGCTCGCCTGCCAGGAGGGCAGGTGGACTCAGAAGGGCCTTAAGGGTAGGGTGGGTTTGAACCTGGGGGCCTGAGCTCATCCTAGGTACCCCCTCTGAGTGACAAGTGTGGAGGCCCTGGCTGAGCAGAAGAGCATGACATTGCTTCTTGATTTTTTACTTTCTTCTCTGGGTCTTGTCTTCAGTGTTTCTTTGTTCACCTCCTTCCTTTTTCTGGGTACCTTTCCCTCTCCCTTTGTTTTACCAGTCTTGCTGGCTCAGTCTTTGCTCCTCCTTCTCCCATGGCTCCATGGGGAAGCTGCTTCTGTCCTAATGCAGGTGAGGGGGTGGTGAGTTAGGATCAGGAAGGGTCTTTTTCTCTCCTCTCCCCTTCTGTGTTGCTGGGTATTAAACCCATAGCCTTGTGGTGTGTGCTAGGCAAGTGAGGAAAGAACTGTTTCCTAACTTACTGCCTGTCCTCTTCCGCATGGCTTCAGTTCTCCCTGAAAGGCCACGGCTGGAGGAGTGACCCCAACAGCAGGAATGTTCGTGGGATCCTGCTGCAGGACCCTCCCAGCTCACCTCCTGCATCTCGTTGTCCCTGGCAGTGACAACCGGGGCTTGAACTGAGGGGGAGCATTGACTGGCCAAACAGATGCCATAAAACAGCCATTGAACTCACCAGACACGAATGTGAAAGGTTCGTTTTGATTGGCAAAGATAAACTTACTTTACCTTACTCTGTGCACTTTGATTTTTGGTACGGCAGGGATTGAACCTGGGGGCCCTGCACATGCTAAGCTCATGTTCTGCTATCCATGCACTTGGAGGTATTTGTTGGCAGAGACTGACCTGGCCAGAGCCTGATTTTGTCCTCCTGGCTGTCATTCATCAGGGTTCTGGCTGCAGGTTGAAGGCCTTGGCTTTGGTCTGCGGGTAGCACAGTGATCAAGAGCTTGGTTACTTCACTTTATTCTTCCTTGCTTTTTACTTTAAAGTAAAATTTGTGGTACAGATAGTCCCCTATTTATGATCGTTTGACTTAAAGATTTTTCACCTTTATGAGGGTGTGAAGCTAATGTGAATCCAGCAGAAACTGTGCTTTGAATTTTGAGCTGGGCATAGTGCTGCACGCCTGTAATCCCAGCACCGAGAGACTGAGGTGGGAGGATCGCAGTTCAAGCCCAGTCTGGGCAATTTAGCAACTTAGCAAAACCCTATCCCAGAATAAATATTTTTTTTCTAAAAAGGGGCTGGGGATGTAGCTCAGTATGAAGGACCCGGGTTCAATTTCCAGTACCATGAATGAAATAATAAATTTTGAATTTCAGTCTTTTCCTGGGCTAACCATATGCTCTATGATAGTCTCTGGCAGTGCTGGGTAATGGCAGTGAACAGATGCTCCTGTGAGCCCTGTGATCTCAAGGGGAAATAAGCAACACTCATGTGTGTGTGTGTGTGTGTGTGTGTGTGTGGCTAAGGTATGATGTGCAGTACCTTAGGTGTATTCGATGCATTTTCAGTTTATGATATTTTCAATTTAGGATGGGTTCACTGGGCTATAACTCCATCCCAAGTCAAGAGACATATGCATTTCATTTAATTGTGAAGAATGCTTAATGTGAGATCCACCCTCCGTAGTAGCTTTGTAAGTGTCCAGTACATGATTGTTGACTGTAGGTAAGCGGTTAGTCTCTTAAAGCCTCTTTCTAGGAGGCCGGCTCCCTGCTTTGCCGTGGGACCCTGGGAACATTGTTTAAACCAGTGAGAGCTCTCAGTGATACATGTGCTATAGGGTTACCACCGGTAGTTTAAACTTTCTGTGCTTTTCATCTGTAAAATTGGGGTAATAATAGTGATGTAGCACAGGTGATGTATAAACATACTTTTCTAGCTGGGGTTTGATAGCTTGGAATTGTAATCCTCACCACTTGGCAAGCTGAGGCAGGAGGATCATTTCAGCTCCTGACTTAAGAGATCGGACCGGGCAAGATGGTGAGGCCTTGTTTCCAAGTAAACAAAATAAAATAAAAATACATTTTCCTTTAAAAGAATCAGAACATGAAAGATAAAATCTGCTGTGGCCAGCAATGCCCATCCCTTCCTCTCCTTTCCAGAGTAGCTGCAGTTTGGAGTTTGATACATATTTTTCTAGCGATTTAAAAGTTTTTTTTTCCCATGCATCTTAAGCAGCCATACATAGTGACTTAGTTCCCTCCTTCTAACCACACTGTACAGTGTCCAGCTTAGGGAGAGACCACACCCTTCTTACCTGTTTCTCCTCTGAATGATTGTTTGAAGCATTTTCCCACCCTCGCACCTAGGGTCACATTTTGCGGTACTGCTAAATCGTCCTCCGAGTTCTTTGCTCACCACTAGTACGGACGTACCGTTGCTCCTCTCTTGGGCAGACGTCCTGTCTCTTTGCTGTGATTGTATTTCCCCCTCTTCAGGCCCTCTGCACTCCTCCTGCTGTGCCCTACTGCCCTCAGACAAGCTCAGTCCTCTGGGAGTTAGGCGGCTTCTGGTCTCTGAAGTTCCTGCTCTGCTTTGCAGGGTGGTCCATGGCTGCCACTGTCATCACCTTCCCCCTTTTTGGAAGCCCTGGCCATCCAGAGAGCTTTACTGATCAGAAGTGGCTGGAGAGTGCACGGCAGGACTGACTGCAGTAATTTCCCCAGCCAGGTTCAGAGAGGCTGGCCCTGCCTTTTCATCCCATCACAGGGCCCTACCCAGGATCGCACCCAGGGTCTTCACACTGAACTACATTCCCTGGTCCTTTTTCAACTTTTGATTTTGAGACAGGGCCTCACTGAGTTGCTAAGTTACCCGGGCTGGGGCCCAACTTGATCCTTCAGCCTCTCAGAGTGCTGGAGTTGCAGCCCTGTGCCCTCATGCCCAGCTCATCACAATGCTTAAGACACAAGTTCTGCCCTGAGCGCCCCAGGGGAAGCCACAGCTCAGAGCCCAGATGCATTTCCTTTCCAGATCCAGTGAAACCCGCCAGTTCTTACTAGGCTGGCCAGGGGTACTGCCTGCCAGTCTCAAACCTGGGTTAAGTTTCGAGAACTGAGACCCTGTTAGGCCTAGAATCAGGTAGTTGAGTGAGGCGGAAGGGTTGACCTTGGAGATGATTTCTGTCACGAACACCGCCTCCTGAGAAAGGACCGTCACAGCTTCTACCTTCAGTTATTCACCCCTTCACTGTCCACCTAGCTCCTTCCGCATCCACGAAACCCAAATACGTAGCATCTGTCTGTAGAGGCTCCCGACCTCATTTTCTAGCTAAAAAGTCAGTCTGAGAAAGGGATGTCCTGATCACAAGAGGACAGATCTGGGCTAGAAGCTAATTCTGCTGTCTCCTGGCTGGTGCTCTTTGTACACTGACGTGCTGTGTTGCAGAACGTTGTGTGTGTGTGTGTGTGTGTGTGTGTGTGTGTGTGTACATGATGGTCCTGTGCAAGTGCACATATGTAGATATAGATTAGAAAGCAGATGACCGACTTCTTTCTGTGTGTGGTCCTGGGGATTAAACCTGGGTCCTTCCATGTGCTGAGTAAGAGTTCTGACGTGCAACCCCAGTTCAGTAGTGGGCCTGCCTGTCTACTTTTCTCCCTTGCCTCCCCTCCCTTCCTCCCTCCCTCCCTCCCTCCTTCCTTCCTTCCCTCCTTGTACTGGGGGTTGAATACAGGGCCTTTACAATGAGCTATATTTCTAGTCCTTTTTTTTGTTTTGAGTCCAAGTCTTGCTAAATTTTCCAGGTTGGGCTCAATCAAGATCTTCCCAGAGTACTCGGAAGGTGAGTGCTACCATGCCTGGCTAATAATGGGCTTAAAAAACAAACAAACAAACAGCTGGGTGTGTAGCCCAGTGGTAGAGCACCTGCCAAGCATACATGAGGCCCTGGGTTCAATCCCCAGTACTGCAAAACAGAAAAAAAAAGATGAAAAACAAACAAATAAAACTTTTTGTTTTGAAAATTACCAGTTTGTACACAAAACTTAGAAGAATCATACTCAGCACCTAGAGGATCACCTGGATTCCCTGGGTTTGACTTTTTCCCACAGCTATCCATTCTTCCTCTCTAGGACAGCAGTAAGCTAAGGAAAGGAAGTTGCAGCTGTCAGGACACATCATGCCTACATTTTTCAGCAAATGTCTCCCTCAAATAATGCGATTCTCAGAAATAACTGCGATACTGTTAACACGTATGAGAAAATTCATAGGTTGGGGTATGTATGGCACAGTGGTAGGTCACTTACCTAGTGTACCTAATCCTGGGTTTGATCCCCAGCAGCAGACCCACAACAGTCATGTTGATTTGAAAATATGACCTAATATACGGTCCTTATCCAAGTGTCTCTGATTGTTTCCAAGTTTGAATATGGACTGCATATTAGATTGCAGTATGAACTTACTGCTAATGGCCACTCATTGCTCTTGGCTGTCACATGGCTTATGTCTTTAAATAGAACAGCAGACAGACCTAGCAAAGTTGTTTTGTAGCATGTCCCACATTTTGGATTTGTCTTTTTTTTTTTTTAATTTCAAACGTTTTCCTTGACCAGCCCTTGATTTTCCTGAAGAGAGATGAAGCGAATGGTCTGCATGCTGACAGCAAAGAGAAAGGGAGAGATTCCCGTTTCATCCACAGGGACAGACTTGTGCTATCCTTGCCTTCCCCTTGGGTGGGGCTGGGGGACTTTGCCCTGTCTGTCCCCAGCCTGTCGCTGTGGGCTCTGTTGGTTCATCTGGCTGTGTTTGGTGTTGGGGAGGCAGCTCCTGGGGCTCCTCCTGGGAAGACTTCTCCATGGTTCTTTTTGGGATATGCTTGCCTTGGGTGGGCAAGGGTGTGGCTTTCTTCCTTGTCTGAAGCTTTAATTTCACTCTCTCATGTGCATCCTTGCCTGTGAGGTAGAAGTCTGCTATACAGTTCAACTGGGTTACTAATGTCAGAAGCCAAAGTCAAATTGGTTTAAGGGGGGGAAAAAAGATACCTGAAGGAAAAATGAAATCCAAGACAGCTCTTAACTCTTCTCATTGATAAGCTGAAGAAATTTGGCCGCAGGAGTGGCTGGATCCAGGTGGGTCAGACATTCAGATCAGACAATCAGCGTGTCCCTGTTTCCTGGCTCTCCTTTCCCTCTGCATTCACTTCATTCACTTCATTTACAGGCCTCTCTCCTCTCATGATACGAGGCAGCCACCCACAGCTCCTGGCTGCAACTTTGGAAACCTCAGCTGGTGTCCTTAAAGCTGCTTCTTTCCATGATGCCAGTAAAAATTAGTTCATTCTAGTTGTGTGCCCACCCTTGGGGCAGTCACGGTGGCCTGGTGAATAGAATATATGGATCGGTCGGCCTGTACAGTGTACTCACTGCTGAGCTCAGGCTGAGAGGGACAACTTTGCCTCTAGCACAGGGACCCACAGGGTTGTCAGGGTGCTCGCCAAGCAGAAGGGGCCTGGTGGGTCCCGAGCAGGCACAAAAGCAGGCTCTGCTCCACCTGTGGACAGACATTGAGTCTCTGGCCGTATCATCCCGTGGGCTCCTCGGCCCTCTTCATTTAGGGCTTTATGGGAGTCACTGTCTTTGGGATTCGGACTACTAGCAGCTCTGTGATCCTGAACAGGAGATCTGACCTTGCAGGTCTCAATTTACTCAGTTTCTTTTGTTTGTTTCTTTGTTTTTTTGTTTTTTGAGACAGGATCTCACTATGTAGTTGAGACTGACCTGGAACTCACTATGTAGCGTAGACTGGTCTCGAACTCACAGCGATCCTCCTGGCTCAGCCTCCCGAGTGCTGGGATTATGAGCGGGCACCAGCACACCTGGCTCTACTCAGTTCCTTAATGAGTTTATCACTGAGAGGACTTAGGAGTTTTCTTGGACTTCATTTTTCCTTCTGGTATCTTTTTTTCCTTCCTTAAACCACTTTGGGTTTGGTTTATGTCACTATTCCTTCCAGCGCATTTGTATGCAGTGGAGAGTCACAGAGGGAAAGCGCCCTGGGGTGGTGGGGTCCTCTAGCAAGGGGATTCTCCTGCTTCAGGCCAGCTAGCAGGGCCGGTCCTGTCCTCCTCCCCC
>NW_022900925.1:14106826-14110201 GCF_012274545.1 Fukomys damarensis | reverse complement strand
CCCTCCCCCTCCTCCTCGTCCTTGGGGTTGCTCCTGGGACAGTGGGGAGCGAGGCCTGCAGGGGGCCATGGGCCCTTTGGGACGTTTGAGGTGATGTCTCCATAGAGGACTGCAGGATGGGGCAGCACAGACTCAAAACGGGACTGTCTGGACCCCAGAAGAGAAAGGAAGAAAGTGGAAGCAGTCGGGCTGGTTCAGCCCTTCCTAAGTTAAGCAGGGAGAGGTGACCATTAGTTGACACCAGGACACAGCACTGCCAGACACTCAGTGATCACCAGAGGAAGCTATTTATTCAATGTATAATTCTTTCACAGTTCTCTCTAACTCAAGGAGAATGGCTTAGTTAGGTGCTAATAGGTTGTTAACACCTCTCTAACATTTGCTAATCTTTCTTCTTAGTAGAGAGATTTGGTCTCACCCTCAGGCTTTGGGCAGGCAACAGTGTCTGGTTAACTGTTTAATTTTTCATAATTGCTTTTTTTGAGGTAGCCTCAATTTTTAAAGAACAGCTTTGGATTTACAGAAAAATTAAGGAGATCAGACAGAGGAATTCCCATATACCCTGTTACCCGCTTCTACCTCTTATACCAGTCTGATATATCTGCTACAAGTAATGAACCAATACTGATATATTATGAACTAAAATCCATAGTTGACTCAGATTTTCTTCATTTTCTTCATAAGGTCCCATTTCTGTTCCCAGGTCCATCTAGGGTTCTGCATTACATTTAGTCATCAGGTGACCTTGGGCCCCACCTGGCTATGGTGGTTTCTCAGATTTTGCTTGTTTTTGATGACCTTGGCAGTTTTGAGCAGCGCTGCTCTGGGGTATTGGATCATGTCCCTCCCTGGGATCGATCTGCTGTTTCCCTCATGTTAACCTGGGGGTGGTGGGTTTTGGGGAGGAGATCACACAGGTAAGTGTCATTTTTTTTCTATCCCATTGTATCAAAGGGACACACAGTCAACGTGATCTGTCACTGCTGGTGTTGACCTCGACTCCCTGGCTGAGGTGGTTGTCAGCTTTCTCCATTGTTGATTTACTCTTTCATTCTGTGGAGGAAAATATGAAATATGAAATGTATCTTCCAACCTGTTAACTGTATGATACTCCAAGTTCTTGTTCTCTAGAAATCAGAATGAGCCTTATGAACGATGGAGGTTAAAAGTAGGAGGATATAGGCGGGTGTGGTGGTGCATGCCTGTAATCCCAGCACTTGGGAGGCTGAGGCAGGAAGATCGCTGCTGGTTTGAGACCAGCCAGTGAGTTCCAGAGCAGTCTGAACTACATAGTGAGACCCTGTCTCAAAAAAACAAAAAAAGAAAAAAAAAGCAGGAAGATATTTATTGATAGGAAAGCTTCTGAGGGGCAGGAGGGGTCCTGAGTGGGTAACCCAAGGACCCCACTTTACAGAGGAGTTTTATAGGGTGAAACCCATGTGGGTATAACATGGGCCACAGCCATGAGCATCCAAGAAGCTTACAAGTACTGTCAGTAAGGTAACGGTGGTCTAATAGGGAAGCAAGTCATGCAGGAAGCGTGGATGGAAAGAACAGGGTTCTCCTAGGAGGTGGTGAGGTCTCTGGACTCCCAGGGTGGTCGGTGACTATCTGTGCTTCACTAAGCCCAGTTCTTTGAAGAAGCCTGTGGGTCTGGTCATCTTGTCTCCATCTTGAGGCCTGGTTTTCAGCCGATGTGCAGCTGTGGTGTGTTTCACCTCTGTCCTGGCCCTCTCCAGGACTAAGCCCTATCTGATTGCCTATGATAGTTCTTCCTAGCTCATCTGTCTATAATAATTCTATCCAAGCAGGGCATTGTATTTAATTTTATATTTTATGTTATTTTGTAGAATCCAGGGCCTCGCACAGGTAGGCAAGCACTCTAGCACTCAGTTGCATTCCTAGCCTATATTTACTTGTATAATTACCTTCTATTTATGGGAAATGATTACATCCATTTATGGTTTTATTCTGAAAATTTTAAAAATTTATTTAATTTAAATGTTAACTTTAAGAAAAATATTAAGTAGGTTAAACTTACAAGAGATGTGTGAACTTTTTAAAAATCAGGAAAGCCATATTGGAATGACAGGTTAAAAATTCTGGGGGCTGGAAAATTTTAGCAATACTGACTGGGAAAGTGCCTGGGCCTCATGCTCACCCCTTGGCCTGCTCCCCAAATCCCTTAAGATAGAGAACAGCAAGTGACAGGTGTGGCCTCTGAGAAGTCCCAAAACAGCTCAGAAGGGCTTTGACTCCCAACCCCAGAGATTGTCTTTCTCCTGCTCCCCTCTCTTCTGGTCCTCGGACTCCACAGCATTTCCAGTGGCTTCTAGCAGGGAGGTGTGGAGACCTGGGTGGGAGCCTGGGCAGTGCCCTGTGCAGCTGGTCTCCGGGTAGATCCAAAACTCAGTCTTCTCTATAGTCTGTGATCCGGAGGGTGGTGCTGCATGTTGGGCCCATGCACACATGTTGTCTGGTTTATCCCTCAGCTGGGGGTAGACTCAGTAACTCTCCCATTCCCTAGCTAGTCAGGGGTGACATTGAGCAAGCTAGGGTAAGAGGTAGGAATGTGGCCCCTAAACCCTTGGGCACGAAACAAGTTGTAATCAGTCTTTCTTTCCTCCTACCCTTCCTTCCCTCCCTCCCTCCCTCCTCCCTCCCCCCCTTCTATTTGGCTAGAGATTATTTTAAAAACATGGCTTGACTCCACTCTCTAGGGTTGGCATAGAATACATTATTTATGATATATTTTCCCCGCCCAGGGTTAAGTGTGTTCATGTTTATTTATGGTTGCTCTAAAAGACACTTGTGAGTACCAGCTGCCATGTGGATGTTTCTCATGTGGCTTTTAATGTGGGCATTGCAGACACCCCACTGGATTTTTTTATACCCTGTGACAGGGTGGAGGATGCTGTGTCTCCCCTTCCCCCTGGCCACTCCAGTTCTGTCAAGGCCAAAACCTGGGGCGGTTTTTCTGGGGCAAAGGAAACTCAGGCCCCAGAGGGGAGGGAGGACATTCCTCTCCTTTCTCTCCCTACCTTCCTTCTGTCCCCCTCCTTCCTTCTGTCCCTCCTTCGGTGCTCGTGAGAGCAGAGGGGTCAGACCCTTCCTGAGTGAGGGACGGGTGGGAGTGCTGACAGCCACTGCCGTTGTCTTGACCCCATACACGTTATGAAACCCCATGGGGTTTTCCTTTCACTGGGGCGGACCAGAAATCGAGACAACAGAGGAATCAATAAAAAAAAACCTTTCAGCTAGAATAATTTTTTCTCTCATTGAGGTTATTGGTACATTTAGATATACAGTACAGTTAGTCATCATTGGGATCTTGTACCTTTACATAATAGGTCTTGGTTCTCATTTTCCCCTTGT
>NW_022900925.1:14096427-14106765 GCF_012274545.1 Fukomys damarensis | reverse complement strand
ATACCTTTAGCCCTTTTCTTCCTATTTCACAATGTCAGTTGTATCATTAGGATCTTATGTACCATTATAGCTTTTCACACCAGAGAAACTATTTGGTATTTACACATGTGTGACTTATTTATTTCACTTAGGAGTATATCCTCAATATGTATCCATTTTCCTATGAATGACTCTAATTTCTCATTCTTTATGGCTGAGTAGTATTCCATTTTATAGAAAAACCACATCTTTATAGGAAGGAAACAAGTCAAGGCGTTGATACAGAATGATCAAAGGGATCTACATTAGGTGAGTGGTCAAGGAGGAAGGCTTTCCTGACGAGGTGACATTCTTTTGGGTGTGGGTCTAGCAGAGAAAGAAACTTAGTTAATTTCCCCATTGGAAGCCAGCAAGTGACAGCAGGCAGTGCCTGTAGTCCTAGCTGCTCTGGAGGGTAGAACAGGAGAATCACTTGAGCTCAGGGGTTTGAGGCCGGCCTGGGCAACGTAGTGAGACTCTGTCTCTTAACCCCCCCAACCCCAAATCGATTGTGACGGTGCATGCCCCTGACTCCAGCTAAGGATCCCAGCTAGGAAGCTGAGGCAGGAGGACTACCAATTCAAGCCCTGCTCAGACAATTTAGTGAGACCCTGTCTCAAAATAAAAAGGGATCAGAATGTAACTTAGATTGAACTCAGTGGGTTGGATCTCCAAGAACACAAAACAAGCAAACAAGCAAGCAAGCAAGCAAACAAAACAAAACAAAACAAAAAAACCCAAACCAAAAGAACACACACACACACACACACACACACACACACACACACACACACACACGCTCACACAGTTTCCCGGTGGGTAGCTCAGTTACATTTTGCTCACAGTGAATTGTCTTGCCTGCACTTACTTCCTTGCATCCTACTGCTTCTCGTGGCGAGTGTGGGGTTGAGACTATGTTGGCTCCAGGTCTAAGGCAGCATCACGAGATGGGGGTCCATGAGGATCCCCAGAGAGGAGATGGAGAACTCCAGTCACTGCACCCACAGAATAAGTTCCCGACTCCTGTCAGAGGGATAGAACTTTCTGTGGTCTTGTGTGTGTCTTCAAATGGGTGATCTGGAATGTCCGGTCCCACTACCTGTGAGGCTGCCCATCTGGAATGTTAGGATGTGCTATGTTAGAATGCAAACCCAGCTTGAAGCTGGCTTGAGAGAGAACTGGCTTGGGCTTTCTTGAGGCTGGAAGTCTGTGGGAAGAAGCGCAATTTACAGGTGGAAAGCAGGGGCCCAGTGTCCAATTTACAGGTTTACTTAGTCTTTAAGACCCTTAGGAACATTTTTTTGGAGTGGGTTTACTGGAAGGGAAAAAGGCTTGAGTAACTTTTGTGTCTCAAAGCTGCACTTTTTATTAAAAGTACAACTTGGCTGGGAGTGGTGGCCCACGCCTGTAGTCCTAGCACTCAGGAGGCTGAGGCAGGAGGATCACTGTGAGTTTGAGACCAGCCTGGGATACATAGTGAATTCCAGGTCAGTCTCAACTACATAGTGAGACCTTGTCTCAAAAAACCAAACAAACAAACAAAAACAAAAATAAAAGTACTTGAAAATTATGATTTTCCTTGTCTACTTTCTATCTTTATTTTTTCTATTCAACCTCCAGAGGAAGAGCTTTGCTTTCCCAGCATCACAGAACACAGTTCTCGTCACGGATGCAGGGGCACTTGGGGGTCACTGCTGGACTTGCCTGGAGCCCATCTTGGAAAATACTTCCCAAGTCCCCTGCCAGGAAATGTGTGATGGAGGTGTGTGTACAGCACATCTGCCCAGAGCCCCACGATCTTTAAACTGATCGGATGTGTTCCAAAGAAGGGAAATGTGGACAACTTTGGTTCTTTAGTCATTAGCCATGACCCATCAATTGTGACCCAGGTAGCTGTACAGCTGTAGGAAAGATTTAAATGTACTCTTTTCCCTCTGAAGTTGATGATTTTAGTCTGTCCAATACACACGCGCGCACGCACGCACACACACACACACACACAGGCGCGCACACACACACGATGTGGGGGCAAGATGGCCAAACCTCTTATAGAGCTTAAAAAAGGGGCAGAGGGAGCTGGTGGCAGGGGATAGGCTCTGATGCAGATGAAGTCTCTTAGGTAACAGACTTGCTGTGGAAATGTCACTGGACAGGGTTTGAGGGGTCTCGGAGTGGAGATGGGGAACTTTGAGTCACCCCGTTCACTGGGCAGGTTGCAGGATCCCTGACTTCCATCACAGAAAAAAGAATTGTCAGGACTTATTGGTAAGAGGCATAAAGAGATTTATTAGGCAGAACTTTTAAGTACCCACTTAAAGAAATAGAATGTGGCCTTTAAGAGGGAGAGAGGTGCTGGGTGGCTTCTAGCTGGGTATGGAACTTGGGAGTGTCCCTTAGGTGGCTTATCTAGGGTGTGTATTCTAGGATCTGTTGAGTTTGTCCATTTGGTGGGCTTTGTTAAAATGTGAAACACTTACGTGTGCTTGGAGCTGAGATGTGCTGTCCTCTTATCAGTGTGCTGTGGGGTTGGGTCGGAGGCAGCACAGTTAACAGATAAAAGGCACAGGCCTAAAGCCCAATTTACAGTCTTAGTGTCTCTGAGGCCCCTTAGGAATTTTTCCTGGGTTTGTGTTCTAAAGCTGCAGGGCTTTTTTTTTTTTTTTTTTTTTTTTTTTTTTTTTTTACTGGGTCTTGCTATGTAGTCTAGGCTAGCCTTAAACTCATAGCGATTCTCCTGTCTCAGGCTTGTGAGTGCTGAGATTACAGATGAGCACCACACCTGGCTGTAGTTTCAAGTAAAAGTACAACTTTAATATTACAATTTTCCTTGTCTCTTTTCTACCTATCTTTATTTCTTTTATCCTACCTCAGAGAGACCCTTTCTAGGCAGAAAGGGGGAATATCAAGCACAGTCCTCTGTCTACAGCATCTGTTACTTACCATTGTGGACAGATGTGAATTTATTTTCACAAGAAGACAGCTTTTCAGAGCCACTCCTGTGTCGACAGGGGTCTGCAGTTTCTTTAAATAACCAATTTGAAATGTGCCCAAGAAATCTGTTGGGGTGGGGTATATATTCTTCTTCCACATGGCCCCAATCCTGCTAGTGACACTCGGTGAGTGAGGGAGCTTCGGGGTGGGGAGAAGATGGGTGAAAACAGTGTCTGGAGCCTTGGGGTGGAAGGAAGAGGCCGGTGCAGTTTCTGAAGCTGCTCTGGGTTTGGGGAGGGTTGAGATACAGGAACTACAGATGGAGAGAGAGTTGCTTACACACAAAAAAGAGAGTTTAGCCCTGGGGATTTAGCTCAGTGGTGTCACCGCCTGCCTTGCAAGCACAAGGACTAGAGTTCGATCCCCCGTACCAAAAAAAAAAAAAAAAAGGGAGAGAGACAGAGAGAGTTTAGACTATAGCAAGCACAAAGCCAGCTGAAAGAGCTCTCCCAGCCTGGGCAAGGAGGCTGAGAAAACATGCAATTTGGAGAGGCAGATGCTTAGCTGGAGGCCAGAGCTTGCCTAGCTCCCTGGTGGGACCAAGCTGAGAGAGTCTGTGTCAACACCCAAGATAAGCTTTGTGTTTGTCTTTTAGGACTAAAAGGACTTAATGTCAGGCTGGGAAAGATCTATTGACACATCAGTGAGTTAGAGTCCTGCAGTCTGTTGTGAAGGAAACTGTTCCAGGCTAAGCAGAAAGGCTTTGATCTATAGTGGCAGTTTCCCTCTGGAAAGGAGTACGCAGTCCAGAGTTCTTCAGGGGCTGATCGGAAGAGATTAGTTTAGACAACAGGGACATAAATTAGAATTTGCTAGGAATCAGATAGATGGGGCACAGCCTATGAATTTTCAAGTAGACCAGGAGTGTGAGCTAATTATTCCGAGTAGCATCTGTGGCGCACATGGTGATTGCCTAATGGTTGCAACAAAAGTGTCCAGTGGCCTCTGATCACGGAGTCTCGGCTTTCGTACTGCCTGGCACCTCCATCTCTGCACACACACCGCACTGCAGCCCCCCATCCTAGCTCAGACTGTGGGGAGCATGCACCCCCACACATAGCAGCGCCCCAGTCTGCCCAAACACTCCTTTTCTGCAAACATACAGCAATCAAGAAAAAAAAGTGGAGCCAAAGACAGGTTCTGCAGTGGAGGTCAGAAGCCCTTTACGTGCTCGCCCCTTGTTTTTGCCAAGCTAGGTTATCTGGGTTCCCAGTGAGCTGCAGGGACCACCACAGCTGTCACCGGGAGCACAGGGGCTCAGCACAACATGGTGACAAGGCCGTTTGCAGGCAGTAGCGAGTGGCCGTCACAACATTGTCATCTGACAGCTTCGTTAAGTGTTTGTGTTTTTATTTTTATTTATTCCTTGTTATTTTGGAAACCAAACCCAGGGCCGTGTGCATGCTGGGCAAGTGCTGCATTCCTAGTCTCTATCTTTTTATTTATTTGCAACTTTAATACGTAGATCTTAGGTAAAATTTGTACATGGAAGAAAAATTCAAAGAAAATAACAATAATTCTCGAGGTAATTATTATTAACCACTTTACGCCCACTGTGAACATTTTCTTTACTTTTTCATTATGGAATTTCCCCAGCACACAAAGTAAATAGTGTAATGAATTCCCTGTCCCAACTTCAGCAATCCCCCCATTCTGCCATTCTTGTTTCACCTATAACTCTGCCCATTCAACATCCCTGTTATTATTAATTTCAGCTCTTTAAAAGTAAAATTTACATACATTGAAGTGCAGAAATTTTAATTCTACATTTTGAACAAATCGACCCCCCCACTCCATCTTGATACAGAATATTTCCATCTAGCCAGAAATAATCCAGAAAAATCTTGTACGACTAGAGGCAGCCACTCATTTTTTTTTTTTGCACCTTAGATTATTTTAAATTTTCTTGTAAATGGAATCATACAGGAGGTATGCTTTAGATCTGGTTTCTTTCACTCAGCGAAATGTTTTTTTAAATCCATCCATGATTATTGCATATATTAGTATTTTACTCCTTTCTGTTGTTGAAAGTATCCCACTAGGTGGATGTACCACAGTGTGTCGATAGACACTGTTTTCAAACTTAGGATATTTTGAGTAAAATAAATATGCTGTGCATATTTTCGTGAAAGTCTTTATGTAAACCATGTATGGTTTTTTAATCCTTGCAGCTAGCTGGGCATGGTGGCACACACCTGTAGTCTCAGCTCCTGCGGAGTCAGGCAGGAGGCAGAGGCTTGAGGCCAATCTTGGGCAATTTAGCAAGATCCCTTAAAAATAAGAAGGGCTGGGGATATAGCGCATAGTAGTGTCTCTGGATTCCATCCCCAGTATTGGGGGAAAGGGATGCTTCACAGTACTAACCCTGGGAAGATGGCACTATTGTTATCCCCACTTTACAAATGCAGAGACTGAGGCACAAGGAGGTTAATTCTTAGCCTGAGGGAGTAAAAACTGGGAGTGGGATTCTAACTCAAGATGGACTATCTGTAGGGTCTGTGGCTTTGTTTCCTCACTATGATGTTTTTACTACAGCTCTTTGGGGCTATTAAATGCAAGGACAAATGGGTCTCTCACCTCAGGGTCCTGTCAGTTTATAACAGCATTTTAGCTCACTACAGTAGTTGCTATTGATAATAATGGTTCTGAGTCATCCTGAAAAGGTTACGTTAAACCTGCCATTGAAAAGAACAGCACACAACACACACAAAGAAAAGAATAACACTGTTGTAAGACATTTTAAGGAAAATTCTAATCAAGGTCGTTACAATAACAGCAAGCTAGCAAGTAAGAAAATGCAAAGTTTTGCTACTCAGAGCTTTAATTGTCTGGAAAGCTCACATAAGTATAATTCGTCATCTCCCAAAGAAGCCAGGCACAGACCACATTACTGGGTATATAAAATAGTATATAAATAATACATGTATGAGAAATCACTCTTTGTAGAGCCTAACAGAATAGGTTTTTGAAGAGTCTACTGGTTCTTGCTTCGAAGGATGTTGTTGCTAAGCAGTGTTGCCAATATGGAAAGACAGCTTCCCTCCTGACTTTCCACTCGGCCCCAGGAACTCTAGGGTTGGAAGTGGCTTTGGCAGCAGCTGGGAAGTCTGCTAATCAGGGAAGTAGAGGCTAGGGGACCTTGTGAGAAGGACTGCACCGCTGGCCACCTGAGCTCTCGATGTCCTGAAGTGATCCTGGGCAGCCTCCATGAAAAAGGCACCTCTTTATGTTCATCAGAAATTTCATACTTAGGAGAATCTTTTGAAATGTTTGTTTTTTTTTTTTTTTTTTTTTTTTTTTTGTACCAGGGATCGAACTTGGGTCCTTGTGCTTGTGAAGCAGGCACTGGAACCACTGAGCTAAATCCCCAGCACCTGAAATGTTTCTAGTGTGGGGAAAATTATAGTCATGCAGTTTAACCAAAATTTTAAAAAGCTCCATAAGGGAGAGAGGAGAGAGAGATTTTAAATACCTTCATTAACCAAAGCAGTACATGAAGAACTCCTTTCTTCCTCCGAACAGGAAATCAGTAAAGTTCTGATCAATAACATTTCTTGCAGGGTTCTTCTCTCTGACTCCGGGGGCCACATCATGCGCAGCTCAAGGACTGGACGGGATGCTCACTCTTGAGTAGGATCTGTGGCTTCCTCAGTGTGGTTTCCTTGGAGCTTGGAAATGGCACATAAATCACCAAGATCTCTTTCCAAAACCTGAGCTAGTTTATCACCAGAGCCTCTGCTTAATAAATGTGTGGCTCTGGACAGTAGGGCTGAGCTGAAATTTTTAAGGCTTATCTTTGAGGCCTCCCATCCCTGCTTGAGGGCTGAGCTCTGGGAAGGACTGTAAGGAGCTAGAGGAGAGTTGGTGTATCACAGACTCTTCCTGCAGTTCTCTCTTAACAGTAGAAACTGCTGCCCACCTCAAATGACCTTCCTAATCCTTCGCTCTCCCTCTCCACGCTTCCCCTTGTAGTAGTCTCCCAGAGACTCAACAGCAGGGGGCGCCAGTGTACCTGATTAGAGTGAATGGCAGTCTGTGCCCTTTACAGCGCAGGTGTAAGGAAGGGTGGTGAGGAAGGGTGAGGTCTGAGGGAGGCTTCTGAATTATTTCCTTGAGCAGGTGTGTGTAAGTGCATGCCCTCATACATAAGGTAGAATGAGAGTAGGCGTGTTGGCTTGTTCCAGCTAAGGTTGTGTGTTTATAACTTTTGCATTAAACCAAAGACTGTGTGGTCCAGAGGATGGCTGAGGACCCTGCAGAAAATAAAAGGGGGAGGGTGGCGTGAGCTCTGAAGACATCTGGCTTTCACCAAAGGCCCTACTGTCCCTCTCCAGCTCATTTCCAGCCCTTGGCTGCCCTAGTCCTAACCCAGAATGGCTGCAGTGATTTTGCTGCAGAGCAGTGGTGGAGGCACCCAGAGTTCAAGGTCGGGTGGGGCAGGGAGAGCCTGTGCTGCAGGCTCTGACTGAAAGCAGGGTGCTGGCAGCAGGGCTGACTCCCGGCTTCACATGGATGTGTCTCTTGGAGCAGGTTCCCACGCACAGAAGGCCCCTTTCTTCAGGACCAAGCATGCGTGTCTGTCTGGAGCCACCCGCCCCTTAGGAGTGGGCTTGCAGCTGTCTGCCCTCTGTTCATGATGAACTGTCCCATCCCTGCCCCTTCATTCCCACCCAGGCCCCCACAAGCCTTTGAGTTTCCCCTGCTTTGGGGCAGAGACTCAGGCTGGCAGCTGCCTGGCACTATGTTCTCAGGACTGTGGGGCCGGAAATGAGGATAAGCTGTGAGGTGGGCTGCTGCCCGGAAGACCCCTTCTCTGAGCATGGAAGTCTTCTCTGACCTTGCTTCTGTGGCCTGAACGAGTATACCTTTCTCTGTCCGTCCGAAAGTACCCATTGTGGGCTGCTGCCCGGAAGACCCCTTCTCTGAGCATGGAAGTCTTCTCTGACCTTGCTTCTGTGCAAGTATACCTGAACGAGTATACCTTTCTCTGTCCGTCCGAAAGTACCCACGGACATTGTGACCTTAGAACCACTTTGAGTCACCAACGTGAGAATTGTTCCCTTTCAGTTCTCTTTCAAGCTGTGATTTCTTCAAGGACAGTGTCTTAGTTTAGTGCGAGCATCTCACTAACACCTCACACTGTGCCTATTTTTCTTTTATAAGGAAGTTGCTTTAGGCTTGGTGCCTTCATCAGGGAATAGCACTGAGGCAGAATTTAATACATCTGTTTGTTTTTATGGTATTGACAGCAAATGAGCATGGATTTTCATTTAAGGTGGTGATAATAGTTTTTTTAGCATTAAAAAAGTGATATGAAAGCTGGAGATTTAGTTCAGTGGTGCCGCATCACAAGCGCGGGGTGGAATTCGATCCCCTGTACCAAAGGAAAAAAGAGTGAGATTATTATTATTATTATTACTACTACTTTTTGGTACCAGGGATCGAACTCAGGTCCTTGTGCTTGTAAGGCGGGCAGCAGAACCACTGAGCTAAATCCCTGGCCTGAGATTATTTAATGAATGTAAAATAAGTAAATAATTGAGCAGTATGACATTAAGACCAAACATCGTGACGATTGCATGGGAATGGCCTAATTTTGGGAACCACTGGGCTACTGTGCACATGTTAGACGGAAGTGATACTGTTTTGCAGTGTGTGTGTTAGCCCTGTTTGTCCTGAGCAAGGATGGTTTTCCATTTCTCCACCTCAGTCTCTTGCACAAAGCTGGACACATTGTAAGTGTCTGGTAAATAGTGGTGGAGTGGGCAAGCCTTGCCTAGACTGGTATTACACTCCCTGCAACTGATAGCTTTCCTAGAGTTTTGGTGTTTCCTCTCTGGACAGTGGGTGTGACTGGCTATGGGGGCTGAAGCTGGAGTCCAGCAGGGGGATCCTGGGCCTGCCCTGAGGGTGGAAGGCTGTGGGGCAGGGTAGAAGAAAAAGCTGTCCCACATTCAGAAAACCTCTTAGGAATCACGGTCTGAGAGGTGATGGTCTTTTGCAGATAGCCACATTGGGGTTGTGAGGGATCGGAGAGGGCCTGGAAGCCCAGAATAAGAATGAATGCTGGAACCTGCTTGGTGGGAAGATTTTGCATCCTCCTCTCAGTGCTCTGTTACCCACTGAGGTTGTGCACTTGACCAGAACTAGCTACACACTGGGATGATCCTCTCTCTCTCTCTGTGTAGGGGTGCACACACTCTCACCTGCTGGGGAGGAAGACATGCTTTCTAGTGGGGTGCAGCCTACTTCGTGGTGTTTGGATAAAATACACCTATGCTGGCATATGTCAAGGGACCCATCGCCACCCCTGCCATGGAAGTTGCCCGTCAGCTAACTGATAGATACTAGGAGATACTGGGGCTGGAGGATCTGGGGCACTTTTCTCTTTCCTACTCAGGACGCTCACCTCCCCATTCTTTCCCAACCATCCTGAAGTCACTACTGGTAGTAGTTTTTGCAGCCTGTGTAGGTAGCTGCCAGTCCCAGTCACTCAAATCTGGTTATAAATAGATATCCATGGCTATATCTGTGATCCCCCACCATCAAGGCGGCTCAGGAGGGCTCAAGGCCATTGCTAATGGATGCTTGGTAAATAGACCAGGTGCACTTTGGAACCACTCTGGGACTGCCTCCTCTCCACCTCAGCTCTATTGCTAGCGAGAAGCTGTGCGCATTGGAGAGGCAGGGCTGCAGCCTCAGTCCCTGGAATTCATTTGGAGCCCTTTCCCCTCTCCATCAGGGTCCTCTCCCCTGCCTGCATTTTCTGTTTGCTAGAACACCAGACTGTATAAAAACAAGGCAAATTACCTCGGGGACCTCTTTGCCCCCAACAGGACTGTTTCCAAAGATGGACTAATTGGCTTGTTTTAATTTCCTCCAGCCCCCTGCCGGGTTCATTTTCCCTAGGGGGCAAGGCAGTTAGTTATGCCTCAGCGCTAGGAGGGTCTGGGAGGCCCCGCACCAAATGGAAGAGGTTGAGGGGGACTTGTGAGTGAGACCCGGTGCCGTCCAGGACCAGGCGGTGGCCCTTACCCCAGGAGCTGGCTTGTGTGACCTTGCGCCCTTGTCTTCCGAAGATGGAGTCTGCACGCGGAGTACCGGGGAGGGGGCAGGTCGTACGCGGTGGGGTGAGGCGCCCGACCCGCGTCTCCCTGGCAACCTGCTTCCCACGGCGGAGAGGCGGTGTCTGCGAAGTGGATCGCTGACCTTGTGTTGTGGCAAACTCCCAGGACCCGGGATCCTAACGTCCACGAGAGTTGACCCCAGCCCGTCACTCCTCTCTCTCACCACAGACCTTCCGCGGTCTGCGGGTGGGGGTAGGCAGGA
>NW_022900925.1:14033248-14095764 GCF_012274545.1 Fukomys damarensis | reverse complement strand
CCGGCGGCCTCACTATGTCCCAGCCGGCGGAGAGGATGCATTGCCGGAAGGCGGGGATCCGCGCCGCCGTGGTGCTGATCGGACTCCTGCACAAATCCCGAAAACAGAATAAAGAGAAAAGGTAAAGCTGGAGGCGCTCCTCCCCTTTCTCCTTGTCTGACAGAACCCCAGTTTTCTTTGGGATGGACTTTTCCCACCCGCGTTAGGCTCCGTGTTTGGGTGGAGAAAAGGCGCCTCGCCAGACGGGTCGCGGGGAGCCAGTTCGGAGCCTTGCCCCAGATGCTGGCCGGTCGGAGGATTCAGGCAGTATACCGGCTTGAGTGGAAGTGGGCTGAGTGTCGGGGTTCACCCTGGACAGAACCCTTTGCTGCAGACCTCGCATGTGCTGCTGGCTGCGCTTGTCTCCAAGCCTGCCGCTCGGGTAGCATCGATCCAGCCCCTGGCTCGGCCCGCTCTATTCAATGCGCCGGTGTTGCCATTTGCTTCTCTGCAACTTGGCTGAGCCTGTGAGGCGCCGGCCTGGTGGAGCTCCGCTTGCTCGGCTTTTGGAGCCCGCAGGTGGGGCGCAAGTTTGAAGGTTGCTCATCCCCGCCCCCACCGCGTACGTGTGTTTGGATTTTCCTCTGTGTGGTTCGTTCTTGTCTTTCTTGGGTTTGCTGACCTAATTGTTTGCCCCAGGCTGTTGAAGATATTTCCTTGGGCTATTTCAGAGACACTTTGGACGACCTTTGGGGTGAGAAGTGCGGGGCTCTAGGTGCAGGAAGGAGGTACTGGGGCAGTTCCTTGGCTCCATCCCCCAGCTGCAGAAGTCCACTGGACCCTGGGAAGCTGCTCATGCTAGCAAGCCTCCCTCTTCTGCTAGGGCACACAGCTGAGGGACAGGAGAGCCACTGCTGAAACGTCAGGTGGCCCTGCGGGGTCTTAATCGCTGGAGGAGTTTTGGAGTGGTTAGTGCTGCACTCTGCGCAAGACAAGGGCGCTGAAGCCAGAGATAATCTGAGTGTTGCCTGACAACCCCTGTCTTGCCCAGAAGCTGGCTGCCCAGTGAGCGGTGTTGAGCAGTGAAGAGAGAGACTTTGAGAAGATGATATGAATTGCCCTTGTGGTAGTGTTTTCTCCCATCTCTCTTGCCCCCCTTTCCCAAAATGCAGTCTGATCCGTTTCCCACAGCATAGGATGAAACTCCAGTGAAATGACTTAAGGTTGTTAAATCTGAAGTAATGTTGAGTCACCCAGTGAGAAAGTTCTTCCCTTTTGCATTCTCGATCAGCACTCATGATTTCTTCAAGCAGAAAAGTTTCAGGTTGATGCTAGTCTGGCCTTTTAACACTTTTTAGGCTTTAAAACAAAACAAAGCAAAGCAAAGCAAAACACTTGCTAGTTTCCTTTTTGTGTGTGAGAGAGAGAGAGAGCGAGCGAGAAAGTGAGCAGCTGTTTGGCCAGGTTCTTTACGTGGGAGAGGGTACTTGCCTAGAAAGGAGATCATTTTGTTTTTGTACTATTTTTAGGAGTTCCTTCTAGTTATGGCCAGTGGTACTGATTTTTCCATTTGTGGCAATCGTGTAAAGCATCACTTTAAATGTATACAATCACAAGAAGGAATCTATTTTATAGAAGTAGTAAAACTACAAGTGGTATTGAATATGGCAGAAATCCTGCAGGTGGCCTAGGGATGGCTGATGTTGGAGACACACATGTCTAGCAGTAAAAAAACCTCCAGTTGAACTCTGGAGCCTTAGGCTCCAGGTCTGGGCCCCATTGGTCCCTGGACTTTGATTCTCTTCTGTTCCCTGCCTTTCAAGCATCTAATCTGTAGAGTGGGGATGAACTCGTTGGCTCTCAAGAGTCAGAAGATATGTGAGATGACTGATTTGAGACATCCTTGGCCTGTTTTGGGGAATGCAAAGGAAAACGCGCTTCACAGAAAGGTAGATGTATCAGACCAGGTCCTGACTCTGAGGATGGACTCTCTGGTAGGGTGGAAAAGACCTTTGCAGGAAGCTGAAACTTTGAGCCCTGGCTCATATGTTGACTATATGATAATACAGATTTAAACTCCCCAAGCATCATTTTCTGCTTGGGGGACTGCAGCACTTGTGAGGGCCAAGTGCAATATCGTGTGAAGATGGAGCCGGCTGCCAGGTCAAAAGTATTGTATGAGGATGTGGGGGTTTGGTCAGAACTGTTCCCATTCTCTTTTTGTTGCCTTGGTGCCCTTGTGATCAACAAAAGATGTCTGGTGGTGGTGACAACTCTACTGATAATGTTTTAAGACCAACCATGCATGGGCCAGATGTGCAGCCGGATAGGCCTGGGCCTGGGGAGAGAGAGTCTGGGGGGGATTCAGTAAGGCGCAGGAAGAGCTGGACAGGGGATAGGGAGGGCTTGTCAGGGGCTAGGATGCCCCAGGCTCACAGTATCTTGTCTTCGTGGTCATACTGTGCTCTTCCCTACCATGCGGGCAGACATTGGTGGTGCTTGCCTCCATCTGATTCTTCTGTTGCTCCAGCCGTCCTGATGGCTCTGGCTGTGGACTTAACCTCCCAAGTAGAGAGAGGGATTGGTTTCATTTAGTGTTAAATGACCTTTATGTCTCTTGCTGTAATCTGGGGTTTCTTTGTCTTTAAGCATCTGAAATCAGCACAGTGCACGCTATTGACCCTTGCTCTGCGGGTGCTGGCTGGCCACTGGTGGGCCTGGAGCAGGCTGCAGCTGCCAGCCTCTCCTAAGCCTTCCTCCTCTCTCATCAGGATCAGCTCAGACTCAGGCCCCTCTCCCTCCTTCCACAAGGCTTGATTCATCCATTGATCTTCTCAGCACCTCTAATTGACAGGCTGGAGCAGAGAACACTCTTGCCTCTTTGCCTTCAGGGTTAAAATGGGCCTTGTGGTTCTTGTCATCCTTCTGTCTCTAAGCCACTTGGAAAGATTTCATTCTAGAGGCAGGTGGGTATAACAGGGAGGATGATGAGACAAGTATCTCATGTAGACCAGGGGAGTCCAGGCACTCTCTTTAGGGTCCCAGAATTGTGCTCAAAGCTCCAGCCTCAGTTTACCTATTGGAGAAATGAGTGTGGTGCTCATCAGCTTTGACTTTGACAGTTCTTTGCTGGAATTGTGGGACACCCTGGAGGCTCTGCCCCTACCATAGCATCTCCAGGTGCTCTTGTGTCAAAAGTGTGGTGTCTGAGAGGGGTTGGGTTTGTGCATGATTTTGAGGAGGCAGTGAGATGAAGTCCTCCCTGGAGATGAGTGGAGAGTTTTATTTAACATGCTTTGTTTGAGAAGAGCCTGCTTTTTTTTAGGTGGGACAGGTGAGGGTGAGGTCCAGAGCACACCCTCAGTATGGACAGAAGGAGCCGATGGAGAGCTCCACCGGCACTTGGGAAACAGGCACATTGGCAGGAAGGATGAAGGTAGAAAAATATAATCAAAATGTATATGTTCTGGAAGATGTGGATGCAGCCTGTGTGGCTGCAGTGTGACTCTGAACTGGAGGTCGGTTAGTATAAAGGGTAAAGACACCCACCTCAATAGGGATAGTTATTTTGGGGCAATTCCAGTTGTGGTGTTTATGAGGAGGGAAATATGGATTCTCTCAACATTCAGCAAATGCTTGCTGGCAGGCTTTGTGGGGAGAACTGTGATTCTATCAAATGTGATCCCTCTGTTGTGCAGTGTGATGGCCAGTGGGCTCTTACTGCATGGGTTCTTAGAAAAAGCCCATCCCCTAGGTTTTACAAAACTTGTTTATTGTGGTGATTCTCAAGCATACAAGAGTACAGACAATAGTGTAAAATGATACTCAGTTTTAGCCATTGTCAACTCATGGCCAATCTTGGTCCTCCCTGTTCTTTTTGGAGGGCAGAGTTTTTCTGGGATTGAACCCAGGGTCTTTACACTAAACTACATCCCCAGCCCTTTTTATATTTTTAATTTTGTGGCAGGGTCTTGCTAAGTCTTCAAGTTGCTTGAACTGGGCTCGGACTTGTGATCCTACTACCTACCCTCCCAGAGTGCTAGGATTACAGACGAGTGATACAACGTCTGGTTTATTTACCATTTATATACCATCCGAATCACCCACAAAACTATTTTTAAGTACATCTCAGACAGTAGATCACTTTATTCTTAAATATTTGGTTTGCATCACAAAGATTTCTTTTAAAAAATAATTATCACACTCCAAATTAACAGTAATGTCTTAACGTCATATCTAGTGAGTATTCAAATTTCTTCAAATGTCTCATAAAAGTTTTTGAATTTCCCTGAGTCAGAATTCAAACAAATGAGTAGTTGATATGTATCTCTTAACCTGTAAAATTTCTTTCTCCAACTCTTTTTGCCTTGTCATTTACTTATCAAAGAAATTCGATTGTCTTCTTTTTTATATGTTGTATGGCAAACCTTTTAGAGCTTTCACTGATAATGAACAATCCGCTGCAGCATGTGTGCCATAGGTTCGCCACCACTGGCCTAGGACATGCTAGGCAAGCACTCTGCCACTGAATTACAGCCCTAGCCCCTGGATTGTTTATCTGGGAGTTTCCCACATTCAGGACTTTGAGGATGGCATCTCTTGGTGGTATGTAACAGGTTCTCCTGTCCCCTGTGTTACCTGTAAGATAATACTGAGTTTTAGGGGCACTTTCAGATTTGCATTTGATTTCTCTTTCTCTCCCCCTTCCCCCTCCTCCTCCTCTTCCTTTTCAGTCTGATGAATCTGGTGTCAGGGAGGAGGCCTGTGGAGACAGTTCTGTGAGTCGGCTGGCTTTGAGGTCTCAGCCTATGGGTTGTCCAGGAGAACTGGCCTTGGAGTCCCAGAGACCCGGAGCGGGAAGGGGCACAGGATTGGAGCAGATCCACTCTTGGCCCCAGGACAGATGGCAGATTGTTCTCTTCTTAGGAGGTGGCTGGGCCTCGCCCTTTCTGAAGGGCCTGTCTCTGTTCTTTCTTGTTTGATGTTTGAATGCCACCCAGTTGGCTGTCCTAGCTTTAAAGAACAAATATCTCCCTTTAACCAGCTTCCCATTATTAACCGCTCTGAGAGCCTGATGAGTTAGACCCTTGGAGATTAAGGGACAGAATGTGAAGCATAATTGAGTTTATCTGATTCCTTGTGGGCCAGTATTTTAATTTCCTATTTGATAACCTTGATTCTAGTTGCCTTTATTCATTCTTAGGTGGCCAGAGTGGAATTTTATATTTTTATTTGTTATTATTTTTTAAATTAAATAATTGAATTTATTGGTACATTTTAGGGATACATGTACAGTTCATTCATTGTTGGGATCTTGTACCTCTACATGACAGGTCTTGGTTCTTGTTTTTTTCCCCTCGTCCCTACCCTCCCTTCACACCCCCTCCCCATTTACAAATACTTTATTTCCATCTTTTTATTTTCTCACATTTTTTTCTTTTCCCTTATTACCCTTCTCCTACCCATCCCACCTTCCCTGCACCTTTAGCCCCTTGCTTCCCATTTCACAGTGTCAGTTATCTCATTAGGGTTTTATGTACGATTACAGTTTATTCACGCCAGAGAAACGATTCGGTATTTACACATGTGTGACTTATTTCTTTCACTTAGGAGTATATCCTCAACAAAGTGGAATTTTAGGAATTCAAATAAAGTTAAACCTTTCTCCTGAAGAAAACTCTCTGGGGGCTTCCCATTATACTTGAAATCCAGTGACCTTACCACTTTCACGCCTCACTCCCTGTAATCCTTTTACTTCTGCTGCAGAGGCCTGTCTTCTGCTTCTAGAACATTCCGGGTGTGTTCCTGCCCCAGGCTCTTTGCACCTGCTGTCAACAGTGACTTAACTGACAGGTACTTCCTCATCACTGGACTCATAATTTAAATGTCCTTTCCTCAGAAATGACTCTCCTGACCATCTAATCTGAGCAGTTTATTCCAGTGACTGCTTTACTGTTTAGGGTTTTTACCAAATGGCTTTACCTTTTATTACCTTCTTGGCACTTATCATCAACTGATATTGTCTAGTTTGTAATAAACGGCGTATTGTCTGTTTCCTCTCCTAGAATAGGAACTAAGATCAGAGACTTTGCCTTTGGCCCCATTTGCTTCCCATTGCCCAGGGTAGGAGATGCTTAGTAAATACTTGCTGAACGAATGGAGAGACTCTCTGGATTCAGTGGCTCCCCGTATCCTCCCTGTCTTCATAGCACTGCAGCATTCTCTGGTGCAGGCTTCAAGGTGCCCTTTCCTTGTCTGAGACTGGGGACTCTCTCCTTTCCCTTTCCTTCCTTGAGGTTTTTTGAGAAAAATGTGTATGATCATTTGCACGCGTGTAGTTCTGTGGCTCATCGTCTGAGCCCTTCCTGGCCTCTGCGTGGTTTTGGGCCTCAGAGAGGAGAAGCCGGGCTCACCTCTGTTCCGAAGCTGAAGCTGGGACCAGGGTTGTGCTTGGCTCTGGGTCCCTAGGTGTTGGGTTGTGGGGCTGCTACCTGATAGGCAGAAGCAGGTTCCCTTCATTTGTGCCGAAGAGGGGCCAGTGGGCGTCGGAATTAGTGAACAGTCCCCATTAGCCAATATCTGTTTTTTTAAATGCAGTTTTATCTTTTTGGAGCCTGCCTGGTGCACAGATGGCTGCTTACCAAGATGTTGCCAAATAGAAGGCTTGCCAGGCCTGTTTGGTTCAACCAGCGAAAATCACTTCTGTGCACATGGGGGCTGCTGAAGGGCCCCGGAAATTTCTCAGTCATTTTAAGCAGATAGACCCCTCTTTCCTCTCCCTTCCCCCTCCCTCCCCCTCTTCTCCCAATTCCCCCACCCCTAGAAACCAATTTTCTTGCTTACCTAATCTATAAAAAGTAAACGAGGTAGGCAAGATGATTTCAGGTGGACAAGTGCTTTTTATTTTAATAGATATTTAAAAAAAATGAATCCTGGCAAGTGATGCTGATTTTCCATGCATGACACTTACATAACATTTTAAAAAGGCAAGTTTTAAGTCAAAAATTGTGAGTCAATTTAAAGAAAAGTATTAAGAGAAATAATAGTACTAAGATGTGGGGAAAATTAGTAAGATGATGTAAAAATGCCTGAGGTTTGGGAAGTGCTATTGAAGGAGGGGCCCACTTCTTACAGGTTAAAATGAGCCCAGTAGGGTTGAATGGTGGTTGTAACAAGCCAACACATTTTTTTGTTGTTGTTGTTTTGTTTTTTGCTTTTAAGCCAACACATTTTGAAGGTTACTGTTTTCTAGGCCTTGTGTTAAGGGCTCACAAACCTATCTGTCTTCATTCTACCAGTTAATTAATTTTTGTTTGCAGTGCTGGGGATCCAACACAGGGCCTTGTGGCTTATCCTGTAACCCTTTCCTCTGCATGGTCTTGGGCTCACAGATAGGAAGAGCTGGGCTCAGTATGTCCTAGGCAAGTGCTTTGTCGTGGAGCTACACTCTCAGCCCTTTTAATTTTATTTTGAGGCAGTCTTACTAAGTTCCCAGGCTGGCCTACAGCTTGTGATCTTTCTACTTCAGCTTCCTGAATAGCTGTGATTACGAGTGTGCACCACTGTGCCCAGTTGAGGAGCAGGATTTTAACTTGGTTCTAGAAGCTGTTCTCTTCACTATTACATGGTTCAGGAATACCTGGCGTAGGAACCTATGCAGTGCCTGGCTTGTGGTAATTGCTTCATGCATGCTTTCATGCTGCTACTGTTAGTGTACCGAAGTGTGACATAGGTATAATAAGTGTGTACATTTTACGATTACAGCTCCATGAATTTTCACATATGTATTTGCCTGTGTAGACACCACCCAGTTAAAAACACAGACTCTTTCAGGCCCCAGCCAACTCCTGCATGCCTCTCCATAGTCTGGTTATAATTAAAGTCAAATCCGGCCCACCATCTGGGTTTCTCATTAGGTGCATCTTGGTGGTACCCACGGTGGCCTTCATACATGTTTCCTAAATTGGAGTTTCTGAGCAGCTAGGCCTGGTTCAACCCTGAAGGGAATGGTGTCAAAGAACCTAAAGTAGTTTCTGCGCTCCAGCAAACTGGGTTTGACTTTCTCTTTCTCCAAATATACTTAGTGGGAACCTGGAGCCAATATTGTGATTATTCAGTGCCCTTGGACCAAGCGTGGACTGAAAAATTGTCACTTGCTTTTAAGCTTATCAGTTGTGAACACTGTTTCGTGAAGGCTGGAGCTCGAGCCAAGTCCTTCCTGGAGACTTCCAGGAGCTGGGGACGTCTCTAGAGACATGTCAATCCCATGTGTGTCCTGAGACAGCTGACCCTGCCAGCCTCAGGGTTAGTTCGCCTCTCTGAAGGCAGGAGGGAGCAGGCCTGTTGATTAGCACCACCCTACCCTCCTCCTTTCCCCTTCCTCTGCCTTTTTTGATTTTTAATGTAAAGATCGTTCCTGACTGTGTGGAGCACTGTGTGGTAGAGTTATGGTCACCAGTGCTTATTCACAAGGTGGAATGACTTGTAACAGCCCTGTGAGGGAGGCACAGTGCTTGTCTCTGGTTTAAGGACAGGGCCTGGGGCACAGAATCTAGTAGGTGTGGAAACGAGGTTCCTCCCTCATTTTTCACTGTCATGTCCTACAGCACCACAATGCCCTGTCCCTGAAAGTGGGGACAGTAGCACCCTAACATCTAGGAATTTGCAAGTGGAGGCAGAGATCCGAAGCTGGCCCTTCACATTCCCCACATCTTTTGTTTTGTTTTGTTTTGAGACAGGATCTCACTATGTAGTCTAGGCTGGTCTTGAACTTACTGTGTAGCCCAGACTGGCCTCAGGCTAGAGGTGATTCTTCTGCCTTAGCCTTTCAGAGTGCTGGCCTACATACCCTTCTTTGCTCCTTTCAGTGGATATTTTTAAATTGGAAGGCTGCACATTATGGATCTGTCTTCCAGTCTCCTCTTGAGTAATCAGCAGTTCTGGCAATGTTGGCAAGGCCTACCTTCCCTTATTGTACCTTAAGTGCCAGCCACTTGTTCACTGCAGCCCCCCCCCGGCCACATCTGTGCCTCACCTGTGCCACCTGCCCCAGCCCTAATGGATAACATGTACTGTTTGGGAGGCAGGTGGCCCACAGGTGGGGAACTTCAGGGGAAACTCTTTGAACACAGAGGCTTGGGGTTGTGGCCCAGCCCTGTATGTCCCTTGGCTGGTGGCTGGTCCACTGTGATTGAACTCGGAGGTCCCAGCAGCCTTTCTGGGTCCTGGCAGAAACTGGGCTGCAGATTGTCAATTGTGGATTTGCCTTTGAATGCTCCTCTTCCCCATTCCTTCTGAAAACCCCTGAAATAAAATGACAGAAATTGTGGGAGGCTGTGCATTGCTGCATAAAAAGTCAGAAATAATGAGAGAAGGGACAGGGAAGGGGACATGGATGGAGACCTCTCCAGACATGCCTTAGGCTGGCACTGAAACCTTGATTACTTCATTTCATTCCCTGCACTTTTTGCCATCATCTTCATTTTTTATAGAGGAGAACATTGAGATTCAAAAATGGTGGCATACCCAGTGTACCCCAGCTTGTATGGCAGTGCTGGGATTCAAAACCAACTCTGTCAGATGCCAGCTTCTGTCTTTTCTCCTCCCTGGCATGTGGTGACACTGGCCGAGGAGTCTACCTGTCTGTGGTTGGCTTTCACTGTCTATGAAAGGGATGGTAATGCAGCCTGGAGGAGACTGGATGTATGACAGAACTTCAGACGGGGCAGGTGCATCTGGGGCATCTGTGCTGTTGCATTCTTGGTCTGAGCTGGGGGATGGGTGCAGCTTTCACCCGGGGAAGGGTGTGTCCTTTCAGGCCCCAGATGAGCTGAAAGGTGTCCTGCTGCTCAGGCTGCCATCCCTGTTCATTAGAAATTCTGGTCTCTCTTTGTGAATGGAAGGTCTGGGATGCAGCCTGAGTTACCTGTATTTTAGTAGGACATTCATTTTAATGCGATTTAATCCAAGATGCAAAGCCAGAAACTGTAAATTAAGAGGTAGCTGAAACAGGCTGTGCCCGGGAGGGCTTTGAGTGTGCCGTCAACAAAGGTGGTGGCTGATAGCTGATAGCCACGTGGAAATGAGACACAGGCTGAGATGCAAGTGGTGGGAACAGAGACACCTGATTGCCACATCTCAGATCCTCTGCCCTTCTCCCTTTCTGGAAAGTGCTTTCAGCCCCCTCTACAGCCTTTGCCCTTTTCCCCTCCATAAACATAAACGGGGACAGCGGTCCTGTGTGTAAGTGGGGTGTGTTCCATGTGTTTGTTTATGCCCTGTTACGATTTTCCCATACATATTTGTGATGCGCTTGTGTGTACCAGGCAGCAGGGCACGGGGAGAACCAGATCTCTCCCTGTGCTCCAGAGGGAGGGACCAGCCTTGTTGTGTGAACCTAAGACAGGACAGCAGGTGTGGAGAAGGGGGTGCAGGGCAGTTGAAGGTCCAAAGAAAGGGGTCTATCCATGGAATGCTGGGTGGAGTTGGTGGCACTTGAGGTGGGCCACGGGAACTGTACTGGGTTTCTGAAGGGAAAGATGATGTGAGGCAGTGATTCTAGTTGACAGAGAAGCAGGGGAATGGGGGCAGGAGGAGCAGGGAACACAATGCCAATTTGACTTTGGTGTGGATTTCATCCTGGGCAAGGGTGGAAAATGAAGCAATCAAGGTGGCCTGAGGCTTCTTTGTGATTGGTATTGAATACCAGAGAAGAAGGATGGGTTAGCAATGGGAGGTTTGCTTGCTTCCAAACTTCAGTGGCAGTGGGGTACTCCAGTTTACATACCAAAGCTGAAGCAGCCCACATTACATTGGAAATACAGTTCTATAAATTTGTCTTATTGCAGTTCTGTTAAACAAAAGTTTGAGGCCAAATGGAATTTTTGTTGGAGGGATTCCCAAAATGACTGCACTTCTGATTGTGATGCATAATTTATCTGAATTAGTCAGGAATCTTTTGGTTGAAAGGGTCATGCCCTGATTCAAGTTAATGTAAAGAAATAAGAGAAGCTTTTTGGTTTGGGTAACTGGAAATTTCAAGAGGAACACAGTCAGGCATGGTTCTGTCTCCCCATCTGTAGCCTCTGCCTTCCTTTGGCTGGTTTCTTCTTCAGATAGGTGGATGGATGACATCTGTTCTAGACTTATGTTCTGTGTTTTGCAACACCGACAGGAAGGCTGAATCTGTTTCTCAATAATTTTAGTCCCAGGGACGGCTCAAATTGGACAGAATGGGACACACCCTTTCTGAGCGCTGGCTAGAAGGGTAGGATATCCTATTAACCATGTCTGGGTTTTATGCTCACTCCTGGCCCTGGGAATAAAGTTGCTTGGCTGAGAGCATGGGAGGGTTGGGTCACCTAAGGAAATTTGGCTCTCAGAAGATCAGGGGTTGGAATCTGGGCAAGAGAAAAACTAACAGCTGTTTACTCTGCTGGCCTTGATGGTGTAGTTTGTCACGGTTTTGTCTTGGCCTCGTCAACTTGGCTGGTGGTGCAGCTGCTGCTGGTGCTCTCCCAGATGTAAGACGCCTCCTCGTATCTCTGCTGGTTAAGGCATTCTTTCATCTCCACTAATGAAGCAGGTTGGATCTTCCAGCTTTGTCACTGAGCACACTCTTTGGGCTCCCTTTCCCTTGGTCTGTACTGCTCTGCTGCACACTGGGTCCCTGTCTCTGTCTCTGTCTCTCTCTCTGTCTTGTGCTGGGAATTGAACCCAGAACCTCATGCATGCTAGGCAAACACTGTACCTCTGAGCTACATCACCAGCCCACCCCCCACCGGAGATCGAACTCAGGACCTTGTGCTTGCAAGGCAGGTGTGGTGCCACTGAGCTAAATCCCCAGCCCCACATTCACTTTTAATGATATAATACAGTTGTCTTTCAACCCAGAAAGTCTAGATTTTTTGAGTACAGATTACCACTTCTCATAGTCACCTGGTGTGGATGCTTTTGGTCACAGGGCTCTGGCTGAGAATGGGACTGACTCTTTGGGATCCACTGTCTTGCTAGAGGGCCAGACCCTGCAGCAGTCTCAAAGGAGATGATGGGATGGGGGTGGGGGGAAGAGTGTGAGCCACCTGGAGAGCAAAAATTAACTCTGCAGAAAGGCAGAGGGGCAGCCTGAAACTTCATGGAAGGACCCAGGGAGGCAACACCATGTATAATCCAGCAAGTATATGGTGCTCACCCTGTGGCATGAGACTTTCTTTTCTGTGAGATGGGGCTAGAACTAATACATGCTTTTCACTTGTTCTTTATTAGAATTATTTATATAAACAAAAATTGTATTCAGTAATTCCACGCCTAGGTGTCTACTCTAAAGAATTGAAAGCAGGGAGTCAAACAGGTAGTTGTATAGCAGTGATCCTAGAAGCATTTTTCACCACAACCCAAAGTGGAAGCAACCCATGTCCTTCACAATGAATGGATAAGTAATATGTGGTATGTCCCTACAGTGGAATATCATTCAGCCATACAATAGAATAAAACTATGCTGCGGCATGGATGAACCCTGAGGACGTTATGCTCAATGAGATAAGCCACACGTGAAAGAACAGATACTGTATGGCTCTCCTTTGTCTCACTCTGCTTGGGCTGCTATACCAAAGTACTATGGACTGGATGGCTTAGATGACAAGCGTCATTTCTTACTTTCTGGAGGCTGCAAATTCCAAGATCAAGGTGGCTGATGAGTCTGGTGAGGCCATTTCCTCAGTCACAGACCACCACCTTCTTCTGGCTGTGTCCTCAGATGGTAGAAGGAGGAAGGGGACGTGGTAGGGCCTCTTTTATAAGGAAATCGATTCCAGAGTCCTCATGACCCAATTACCTCCCAATGACACCACCTCCTAATACCATCACATTGAGGGTTAGGATTTCAATCTGTGAATTTGGGAGGCTGGTGGGGCATAACCGTTCAGTCTGCAGAATACTTATGTGAGGTCTCTTTAGGCAAATTCATAAAGGAAGAAAGTAGAGGGGCTGCGGAGAGGAAAATTATTGTTAAATACAGCTTTTGTTTGGAATGATGAAAAAGTTCTGGAAATGGATAATGATGATGATCACACGGCAGTGTGACTGCCACTGAATTACACACTTAAAGACAGTAACCATGAAATGGTAACAACAAAAGACAAGAACCCATACAGATCTAATTCAGAACCTCAACATAAAAAAAAAAAAGTATGAAGAGAAGGTGTCTTTCTGGTGGAAGATGGAGTTGGGGAGGGAGTGGCCCAAACCGGGTGACTGTGAACATTGAGATGTTGAGTTTGGAGCCAGTGTGTCCTAGGGACTCCAGGGAGGCCGCAGCCCTCTCTCCCTTAATCGTCTTTGCTCTGCAGTTGAAGGTCCCTGAGGGCTCTGTCTTGTCCCAGCTTGCATCCCCCACTGGTGGCCATGTGTTCCTGGGGTAAGGTCAGGCCGAGGGAGCAGGTGTTGGCGCTGGGCCACATCGAGGGAGCTCTCCATTCATCCTGACATTTCCTTCTGCTTCAGGAGCAGCTAATGGATAGCAGATTGCCAGGGCTTTGTGGGGCCCTCTGAGGAGGCTGATGGGGTGTTGAGGGACTTTAGAGAGGTCAGAAAGGGGCCAGAGAAAAAGCATGGAGAGAGGAGCCCAGGCCACGTGAATGGAGGGCTTGGGTTTAGTGACCACAAAGTAGATACCCTTGGTGACCAGCCTGTCCACTCAGAGGCAGCAGCCATGGCCCTAGTGTGTGCCAGCTGTGCAGAGCAGTCTTAGGTGGGCACCTGCATTGCTGTGACCACCATGCATCCTCAGAGCCTTCCTCCAGTGCACTCTTGGCTGCAGCAATCTGAGCTTTTAAAGAAATATATCTAATATTTTTAAAATCCATATTTCTTGCAGAAAATGTGGAAAACACAGAAAAGTACAAAGAACAAAATAAAAATCATCTGCAGTCCCAGTTGGGGGTACTGCAGAGATAATCACTGTTAACATTTAATTTTGAGACAAAGTCTCACTAAGTTGCCCAGGCTAGGTTTGAACTTTCAATCTTCTTGCCTCAGCTTCCTGAGTAGCTGGGATGACAGGCATGTGCCACCATACCCACTATTAACGTTTAATATGTTTTCTTCTGGTCCCTCTTTTCTGTCCAAATACACACTTCCCACACAGTGCATTCACATCTGCGTCTATATCTGTTTCTCTATATTATAACCACTTTGGGATTATACTTTATATACAGTGTATTAGCCAGGACTCTTAATGACAAGTGACAGAGAACCTGACTTGAATTAGCCAAACAAAATAGGGGAATTTATTGACAGGTATAACCCATCTGTGGAAAGGATGGAACCTCAGGAACAGCTGGATCTGGGAAATTCTGCAGTATCCCTCTGTTTCTTATCTCTGTGTTAGCTTCATTCTCTGGGCCATCTGTCCCCATGATATTGGATTCATGGTTGTAGAGCCTGTGGGCTAAACATTTTAACCTCCTTTGCTCCAGACAGGAAAGAAAGCTGCTTTCCATAGCTCTAGTCAGACAAATCCCAGGGAGGTGTTCTGGCTGACTTGGATCCTCTGTCCATCTCTGAGCCAATCCGGGTATCCAGGGGCGGAGTGGGGAACAGTGATTAACCCAGCATGAATCCAATGTTTGGGCATTTTGGTGACAAGGGTCCTTACCCACGGGAGAGAAACAGTTCCCTGAAGTAAAGACAAGGGGTTTGATGACCAGATAAAGGGATGGAAGTGAATTGGGAAGGCAAAAACCAGAGATGCTTGGCATTGATTCTGGCATGGGGAGCTGGCCCAGTGTGTAGGGTGAGCACATTGTCCGTCACTCTTACACCAGTTTCATGGTAGCGTGGTTCAAATCACCCCAAGCAGTACAATTGGATGGCCCTGAGCACCATTATGTCTGTGTGTCCCCTTTGACTCGGAATTTCTCACATATGCGTTTCTACACATGTGAAATGATGCCGTGTGCTCGCTTTGGCAGCACATATACTAAAATTGAAATGATGTTCTATCAGGTCATTCACTGCGGTATTATTTGAAATAGTAAAACACTGGAAATAGCCAAATGTCTGTCAGTAGGGAACATTATCTAAATTATTTCATGTTCATGCCATGAACTACTACTTTACTTAAAAAAGAATGGTGAATCTGTCTATGTACTGACAGAAAGTGGCCACCAAACTATTATAAGTAATGAAAGGAAGGTACGGAACAGAATGTACATATGCTTCTTTTTGTGTAAAAAAACCCCCAGAAAAATAGGACTCCATCCTTGTGTTGGCAGGTACCATCAACCTTCCTTGGCATTTGTGAATCCAACCAACTGTGGATTGAAATGTGTGGAAATAAAAATTTCACCTGTACTGAAGATTTCCCTCGTTTTTATTTCCTAAAAAACACAGTATTTTTTTCCAGTATAATTTTTATACAGTATTTACTTGTATTAGGTATTATAAGTAATTCAGAGATGACTTAGCATATGCTAAAGGTTGTGCAAATACTGTGCTTTTTGATATAAGGGACTTTAGCATCCTGAAATTTTTTTTTTTCAGACACTGAGTATTGAACCCAAGGCCTTGTGCATGCTAGGCAAGAGCTGTACTGCTGAGCTGTACCCCTAGCCTATCCATTCTCAAATCTTTTGGTGTCTGCGGTGGTTGTGGGGAGGTCCTAGAAACAGTCTCTCACAGGTTCAGAGGGACCCCTGTATTTACATAGAGAAAGTTCATAAGGGTGTGAAAAAATAATTTCATGGGCCAAGTGAAAACTGAACAGATCAGAACAAGGATACGACAAAATCAATTTTTGAATAATCTTTGGCTTTTTTTTGGTTCTCCTGCATGCTTTTTAAAAATTTCATGAAAAAATAAAAACAAAATTTCATAACAAATGAGAATAACTGTAGTTATAACTGTGTCATCTTCAGAGGAGTTACTCAGAGTATAAGACATAGACAAAAAGGCCATTTAGCTCAGTGGTGCTGCCGCCTGCCTCTCAAGTGTGAGGTCCTGAGTTTGATCCCCAGTACCAAGAAAAAAAAAAAAAGATATAGACAAAAGTGACTTACAAAGAAGAAACAGATAATAGCACAAAGCTTTCTTTTCAGTGAACTAAGAGAAGCTAGTAGTATAAATGAAGCAAATTAGAATATATATTAAAATATTTTTGAAATGGCAGAATAGATAATTTAGGGAATTATTTGAGCTGCTCCCTGCCTGCTATTTGTCTGTCTTTTATTTTGATCTTTATTTGTGTGTTTGTGTGTGTGTATATGTATATATATGTGTATGTATTTTGAGTTTCTCATATGAGAGAAACCATGTGATATTTAAACTGATTGTCTGACATATCATTTAACATGTTCTCAAATTGCTTCCATTAACTATAAATGCCTCAAGTTTATGGCAGAATAGTACTTCATTGTGTATAAATGTGTATTTCCTTATCCATTCATCTATGGATAGACAGAGGGTGTTTCTAAAAATCTAGCTGTTATATATTGTGCTGCTATAAACATGGGTGTGCATGTATCCCTGTAATATTATGATTTGAACTCTTTGGGAAGATACCTAGAAGGGGAATAGCTGGGTCAAATGGAATTTCTAGATTTTGAGGAATCTCTACACTGATTTCCACAGTGGTTGTACTAGTTTACACTCCTACCAACAGTGTAGAAGGTTTCGTCTTCTCCTACATACTCACCAGCATTTATTGTTCTTAGATTTTTTTTTGGTACTAGTGGCGGCACCACTGAGCTAAATCCCCAGCTGTATTCTTAAGATTTTTTTTTTTTTTTTGATGGGGGATCAAACTTGGGTCCTTTGAGCTTGCGAGGCAGGCAGCAGAACCGCTGAGCTAAATTCCCAGCTGATTTTTTTTAATGGTAGCCATTTTTTTTGGGTGAGAGTGTATTTAAGTATAATTTTAATGTGTTTCTCTAATGGCCAGTGATGTTGAGCATTTTTTTTTCATGCATTTGTTGGCCATTTGTACTAGTTCGAAGATGTGTCTATTAATTTTGGTTGCCCACTTTTTAACTGGATCTTTTATTTTGGGGAATTTACTATTTTGAATTCTTTATATATTCTAGATGTCAGTCCTCTGTCCGAGGAATAGCTGACAAATTTTTTCCATTCTGTAGGCTGTCTCTGCACTCTGATGGTTGTTTCTTTTGCTATGCAGAAGCTTTTTAACTTGCTGTGATCCCATTTGTTGATTCTTGGTATTATTTCTTGTACCATTGGGGTTTTGTTCCGAAAGTCTTTGCCTCCTCCTATGTCTTGAAGAGTTTACCTGTTTTATCTTCAGTGGATTAAGTGTTTTTATTTTAACATTTAGATCTTGGATCTATTTTGATTTTAGTTTAGTACATGGTGAGATATATGGGCCTAGACTCATCTTTTCCATGCGGATAGGCAATTTTCCCAGTACTATTTATTTATTTATTTTTTTGAGACAGGGTCTCACTGTGTAGTTGAGACTGACCTGGAACTCACTATGTAGCCCAGGCTGGTCTCAAACTCACAGCGATCCTCCTACCTCAGCCTCCCAAGTGCTGGGATTACAGGTGTGTGCCACCATGCCCACCCTAGTACCATTTATGAAAGAAGCTACCTTTCCTCCAGTGTTTTTTGGTTTTTTTGAAACAGGGTCTCACTGTATAGTTGAGACTGACCTGGAACTCACTATGTAGCTCAGGCTGGTCTTGAACTCACAGCAATCTTCCTGCCTCAGCTTCCTGAGTGCTGGGATTACAGGTGTGTGCCACCATACCTGGCTTCAGTGTATGTTTTTGGCCACCTTGTCAAAGATCAAATAGCTGAATGTGCCTGGGGATTGTTTTTGCTTCCTGTCTTCTGTTCCATTGATCCACATGCCTGTTTTGTGCTGGTACTGTGCTGTTTAATCACCATAGCTTTATAAAATAACTTCAGGCCTGGGATTGTGATGCCACCAGTTTTGCTTTTGTTACCCAGGATTGCTTTTGCTATTCACAGTCTCTTCTGGTTCCATATGAATTTTAGGATTGTTCTCTCTAGATTGTGAGAAATGCTGTTGATATTTTGATTGAGATTGCATTAAATCTGTATATCAGTTTTGGAAATGTAGCCATTTTGATTATGTTTGTTTGGCTTATTCAGGAACAGGGTACTTTTCCATTTTCTTTTCTTTTTTCTTTTTTTTTTTGGTACTGGGGATTGAACTTTGAACCTTGTGCTTGCGAGACAGGCAGTGGAACCACTGAGCCAAATCCCCAGCCCTTTCCATTTTCTGATGTCCTCAATTTTCTTTTTCACAGTTATATAATTTTCATTGTAGAAGTCTGTTACTTCCTTGGTTAGGTTGATTCCTAAGTATTTAATTTTTCTTGATGTTGTTAATAGTATTGTTTTCCTAACATCTTTTTCAGTGAGTTCATCATTAGTGTATAAGAGCTCTACTGATTTTTGTGTGTTTATTTTGTATCTTGCTACATTGTTGAATTTGATTATTAATTCTAGGAGTTTTTTGATGGATTGTTTTGGGTCTTGTAAGTAGAGGACCATGTCATCTGCAAATAATGATACTTTGACTTCATCCTTTATTATACATATCCCTTTTATTACTTTTTCTTTCCTGATTGCTCTGGCTAATATTTTAAGGACTATGTTGAACAGGAGCAGTGACAGTAGACATGCTTGTCTTGTTTCTGAGTTTATTTATGTATTTATTTTTGGTACCAGGGATTGAACTCAGGTCTTTGTGCTTGCAAGGCAGGCAGAAGAACCACTGAGCTCAATCCCTGGCACCGACTTGTTTCTGAGTTTAGAAGGAAAGGTTTCAGCCCCCCGCCACTTAGTATGGTGTTGGCAAGAGGTTGGTCATAAATGGCTTTGATCAAATTGAGATAAGGTTCTTCTGTACCTATTTTCTTCAGGGTTTTTATCATGAATAGATGTTGGATTTTGTCAAAGGCTTTTTCTGCATCTATTGAGATGATCATGTGATTTTTTTTTTTTTTTTTCTTTCCTTTTGTTTGTTTGTTCTTTTTTTTTTTTTTTCCGGTACCAGGGATTGAACTCAGGACCTTGCGCTTAACAGAGCAGACACAGTGCCACTGAGCTCAATCCTCTGCCCAGTCATGTGATTTTTGTACTTGCTTCTATTTATGTAATGAATTAAATTTATTGATTTGTGTCTGTTGAACCATTTTTGACTCCCTAGGATGAAGTCTATTTGGTTGGTCATGGTGTATGATCTTTTTGATGATTTATTACATTCTGTTTGCCAAAATCTCATTAAGGATTCTTGCATCTGTCTTCATTAGAGAGTGTGGTCTATAGATCTCTTTTTTGGTTGGATCTTTGTTTGGTTTGGGGATCAGGATAATGTGAGCTTCTGAAAATGATTTTTTTGTTTGTTTGTTTGTTTGAGACAGGGTCTCACTATGTAGTTGAGACTGACCTGGAACTCACTATGTAGCCCAGGCTAGTCTCAAACTCACAGCAACCTTCCTGCCTCAGCCTCCCAAGTGCTGGGAATACAGATGTGCACCACCATGCCTGGCTGATTTTTTTTTTTTTTTGAGAATGATTTTGGAATTACTCCTCTTGATTTCATTAAAGAGTTCGAGAAGTACTGCTTTTAGATCTTCCTTGAAGTTCTTCTAGAATTTGGCCATGAATCGAGCAGGTCCTGAGTTTTTCTTAGATGGTAGTTTTTTTTTTTTTAAATTACTGCTTGTCTTAGTTACTTTTCTCATTTCTGAGACAAAATACCCAAAACCTACAAGTTAAAGGAGAAAAGGCTTATTTCACCTTACAGTTTGTAGAAGTTTTCATCCATGGTTCATTGGCTTCCAGGCAGAGTGGCATGGTGGAGAGGCATCACTGAAGAGAAACAGTCCATAGCATGGCAGGGGAGGCAGAAGGCAGCAAGCAGCAGCAGGGAAATAGCAGAAGCCACAGGAACAGCAAGACTGCCTCTCCTGTTTATCTCATCCAGCCTTTTGGGTGGTGTCACCCACATCTAGAACTATGCTAAACAATCAGTGGACTAATTTAATTAGTAGTCATATACCCTTAGTCCAAGTATCATACCCCTAATCCACGTTCACACACCCTAATCTGGCCACCTCCAAAACTCTCACTGGTAAGGCATTGGGGGAGCATCTAGATACACCCACAACTCTGCTTCAGTTTCATTGCCTGTTGTTGGATTAAGATTTTTAAGTCTTCTTGGTTCAGTTTTGGTAGTTCATAGGTATCTAGGACTCTCTGCATTTCATTTCATGTCTCCAATTTTTTTGCCATATAGGTTTGTGAAGTAGTTGCTAATAATTTTCTGGATTTTGGAGCTGTTGTGATTTCACCTCTTTCATTTCTAATTGCATTTATTTGTGTTTTTTCTTAACTTTTGGGGGGACAAGATTGGCTTGTCTATTTGTTTGTTTCTTTTGTTTGTCTATTGAATTATTCTTTCAGAGAACCAGGTGTTCTTTATTGATTCTTTGTGTTGTTTTTAAATCCCTATTTCATTGATTTCTGCTCTGATCTTTATAATTTCCTTCCTTGTATAAGCTCTGGATTTGAATTGTTTATCTTTTACTTTTTTCTTGCTGTGAGGTTCAGGCTGGCCTTGAATCCACTCTGTTGCCCAGGCTGGCCTTGAACTCATGGCAATCCTCCTGTCTCAGCCTCCCAAGTGCTGGGATTATAGGCTTGTGTTATCAACCCTGCTCTCTTTGACTTTTCAACAAAACAAATGTATTATTTCTTTAGAAATCAGTAGAGCAATTTTCTTTGGGGGTTGGGGGTGATGAAAAGTTCTGGAGTTTAATAGCGATGGAATTTAATAGTGGTGATTAAAAAATCAATAGACCAAAAAGAAGAAACTGAGGAAACATTGAATGTGTGAGCCCTCAGGCCAGACAGTCTGGGTTCAAATCCTGTTTTCTAGCTTGTGGAAAAAGAATCAGTTTACTCACTTGTAAATGTGGTTAATAAAAGGAACTGTATTGTGTGGATTAAATGAAAAGTAAAGAGCTGAGTTTCTTAAAGTATGCAAGAGGATGTGTGTAGATTATATGCAGATACTATGCTATTTTATATGAAGGACTTGAGCATCCTCAGATCTTCTTATGCTATGCAGTGGTGGTGGTGGGGCTCCTGGAACCAGTCCCTCACCTGCCTCCCTGGACTTGGAAGACCTGCGATAAATATAATGGTCATAGTGGTCACAACAGGCAGGTTCTGCTCCAGTCTGGCTAACTGAACATTTGCATTTAAATTAAGACTCTGGAAGACCAGAAACATTCATGACTGAAGGGAGGAATGGTTGGAATTTCAGAAAAATTCATAGCTCTTATCTGGGGAAAGCTGATCTTTTCCTGGGGAGAGTAGAGAGCCTAACATCCTTGCCTCTGGCCCTATATGGACAAATTGGAAATGTTCAACGGGCTCTTGTTGCTCTCTTTATTTTGAGGAAGTGTTCATTGTCCGTGCATAGGAGTGACCTGGAAGGGAAGGGAAAGAGGTGGAATGGTCAGAGGAAGAAAGGAAAGCAAGGATTATGTTGAGGGGGATGAGCCAGCCCTGAGGTCTCATTCTGAAGACTTAACTCTGGAGGAAATGAGACAGTGCGTGCTGGCATCACCCAGTGAAAACACAGGACACCCCAGCCCTCCCACATCCCTGTGCCCAGCTGTAGTTCTTCTCCCTTCTTTCCTTCCCACCAGAACTTTGTGAAGATCCTGGCTTTGCTTCACACTATTGTACCTGCTGCTCCTATTGCTAAACCAGTGGTTGCCTTCTGCTCCCAGCTGGGTGCATCCAACACAACTTCCTACTCCCTCTTCTTGAAAGCCCTTTCTTCATTTGCTGTGACAGCCGGCCTTGCTGGTCTCCCCAACCCCCTGGCTAGTCCTTTGAATCTCCTCCTTTATTTATCTTGCCAATCTCCACTGGGATGTCTGATAGGCAGCCCAAGCAGAACATGTCCAAGGTGGAATTCCTGGTCTCCATCCTGGTCCCCCAAATTCATCTTTCTTGTGCCTTCCTAATCTCAGTTACTTAGGTCAAAATTGTTGAACTTATCTTTGACTTCTCAGTATTGCTCTTATTCTCCACATCCATTCTGTCAGCAAGTTCTATTGACTGTACCTACGTAATGCATCCAGAGTTGGACCACATCCTACCATCTCCACTGCTGTCCATCATCAGCTTCATCTGGGCTACCAAGGCAACCTTTTAGCCAGCCTCCCTGCAGCCACTCCTTGCCCACATTCAGTCTGTTCACAGTGACTCAGCCAGAACCACCCTTTAAAATCACAGATCAGATCACATCTCTGCTCTGCTGACAGCCTTCCCTTCCATGGTTTCCTGCTCCCCCGTAGTAAGAGCCAAAGTTCTTATCATGACCATGGACTCTACATGATCTTCCCACCAGAGCTCTCTGCCCTCAACTCCTGTTCTTTATTCATTACTCACTGTGTACCTCACGCTGGCCTCATTGCTAGTCCTTGACCAACAGGGGTTCTTATCTCAGCCCCTTTGTCCCTTTGCAGTGCTCTTCCCCTAGAGAATTGGCTTTCTCCTTCATATTCTTCAGGGTTTTGCTCGACCATCACCTTATTAAGGTCTTTTCTGACCACTCACTCTATTTGAATTAGCAAACTTTTCTCTGCTTTATTTCTCTTTATAAATTTATCACCACTTGACATATCTTAGATACCTGATTACTTGACATTCCTGATTAGGTATTTATTACATTTCCCCATTAGAATATAATTATAATCACCTGCAAAATACCTGTATATGTGCTGCCAAAGTGAGCACAGAATATATGCTCCATGACAGCAGGAGTTTTGTCTGTTTTGTTCACTGTTCTTACCTTGTGCCTAGAACAGTGTCTGACATGTAAAAGAGGCTCAGTGAAAATGTTGTGAATGAAAGTAAGGCATTTGGTCTTCATGTTGAGGGTAATGGGAAGACACTTCAGGGCCTTGTGTTGGGGACTTGTGATCATATTGATACCTTGAAGGATTGGTCAAGCTCCTCAGGGAGAAGGTTTTTGAATGAGATGAGAGTAGGATTATGGAGATGGGCTAGGAGGATGTCAGTGGCTTGGAGATGATGCTGTAGGGAGGATGGAGGGATGTTGGTGGACCTCAGAGAAACGTAGGAGGAAGAGCAAAAGGATTGTTGGTCATTAGAGCTGTGCTTTTCAAACTTTCATATGCACTCAAGTTCCATGGGCATCTTATTAAAATGCACACCTAGGTGGGTCTTGGACTCCCAGAGGAACATGTGGCAGGTGGTTTCTTTACTGGTTCATTGAGTGCGGGCCTGGTTCCTGCTGGTTCAACAGCCTAAGTAAGCAAATGTGCAGGAGTCTGTCCCAGGAAGGAGGCCAGCAAGGGGAGCCAGACAGCTCAGGGTTGGCAGGGAGCAGGCAGGGTAGTTTTTGGTGATCAGCCTGTACTGGAGCTTTTGTGCATCCTTCCTCCGCCATGGACTCAGCCATCAGTCAGTGGTGCAGATTCCACCTAGCATCTGGGTGACCTTGGACAAGGCTCTTCCTCTCGGTGGGCCTCAGTTTTCCCATCTGTTTGATGGGGAATAATAGTGCCCTGTTTACACAGGGGTTGTGAGGGTCAGTGAGATGGTTACTGTGACACACTGAGCTCAGAGGCTGGTGCTGGTTGGTGCCCAGCAAGGTTATAATAATCATCTCTGTAGAGCGGGTGCAGTCAGATGGACACTGGTTCTGCCCCAGGCTCTGACCTTGCCTATCCTTCCCTTCTCTGCTTGTTGCATGCACCAAGCACGACCCCAACTCCGAGCCCTTCTTATGTGGAAGGTCTTTGCTTCGTCCCCGGTCATTTTCCTTGCTTGCACTCTCTCCTTCCGTTCAGATCACTCCCTGCCCATTTCTCTTGGTTAGAACCTCAGCAGCATCTGTGCAATCCAGCCTGTCCTGTCCATTCACCTTCCCCTCATGAGCCTGATGGTAAGCTCTGGGGGACAGTGTACTCGTCTGTCTGTGTCCTCTGTGAGAGCGTGAGGTCCTTGAGGCTGGGCAGGTGCTGAGGATCCAGAGGGCCTGATGTCGATGCCACTTGTCCATCGGGGAAGACAGGTATTTTGCAGGTGACTATAATTAGGAGGCTGGGAGCGGGACGCTGGGGTAGCAGAGACCACAAAGAACTGATCCAGAAGGGACACCACCAGGCCATGACATCAGAGGGAAGGATCATTTAGTTAGAGACCCAGGGGGTGAATAAGGACACAGGCGGGCCAAGTTTGGAGTGTGGTGGCTGAATGATGTGGTGAGAATCACGTGTTGTGGCCCTGACAAGTGGAGAGACAACTCATTGGAGGAACTGCTGTGTTGGGCAGGTAGGGGGTAAGCATGGGAGTGAGGCTGGAAGGGCCAGGGGGACAGGGGCTTTGAGGACCCTTCAGAGGTTTGTGTTTGATCTTAAGGGTGATAGGAACCACTGGAAAGAAAATGATAGTCTTTTTCTCGTTACTTTTACGTTCCTGTCTTCTTTTTATTTAGATAAAATACACGTGCAATTTACTGTTTCAGCCATTTTAAAGTGTACAGTTCAGTAGCGTTAAGTAATCTGCAGTGCTGCATAGCCATAATCACCACTCTGTTGCAGAACTGTCATCATCCAGCAGAAGCACTGTGCCCATCAGCAGTCCCTCCCCGTCCCTCCTCCCTCCTCCCCGTCCCTCCTCCCTCCTCCCCTAGTAGCTGCCTACCTACTTCAGAACACCTGTTTTCAATACTTTTGGAGTGGAATTGCTAGGTCACCTGGTAACTCTTCGTTCAACTTTTTGAGGTGCTGGCAAATTGTTTTCCACAGAGGGTACATCATTTTATAGGGATATTGTTATATCCCTACTACAACTACATACAAGTGTTGCAGTGTTTTGCTGCCCTTACCAACACTTAACTGTTTTCTGTTTTTTGTTTTGTTTTGTACTACGGCCATCGCGTGGGGATGACTAGTCTCCTCCCTGAAGGATGGATTGAAGAGGTGCAAGGGGTGGAGCTGGGTTAGGTGGTGGTTGCCCTTGTCCCAGTGAGTGGTAATGGAGTGACAGTGAAAGTGTGGTGGAGAGATGAGAGCTGAGTGGGGAGGCAGTGCGGACTTAGCGATATTCTGAGGCCCGTGGTGAGGGAAGTGGGGGCTCCAGCATGAGCTATTTTTGTCATGTCCCCAGTGGTTAGCTTGGACTTTGGGAGGTGGGGTAGGCAGAAATCTTGGGCAGCTGTCTTCTGAGGAAGGCTGAAAGGTTATTGGGCGCAGGGGCATATTAAGGTGTGGGTGGGTATTGGAGCAGTCTGTAAGGATCACCTGCATCCTGCCCTTTTTTACTTTCAGTGGTGGGGATTGAACCCAGGCCGGGAGGCAAGCTAGGCAGGCACCCTGCCACTGAGGCATACCCTCAGCCCTTCATCTTATCTTTATTTCTTTATTATAAGGTTTTGAGACCTAGAGACTATATGGGCAGGGCTGGGAACTGGAGAAAAGGGCCTTTTGGATGGGAGTCTTATGGCTTTATGGGTTGGGGTCTTAATGGTAGAGGGCAGTCAAGGCCTCAACTGGCAGCTCAGGGACCTTGAAGCCTTTTCTGAGCCTTCCAGCATTCTTTCTGTCTGCAGTTTGGCCTGAGATGCCGTGTGCAGCTCCCTCCAGGTGATGCCCAGGAAGCACTCAGGGCTTTCCTCTATTCTTGACACTTCCCACAGGGTTCCAGAAGGAGCCACAAAGATCTGGCCAGCCCTCTACATGGTTCTTATTATGGTCCTCTCACCGGCCTTTGCTGGGCCTTTTCCAGCTGGGTGGCCTTTTCAGTAATAGATTTTGGCCTTGATGGGGAGCAAAGTGTCTTCGATCTAAAAGCTTCCAAAATCTTTATTCCTCCTCCTGCCTTATCCGAATTCTCTCTTTTTTCCTTTTCTGTTCTCTGCTCTGGTTTTCTTTTCCTTTTTCTCCCTTCCATTTTAGAGATTGAGAAAATAAATTTCAAAAGTCTCGTATATCTATTTCATCATCTATAGCTTGGAGCAGGATGAAGATGTTGCCTTCCTTTGGAGCTGGCAGTGGGGCAATTGGTGTAGAATCCCTGGATGGCTGCTGTGTGGCCTGGGGCTTCACCAGACACACCTCGAAGGCTCTGACCCGGATGGCTGGGAGGGTAGCCCTTTCTCTCTGCTGTCTGCTTCCCCTCTGGTCCAGAGAGAAGGGCAGGGAACTGGAAGACTTCAGCCAGGCTTTGAGCAACAGTACGAACTGGATGGGCCCCGGGTCTCCCCCTGGCTCAAGTGGACTGTGAGTTCCTGTCCAGCGTGACCTCTGCTTACTCCCTTCTCTCTGGGGGGCGGGTGTCCTTTGCTCAGCCATTGGGGAGCGGATTGTTCAGCACCCCTGGAGTTGTATGTGGAGGTGAAAGCAGTACAGGGCACATTCTGGGAGCTTCCAGTTTACATTGCAAGCGAGGAGCACTTTTACTTGGCAGAACCCTGATGGAGCAGAAATCCCTAAATTTAATAAATTTCACGCCTTGCTGTGGGGCCGAATGAATACTGAAGAGGGAGAGATCAGAGGGGCTGCAGCCATCCATTCCTTCTTTGCTTCCTTCAGCCATCCGTTCACTCCCTACATACAAGTCTTGGAGTCACATTTTTTGAGTTTAAGGTCTAGTTTTTCCACAGACTAGCCCTTCCTTTAGCCTTTGCCAAGCCTTCTTGTCTGGATCATCCTCACAAAACTGCTTGGTTGAGAAGATGATCATAATTGTAGTCACTACAAATTGTTATATATTTGGTACTCTATCCGTGGGTCCCGTATCCTTGGATTCAACCAAGCACAGATCAAAACATTTGAAGACAAATTGTACTGGCTGCATACAGACTTTTTCCTTCTCATTATTTCTTACATAATATAACAATGATTTACATAGTATTTACATTATATTTGGCATTATAAGTGAACTAGTGATGATTTAAAGTACATAGAGAATGTGGTTAGGTTATATGCAAATACAATCCTTTCTTTTTTGTTGCTGGGGATTGAACCCAGGGCTTTAAACATGCAAAGGACATGTTCCGTTACTCAGCTACATCTCCAGCCCCAACTGCTGTTTTATATGAGGGACTCAAGTATCTGTAGATTTTGGTATACTTGGGAGGAGGGGCCCTGGAACCAGCTCCCTGAAGATTTCTATGAATGAGGGGCAATGTACAAATGTGAAGTCTTTGTATGGACAGTTTTTGAGTGCCTGCTGGGTAGGAATGCTGCCGTGGCTGCTATGGGATTTATGGAGATAGACCAGGCAGTCCTTGCCCTCAGAGTGGTTACTGCCTGGTGTGTAAGTGGACACATATGGAAGGTTCTTATCACACTTTCTCACGGGACACTGACCCACAGAGGTGACAGGCTTTTCAGTTCTTTCAACAAATAGTCACCAAATTTTCACAGGAGCCAGGTTTCATGCAGGGGGCTGGAGCATGTTGGAGTCCAGGAAAGACAAGGTTAGGTCCCCAGCTAGTTCTTAAGCTGTGACCAGGCTTCTCTGGCAGGAAAAGGTTCTGGTTCTCTCCCTTTGGCTGCTCCTCTTGTACCACCATTTGCTCCAAGTTCTGCATCTGGGAGGGCTCAATTGGGGCCTACTGACTTGGAGGATTTTTTGGCTGGCCTAAGGGAGGCCTCTTCCTCTCACCATTTGGTCTTGCAGACTAGGGCAGGGAGTGAATTTGGGAGGGGAAGACAGGCTCTCAGTAGGACCCTTAAACCTCAGTGGCTCCAGCTGCTTGCTGAGGCTGACTTCAGGCCCCCAGGGAGAATAATGCTGTGTCCACGGACAGATCCTTCCAGCATTATTGACATTGATGCATCATCTTGTCACTTAAGTGACCAGGGCAGCTGGAAATGATTCAGCAGGAGGGCTGGATGCCAGCCTTTTCTCAGCACTGATTCCCTGAGGCAGGTGTGGGGTCTGCTCCCTGGGGCCTCCTGCTCTGGTTTGATAATGTTGCTTCTGAAGAACAGAAGGCAGATGTGGCAACATCCTTCCCTGCCCCCAGGCCACTTTATTAGATGCCTCTGGAGTCTTTAAATTTTTTCCCCCAATGAATATGTATTAATATTTACAATGAAAATTTAAAAATCAAAAATAGAATGATAGTATCTTACTCAGAGTTGTCTTTTGAAACAATCCAGGAATGGATTGTTTGTATTTGAAAGGATTTGTGTGGGCATTTAGATAACGACAAAATAACTTTCTCTTAGAAAAGAAAAATAACGCTCATCTCACTTGTTTCTCCAAACAGCATTGCTTTTGGATCTGTTTGTCAAGGTTTGTAAAGGCATTGGTGACCCCAGTGCCTCAGCAGACCAGGGCAGAGGGGAGCCTCTCAAAGTTCGCTCCCCAGGCTCCCTTAGACTCCTACCGCTGCCACTTTACTTGCTGTGGGATCTTCTTCAAGTCACTTAATCTCTCTGAGCCTCAGTTTCTTTATCTATAAAATGGAAATAATTCTGTATCTGTTTCACCAGGTTGTTGAAAGATGAGATGAAGTAATATATGTAAAGAGTTTAGCATAGTGCTATGTAAATATTAACTGGTGTGGTGGTGATGATGACAGTATCTTTACCGTCTATAATCCAGAGGAGGAATCTGTGGTGAGGAATAGCATGAGTTTAGTAACAGGTCGAACTGTTGGGGAAGGGGGTTAACTCTGTCTCAAGCACTTGAGCAGAGAACTGAGGTCAGCTGAAGTAGCAACAGAAAATATATCAACTGCATTGGAGGAAAGACTCACAATAGCCCTCTATCTCTTAGGATCTGTAAATTTCCCATTTGTTTATTCATTTTCCAGTCAATTGAGCATCAGGCAGTCAGTGGTCGGGTGTACACAATAGACCAGCCAAAGAGTGAGGCTGGGCCTGTGCTCCTTCTTGGTCAGGAGGTGTGCTTGGAAATCATGCTTGTCCACCTGCCATGCTCTTTGCTGAACTCTCCAGCCATGCAGTACCATAAAGGTCACACCCAAGCTTCCTGATACCTCTCATGGTTACGGGGTTTTTGTTTTTTTGTGTGTGTGGTACTGGGGACTGAACCCAGAACCTTTACACTGAGCTACATCCTCAGCCCTTTTAAAATTTTTTAAAAATTTTGAAACAGGGTTTCACTAAGTTGCTTAATTGCATACATGCATGAGGTTCCAACTTGTGATCCTACTGCCTCAGCCTCTCAGAGTGCTTAGTTTATGATAGGTGTGCACCGCAATTCCTGGCCTCTCATGATTGTTGCATCCTTCCTTTCCTAATGTCCTTGAGAAAGAGGCCAGTGTTGGGAGAAGGCAGAGATTTGCTGTTGTTGATTTTGACTTCCCTATGGTAGCTTAGAGCATGTTGCTGAGCTGGGCATGCAGGCCTGGTTCTTGTGGGCCATGTCAGCTGTGCCTGGTTGTTTGGTCATAAGCGGTAGCTCTTACCCTTGATATTTATCTTCTAATCACAAGAATGAGAGCGGGCTACGTATCTTGTCTCAGAATCAGAAAAGAGCTTCAAACATTTGTCTTTCAGGCATCTGCTAGGTCTGGAACTTTCACAGATAGGGAATAACGTTATCACTTCACTGGACCAGACATGTCTTCCTTGAATGCTTTCATCAGTCCCCACTGAGACTGTTATTTCTTTTGAATGGATGATGGAAGCCCTTAATCCAGTATGTCACTGAGTGATAACTTACTGAGAAGAGTTAAGAGTTGAGAGACAGCGTATTAGATGGAGTGGAATGATGGGTTAGGAGGGAGATTGGTCAGCCCTACGACACGGTGACTTCCAGTGCTTACATACTGCTGTGAGGTTTTGTTGTTTTATTTTTCTGTACTGGGAATTGAACTCAGGACCTTGTACTTTCGAGGCAGGTGTGGTGCCACCGAGCTAAAATCCCTGGCCCATGTTGTGAGGTTTCTTAGCATGCAAGGTTTAACACACCCCTGGGGGCACGGGTCTCCTTCTCTCCTTGAGTTTACCGGGAATTCGGCCAAGACATGGGACCCCTTAGTACATTGTATCCTCTCCCTGGCACCATTTTTTGGTTCAGTTCAATAGTCAATGTTTACTTCCCATGACTGAATAAATAGTTTATTGTTGAGTCATGGAGTGTGCCATGATTATGTTTTCTTTCTTATATGGCTTTCCATTTTCTCTGGATTAATGATTAACTCGTGTTTCCAGGTTTTCAACATAGCATGAGTTTCTGTGTACCTATCTTTATTATTTTAATTTATTCTACCATAATTCCTATAATAGGTCCCCCCACTGAAGCTTTCATGTATTACATATCCTGTCTATTTAATTCTTTCTACCGGGATCTCACTTCCAGAATTTTCTATCCTGTAATGGATGTTTGTTTGTTAACAGTAGTCTGCCAAGAAAGGATGCAAGAAAGTAAAATTTTTTGAGCTCTTGCATATTTTAGAACATTTTTATTCTACTCCCAAACTGGTTGATAGTATGCCTGGGTATAAATTTTAGACTGAAGGTTATTATTTCATTGCATCCTAGATTTTGAGTTGCCATGGAAAAGTCTACCAATATGCATATTCACATTCCTTTTTGTATCATGTGTATTTGTATTTGTTCCCTGGGGTTGTCAAGGTGTTTTCCTTTACCTGTGTATTCTGCAGTCATGTTTGGGTGGATGTCTTGTCATTCATGGTGCTGGGTACTTGGTGGATTGAGGGTCTCAGGTCCTTCCATATACTTCATATACTATTTTTCTGATAATTTTCTTCTGTTCTGGTGAACAGTCACCATTTTATTGTGCTCAGATTCTGAAATTTAGGAATTTGGCCAGCAAACATGGAAGAGGGATCCTTGCCTCTGCTTTCACCATGTCTGGGACTGCATCTTGTGTGGTTCAGATCACTGGAGATGGCTGGCGTACTCCACTTGGGTCATATATTAAGGGATTTGGCTCTGGTTTGGTTTTTCTTCTCCCATGGCATCTTCTGGGCCTGAAATGTCCAAGATAGTTTCTTCATGTGCAGGGACTGTGATATCTGGAACATCTGGGAGTTGTCTGGACACATCTCTCCATGTGGCAAGCCACAGCACAGTGTTCTCAGAGTTTTAAATGCTGCCTTGCTTTCCCTTGAGCAAATGTTCCTAGAGAGCCAGTGGAAGTTGCAAAAATTTTTGTTGGTCAGAACTGAGTCACAGGGTCAGCTTATAGGAACCACACAAAGGAATCAGTATCAAGAGATATGGCTCATCCAGAGGCCAACTTTGGATGTTTGCTAATACAGCTCCCCTTCCTTTCGTCTGTTACCTCTTTCTGGAACTTTCATTGGTCAGACATCAGATCCTCTGATATTTTCATTTTTTATATCTTTGTATTTTTGTTCTACTTTTGGGGAAACTTCCTCAACTTAGTCTTCCAATCATATTTCTGATTTCTAAGATCTCTCTCTCTTGTATCCTGAGCATTCTGTTTTTATAACATTCTCTCCTGTATCAAGGATACAAAATCTCTCAGGGTATTAATTATAGTATTTTTTAAAGTTTCCATTGGTTCGTTCAGGCTCTTCTTGTGTGTTATTTTTTCTCTCTTAAATGTCTGCTGTTCTGTTTCTCGCTGTACCCAAGCAGACGAGATGCTACTGAGTGGACTGGGAGTTCCGTGTGAGTGGGCTGCAGCCGCCATCACTCTGCCAGGGCAGTTATCACCTTTGTTCTGTTGCCCATCTTTCGAGCACCTGTAATCTTCCATAGGCTGAGTTTTTCTCTTCCATTGCATTCTCCTGTCAGTTCCCACTTCTCCCCTAATATTATTTTAAAGGGCTTCAGAAGTGAAATAAATCTGTGTGGTCTGTCTAACATGTTCATTGTGAAAGTCTCAACAGGCTTAATGATGCCTCTATCTCTGTTTCCTAAAGAAAATGGAGGGCTGGGGATTAGCTTGGTGGTTTTGCTGCCTGCCTTGAAGGTACAAGGGCCTGAGTTCGATCCCTGGTACCAAACTGAAACAAAACAAAACAACCAAAAGCCAAAAACCAAAAAACCAAAACAGGCCTGGCTCACTGGTATTTCTTAGGGTCAGGGATTTAGCTCATTGGTTCCACCACCTACCTCATAAGTGCAAGGTCCCGAGTTCAATCCTTGGTACCAAAAAAATAAAGAAAATGGAAGAACGTACTTTTTAAATGATGTTTTATTATGATAAATGTCATACACCCATCACTGGTATTTCTTAGGGTCAGGGATTTAGCTCATTGGTTCCACCACCTACCTCATAAGTGCAAGGTCCCGAGTTCAATCCTTGGTTCCAAAAAAATAAAGAAGATGGAAGAACATACTTTTTAAATGATGTTTTATTATGATAAATGTCATACACCCAAACTGAGTGAATCATAAAATGGGCACTCACGCCCTCGCCGTCCAGGTTAAGAACAACCTGCAGGCTGGGAAGGTGCTGCTGTTCTGTGTCTGTGTGCTTGATTCTGAAGCTGTCTGTCACCTTGTGAGCTGGCTGCCTTTGCCCTGACCATGATGTAGCTTCCTCCACTGAGGCCAGGGAGTGCTGACCACGTGAACAAGGCTGCTCAGCTGGCGGTTTCCCAAGGACACTGTGCATTGTGAGAAGGGCACAGGCAGGTGGGTTAGGGATTTCTTCAGCACTTGGAAAATGCAGGCTCTCTGAAGCAGGTGACCTGCCTGTCACCCCCTCTTCAGCGCTTGCCTCTCCCTCCTGTCCCTTTTTGCTTCCTTAGCCCTACAGATTCCCCTGAGGCCCTCTCTCTTCTCCTGGCCTCAACCTCCCTCTTTGCTCAGTACACCTGTTTTTCTGGTTAGGCTTAGTTCTTTTCCAACCCATCTTGGGTGTCCTGGGGACCTTGACTCCACGTGTCTGAAACGAATGCCTTATCATCAGTCTCTTGCGACCCAGTTCTTCTCCTTGGTCTGCATTATGGTTGAAGCATAAATCATTCAGTTTTCTGAAACTTGAGGGCTTTAGTATAGTCAGATGCCTTCCTCTTTTACCTCCAGAGGCCAAGCCCTTTTAGTTTGCCTCTTATTTTCATTTCTGTAGCCCTAAGCCCAGGCTGGGCCTGAAATGGGCTCTTCCATTTCATTCCTTCCCCTACCTCTGATTAATTGGTGCTTTCCCTCTCCTCTCTGCTTCCCTGGAGTCCACTGCACAGCCCTGCACTCCAGCCAGGGCATGCCTTGGACAGAGTTCAGATCACTTGGTGCCTGCTTCCCCTTGAAGCCATCCTCAGCCCTCCTTGGCTGATTCTGTCATGTTTATGGGCCACCTATGTGAGCTGCTTGGTATTTTCCTTTAACTGGTTCAGTTTTACTTTATTGGGTTTGTCCTAGAAGGCAACTTTTTGCCGCTATCATCAGAGGAAATTCAGGGTGGCAACCTGCTATGAATAAATCTGTAAAAGATCAGAATGACACTTACAATGCAGAGGACCCCAGACTGTCAACAGGATGTACCTCATGAACCTTACTCAGGAAAGTGGTGGAACCTGGAAGGCCCTTGAACAGGTGCCTTTTCTTCTTCAGATGTAGTGTAGCATGGACTTTGGAGCCAAACTGCATGGGTTGAAGCCTTGATCTGCTACCTTACAGGGACTTTGTACAAATTACTTAACCTCTCTGAGCCTTGTTTTCCCATCTGTACAATAGGGTCAATAATATTTCCTCCAAGGGATTGTAATGAACGGGAGTGTATGTGAATCACTTCAGGCAGTCCCTAGGAGCTGAGAAGCTCTTGGGGACTGTTTTCTGGCATTTGCCTTTCAAGGACCTACCATGTGCCAGGTGCATGCTCTTTAAGTGTCAGTGATAGCTGCTTTCCATATCACCATGCTATTCACTTTGCTCCCGTGTGCCTCTGCCCTGTGCTTTTCCCTTCCAGCTTCTCCTGGCCTTTCCCTCTGGGCCTAGGGCAACTGTTACTTCCTCTGGGATACCTTAACCAACCCCCAAGGAGGCCTGGGCCTCTCTTTTCCCTGTGTCCCGTGACATTTTATTCTGTTCTTTTTTTTTTGCCTGTACCCCACAATTAATGTCTGGCAAATGGTATGCAGTGCCTTCAGGATGGTTTTGCATTTCGCTCCTCTTGCCTGGAGAAGGTCATATTCTCAGATGCTTGTGAGACTGTTGCTAGTGCCTATGCTGAGACACAGCCCACCCTGGATCTCCAAGAACTCAAGTATAGAGGACAGAAGAAGGTCGTGGCTGATGTCTTCTCCTCATATCCTACAGTGGCATGCTGGCCAGGTGGAGTTGACTTTCTCATGGTGATGGGAAAGAGCAATGGATTTGGAGTTGGAGGTCTCTGGAATGAGGTCCACTTCTTGCATTTTCTTACTGTGACCTTGGGCCTACATAGAAACCCTGGAGTTAGTTACCACCAGCTCATATGTGAACTGTGAAGCATTAGCTCTAAAAGTTGCTTGTTTGGTAAAGGCTTATTTTCCAAATAAGGGAGTGATGGCTTGCTCTCATGGGGTAGGTTGGCCCTTCCCCCTGACATACTGCAGGAGGAAGTCAGCAGTGCCTCTCTGGGGCTGCTGGTTCTCTGGGTTTGCCTTGTTGTGTCCTGCTTCTTTTGACTGTTGCACTTTCTCCTACCCGTGGCCTAGTCTAGGGCCTTAGGGTCCTCCAGGGTAGGGCGGCATCATCTGTACCTCATGTATCCAGAGAGAAGGGTGTCTTTCGTAGCTGTAGTGGCAGAGCCTTCTCCTGGGCCTACCTAGGATCTTGTGTGCATCTTGTTGCTCAGGGCATGGGCTAAATGCAGCAAAGCCCCACCTGGTGCACTGGGCACACCTCCTGCATGGCTCTGGGGCTCTTTGCTCTCTGGCACAGGCCTCTGCCATCTGTCCACTCCTTGAGGTGACCTATAGACCCCTTGAACCTTTTCCCCTCCTCACATAGGGCCCCAGCATCAATAAGTGCCTTACATGTGCCTATCCATAAATGACTTGTGTTTCCTGACGAGTTCTTCCAGAACCATGGCTGCTCTCTTCCTGTACAGTTGGCCTAGAGTGATTTGGAAACTGCCTCTTTGGAGAAGAGGAGGGAGGCATGGCTTTGAGCAAGTGCTGTGACTCTTTGGGCCTCAGTATCCTTGTCTGTATAATTAGGCTATTCAGTGGCATCTAATGATTTCTCCCAGGGGCTACTGGTCTTAGCATCCAAGAACCTTGGGATTAAATTGGTTGTGCGGGTTGCCATTTTGGGGAATTTTGAATCCTCAAAGGTCCATCATTGTGCTTTAAGTTTCTGGGGTCCTTTTAGAGTGCACAGAGTTTGATGGGACACCCAAGTCAGCAGGGCCAAGTAGCAACAGGTGAGCAATATCTGCTTTTTCCCAAGGGGCCTGCCAAGGTATCCACTCTACCTGCCAGAGCCTCCACTCTGGAGTCCTGCACCTCTGCCCCCTGCCTCCCCACCCCCTGCTGGGCTGGTGCAACTTTCTCCCCTTTCACTCTTGCCCCAGGCAGAGCTGTGCTGACGTAAATGCTCTCACCTCTATGTCTTTCCCCTTGGGGCTTGGAATTATGCCATGTACACACATCCTGGACCTAGTGGCCCCCACACAGCAGCAGGGGCTTTCATGTTTCTGCCTTCTAGACGTAGGGTTAAGAGTATGTGGGGCATCAAGTACCCCAGAGTTGAATGCATTCCTGCCTTCTGTTCACTTCTGCCCTCTTACTGGCTTTCTGCCTCAGCCTCTCCTCCACATACCTATTTTACCCAGTTGGTTTGACTGAAACCTTGGCAGCAACAGCCAACACCACAACGATGGCAGCCACATACTGCATTTCTGCTGTAACCCAGGCACATGCTAAGTGTTTTGCAGCCTTACTCAAAAGAGACGAGGCAGGTGATATTATACCATTTCACAGATGAAGAACAGAGAAGTGAAATAACCTCACTACATAGCTGATTGGGGTGATACTGGTATCTGGGCCTGTTGGACACTAAGACCAGTGCTTTTGAACCACTGTGCACACTGCCTGCCTGCCTGCCAAGGCCATAGCCAGGCCCTTTACTCTTGCCATCCTGCCAACATGGATGGATATTCTTGAATGACATTTCCCAGCCTTGGGGATGCCCCAGAACTGCTGGTATGAGGGCCACTTGATTGTGCTGCTGGGCCTTGGGACTCCATAGATGGCTAGGGGGACTTCCTTGGGCACTAACCCTCAGCCTCCACCTGCTAGTCTCTGCTGGCCTTCCCTGGCCCGGCTTGCCCAGTGAGCATGCAATTTTCTCTACCATGAGAACTATCTTAAAACATGAGTCATGTTGAGGAGTTGTAGAGGGATTAGGAGATGGGAGCCAACTTGCCCCCTTTGTAGAGAGGAAAGCAGACCCACGTTTGTGAGGGTCCAGCTCGTCAGCATTAGCTGGCTAGAGCCAGTCCCGACTTCTCTCAGGATATCTGTTTCTCATGATGATTTCTCAAAGCATTTGATTTTGTTTTTATTTTTTACACTATTGTGTCCAGTCTAGTTGGTCATATAGGGTGGGAAATGGGCAAAATTAGAAGTGTAAAGTCTTCCCACATGGGTGGCTGTGTTGCACGTACTTCAGAGTGTTGGGTGTGGGGTGGAGAAGTCTGGCTTTCAGCAGGCTGCGGTGGAAAGGAAGCCTTGCTCAGCACTTTGAGCCTTCACTGACGTGGCCACAAAGCAAGAATGTGCATCAGTTGGGCCCTTGGGGACACCAGCAGACAGCGGGAGAGGAAACTGAGCAGGAGGAATGACAGGTGGAGTCCGTTTGACCCCCACTTTGTTGTTCTTTTTTCCAAAGCTGAGATATAGTTCATGTACCATAGAATCCAGCCTTTTGTAATATTATAATATAATATATATGTTTGAGTAGGTTTTTTGTTATTGTTTTTTGAGACAGGGTCTCACTATGCAGTTGAGACTGACCTAGAGCTCACAATATAGCCCAGGCTGGTCTAGAACTCACAGGATCCTCCTGCCTCAGCCTCCTGAGTGCTGGGATTACAGGTGTGCGCCACCATGTCCTGAGGAGGTTTTAATATACTCACAAAGTTGCACAACCATTACCACAGTCTAGTTCCAGAATATTTTTGTGGTCTCACTATGCAGTTGAGACTGACCTGGAACTCACTCTGTAGCCCAGGCTGGTCTCGAACTCTCAGCCTCCTGAGTGCTGGGATTACAGGTGTGCGCCACCATGTCCTGAGTAGGTTTTAATATACTCACAAAGTTGCACAACCATTACCAAAGTCTAGTTCCAGAATATTTTTGTCACCTCAGAAAGAAAACTCTGACCTATTATCAGGTAGTCCCTGTTCCCTCCTCCCTCAATCCTCTAGCAGCCAGTAATCTACTTTTTATTTCTGGATTTCCTGTTTTGCACTTTTCACAGAAATGGGATCATATAGTATGTGGCCCTTTGTGCCCATTCTTTTTCACGTGTGTGTTTTCATGTTTCATCTATGTTGTAGTGTGTGCAATTACTTCATCTCTTTTTATGACTGAATAATATTCCATTGTATGGAATGATCGCATTTGTTGGTTGGTGGATGTTTGGGTTGTTTCCACCTTTTGGCTTCTGTGACTCACATTTTTCACCGCCCCCAAGCTCTTTACAGCATTAAGCTGTCTGTACTCTTCTAGTTTGGCTGCTTGGAAGGCAAGAGCTATGTGTGGTTGGATCAGTGGGGCTGTAAGAGATGCAGGAAAGTGGAGTTTCCCAGAACTCTGCCAGAGGGAGGCCTTACACCTGGCCTCAGAGCCATCTGCTGCTAGGTAGGTGTTTTTCCTGCTGTTGATTATTAACTACAGGTTATGGTCCTAAGGGTATATCCCCAGCACTAAAATTGGTGCTAATTTGAGATGCCAGGAATGTTTTCCAAGATACTTAAACAGCTCTGCACCTTGGCTTCTCAGTCTCCCCATGGAGACCAGATCACCATTTTATAAGTCATATGATCATTATAGTCTACATTGTAATAGGATTTCATGTTTTATTTCACAGCCATTACTTTTAGTTCTTCAAAACATTGTTGCCCGCCTCGTTGCAGGTAAAGGAACTGAGACACAGACGTGAGGTAACTTAACCCAGGACAAACAGCAGAGTAGCAGGTAGAACAGACCCTGAACCCAGGAATCTCTGGCTCCTGGTGTAGATAGCCACAGGAGTTTGTGAGTGGTGATGGACAACTGTGAGGGTCTGGGGCAGAGCCATCTGAAGGTGGAGGCAAGGATCCTGGAGGGTCTGGGTGCCATCAGGGGCCACTCCTGTGATCTGCCCAGCCCTGTCTGATGAAGCAGCCCTGTCTAGGTGAACTGTCTTCCACTCCAAGGCCCTTTGATCCTTTCCTGCTGGAGCTGCATTTGGCTGAGGCTAGCTATGACCACTCCTGGACTCCCTGGGCCCTCCCCTCTGCCTGAATCTCTCATGCTTCCAAGGACAGATGCTTGGAGTGGGGGACCCCAGCACCCTGAAACTCCGGGCTGCAGAAATGCTGAGTGGGCAGCATGTGTGGGACCCCAGGTGGAGCAGGCTCTTCAGACTTTCCCATTCAGCTACCGTACTCCCTTCTCTTCCAGCGCAGTGTATAGTCTTCTCTCCACCCGCCTTTCCCTTCTTCCAAGGTTGTCTCCATCACCAACACCTCCTCTTATGGGTCCCTGTGGGTCCCCAGGTGGGTCTGGGGCCCTGTGTCTCAGAGCAGTTTATGGCTGGATTGATCTTGGGGCCATGGCACGTGGCAAGATTATTGTGATTCACAAGAAAGTTGTCACCTTTGCTTATAATAAATGAAAACAGATTCAAGGTTATCCCTTGATACAGCCATATCACTTTGACCTACACATATGTGATATGTTTGCCTGGGTGGGAAAAAAAGGGCTGGAATTACATTGAATGCTGCAGTTTATTCCATCTTATCTTTTTTAAAAAATTTTTCTTATCTGTGTACCAGCTGGTAGCTGGTAGGTGGGTCAGGTCTGTCTGTCCTGGGGGCAGGGTGGCTCACATGTACATGTTATTCTTGTGAGGGTTGTGTCAGGACAAGGTCAAGCACAGCTGATCAGAGCAGGGATGGTGAGGCAGGAGCAGGGATTTCATCTTGTGTCTGGTCCTCCAGTCACAAGACCAAGGCTAGAGCCAGAGACCTGGGTTGTGTATGTCTTTCCTAGCGCTGTAATTATCAAGTGTTAAAAAAAACTAGGTGGGTTAAAGCAACAGACGTTTTTTGACTCAGAAGAGCAAGATCAGTATGTTAGCAGGACACGGGCTATATTGTGAGCTCTAGGTCAGTCTCAGCTGCATAGTGAGACCCTGTCTCAAGCTTCTGGGGAACATCCTTCTTTGTCTCATCTAGCTTCTGGCAGTGCTAGCAATCCTCGGCATCCTTTTGCTTGCAGCCACATCACTCTGACCTCTGCCTCCATCGTCACATGGGGTTGGTTCTCCATTTGTCTGTGTCTTTACATGGTTACCTTTTCTTCTTGGAAGGTGCTCAGCTCTTAAACAGAGAGGAGAGCGGGGGCCACAAGTGGTGATGGTGCAACTTGGTCCCTGTAGGTATTACATAGAGCCCTGTGTACACCAAGGTAAGTTGGATTCTAATTTGCAGCCAAGGGCTGATGTGTATGTCCTCTGAGTTCTGATATTTTTGAGGGCAGCAGCTGTCCATGCCTTCTGCCCACCTGGGCTTCCTCTCTGGAGTCCCGGACACAGTGCTGGGGCTAATACGAGTCTCTTAACCGTGGGTGTTTGTTTCTGCTCCCAGATATCACTTGGGAAATTGTTCTGGCTGGAAACTGCCTCGTGTTCCCACTTCATGGTTCTAACCACTCCCTAGGGACGAATCCTGGATTCTGGAAACAAGCTGACGCAGGGGAGAGGGGCTCAGACCAGGGAAGGTTGGAGTTGGGGCCATTTTTTTCCAGCACTCCCAGATCACGGACAGTAAACACATCTGCTCTGGTTCCATGGATGTGGACATAAACCCAGACAGCCTGACTGTGTGTCAATGTCCCTTGACTGGCGGTGTTAAAAACTTGCCAGCATCACCCTCCTCTAGATAGCCAGATCTGCTGCTGGTCAAGGTGTTCACAAGCCATCGCCACAGGAATGGGCCAAGGACCACAGGTCTGGGAGGGGTTTTGCATTCCCTCCCCTTTTGGCTTGGTGTTTCCTACTAGACTTCCAGGTCCACAGGAAAGGTGCCCTTGTCTGTATCTTAGGGGTCCTGTGGGTAGTGCTCCCATCCTTGATATCCTTCCTTCTGGCTTTCAGGGGCCAGGCCCATCAAGGAGGAATAGGAGCTGTTTGGGAAGGGGCCAAGTGGCAGGAGGGCAGAGCCTGTGTTGGACCAGTTCTTCTGGGTCCAAGGCAGGTGAGGGTAGAGCAGCAGGCAGGACCTCACTGTGGTGATGTCTGATGCCGTGCTCGGAAGGGCAATCTGGTGGCTCCCGCCGAGAGGTCTGGAGAGGTAGTGCATTCACGTGTGTGTAAATGTGTGTGTGTGCTGAGCCTTGGCCCTGTTGCTTCTGTGCTCATTCGTAGTCTGGACCAGGAGTAAGAGAATCCCTCTCTTCAGCTGTCACACATCACATCATCAAAGTCCAGGAAGAAATAAGGATAAAAGCAGGTGGAGTTGCAGGAAGCGGGGTTGGTGGTGGGCAGAGTTGAGGTTGATGGAGTCTATGGATTCTGTGCCAAGCCAGATGTTCCCCAACCTCCTTGTTACGTGCTTAGAGGATAGTGAGGGTGGCTGGCTGTAGGGGCAGCAAGGGTTATTGTCCCAGGGTAGCATAGCCCGCTTTCTCAAGAGATGTTAGATTGGGCTGAGGAGAGCAGGACACACTGGTGTGTGGGTCCTTGGGCCAGGGCCAGGCCTCTGAGAAGCTGGGGAGCTGGGATCTGTGGGGAATGCTGGCTTCTCTCATGAAGAGGGCTTGGATTGGTGTCGTCACCCTCACTGGCAGGACGTGGGCTGGAAATAGGTACAGAAGCATTCCCTCCAGGTGGTAGTGGGGGGGTCCTTTGATCATTTAAGTGGGACACAGGTAGCAGACTGACTCTCTTGGCTGCTTTAAGGTGGGGCTCTTATGAAGCCGGGGGCTTTGAGAGTTTAGCCTGGTCTTTGTAGGTTTTCAGTACTGTTATTTTTGCTCTCCTGTTCCCTCTTGGGCTATATCTAGGTATGTCCCAGACACCAGTGTTCCTGTGCTGGGGATTCCCCAGGTTCTGGCTAGCTGTCCCTCTTGCAAAACTCACAGGAGCCTTCTCCCACCCCGAACAGTCTGCCTGATGATGGGGCAGCAAACAAGCTCTCCCTGGTCACCAGCAAAAGGGCCAGATGGGAAGTGGGGAGTGTGTGAGTGTGGTGAGCTTGTCCCTGCCATGTTGCCATGGTGACACAACTCTGTTTAGCTGCCTCTCCCGGGTCCTAGCCCACATGGACTAAAATAAGTCTTACCTGCCGCTCACACAGCAGGTAGCCCTGGCATCCCAAGGTCAGTGTGGGTGTGGGTGTGGATGTGTGTGGGTGTGTGGCCAGAGGGGCCCAAGAGAGAATGTATCTCACACATTGACTCGTAGTCCCTTCTCTTCTCTCCCTGACCCAGTCTTATGTCTCTTTAGATCCATGGTTCTGAGACTTCAGGTGTACTAGAGTTACCTGTAGAGCTTTCTAAACAGATTTTTGAACTTCACTTCAGGAGATTCTGGCATGCACCTGAGAACTTGCATTTCTGAGAAGTTCCCAGAGGACACTTGGCCCAGGGATCACCCTTAGAGTAGCATGCTGTTGATGCTGGTACACGTCAGTAAGGAAATGTAGTCTGCTCTAGTTTTTTGCACTGTGTGTTAAGCTGTTTCCCTAAGCCCACCTACCCTTAGAGCAAATAGGAAGGCGCAGGAAGGCTCTTGCTCACTGCTTCTGTGTTCGTTGGTCTCTTCACAGGAAGCAGGAGCTGGCCAACAGCTCAGATGTGACCCTTCCAGACCAGCCGCTGTCCCCTCCTCTCACTGCACCCCCCACCATGAAGGTAAGAGGCTAAGAGTTGACAGGCTGGGATGGAGGGCATGTGAGGGAAAGTCTTGAAGCCTTGATATCATTTTTGGCTCCTGGCCCAGCTGCTTCCATCCCAGTGGGGTTTGTAGAGGGCCTGACACCTTTAGAAGCAGTGTCTAATTAAGCTTGCCAGTGCAGGAGGAAAGTGTGATTGAGGCTCAGGGGTGTTTGCATCAAGAGGCAGTGAGGAGAGATTGGGGCTGAAATGGGGTTGTTGGGAGCCGTGGGGTTTGGGGGCAAGGGTCCCAGGCCAGAGGAAGAGAAGGGGCTGTTGCCTAAGATTGTCTGGGGCTGGAACTTGAGTAGCACTGGCAGGCTGGTCTACCTGCCTCTGACTGGCTAGGATAGCCCTGCTGCCCAAGTCCCTGGGGGAGAGTTTCCCTGGAGGCTCTGGGGGAGCAGTAATTCTTTTTCTATCGGTGCTTTATTCATAAGCCTCTTTCCTGGGGATTCCATCCCAGGAAGTCTAGGACCCTTCCCTTCCTCAAAATGGACGGTCATTTTCCCCTACCACCCTGTCCTCTTCACCTGTTCATCCCCTGGGCAGGATGAGCACATAGACCTGTTCCGGCCTTCAGGGAGGACTTTTAGTTCAGCCATTTTCCTGTCTGGGGTGCTCGGTACCCACTGCTTCATACTTTGTTGGGTGGGGACTGGCTCTGAAGAAGTCACTGGCTTTCTGAGTCATCGAAAGGGACATCTAGGCTCTGTCCAAAGGCTCTGGTCTGAAGTGACTTACAGGGAAATAATTAGGCATCTCTTCCCTGCTGCTCTGTATTATTCCCCTTCTTCCTTGGCCTCATCTCTTTCAAGGTGACACCTGTAAAGGAAGCAGATAAAAGTCATCCCATATTGGATTCTCAGCGTGCAAAGCCACGTGACATTCGCCGGAGGGAGTGTGTGCGTGGCAGCGGAACCTGGCCCGGTTGGGTGTGGTGTTCCGTGGTAGACAGAGGGCTCTGCTCTCCTCCTGGTGGGGGACCTGGAGGCCCCGAAAGCCTGACCACTCACCAGTCTGGCGCCAGTGTTGGTGTCTGACCCAGCTGCAGGGGTTGCTCGTGTAACCAGGGTAAAGCCGAAGAGCGCGTTTCCATTCTGAGTTTCAGCCTGTGATCTCGAAGTTGGATATGGGAAGCTTGTTTGTGCTGGGATGGCGGAAATTTGAAGGGAGAGCTTGAAAACCCAGGAGAAGTCTCAGGAGTGCTTCTGGCAGGCTTTGCTCACACACTCGTTTAATTCATTCAACACCTCAAATTTATCTGAATGTTGCATTAGTCAGGTCTCTTGGTCACAAGTGACTGAAACATAACTTACTTTGGCTTAGGCATAAAGGAAATTTTTTTGCCTCTGTAACTGTCTGTTTTGTGTTGGTTTCATTCTTTGTCTCTGTGGTAGCAGGATGGTGACAGCTGTTCCTACTGGCTAACCCCCAGTGGAAAGAGAGGAGTCTTACTCGGTACTTCTAACAAAAGTCCCAGGAAGGAAGATGATTGGTCGTGTGTTTATCTCTGAGTCAGTCACAGTGGCCAGAGAGATGGGAGGCTGTGGTTGGCCAGGCCTGGGTCTCATGACCTAAACTGTAAGAATTGAGAATGGGGGAGACATGGCTCCTCAGGGGAAAGTCGAAGCACTACTGTGAGAAGAAGGGACATACACGCAGGGTAGGCAAGACTAATACCTTTCTACCCCCGGAGATGGTGATGTGCAAGGCCCAGAGCTGGGTGCTGGTGGCCTCTGATTGAACAGGATATTGTGGTTTCCTCCTCTCTTGGAACTGATAGTCTCCCTAGGAGCCAAAAGTTTGAAAATATAACAAGAATGAAGCATGACAGTTTAGTTTGGTACGCGTTCAAAGGAGAAGCCATGTGTAGTTTAGTAAAAATAAAACACTGGGGCTTGAGGGTGCTTTAACCAGCTCTTGGAGAAGGACAGGTAGGACTTCGTTGAGAGAGTGGCATTTAAACTGAGCCCTGAGAGTTGTGCCGGACTTAGACAAAGGTGGAGTCAGAAAGGAAAAGCTTGTTCTACATCCTTGCTGTTCAAAGGCCAAGGAACCAGCTACACCTGTGTCATCTGGGCCCTCTTTAGGGAAGGAGAATTTAGGCAGAGCACTTTCCTAGCAGGCAGGAGGCCCCGAGTTTGAGCCCCAGTATCACCCTCCCCCCATACACATACACGGCAGAATCTCAGGCCCAAGCCCAGACCACTGAATCAGAACCTGCATTTTAGCAGTATTTCCAGGTGATTTGTAGGCGTACGGCAACTTGAGAAGCACTGCTGTGGGCTGGAGCTGAGGGCCTCTGAGGAGAACAAAGGTTGTGGAGGAACTGAAGGTAGGAGGCAGAAGGCATCAGAATGGCCAGAGCATCTGGAGTTAGGGACCAAGAGGTTGGTCCTGTAGGTAGGGACCAGATCAAGCAGACCCTTGAAAGTTTTGCTAAAGATTCTGGAGTTTAGCCGGGCCTGGTGGCGTATGCCTATAATCCCAGAACTCTGGAGGCTGAGGCAGGAGAATCGCTGTGAGTTTGAGACCAGCCTGGGCTACACAGTGAGTTCCAGGTCAGTCTCAACTACATAGTGAGACCCTGCCTCAAAAAACCAAAAAAAAAAGAAAAAGATTCTGGAGTTTTTCCTAATTAAGGGAACTGAGGTTATTGAAGATTTTGCCAGAAATTAAGATGATGGGGCTTTTGAACAATCATCCTAGATGTTGCGAGGAGGATCTTTGGGAGGGACAGAGTGGAAATTAAGAGATGCATCAGAGGCTACTGCATGAGAATCCACAGGGAAAAGATCCTGACTCTAAGGTGCCAATGGGGTTGTTTGGAAATAGTCTGGTCCCAGACTTCCCAGGTGGTAGATTGATGACATAAGAGGATTTGAGGAGAAAGAAGAGGCAAGAATGACCCCAGTTTTAGAGCAACTGGACTTAGCACAGCCCTTCTCCAAAATAAGGGGGGCCCAGGAAGGAGGTGGAAGGTGATGATGTAACACTGAGTTGAACGTGCCTCAGACAGGGACAGGCATGGGGTGAGCAGCTGAGTATTCTGGGCCAGCTTAGAAGAAGGATCTGGGCTGGAGGTCAGGCTCGGGGAGCGTTCTCCTGGAGAAGGGAATTGAAGGTCTTCAGGAAAAGGGTAGAGTGAAAAGACAAGAGGTTCCTGGGTGGCACCTTGAGGTGTTCTCCCAGGTGGAGGCTGGTGCTGGGGCCTCTGTGGAAGAGGTTGGACCTAGATGTGTGGGAGCAGCATTTTGCAGGGAGGAAAGGGCAGCTGGATGAGCAGCTGCAGAGAGCAAGTAGGACATGGAGTGCACAGGGGCCACTGGACAGAGTGGGCTGGAAGTTGCTGGGTTGTAATTGAGAGCAGTCTTGGAAAGCGTGTGGCAGGGGGCAGCAGTTGCCCAGCACTGAGAAGTGGGTGGAGGTGGTGAAAAAGTCAAAAGATGTAGACAGACCTCACAAGGTAGGCAGAGCTGAGTGTGTAGACTTGTTGAAAGGAGGAAGCCAGAGTGTACAAGAGGACATAGCATAGGAGTGATCAGGAGTCTGCTCTGCCGTGGCCATCCTGGGGCTGGAGGGCCTTAGGCAAGCCCAGAGCAGAGCAGCAATCACATTCTTCAGAAGGTATCTTCTGCCCCGTGTCCTCTGTCTTCTTTGAACTCAGCTCGGGAATTTCCTTGCAGTGATATTTCTGCCCAGGCCCCAAGGGCAAGGTCAGAGCTGGGAACAGGAAGAATGCAGAGGTTTGTCCTAAGGACTCAGTCTGTCTTTGAACCCTTTTGTGGTTGTTTGGGTGAGTCTCAGTTGTACCTGGATTAAGGGTCTCTCTGTCACTGTCATTGGGGTTTATTCTGTGACTGACAGCCCATAACTGTGGTTAGGAGTCTGTCTGTGGCTGGGACATTTTTTTTCCCTTTGTGCAAAAGCTAACTGCTCATCAGGGATTTAAAACCACATTCCTCACCTCCCACCAACCTGCTCACCACAGAGGAGCAGCCCTTTGTGACTGCGTTTACCAAATAATGCCATTGCAGCTCCTTGCTGCTAGTTGTCTGATCCTTTCCCTTCAGAGAGCTTCTGAGCTTAGCAGTTGCATCTTGGTCTTCAGGTCCCAGTCTTTGAATTGCCAGGCCCTGGCTTGGTTGGGCTGGGTGCCTAGGAGTTGCTTGTGTACTGTACAGGTTGTCCAGATTGGAGGAGCTTGTTCTGGTAGTCATCCTCTAACCCCTTAGATTTGCCTGACCTTTATATCCCAGTACACTCAGTCTCCCCATCTGCAAGAGTGTGGTCAGGTCTATGTTTTGCTGACACTTCCAGAGTCCCCTGCACATTGAGTCCTGAGATACCCTGGGATGGAGGTCGGACACAAATATATGCTCTCTCCCTCTCTTCTCCAGCCCTGAGTGCTCATGAATTGGTTCTCTATCCACAGAGCATCTGGGCATTGGGAGAACTGGTTTCCTTGGCAATGCAGACTCAGGGTAGGGGTGGTGGAGACCCCTTTGGTTGGTTAATTTGGGAGTCAGCATGTGAGGGGCAGGTAAGCCAGTTCCTTTATAGATAAACCAGAGTCCCAGAAGTGGGAAATAGCTCATGCGAAGTCCCACTGAAGTTAGTCTGTGCTCCTCCCTCGGTCAATAGAATAAGTCAAATGCTGAGATGTGGGCCATTTTTTTGTAAAGTATGGTTCCCACCCTACACACTCAAGGACAGCCCCTCTTCTAGTTGCTTCTCCCAGAGTGAAGGCTGATGGGACTGCAGGGGCAGTAGCTGCCTCCAGCCTGAGTACCTCCTCCTGTACCCCTGACCCTGCAGGTATGCCTGGTGCCATCCATCCTTCGTATACCCTCCCCCACCTCGGTGCTGTTTGTGTTTTTCAAGGGGATTTTTTTTTTCCTAATAGGAAGCTGAGAAAAAGCAACCAAAGTGGCACTGAGCAGATGGGCTGAATGGGAGCCCAGTTCCCAGCCAGAACTCAAACTGTGGATGGGACAGGGTGGGCTGAGAGAGGGGCTGGGTGCTGTCTTCCCAGGAATGTGATGGATTGTTTCCAGGACCACATTTTCCACAAAACTGGTTTTTGTATCTAAATAACTCAGCAGACACTTAGGAGAGCAAGTCATGTGCTGTAACCAAAGTACTGTCCTTGACCCTCAGAGTTCTTGCTGTCTTCAGGGGGCCTTAACTGAGCACAGGAAACCATATGGCTCAGCTTGTGATGAGGCTCGTGTGAAATGTGGCTGCTCGGTGGGTGGAGAGGAGCAGGGAGGCAGGCTAGGGGGGCTGTCAGCAGGGGCCCTAATGGAAGCATGGGGGCTAGGCTAACTCTCTAGGACTGTAGACCACAGCCTTTCTGGGCTCTGGAAAGGGAATGAGCTGGGGTCAAGCCTCTGAATTTTCCTGAATGTGGGTCTTTCATCAGCAACATTGACTTCATGCTGGGATTTGATTTGACCTTGATCTGTCATTCATGTCCCTGCCCATCAATTTTGGACTGGCTGAGTCAGCTGAAAGGTGACCCTTGCCCAGTTTCTCTGTCCCTCTTTGTGCAGGTCTGAGGGCAACCCTGTCAGACCTTCTCTTTTCTAGAAGAGGGTCATGGAGGCTTGGGGTTCCCCTGTAGGGAAGAGCAGAAAGTCTTCCCTTTAGTGGCCAGCTGATAACCCCAGAAGCCCTCAGAGGAAGATGAGGAAGATATGCAAACTTCATGTGCCTGGGAAGGAAGTGAAGGTCCAGGGATCTTCTCTTGGCCACCTTCATCCCTTTTGGCAGAGCTGTGCTGGGCTCCTCCTTTTCCAAAAACCATGGTCTCCCTTTCTGGCTTGTAGCACTGCCCCAGGCTGAATCCATTTCTTCTCCTTCATCCTAGTTCTGTACCCATTCTTCTGTCTGGGCTGAGGAGAAGGACTGTCCCTGTCCACCAAGACTGATTAAGGGAGTGTCAGCCATATACAGCCACAATTTTATATGAGCCTGCATGGTGCATCCCTGCCTTCAGGAGCCAAATAAGTCCTTGTTTCTGTCCGCCTTAAATCAGAGGTGCTGCTTCAGGCTCCCTATCCACAGGTCTGTGGGAAATCAGAGTCACTGGAAAGTGGCTCCTGAGGAGAGAGTGTATTGACCAGCCACGTTTGGGACAGGTGACATAAATGGGGCCTGTGGGTGGGCATATGTGGGAGGGGTGCTGAAGACATTTGCGGAAGGGATTCTTGGGTTGGGGCAGGAAGAGCTCAGAACATCAGTGAGGAGGCTTGGTTTCTCCCTTCAAGACAGCCCATTTGTTCCCCATCCCCCTGCTGGAGGGATACTCAGCCAGTGCTCTGTGGGTCCTCCCATTTATGTCACCTGTTCCAGATGTTGCTGAGACACATGTCATTCCCTGAGGAGCCACTTCCCAGAAGCCCTTTGATTTCTTGAGGCCTGGGGCAGACATGGGGAAGGATGCATTTGCCTCCTGAGGGTGGAGATGCTTGTGTACCTGTTTGTGTAAGCCCACCTCCGCAGGTGTGCACACCTGTACGTGAGTACGTTTTTCTGATTTTGTTCATGCTTTAAGACCTCTTAGCTTGTACTTCTTACAAGTGTCTTTAGAACTACATTAAAAATTTACATAGATATAAATGCCTAAATCATAACTATAAACTTTTGTTGCTGGACATACCAAAACTCCTTACATTTTGATCAAGATACAGGACCACTTCCATCACAAGAAAGTTCTCCCATGTCCCTTCCTAGTCAGTCTAGAAGCAACCAGTGTTCTGATTTGTCTTTACCATATATTAGTTTGCCTGTTCTAGAACTTAGTTTCATTGGAATCAAGTACTGTGTACTCCTTTGTGTCCAGCTCAGGGTAGTATTTGTGAGATTTGCCCACACAGCTCAGTGTCTCAGGAGTTTGTTCTTTTTTATTACTGAGTAATATTCTGTGGTAGGAATACATCTAATTTGCTTGTTCTCCTATTGAGAGAGATTTATATTATTTCCAGTTGGGCTGTAAGGAATAGTCCAGTGCTATGAACATTCTGGAATAAGTTTCGTTTTGTTTTGGACAAGAGTTTTCATTTTTATTAAGTAAATATCTAGGAGTAAAATTGCTGGGTCAAAGAGTGAGTGAGTGTCTCACTTTATATGAAAGTACCCAGATATTTCCCAATGTTTGTAACATTTTACATTTCCTCCAGTGATGCCATTGGAGTTACGGCTGCTTTACACTGTCATCATTGTTAGTCTTGCCGTTGTAAGTCTTTTTACTTTTAGCCACCCAACTGGGCATGCAGTGGTATTGCAGTGTGATTTTAATTTGCATTTTTCTCATGACTAAAGATATTGAAACAGTTCAGAGCCATATCAGTTGAATTGTGTATGGCTTGGTATAAGGGTCCAGGCCCATTTATTCTCGTATATATAGCCTGTTGTTCCAGCATCATTTCTTTCCCCACTGAATTGCTTCGGTGTTATAGTAAAAAAGCTGCTGGCTATAGATGTACACCCTTATATTTGTGTAGTGTCTCTATAAGCCAAGGCATTTCTCTAGACTAGGGATAGAAAATATGTGACATTTGTGCCATCGATCCCCCTTCTGTCCCTGTGGCAGATATTAGTAATGATCGTGGCACTCTTTCCTAAGAGCTCAGACATGGCTTCAGACTCCTGTCCAGCAATGCACCACAGGTCGCCTCCTGACAGTCATTTGGAATTGTCATTTGAGATGAATTACTTTTGGCATCTCTAACTGAAATTGTCACAAGAGTTTGAGTTATTTGCTCAAGGTCCCACAGCTCGTGAGTGACAGAGCCAGGATTGGAACTCGGTTCTGTCTGTGTGCTCCAAAGCCTGTGGGGTGGTAGCCGCTACTCCGCTCTATTTGAATCTTTTGGGCAAGCCTTTTGGTCTCCCTGACCTCCAGTCTCTTCACCTGTGTGATGGGGCAGTGGCCATGAGAAGGGATGAAGTTGAAGAGTGCCTGACAGAGTAGGCCCTCCATAACTGGTTGTGATGATGGTGAAGGTGATAACCTTTGTCCTTGAGAAACAGACAGTTAGAGCTTGTCTTTGGAGAACCCAGAGCTGACAGCTCAAGGGAGTTCCTTGCCTGTTCCCATGTGTCTCTGGGGTCCTATTGCATGTCCCAGAGGGGTGTCCCACTTCCTAGAAATTGCTAATGAAGCCCAGTGCCACAGTCCTTGGCCTTGCCATTTTTATTTCTCCTCTGCGTAGGAGGAGTAGGGGACTGGGCTCCCAGAGTTCTCCCCTCTCCTCTAATTCTCCAGCCCACCTCTCTTTCCTTCACCCAGGATCTTTCCTGCCATGAAGGCTACTCCAGTTCCTTTGACAGGGTGGATCTCTGTGAAGTGCTTCTTCAAAGAGGTGAAGCCATACAGAGAAGTAGTTAAGGACATGTTTTCTAGAGCCAGGCTGTATAACTACTCAGTGTAACTCCTCTGTGCCTCACTTTCCCTATTTGCAGAACACAGATAATAAGAGTTCCTGCCTCCTGTGGTTATAATGAGGGTTGCTTGAGATAATGTGCACTTATCTAGAACAGAGGCATATAACATGTGGTACATGGATATGTCATTATTCTTCTAAAAAGAACTTTATTTTGAAGACAGCTGTACTTAGGAAGTAGTACATCACATTTTTTCTGTTGTTAGCACAGTTTTTCCATAGGAGTCCTGATTTCTGCCTTGCCATGTGCCCACAGGGGAGAGGTCTAACTGTATGCAGTGAATAAGAAATGAAATTGCATTTTATGTGAGTGGCCCCACATGAGTCTGTGTGTCAAATACAAACCCCTGCCTGATCATGTGGATGACAATAAAGGTGTTGGAAAAAAAACCCAAACAGGGATCTGATCCAGCAAACTAAGCCAGACTTGGGGGATGGGACTTCGTAACACTTTCATGGATTGTACTCTGAATTTTTGCTCTCTGAGTCAAGCTGCTCTGACCTGAACAGGAGTCACAAACCTGATGGTCTCCATTGTGACAGCAAGAACCTGCGAGGCAAGCATTTTCCTGAAGGTTTTTGGGGTTGAACAGTGTAGAGACTTAGATGATTCAAGGCTATAGAGAGTTCTGAGGTTGGCCTTGGAACATGTTTTATGATGTGTTTTTCGCCAAATGTATCCTCCCTAATTCTTTTTGGCTGGAGGTAGTAGTAAAATGAGCCTGTATTTCTGGGACAGACACTCACCTTGTGGGGAACCCTGGAAGGCAGGAGGCAGGGTCTGAAAGTCGCGGGCAGCCACGTGGGTACTAGATGACTGGTGAAGATGCTTAGTTGCAGGTTCCTCCTTTCTCAGGCCTTTTCCTTAGGGTGCCCCCTCATTTTTCTGCCTGTCATCAGGGCTCAGTCTTGCCTACCTCACTTGTGTTCGGAAGATGCTGATGGAGCACTTAGTCTTCAGGGCATCTCCCTGATGATGCTTTCTGGCTATTCTGCTCTGGTCACACCCTTGGCCTTTGGAGGCCTGACCAGCTGTCCTACCCCAGAACATCTCACATCCTTGCTTATTCCTTATTTCCTGCCTCTGACATCCCTGCTTATTTCATGTCCTCCCACCCCACTGAATTGTACCAGGCCCCAGTTCTGGTCCTGGGTTAGTAACCAACTGTGTGACCTTGTGCAGTTGAGTAATGTTCGGTGAGCCTCAGCTCCTTCATTTGTAGAACTGAGCTCACCCCATAGGTGTGCTGCGAGGGTCTAAGGAGAAAGTAGGCCAGCCAGGGCTTCATAAAGGACTAGGCACTATATAGGTATTGTGTATAGCTATGGATGTTAGTGGTTGTTATCATGATCAATAAATCAAACACTTGCAGGGTGGCTTCAGAGGAAAGTCTGCTCTTTTCTTCCATCTGCCATAGACACTTCCCTGAGACCATCTGACCAGTGGGTATGGCCCGATTCTGTGCCCAGGCCCCATCCCTGCACATGAGTATTGCTTACCTGACCCTCAAGCCTGGTGTCTGAGGCTTTGGGGGCCACTGGATGGTGGATTCTGTGTTTGCTCCTGGAGGGTGTCACTTGTGGGGTTCTGAGCCCCTATAGGTCCCTCCTATGTGTCTCCCATTGACTTTTCCACTGGTTCCCTTCCTTGCTCTTGGTGCAGTGTGGAGACAGAGTTCCAGGCCGAGGGCTGTGTATTTGTTTCTAGGACTGTACCAAATTACCACCATAGACTTGGTGGCTTAGAATAACAAAGATATATTCTTCCATGGTCTGGAAGTCAGGATCCTGAAATACAGGTCTGAAGGTCCTTGCTCCCACCAAAAGCTCTAGAGGAGAGTCCTGGCTTGCTTCCTCCAGCGTCTGAGGTGCCCTGCCTCCATTTCCACGTGGCCTCTCATCTCCTTGGGTGCCACTGCTTCGTGTGTCTCTTATAAGGCTGCTTGCCGTTGGATGTAGCGCCCTCCTGGGTGAGCCAGGACAATGATCTCATTTTGAGAGTCTTAATTATATCTGCTATCTTAGGCCCTTTGTGCTTCTATAATGAGATATTGTAGCCTGAGTAATTTATAAGTGTTAGAAATTTATTTCTTACAGTTCTGGAGGCTGAGAAATCCCAGTTGAAGGTGCCTGTCAGCAGATTTGGTGTGTGGTAGAGACCACTCTCTGCTTTCCAGCTAATGCCTTGTTGTTGTGTCCTTACATAGTGGGCGGGAAAAGGGTTCTAATTAGTTCCATCCAATCCTTTTATGAAGACATGAATCCCATTCAAGCCTCATGAACTAATCAGCTCCCAAAGACTTCACCTTGCAATGCCATCACCTTGGGGTTTAAGTTCTAATATGTGAATTTTGGAAGACACATGCATTCAAACCCTAGCATCTGCCAAAACCTGTTTTCCAGTTAAGGTCACATTCACAGGACGTATATTTTGGGGGCTGACATTTAACCCACTTCAGAGGCTGGGCTGCCCTCCCTTGGGAGCTCCTGGTAGCTCAGTGAGGCCCAGATCTCTGCCAGCACCTGCTCCTCCTTGGGTAGCTGGATGGCAAGTGTGACTACACAGGTGTGTGGTGTGGGTATGACAGTGCGGGGACAGGAGGAACTAGCCCGATGCGGCTGCAGCTCACACAGACAGGGTGGAGCACGTCCTTCCCCTCCCTTGTCACCACAGAAGCCCATGAGCAAGGAGTCCACAGGAGGTACTTAATAATCACTGTAGGTGACTGGCAAGTCTTCTTTCATGGGTCCACCTTGAGAACTGGTGAGGAACAAAAACGCCAAGATTCTCTTAGAGAATTTTCATAAGACATCTTTCTTTTTGCAAGTAAACAGAAAAACCAAAACCAAGACAAAACTGTCCAAACAAGCTACTTTTAATAAGATGATATATGCTTATTATAAAATGTTCAAGCCATTATAAAGTGCAGAGAAGTACATTACTAAACAGTGAAGCCAGGCATGGTGCTACATGCCTATAATCTCGGCACTTTGGAAGGCTGAAGCAGGAGGATTGTAAGTTGGAGCCAGCCTGGGTGACTTAGTGAGACCTTGTCTTAAAATAAAAACATAAAAAATGGGCTGTGGATGTAGCTTAGTGGAAAGGCCATGGGTTCAATCTCAAGTACCATAAAACAGAGCAAAGTACCCCCAAACCCCAGTAATCCTGCCATCCAGAAATATTCATTCTTAGCATTTGCCTAGCATCCAGGTGTCTTGGCATTGTTCACACAGAGGCGTCCATAAATGAGATCATTCTGTTTGTGCTCCTTTGTAATAAAAATAGTTCAATTTGATTTTCCTTATATTTAACTAATAGTGGGGGAAAAAAACCTAAACAGCTCAGAAGAAATTGCTGCTGAAGTTTAGAGAGATGTTTCCTCTCTAAAAAGTATATTCGTTTTTATGAGCTTTTTAAAAATGAGATAAGTGATTGTAAAGTAGAATTAAGTCATCAAGGGTAAAGAGAGTTTAAGAAACATATTTCAACTTTCTATATTGTGGTTGGCCCCTGCTTTGAAATATGAGAACCAGGTGGTTTTGGAGGGAAGATGCAGTCAGTCTGTGAATTTGGCCCTAGGAGAGTGTGCTCGTGGGACCTGCTGTTCTCAGAATAGGGGCTGGGATAACAGGGTCTGCCTGTCCAGACACATGGAGGGAGCCTTCAGAGCCAGGCTTAGTAACATGTGGAAATCAAGCTGAGCCTAGCTCGGGAGCCAGCTGGTTGGGTGAGCTGATGGGGCTGAACTGATTTGATTTGGCAGTGATACCAAGAAGTTTCTGAATGTCAGGTGTTAATACGATGGCTGACTGGCTCTACGTGGGAAGCCAGGAGTAGGGGTGGATGGCCTGCTGGCATCATCTGTTGCAGAGAAGGAATTTGGGAGAAAGGAAAAGAGTTGGACATGGGGGGGAGCAGAAGAGTCAAGGAGAGATGAGGAAGGAAAGAAAGTGGAGGGGCCAGGGATTTCTCAGTGGTGCCGATGCCTGCCTTGCAAGCCCAAGGTCTGAATTCAGTCCCTGGTACCCCCCGCTCCAAAGAAGGTGGAGGAGAGGAGAAGAGGCCAGTGGTGGTGGAGAAGGAGAGGGAAGGGATAAGAAAGGTGATGTGGAGGCGTCAGCCTTGCACCTCAGCTGGTGGCCCTGGACCAAATTTGTCTCCAGATAGGTGTTGTTTGGCCAATGTGATATTTGGATGTTCATCTTGGTACTGTTTGAGGGGATGGGCTCCCTTCAGTCCTTTGCCAGATGAACTGCTGCTTGTTTCTGGAGCTCTGTCTTCCTGGGGGGCTGGTCCTGGTGGGGGGCATCTCCCAAGGTGAGTAGAATGGCATACCAGAATGATGCTGAGAATCTTATCAGGTCTCTCCCTTGCTCCCTGGCCTCACCTCACTGTGGATGTCAAGGTGGAGTTCAGAACTGTCCCAGAGTACCTCTTTGGGTGTGTCTTGTGTGTCCAGCAGGCTGAGGCCATGGGAGCCAGGAAGCAGCAGCTGTGGATGATTTATACTGGGTCTCCTGCTTGGTGACTCCTGATTGAACTGGGAAGATAGAATCTATGCTTTTCTGGCATGGTGATGGCGAGGAGGAGGAACCGCAGAAACTGCCCACTGAAAGTGACGCAAGATGGTACATGGACTCGATCCCTGATCGAGTGCTCCCACGATCCCTGCTTATGTGTTGAGGCCCAGACAAACTAAAAACATCAGGAAGTCCTTGGTGTTCTCCCAGTGGTTTCTCCGAGAGGAGATTAATTCTGGGGCCAGTGGGGAAACTTCTAGGCCCCAGAGCCTTAGAGTAAGTCCCTCAAGCACCAGAATAGCAAAGCAGGGAAGAGGTCAGTTTTGAGGAAACAACTGTCAGTCTACAAAGCCTGTAGAGGGTCCAGTGAATGCTGGGGCTGGGTTAGGAATCTTGTCACAGAAAGCAAGGCTGAGATAGGCATCCAGAGACCAAAGGCACCTAAAGTTAGTGCTGGTGGTAGAGTGGGAGCCGGAAGCCAGGCGTCCTGGCCTGATAGCCTGGCCTAATTTCATGTGGACAGCTCCACCTCCTGTTGGCGAGTCCTAAGTCCCATGGGCATGGTGTGATCTCCTGTAACTTCTTAGGGCTCCTTGCTGCATGAATCCTGGGAATGGAGGTGGTCAGAAGTCTATACCAGGTTTTCCAAGTTCAGAACTTCTAGACAGTTACTAAAAAAGTAAGGAAAAGAAAAAAATACTTTTTTTTTTTAAGACAAGGTCTTGCTGGCCTTGTACTTACGTGTAGCCCAGACCAGTTTTGAACGTTCCGTGATCCTTCTGCCTTGGCCTCCTGAATGCTAAGATTACAGGCATGTGTCACCATGCCTGGGTTAAAATAAGTGCTTTAAGAAAAAAAAATTTTTTGCAGTGTTGGCTATTGAAGCAAGGGCCCTGGGGCTGGAGATTTAGTTCAGTGTTCAAGGAGAGCTTGCAGTGAGGTATTTAGAGCCCAAAAAGAAACCAAATTCCAACCTATGATAATACACTTTGAACAAATCTCTTTCAAAATGGATGGGGAAATAAGATGCTACAAGGGGAAAGAAGTCCTGTTAAATTTCATTAATTCAAAGACCAGCAATAAAAACACAAAAAAAAAAAAAAAAAAAAAAAACGAAACAGAGGCCTCATACATGCTAAACAAGTGCTTTACCACTAAGCTATACCTCAGCCCAAAATGGAGTTGATCCCAGACTGCTGCTATATATCACAGAGCATTTCAGTTTTGAAGAGGAGGAGGTTACCAGTTCAGAGGCACAAGCCAAAATGTTACAATTCCTCCCTTCTCAAAAAGCCAGATTGTACTTTACCTGTAGGAGGTTTTTGCTAGTTTCTTTTACTGTAGCAAATGACCACAGACTTGGGCTTAAGGCAACACAGATATATATTTCTGGAGATCAGAAATCTGAAATGGGCCCCATTGGCTTAAAAATCAAGATATTGGCAAAGTTACATTTCCTCTAGTGGCTCTATGGGAAAATGGATTACCTTGCCATTTCTAGCTTGTAGGAAGCCTCCTGTGTCCCTTTCACTTTTGCCTTCTCCTTTTGATTATAAGCTCTTTAATTACACTGGGCCCACCTGGGTTATCCAGCTACTCTCCTGTTCCCAGGCTTAGGTGATTGGCAACATTAATTTTATCTGCAGCCTTAACCCCTGTTGCTATGTAAACCCACATTTTCACAGGTGGGTCATTATTCAGACTATTACAAGCGGGAGACGCTGGGCCTTGTGCAGTCCTGGGTTCCGCACCTGTAAAATGGGCACCTTAACATGCTTCTTAGAGGAAATTCCAGCGGGCCCAGCACACAGTAGGTCTCTCTGTGGGGTCCTATGGCTCTTTGATTCTCCACCTGCCTCATTTCGATGTTACTTTGTGAGCCTATGACTGATTATATGATATCATGTGTCTTCACTCTGATCTCACAGCCGGGGGTTATGAGGCTATTTGAATGTCCCTACACTTTTTCTGTGTAGATGACAGCACTCATTTTGTCAGTTTACAGTTCAGATATAACCTTGATTTTATAACCTTCAGCGAGCAACTTGTAGATCCCCCATCTAGGTGGAAAGATAATAAAAAAACAAAAAACCCCACAAAGACGTAATGTAAGTTTCATTTGCTAAGTCCTTATTTGGACTTGTCTAATTTTTTAAAAAATTCATTAAGTTTTTTTTTTGATCCATTGTTTGTTAGGAAGGTGAGAAAACGCCATTGCCTGCCTCCAATCGCAAATTGTCATCTTCTCTAATCTAACCTAAATCTTGCAGCAATTTCAGTCTGCTGGCTCTAAGTTTGGCCAACAGGGAAACAGCAAAGCTGCCTGCAAGGTCAATAATGACACCTAATCCCAGCAGTGTGCTTCTGTCTTGTTCTAATAAGTCCACTACTTCCGTTTCAAGGACCTGGATCACTCTCTGCTGCTTCCCGTCAGAGTGGGCGTCTGTTTGAGAGTGCAGGTTTGGGGTCATTAGGGATTATGGTGGGAAGGCATGGGAGGGGAGAGAGGACTTCATTCTGCTTAGACTAACTGAGATAACCCTCCCCAGGTGATCTGCCTGGCACGGAAAGTCCCCCTCCTGGTCCCCAGGTCAGATAGTGTTGCCTGGCTACGGAAGGCTCTGGCGGGAGAGTAAACAGGCACACATATTTAAAATTCAATATCATTGCCTGGCAAACACTGCAGGGCCTTCCAGCCCACTATAACCTCTAATTCCCCTCGATCCATGTGTGGGGGCTCTGCATCAAGACCCACATGGTCTCTTCTGGGAATTGGCCATCAGCGGTTGTGAGGGCTGGGCCAGGGGTGGGCCAGTCCTAGAGTCCCATGAAGAATGTCACCCTGATCACTCTAGGCAGACTACTGAGAGACCCTGGGGCTGGCCTGATCTCTCAGCTGGATGGAGCATCAAGGGCAGGGGGCTTCAGAGGCATCTCATTTGGATTCCCGCCTGCTTTGGACAGCAGAGGTGGCTGTAGTGGGGCCAGCCCTGTGAAGTGTGTGCATCGGGCCCCTGGCACAGGTGATGAGTGAGGCATGAAATTCTGCCAAGCATGTCCCTGGAGAGACACCTTTTTCTAATTGATCCATCTAGCGGGGTTTCTAATTACATACAGGTGCTTCATAGGCAAGCCTTTGTCCTAAAGGGAAACTCACAAAGTTGGTTGAATCCCAAAGACTTCAGGTGGAATGCTGAGCATGATGTAACTGGGTCCCAGTTAACCTCATTTCTTGCTGAGGTAGAGCAGGGGTCCTAGCAGCTGGTGGAGCAGAGGGGAGGTGGGTGCAAAGGGAAGCCAGTCTTTTCCTAGTTGGAGGTAACACATGGCTGCCTGGGGAATCTCCTGGGGGACTTGATGGGATGGTGTCCTGGTGAGGTCGTTCCTGGGAAGGGACCATTTGTGTCAGCATGGGTTTTTTAGAGCAGGTCCTGTTGGTTGTTTTCCCTTTGTGGGCTTCATGCCTGCAACTCTTCTATAGCACAGGATTTCTCCTCTTCCACTAACTCATAGTCTCCCTCTTCTTTTTCCAAATCTCACTCAAGGCACAGCTTGGAAGCCTTCCCTGTACTCTTCTCTTGGGGGCTTGCATTTGTTTGCTGTCTTGCACAGTTTCTTATTTTAGAAGTGCTAGAACCATCTCTTCACTCACTTTGCCTGTACTTGCTGAATGCCCACCTTGGATTAGATTCTGCTGAGGGCCTGGGTATACAGGGGGGTACCTGGTAGACACAGTTGCTGCCAGCATGGAGCTTATCTTCTTCTGGTAAGGTGATCTGTGAAGCAGAAACCCATCAAATGACTGCAGCTTCTGGCAGGGACTCTGAAGGTGAGACAAACATGGCGTTTGGGTGCTCATGACTTTCAAGGGTGCTATTCAGGAAATTAGTGTCTGTAGAAGGAAGAACTGGCTTTCCATGGGGGCTGGAGGTGGCGACAGAGAAGCTGCAGTCTGATGGATGGGGAGGAAGGTTTCTGTGGTGTGTGAGGGGTGTCTGGACCTGGAAAATAAGTGCAAAGGCACCAGGGGAGGAAAGAGCTTGTACCTTGCAGAGCAGAAGGGAGCCCCTCGTTGTAGTGGCCTGAGCCAGAGGGAGATACAGAGGCAGAGCACATGTGGCATGTGCAGCTTGGGAGGGGTTTGTATTTTAATCAGCAGACTGATATGACTTACATTTGGCAGCCATGTGAAGAATTGCTAATAGACTAACAGATGTGGGAGGAGGAAGGCCCAGTAGAAGGCTGTTGCTGGAATCTGGGCAGAAAGTGAGGGGGCTTGGTCCTGGATGTTGACAGGGATATTGCAGGGAATGGACAGATGGAGGGTCTAGTAGGGAATTTGAGGCAACAGGGTGAGCTGATAGGTTGGATGTGAGAGACAAGGGAGAGGGAGGAATGTAGATGTCTAGTCATCCTAGACATGGCTTGAACGGTGGGTTTTGGTTCCATTTTTCTGAGATGGAGATGCCTGGGGAGGGGCAGGTTTAGGAAGGACATACTAAAATTGAGATACTCATGAGATAGTAAGTAGAAACATTAAATATAGTGGCGGTGGCAAGGAGGGCCAGGCTATCATGAAAGCCCAGAAAGAAGCCACAAGGAGGGAGTGGGGCTGAGAGATGACAAGGGACATAGTGCTTCTTGGACTTGGTAGCATGGAAGTCACTGGTGACCTTGACAAAGGCATGTCAAGGAACTAAGGGGCCAGATTCATGGTTAAAGGAAGGAGAGACCCTGTCACTTAGGGTGTGCAGCATCGGACAGTGCTGCGTGGGGTGGCCAAGCTGTGAGAAGCCTGCTATTCCATCTGTACCAGCAGGGCTTTCCACATTCAGGGCCAGGCTTACTCTCCCACTAGCTAATCCCCCATGATTGCCTGGGCTTTCTTCACAGTGCAGGGACCCTGTTTCCCCAAGGCAGTTAACTCCTGCTGCCAGGTGTTGCAGGAGGGTTGCTTCTGAAGGTGAGAGCCTGGTAGAGGCTTGGAGGTTCTGCCAGAACCACCAAATCATTCTCTCTTTTCCAGAAGACACATCAAGTCCTTCAGGCCTGGGAGAGCAGGGTCATGATTTCACATGCCTGGTGGCCCTTTCAGACTGGTCACTCCCAGAGTGACCCTTCCTCTGGACAGCTGTGTGGCCAAAAGACCTCCTGATTAGTGAAAATGGGTCTGTGTCATGAAGGCAGGGCCTGTCCCTTGCCCGGTGAGGAGCTAGGAAGATCCTAGGTGTGTATCTGGGACTGTAAGAGCCAGAGCTCTCTATGGGTGGATGTACTTTGCAAGCAGCTTGGCACTGCATGGCCGCAAAGTGATCTGGAGCTCCAGCTGCCCCAGCTGTGGTTCTTCTGACTCAACAGGCCCTCTTGTGGCTGACACCATCAATACCAGATGGTAGCCCATGGAGAGACTGGGGAGGTTTGACAAGCCTGTCAGTGGCCCCCTGTGCCAGCTGGGTTGACCTAGGGGCCAGGCTGTCAGGAACGGGCCTGACCACTGTGTCTACTGCCCGTGTCATCACTCAGGAGCCCCTGGAGACCTTCGACGAGGCCTGAGGGGGGTCCACAGCTGCTTCCTCATCCTGGGCCCTGGACAGGTGCATCTCACGCTCCCTACTTTGTAGGCTGGTCTACAGTTTCAGCCTGCGCCAGCTTTTAACTCAAGTCCCAGGTCTGGAAGGTGGCACTGACCCTGGGGGCCAAGTGTCAGCACATCTTCGATCAAGTTGTACTGGGTATATTGATCTCTTTCTGTAGAAAAGGAATTGATTGCATCAGGAGAAAAAGACTTTGTTCTCTAACTTTGCTCCCTCCTTTGTTGTCTGTGCATTTGAGTAGGGGGCCTCTGGGTGGGCAAATTGGAAACAACAGCTAATGGTAACTGTTTATAGCAGGAGGGCATGTGCAGCTGGTTAATGGCCCTCGCTTTTGGGGCCCATAAACCTCAGGAGGAATAGGCAGTGGGTGTTTATTGTGTGCACCTGTTGGGGGTGAGTGTGAATGCAAATGTTTTGGGTGGCCCTTTGTTGTATCATCCTTGTGTTTTGGGTGTCATCGTTGTGTTTGGGGGTGCATATTGTGGGATTCTGTCTTTGTTGTGAATGAATTTTCAGCTGAATTATTTCTTCAACCAGGACAGCTGGGCCTGGGATGGACAGCCCAGTGTCCCTCCCATAAGCCTTGTTAGGGTCTTCCTTTGCCCCTGCTCCCTTATTCGTTAGCCCCAGCTGGCAAAAGTGGGTGGGGCAGTTGTGTTATTTGACATATGATTTGTGGAGAAGAGAGCTGGTTAGCATCAATCCCTGTATTCTGGTCCATGTGTAAGTCGGCTGTGGGACCTGGGGCTGAGCACCCATTTAGGTAACCATTATCTGGGAGATGGGAAGGAAAGGCACATGCAGTGTGCACACATCCCCCCTTCTCATAGGTTATCTTGAAATGAAACTCTCAGCCATTGGGGAGGCTTGAGCTTCTCAACCTTTCTCCTATCCCACCATGGTGAAGGAAACTTTGGAGTCTTTTATAGGAGATTAGGACTGAGTTGGGATGACTCAGATAACATCTCTCAGGCACATCAGAAGCACGAACCCTCAAAGTTATCAGGTTCTTGTGACCTTTTCTCCAGTACCTCATTCTTTGATGAGCCAAAGCCATAGCACCAAAATGTTATGTTGATTTGTTCAGTTCTTGGTCCAGCACATTTGATGAGTAACTACCATGTGTTTGGTAAGGCACAGGCTCCAGTGAAACCCTAATAGATTTATTGTATCAGTTCAGGAAGGTGTTAGCAAGAGGAGCCCAGATCACGGAAACTCTGGATTAGCTAGTCTTTTATTTTTTTGAGACAAGGTCTCACTACGTAGTTCAGGCTGACCTTGAACTCACTACGTGGCTCAGGCTGGCCTTGAATTTTCAGCAGCCTCCCAAGTGCTGGGGTTACAGGCATACACCACCACACCCAGCTGGATTAGCTAATCTTTAAACCTGCATTTGCTGCTGATGTGGGCATGGGGAGTGGGGTGCCTTGTTTTTCTACTGTACCTTGAAGAAGAGGGTATATAGCTGTGGGAGTGTCTCCAAGGCAAGAGGGTACTGGGAGCAGCAAAACTCTAGAGCAGTTAATGGCTGGCTGGTGGTGATGGGGCACCGACATGCCATGGGGACAAGTCTGGCTCTGATGGAGGGGAAGGGAGGCGGCCAGCTGCATACCCCTAATGAGCGTGGAAACTCAAGGCACAGAAAAAGAAGAGGCCTGTCAAGAAGCTTGTGGGAGGGCTGGGGATTTAGCTCAGCGGTTCGGTGGCCTGCCTTGCAAGCACAAGGACAGAGTTCAATCCCTGGTACCAAAAAAAAAAACCCAAAACAAAAACTGCTCAGTACACTGGGCCCGAGATTTAGCTCAGTGGTTCCGCCACCTGCCTCACAAGTGCAAGGAGCAGAGTTCAATCCCCAGTACCAAAAAAAAAAAAAAAAAAAAAAAA
>NW_022900925.1:13980300-14032732 GCF_012274545.1 Fukomys damarensis | reverse complement strand
AAAAAAAAAAAAAAAAAAAAAAAAAAAAAGAAATCCCAAGAAGCTGTGGGTATGTGGTATGCCTCGGTATATGATGCTTCCTACTTTAGGAACAGTTTTTCCCAAGCAGCCTGGAGAATGAGTTGAATCTTCATGTTGAAGACTGTGAACCGAACAGTGCAAATTACTGGGAGGACTTGGACACCTTCCCTGGCTGGAGCTGAGTTCATGGTCTCCTGAGATACGCTGGATGCAGTCTAGAGTGTGGGAGAGTGGGAGGGGGCTCTGGCGGGGGATAGCTTCCGAAATAGAGATGGGGACAGAGACTTCAGGGTGCAGTGCAGGCTCCACATCTGACCTATGCTGAATTCACTCTGGATGGACACATTCAGAAGTATCTTGACCTCCTCCTTTCCCCAGACACAGCCCAGGCCAGGACTGGGGGAGACATCTGATGGGTCCCACAATCTGCACAATCTGGGCTCCTCACTTGCTTGTGGAGAGGAAGTGGGAGAGGCAAGGGCAGGGCTCAGAAGGCTTCTGCTGCCCAGTTGCAGAGCTGGAGTCCAAGTGTACAGCACAGTGTGGCTGCTCTTACCATTCTCAGAGAACTGGCAGGAAAATGGGTAGGAGGGTGGGGAGAGAAGCGGGAGAGAGGAAGGAAGTACAGTAATGTGAGCGGGTGAGTAAGTTGGAAGGTGCCCTGGTTTCTGCAAGAACCTTGCCTGGGGAGCAGAGGCCACCATGGAGAAATGAGGGATCCGTGCCCCTGACACAGCCAGATACCTACCCATCAGGGCCACTTAGGGGACAGTCCATGACCCTTTGCCTTTTCCCAAGGTGAGGAAGCTTGGAAGGAAGCAGACTTTTCTGGGAGACCAACACCCCTCGGCTCAATCCTCTGTTTCCCCTTCTTCAGTGAGAGACATGATCACAGAAGGCTAGTGAGACACTGTGGTCACCAGCAAGACCAGAGCCAAACCAGCCCCCTCTTCACTGCCCTGGCTGAGCCTTTGCTTAGCTGTTGCCTCCCCTGGAATGTTGAACACCCCTGGTTCACCCTGTCCCAGGCCTCGCAGGGTTTGTCTCAAATAACCTGATGAGATTTCCAGAGCTGTTTTTCTAATTCCCTCACTGGGAGGCTCAGACCTGCAGCTGAGTCCACTTTGTGGGGAAGACTAGAAAATTCAGGCCCTAGACCGGATCAAGACCAAGAGCTCTGCCAACTGACACCACAAAGCCTGGCTTGGACAGTCTCCATGGTGTAGACTGTGCCTTACCTAGCACCGGGCAGCTCTGAGGCTGGATTCCCTGTAGTTTTCTGGAAAATGACATTTATTGCCCCAAGGCAGCCTGGCTTGTACAGTGCCCCTTATTACAATCACCTACTAGTGGTGTCTGTTAATCTTTTTTTCATTACTATAACAAAAATCTGAGGCTAGGTAACTTTATGAAGAAAAGAGATTTATTTTGGCTCATGGTCCTGGAGGTTCAAGGCGAAGGGCTTATATCTGGTTGTAACCTTCTTGTTGGCAGACACCCAAGGTGAAAATGGGCGTCCTGTGTAAGAGACAGGAAGCACACACCTCTTCTGGTCTCTCTCCTTACAAAGCCACCAGTATTTAATCATGAGGCTCCCGTGGCGATAACCGCATCTAATCCTACTCACTTCCCCAAGGCCTCACCTCTGAGCATGGTTGTTAGATTGTTTCCACACTCTCAGCGCCTCACAGTGGGATCAAATTTCAACACATGAACCCTTAGGACACACATTTGAACCACATCCAAATCTTAACAGTGTCCATCGTCTGTGTTCATGTGTGTTCTGTTTATACTTCAGGTCAGCACGGTGCAGTATAGCTTACTTACAAAGCACTTTCTCGAACTCTTCGATTCTCACAGCACTCTGCAAGAGATTTATTTTCCCACTTTATATATAAGAAATTGAGGCTTAGAGAGATACGTGAAGCTCTTCTCCTAGCCAGCTGGTAGGACACAAACCTCAGTCTTGTGATTTCAAGGTTAGTGTTCTTTCTACTACTCGAAGAAATAATTACTGAGTACAAATAATTATGGAGTATCTGCTACTGTATTTCATTGTTTCTGAGACATACTCTCTCTTCTCGTAACAGCTCTGAGATCAGGAGCATCTCAAAAGCGCTACTATGCCAGTTTGTCTTGTACAGTCATTTTGCTTTACTGGTGGTACATAAAATAATGTGCATCTTACAGTGGACTTATTTTAAATTTGATGAAATCTAGTGTGTATAGCTTCTGCCTGCTAGAGGTGTCCAGTTTAGAGGAAAGATCAGATACCTCAGCTGTTATCATAACAGAACATGCCGTGTACCCAGGCCAAGTCAAGTGCCACGGGAACGGTGCCTGTGGACTTCAGAAAGGCTTAGTGAGGGTGGGATTCAGCCCCTGAGCATCCTGTTCTGGATCACCAGCTTGATCTGCAGTTCACCCAACCAGCATTCGCTGGTTCAAAACCTGGACCTTGGAGGTTAACTGATGGCTTACCTCACTCCCCGTTGGCCTAACTCAGCCTCAGTTTCTCCAGCTGTAGAGTGGGCCTAAGAGTGCCTGCTGTATAGGTGGTCACGAGAGATGCAAGAACACGGACGGTATTTCACTGAGGCCTGGCACCTGTAACGAAGGCTCAGCAAATGTCAGCCCCTCTCCTCACCATGAAATGAATTCTATAAATTCACAGAGTCAGAGCTGGCAGGCATCGATCCCTCGACTGCTGTTCCATGCGATAGGCACATTCGCCTTTGTCATCACATTTCATCTTCAGAAGCACCCCGGGTGTGGGATTGGGATCATTATTCCAGTTTCACAAGTGAAACGATGAAGCCCGAGGTCACGTAGTGGGCAGTGGCCAGGCTGTGGTTTGATGCTGGTCTCGTTGACCCTCTGTGTGGTGCTCTTTGCCCTGGGTTACAGGGAGAGGAAAAGCTGCTGCTGCAGTGGACTCACCTTGGCTGGGGCGTTTGTCACTAAACCATGACCGCGGGTATCCCGAATGGCGTGGCTTCTGGTTGAGAAGGAGGAGGGATCTCATTCAGAGTCACAGGAATCTAACTTGATGGAGGGAAGTGTTCACAGACCTCGGTCTCCTTGTTCATTTCCACCTCCGTGGCCAGTGACCAGCTCTGCCTCACAGGATGCTGGAGCCCTATACTAGGATCCTGGGTACTGTAATGATAGAGGGGCTCACGAGCTTTACCTCTGCTTCTCCCAAAATAACTTTTTTCTTTTTATTGTTTATTGGTAAATACCTTTTAAAGCCAGATTTTGAGAGTTGGAAGGGACATTGCTAGTCTTTCCTGTATCCAGCTTTTTCTTTCACACATGGCTTCTTGAAATGAGAAAGTGGCCCAGTTCACATCTGGAACTCTGCCCCACTCCTTCCCGCCCCTCTGACCTCCAGTGTTGCTTCAAGCCCCAGGGATGGACTGGTGCCAAGCCTTCTCCACTGGGCTTTGCCCTCCCCCAGTCCCTGGGGACATTCTCTGGCTCTCCTCCTCCCATGGGATGCTAGCAGTGTTTCTGGAGCAGGCATAGGTTGGCAGGGCTGGAGAGAGGAGGTGGGCTGTGTGTTTGGCAGCTGGCTGGGCAGGAGTGGGGAAAGAGAGGAAGAGATTGGCCTTCTGGGTGGGCTGCTTTGCTTGCTGGCTTAGGATCGGGGGTGTGAGAACATGCACAGAGCTGGAAAGATTAGATAGTTGCATTTATGGAGGGCATATTGTACCTCACCCTGAAATAGACTATACATCACCGCATCCTGTTGTGCAACTCTGTGCCTTGCAGGTGGGCCATGTTTTGCTGTTTCACAGGTCCAGAAAGCAAGGCTCGGGCTGAGTAGCCAATTCACACAGCTTGTTGGCAGCAGAACCATGAGTTAAAGGCTTGTCCACTGCACACTAAGTCCCAACCTATTCACTACTTTCTTGAAGGATCTAAAAATTCTTGCCTTCCTTCCAAGCTGGCACATTGCTTTCCTCCCAAAGCTGGACTGGGACTGAGAGCCCTGGACGGGTATGCAGGATGACATGTTTATTAGTGTTGGGAAGAGACTCTGAGACCCAGAGGAGGGCCTGGTCTTCCCTCCCCACTTCGGTATCTCTGGCCCCGAGCCATACATGCACTATGAGTCTCCCCAAGCCAATTGCCTTATTTATTTTTAACATTTCTTATGGGTTAATGGAAGGGCATAAGGTCTGCACGCTCTCGCCCTCTCTTTCTTTTTTAAAACATAGTTTTTTTTTAAACAGAGCAATAAACTGGACATAGTAGTGCATACTGTAGCACTCTTGGAGGTAGAGGCAGGAAGATTACAAGTTTGAGCCCAGCCTGGGCAACTTAGTGATTTAGTGAGAGCCCACCTCAAAATATATGTGCTGCTGAAGCGAGCCATATCCTGCCTCAAAATAAATAAAAAGAGCTGGGGATGTAGCTCAGTGTGAAGGTCTTGGGATCAGTCCCTGGCAATGAAGGAAAAAAGACCCAAACCAAATAAAACAGTGGTAATAGAGTTGATAGAGTAAAAATAAAAATACAGGCTATTCTTGAAAGAAAACAGTTCTTTATACCTCTGCGTCACTTCCCACAAGTATCCCCAAGAAGCACTTGTCTTCATACTGTCATACCTTCATACTTTTGTCTCTGTACCTTTGACTTGTGATGCTAGGTGGGCCACAGGAAACACCTTCAAAGAAGCAGGCACCTGATCTTTTACTTTGTGTTTATTTCCCTTGCGTATAGGTCTTCCCAATTCCTAAATGGTAACACTGAGGCCCTAACCAGGTAGGACCTGCCATGGGTCCCACCTACAACACACCCCATGCCAGTCTTCTTTAGGCCTGTCACTGGCACCCTTTGCCTCCGTCCTCTATCCTGGGCCTTTGACCCAGGTTCTCAGACAAGCATGCTTAACTCTTACAAGGCAGGATGGGGGAAAAGGGCTACTACTCACCTTTGACTTTCTGAGGCCTCAGCTGAGTTTCCTCTCATAACCTGCTGGCACGGTGCCTCTCCCTTGGGAGGGTCCCCTTGTCCTTATGACATATGACATGTGGCAGCTGTACCTGCCCTGACTCCCCAGAAAAACAGCCCTGGCAGAGGAGAGGTCAAAGGTCAGGACTAGTCAGTGTGGACTAACAGCTCCGGGCGGACACCCAAATCCTGTATGTAGTTCCTTGTTTGATCTTAAGGAAGTTGTCCAGCGTCAGCAGCCGCTGCCACTGCTGCCACTGTAATGGTAGCAGCAGCTGAGGCAGCAGTGCTAAAACAGACAGGGCCCCGGACTCACGGGGGGTGGGCGCCAGTGGAAGATGATGGATTTCTTAAAGAGCATCTTGGTGAGTGTCCCTGGGCTGAGGAAAGCCTGTCGAAACCCAGCTACCAGAGGGGCTGTGGAACAGAGCAGTCCTGCTGTCACCTGGCAGGGAGCCCTGAGGTGCTGTTTGTCTGCATGGGGCATGGGCGCCACCTGTCACTCGGGGGAAGGAGGAGTAGAGGTCAGGGACTGGGGGACTCTGGTGGAGAGTGGAAGACGGGATGGACTCAGGGACCAGGCCCTTCCTCCCAGCCAGAAGATCTGAGGTGCAGCTCCTGGAGTGGGATTGGGCAGAACTTGCTTGTGCGTTCTTTCCTTTGAGAAGGCTTCCTGGCCCTGAGCCAGGGCCTGAGGGGACCCACTGCCAGCTGAAGGCCATGCTGCAGGTGGGACTTTCCAGATGATGAGAGAGAGAGGGACTCTTCTGCTGGGCTGTTGCTTGGCCTAGACACTTGGAGCTGGCAGGCGGGCCCCATGGGTCTAACACGTCTCTTCTTTGTGCTGTATCCCTGGAAGGTGACTGAATCTTGTCACAGTCACAGATTGTGGTTAGTATGAGAGTTGGGTAGTGAGAGACAGAGCCATGTCTACTGCTGCTCAGCCAGATTGTCCCTGGAGGCTCCATGGCCACCCTGTCCCAGCTCTTCTAGGTCCCGGTAGACACGGGGACCTAGGCCTCCACGGCCAGGTTAGAACTGCTAGGCACCCTCATCCCCACACCTGCCTGCTGCTAGCTGGGACTGGCTGTTTTCTTGCTTTTTCTCCCCTTTCTTGGCTGTGTTACCTGTTTTCTTCAAGGAGCTGAGGGTGGGATTTTAGGGGTGAATGTGGAGAGTGATAGGACACTTATTTGGGGAGCTGGGCCTCCGTTAACTCTCAAGTTGGTTGTCATGAGACTGAGGACCCTGTTATCACAGAAATGGCCTGACCTGTTTGGACCATGGGAGGGGCGGGTAGTGGAATTGGAAGGTTTTAAACTGGGGACTTTTGTTATCAGGTTTATCTTCCAGAAAGGAATATATGGCTGTTGTATGGGGAGCTGATGAGAGAGGGGGAACTGGGAAGCAGAGAGCTGGGGGAGGAGGCTGTTAAATGGTCCAGGGAGAGAAGATGAGATGGTAGAGGCGTGGAGGTGGTGAGACACAATCATATCCGGGATCCACCTCAACGATAGATTTTCGGGAGGGTTCGACATGGAGGAAGGATGGAGAAATGGAAGAGAGATCTTAGAGCTTTGTTTGAGCTTGGGATGGATGGATATGGTACTGCTCACTGAGCTGGGGAGACTGGCTGTTGTAGAGGAGGATTTTTTTGTTTTTTTTGAGGGAGGGTAGGAATTAATGAGAGTTCCGTGAGAAGTTGGCAAACCCAGGTGGGCCTGGACTTGAGTCTTGTTCTGTCTATACTAAATGTGTTTACTTTGGGCAAGCTGCTTAATCATTTTAAGCCTCCAGCCTTCTTATTTTCTGTCTCTGGAGAGTAAGAGCCTCTGCTTGTGAGGTTTATGGATGTCATTTGAAAGTACCTAATTCAAGGCCCAGTACCTGACACATCTCGGGTCCCCAACAGAGGACTTCCTTCCAACTCAGAAATATTCAGTGGCCCCTGATGTCCAGAGCAGAGCTTGATATTTATGCCTTGTGGGCCAATTTGGCTTATAGATTTATTGTGTTTGGTCCATGTCGAGATTTTTAACATTGAGCTGATTAACAGTGAATTGATTATCAGTTTTTAAAAATTGAGAGAGGTTTATCTTGAACGCTCCAGCTCCAGTGAGCTTGCATTTCTACTTGGCAGCTTAGAGATAAGCAGTGGCCGTTCCTTTTGGGCGTTTAACATTGTCTTACTCCTCCACTCTTAATTAATTTCATGTTATATAAATCAATTAAAAATAATTTTACAGTAAATAATTGTCATTTAGCACCATCACAGCGTTGCGTAACCACTACCTCTGTCTAGTTCCAAAATATTTTATTTTCATCATTCCCAGGTGAGAACCTGTTAACAGTTACTTCCCACCCTCTCCTTTCTCCACTCTTGGCTCCTGGAAACCACTACTTCGTTTTCTGACTTTCTAGATATCTTATAGAAAAGGAATTATTATGCTTCTGTACAGCAAGAGAAAACAGCATGAAAGGACATCCTGTGGAATGGGAACACATATTTGTAAACCATACATTAGACAGGTGTTTGATTTTGAAACTGTATGAACTCTATATAGTAAAATAACTAATAATCTGATTGAAAAATGGACTTTAAGACTTGAACAGATGTTTCTCCAAAGAAGATACATAGATCGCCAACACCATCAATCACCAGGGAAACACAGATACAAAAAACTTTCTGAGCTAGCACCTCACACCTCTTAGGATGGCCAGTGTCAAAACAAAATAACAAAACACAAGATAACGTGTGGGTGAGGATGTGCAGAAACTGGAACTCTTGTAACATTGTCAGTGCAAATGTGAAATGTTGCAGACAGTATGGAAAACAAAATGGAAGTTACTTAAACATTAAAAAAATAAAATAAAAATAAAACTGCCTGCTTCATTCTTTTTCACATAGATACTCATTTTTTTTCCCCAGTACTGTTTTTGGAAAAGCCTATTTTTTGCTGTGGATTGTCATGGCATCCTTGTCAAAAATCAACTGGCTATAAGTGTATGGATTTATCTCTGACTCTCAGTTCTATTTCTTTGGTTTATATGTCTGTCCTTATACTAGTGACATTGTTTTTTTGTTTTTTTATTTTTTTGGTGCTGGGAATCGAACTCGGGACCTTACACTTGCGAGGCAGGTGGCGGCACCACAGAGCTAAATCTCAGGCACACTGCCACTGTTTTGATCACTGTTGTTTTGCAGTAATTTTTGAAATTGGGACATGTGAATCCTTCAACTTTGTTCTTCGTTTTCAAGTACGTTTTGTCTATTTTGGATTACTTGAATTTCCATATAAAATTTAGGGCCAGCCTTTCAATTTCTACAAAACAAATCTAGCTAAGATTCTAACAGGGTATCAAATATGTAGATCACTTTGATATTGCCATCTCAACAATATTAAGTCTTCTCATCCTTGCACATGGGATATCATTTCATTTATGTTGTCTTTAATTTCTTCCAGTATTATGTTGTAATTTTCAGTGTATAAGTCTTTTGGTTAATTTTGTTCCTGGGTGTTTTACTCTTTTTATGCTATTGTAAGTAGAATTGTTTTCTTACTTTCCTTTTCAGATTATTCATTGCTTGTATGTAGAAACACAGTTGACTTTTGTACTCTTGCTATTTTGGTGAGTTCATTTACTACTGTTAGTAGCTTTTTTTTTTTTTTTTGTAAATTCTTTAAGGTTGTCTATATAGGATCATGTCATCTAAAAACAGATCGTTTTACTTCTTCTTTTACATTGTGAGTGCTTTCTATTTCTTTACTCTGGCTATAACTTTCAGCAATGAAAAGTGATGGTGAATGTAGGCATCTTTTTTTTTTTTTGTACCAGGGATCGAACTTGGGTTCTTGTGCTTGCGAGGCAGGTGGCGGAACCACTGAGCTAAATCCCTGGCCCTGTAGGCATCTTTATCTTGTTTGTAATCTTCTGTTTTCAGACTTTCACCATTGAGGATGCTTTTTAAAAAATGCCTTTTCTCAATCCAGAAAGTTCTCTTTGTACTAGTTTTGAGTGTGTGTCTGTGTGTGTGTGTGTGTTTTAATTACAAAAAGCTACTGGGTTTTGTTGTGTATTTCTGCATCAGTTGAGATTTTCATGTGGTTTCCTCCCTCTTTTTTTTTGGTGGGCACCAGCGATTGAACTCAGGACCTTGCACTTTTGAGGCAGGTGGTGGAACCACTGAGTTAAATCCCCAGCCCCTCTTTATTCTGTTATTGAGATATTTTTTATCAGGTGTCTTAGGTTGAATCAAGCTTGCATTCCTGGGATAAATCTTACTTGGTTGTGGTATATATAACATGCTGTTAGTTTGTTGTTACCGTAAGGATTTTAGCCTCTGTGGCCATAAGGGACTTTGGTCTGTAGTTTTCTTGTGGTTCCTTTGTATGCTTGGTAATGCTGGCCTCAGAGAATGGGTTAAAAGTGTTCTTTTCTCTTCGATTTTTTTTTAGAAGTTTAGAGTATTGGTGTTGTCTTTATTAAATACTTTTAAATACTTGGTAGAATTCACTATATAAAGTCCTGGACTTTTCTTGGTTGGGAGGTTCTTAATCACTGATTCAATCTCTATACTTCTTATGTCTTTACTCTTTTTAAAAAACACATATGGCATTTGCCCATCAGTTGGAGACTGGATAAAGAAGATGTGGTTTTTCTATAAAATGGAATACTACTCAGCCATAAAGAATAAGAAATTAGAGTCATTCATAGGGAAATGGATACATATTGAGGATATAATCTTAAGTGAAATAAGTCATACGGAATAGTTTCTCTGGTGTGAAAAAGTATAATTGTACATAAGATCCTAATGAGATAACTGACAATGTGAAATAGGAAGAAAAGGGCTAAAGGTGTAGGGGAAGTAGGAAGGGTAGGGGAAAAGAAGTAAGGGAAAAGAAAAAAATAAGAAAATGAAAAAATGGAAATAAAGTATTTGTAAATAGGGAAGGGAGGAGGGGGTAAAGGGAGGGCAGGGACAAGGGGAAAAAATGAGAACCAAGTCCTGTCATGTAAAAGTACAAGATCCCAATGATGAATGTAACTGTACTGTATACCTAAAATGTACCAATAAACTCAATGAGGAAAGAAAAAACCCCAAAACCAAAAAACAACAACAAAAAAACGCATACAGGGAGTGGGCAGTGGCCAGGGATTTAGCTCAGTGGTTCTGCCGCCTGCCTCACAAATGCAAGGTCCTGAGTTCGATCCTGATACAAAAACAAAACAAAACAAAAAACCCCAACAAAACAAAAAATCAAACAAACAAACAAACCCAAAAAACAAAACAAAACAAACAGAAACCCAAACCGTATACTGGGGATTTGAACTCAGGGTTTTCTCACTGAGCTATATTCTCACTCTCTTGATTTTTTTTTGGTACCGGGGATTGAACTTGGGTCCTTGCGCTTGCAGGGCAGGCCACCGAACCACTGAGCTAAATCCCTGGCCCCTATATTCTCAGTCTTTTGGAAACAAAACTTTGTTTTGAGATAGAGTCTCACAAAGTCATTAAGTTACCTAGGCTAGGCTCAAACTTCAGATTCTTCTGCCTCAGACTCCCAGAGAGCTGAGAATACAGTTATGGACCACCATGCCCAGTTCTCTTTAATATTTCATTGCCTGTCTGACACCTGTAGTCATTTGCATCTGCAAGTCCTAACTTAGAGATTAAATGTATCTGCCTAATTTTACAGTGTTCTATAAAATTGTCATTTTCCCACCCTTCTCCACCTTCTTTCATCTCTGCTGCAGTATCTCTGCTCAGAGATGGTCCCTTTCACAGACCGTCTGCATTAAACACAATTAATTCTGTAGATTGGTGTTCTCAGTGTAGTCACATGTGAGGGAACTTGATAGAAATGCACATTCTCTGGCCAAGAAGAGGAAATCCTAGGGGCAGGGCCCCGCATGCAGTGTATAAACAAGTGTTCCTGGTGGTTCTGTTGCCTTCCCATTGTGATAGGAAATGGAGAGCCATCGCAGGCTCCTGGCCCCAGGTGTGCAGAGGAGCTGTGTGCATCATCAGTTGGTGGGAGGTGAAACTAAAGAAAGGAAAGAGAAGTATTTGGAGTGGCGATGGTGGTAGGGGAGGGAGACTTAACTCTGGAAGGCAACCTGTCGCTGAAGGTACCCACTAGGGATGAAGCCGGCTGTCCAGGCTGAGGGGTGCAGTCTGTGGTCAGAGAACAGAAAGATCTTACCAGCAGGAACACTGGACTGTCTAGCACTGACTTTAGTTATCCCAAGGAACCAGCCCTGGCCACTACCAGGCCCAGCACTAACTTTCCACTGTGTACTTCAGTCTCATCTTTCTTAGTAAAGAAATACTTCTTTGATGCCTCCTGTGTGCCAGGTATTTCTAGGCCCAGGAATACAGCAGTGAATATCATAAGCCAAGAGCCCTGCCCCAGGGACCTTCTACTTTGGTGAACTACCCTTTGTGGTCTTGCTGGAAATGGCTCTGGTATTTCTTGCAGGCCTGGGCAGCTGAGCCAGTGGCCCTGTTCTTCATCACGCCCAACCTGTCGGGGGCAACTTCTGAAGAAGCAGCAGAGTTGGGCAGTTTGGTGGTTAATGGCTAGGCAGCCTGGGGGGAGCATCTGATGTGGCTTCTAACAAGATGTGCATTCTGTCTGGCTCCTCTAGATCTCTATAAACCTCTTTATAAAATTCTCCAGACATCTTTTTAAAAAAATTTTTTTATGTTTATGCCTTCCATCTCTGTGAGGACCAAATACTTGTTATATCCCTGATTTTCTTCTTCCCCTATCACTGTGCAGCACCTGCACCTTTACCTTATTTTGTCAGGACCCCTGTAGGTGGAAAACACTTTTTCCTTTTTCCTTGGCTTGTGTGAATTTTCTTGTTGCTGTTGAAGTGTCTCAGCCCCTTCAGCATTTTAGTGGACTCGAGGTGGGAAGGGATTCTGAGGTGATTGCTACTAGGCATCCTGCATGTGTTGGGTCTGTTGCTAGGATATGTGCATGCTGGCATATGTGGTCCCAGCATGGCCTGGGTGTTGGCGCTGTTACCAGCCATGTTCCAAGGTGCAGGAGGCTCAGACAGCGTCGTTCTGTGTAATGAGCTGCAGATGCATTATGCATCCTGGGAGCAGGTGTAGGAAGCCTACTCACATGAAGATACACCCCACCAGGAGTAGAGGAGAGGAGCCCAGACCTGGGGTGTGTTACCCAGCAGGGACATAGTGAGTGATCTGCAAGTGGATGGCAGTGAGCGTCGTTTTCCAAGAGAGGGGAAGGAGCAAAAGGGGAGTGTGTTGGTCGGGGTCCCACACGCTGGGGTGCAGCAAGGGGGAAGGAACAGGTGACTATTGTTGGAGGGAGAAGTCACATCCACGTAGACCAGGGAGGCAGGCAGGCAGGCAGGCACGCCGGGCTGCTCCTGCCCACAGGTGGTGAGATGGGTTACCATGGGCCTCCTATACCATCATCTCTCTGCATTCATGGCTTCCACATCCATGGATTCAACCAACCTTGGATTGAAAGTGTTTGAAGAAAAATTGCGCCTGTATTAAAAATGTACAGATCATTTTTCTTCTCACTATGCCCTAGACAAAACAATATAACAACCATTTTCATAGTATTTACATTATATTAGGCAGTGTAAGTAATTTAGAGATGATTTAAAGTAGCAGGGAAGGAATATGTAGATTGTATGTAAAAACTACATTTTACATAAGGAGCGTGAGCATCTGCAGATTTTTAAAAAAATTTAATTTATTGGTACATTCTAGGTAGACAGTACAGTTACATTCATTACTGGGATCTTGTACCTTTACATGCCAGGTCTTGGTTCTCTTTTTTTCCCCTTGTCCCCACCCTCCCTTCACCCTCTCCTCCCCTCCCCACCTTCAAACCCTTTAATTCCATTCTTACATTTTTTCATATTTTTCTCCTTTTCCCTTATTCCCCCTTCCCTATCCTTCTCACTGTCCCTACACCTTTGGTCCTTTTCTTCCTATTTCATGTTGCTAATTGTCCTGTTGGGATCTTGAGTACTATTTTAGTTTTTCACACCAAAGATACTATTTGGTATTTGCATATGTGTGCCTTATTTATTTCACTTAGGAGTATATCCTCAAAATGTACCCATTTAACTATGAATGAATCTAATTTCTCATTCTTTATGGCTGAGTAGTATTCCACTTTATAGAAAAACCACGTCTTCTTTATCCAGTTTCCAACTGATGGGCATATGGGCTGTTTCCAAGTTTTAGCTATTACAAACTGTGCCGCTATAAACATAGGTGCGCATATATCACTGTGGTATGATTCTTTCACTTCTTTTGGAAAGATACCCAACAGAGGGATGGCTGGGTCAAATGGAACCTCTAATCCTAGTTCTTTGAGGTATCTCCATATTGACTTCCATAGTGGTTGCACCAGTCTGCACTCCCACCAACAATAGAGAACGGTTCCTTTCTCCCCACAACTGCGCCAACATTTGTTATTGTGTGATTTCTTAACAGCAGCCATTCTTTGTGGGGTGAGGTGAAATTTCGGTGTTGCTTTCATCTGCATCTCTCGAATGTGCAGATTTTGATGTCTGGAGAGTCCTGGAACTAATCCCAGGACCAAGGGACAGATGTCTCACACAAATGCCATGTTTATTCCATTGCTTTTACCTCCCCAACTGGGTAGTGGACTGAGACTAGAACCAGCAAGTAGAAGAATTGGGAAAGATTTCCAGAGATTTCTCAAACCTAAGAGGCTCCCGGCACTTTTCATTCATTCCACTTTGGCTGCCTCTGACCTCCTCCACATTCTCTTCCCCAAGGACTGCCTTTGCTCTTAAGAGGGAAGACCAGGTGGTTTCTATATTGGAAGGTGGGGGAGGACAGGGATTGGACCCCTACCAAATGCTGGGCCCCACCTGTGACTTTCTTGGCTGAGCTGGCTCTGTGATTATTTCATGGCCTACTTGAGTGGTTGTTAAAGCAGAGCCCAGGGGGGAAACGCTGGCCGCCGCTCTGATTTGGGTGGCAACGGCTGTTGCTAATAATAAATTAGACAGCTGAGCTGACTGCTATTGAAGAGGAGGAAGAATGACATCCTCTGGGACAATCCGGGGGCTGCCTTCCTGATGGAGGGAGATCCTCATCCTGAAAATGCTCTGGCCAGGACGTCAGTCTGTCCTGCAGGGTTGGTATAGCCCTGGCAGTGAGTCAGTAAGCATTTATTGAGTGCCTGCTGCGTGCCTTTGATTGTAAGAAGTATTCTCAGGGTGTGTGGACAAGGGTGGGTCCGAATAGCTGCAGCGGCTGTTCCAGGCTAGCCTGACTCACCTGCTTCTGGGTGGAAAAGGAGACTTGCTTATTGCCAGGGCTGGAATGATCCCATTGGAAAGTTCAGTGAGTCACCCAGAAGTGGGGCTTAGCCCTGCTGAATCCAACTTGCCGCTGGCTGATTTCTGCTCCTGGTGAATCAGAGCCATTCTTCTTCCCTCCCATGCCAGTCCTGAGACCACAGAGCATCTTCAGTTTGGAAACACACACTCATTTTTAAGTCATCGGGACATACTGTCTCTGGGAAGAGCAGTGATGTCAAGAGAAGTGAAGTATCCTAAAACTGCAGGGGAAACACGTCTCCAGAGTGAGCTTTCTAATAGTTCCTTCTGATAGTTGTCTGTTTCCCGGATACTTGCTGTAGACCAGACACTAGCTGGGTACTTCTTGTACCCATTCTCATTTCAGTCACTTAAGAATCCCCAAAGTCAGGGAATCTTTGATTCAGTTTTCAGTTGAGGAAATTAAGAAATAAGAGAGATTAACATGTGTCATGTCGCACAACTGGGCAGTAAGTAGCCGGTTGGTCATTCCCCAGCTCTGGGGTCTAACCGATGGACTCTGCCCTCTCTTATCTTTCTGCTGCACACAAGCTTGTTCTGCCTTGCAGATGAAACCTGAGTTCTGGCATTTAGAACCTCTCAGGCCTGGAACCCAGTTCTCCTTTCCTGATTGATTTTCAGGGTGTCTTACTCAAGGGCCTCTGTCAAGCTGGCTGGTCCATTCATCATTCATCAGCATCATCGCATCATTCAGATCAAGTGCGTTCCTTTTCCACCTTTGCACACACAGCTCCTAGTGCTTGGGTACCATGCCCTCTCTATTCTCTGTCGAGTGATTTCTCTTTATCCTTGAAGGTCTGTCTGGGATCTCATGCCTTTTGAGAAACTTTCCTTGATATGGTGCTTTATGGTATGTCCATATACTCTTTGATAGTTGTCTTTTCAAGAGGTGGAAACTAATTGCCCTCCCTTTGAAGCTGGGCTGTATTTGGGTATTTGCTTCTAATGAATAGGATAAAGTGGAGGTGATAGTGTATGCTTTCAGACTAGCTCATAAAGGATACTACAGCTTCTTTTGTGCCCTCACTCTTGGATTGCTCATCCTGAGGGAATGCCATGTTTTGAGCCAATGGAGATGCTATTGGCTGTCTTGTGAGGAGAAATGAGGCCTTCTGCCAATATCTTCATGAGTGTGCCCATTTGGACTTGGAGGCTCTGGACCTAGTCAAGGTTCAGATGAAATTTTTACTGTAACCACATGAGAAACCTTGGGCCAGAACTGTGCAGCTAAGCTCCTGAATTCCTGCTACAGAGATTGTTTCAAGCTACTAATTTTAGAATGATTTGTTATATAGTGGTGGATGTTTGACATCCCGCTAAGAAGAGGTTCATACCTCCTCTGAACAACAGTGGCAATCGTCATCTGTAACATAGCCCTAGGCAGCACTGTCTCATAATTAAGAACAAGTACTTGGGAATTTGACCCTTGTCTGGTACTACCAGCATCCTGGCCGTGCCTTGAAGGTACTTAATCATTTGAGGTTAATTGATTGACTGGTAGAAGGGCATTGTCAAAGAATACAGCTAAAGAATTTTTTGATTGCAGTTTGTCTGTGTGTAACAGATTGAGCTGGATTTGGGGGTGATTCAGAAAAGCATCTTATCTTAGCTTATCATACACAGAACCAAAGAGCCACTCTAGAATGAATTGCTCTGAATCCAGGGCCTTTCTGCAGGCTTTGAAAACTGTGTCTTGTGTCTCTGTTCACTCTGTTAGGAAGTTATGGGAAGAACCTGAATGAAGCTGGGCTGCAAGAGCTTCCAGTTGTTTGTCATAGTCTTCAAAATATAGATTAAATGCAAAAAGCAATTTATAAAAATGCTGAAAAGCAAAAAGAAAAAGAAACATCTTTAGCTGATATCTCATTTTGGCATATATCTGTCCCTCAAGATGTGGTATGCATACTCATAATGAGACCTGTACACATATACACACTCATCTTTTTATATTTAATGGAAAAAATAGGATCATCTTGTTCCCAGCTTTATTTTTCTCACTAATCGATACCTTGTGAATCTTTGTGCTAGCATAATTAACACAGATTATGTTAATCTTCCTGTGGTGTTTTTTTGTACACATATCTTCATGCTTTGTTGGCTTCTTCCCTCACTAGTGGGTGCCCTGTTCCCACTTTTTGGCCTATAAGCAATATTGGGATAGGCATCACTTATATAGGTCCTTATGTTGTTGCTCCAATACTGCTTTAGGGCACATTCCCTAGAGCAGGTTTATTGGACCAGAAAATATGAACATTTTCAAGACTTTGCATACACAATGCCAAATTGCTCCTTAGAAAGATTGTACCAGCTATGCATTAATCTGTGTCTGTGACCCCCACATTGCTGCCAACATTGGGCGATCCAACAGATGAAAGATTTTATCTTATTTATTTTATTAAGTCATTTTTTTTAATAATGAGGGAAGTTTGGCATGTTTCTTTGTGCTTATTGGTCATTTCGTGTTTCTCCTCTAGCAGTTTGTTCATGTCCTTTGCACAATTTTGTTTCCTTTAAAAATTCTAATTTATTTAAAGTTTAAATATGTGAGTAATGTTGGTCTGCATGTCTTGAAGTAGGTCAAATATAAAGACTTCCCTCAACCGCTTTCATCCTCCCATCCTGACATAATAATGTTTTATTACTTTAGATGTATTTGTTCAGGTAATTTTCTGTGCATTCATATGCATACCTGTAGATTACTTTAGATTCATTTTTAAGATTGTTTTCATAAAAGCAGGACCATATTCAGTGTGGTCTTTTCTGATTTGCTCCTCCCCCCTAACTTGTATCTTGGAGAATAACTTGTCTAAGCAATACAAATCTATTGCTTCATTCTAAATGGTTGCATAGTTTTTTTTTTGAACAACTCTATTGTGGTAATTCACATACCAAAAAGCACCCATTTAAAGTGTACAATTTAGTGGTTTTTGGCATATCCCCAGAGCTGTGCAACTTTCGCCACAGTCAATTTTAGAATATTTTCATCACCTTAGCAAGAAACCCAGTATCTTTTAGTTATGATCCCCAATTTTACCTCCCTCAGCTCTAAGCAACCACTGACTTACTTTCTGTCTCTATGGACTTGCCTATTCTGGCCATTTTATATTTTAATTTTAATGAAATATATGATATTAATAAAGAAAATATTAGAACATTTTTTATTTTTATGAAAAAACCCTAAATTTCATAAAAAATAATTAGAGAATAGTAATAGTTCCTACACTGTGTATCATAATCTTAAAAGAATGGCTACAATGTTACTCAGAGTACCAGTCAAAGACAAAGGATTCTCTCTTACAAAGATGAAATAAATAAAAAGACAAAACTATTCAGTAAACAAAGAGAATAGCATAAATGAAATAAATTAGCATATATCTTAAATATTTTTGAAACAATGGAATAGATGATTTGGGGGAATTATTTAAATTTTTCTCTACCCCTATTTATGTATCGTCTGTTTTGCACCCTCCTCCCTGCCTACACGCCCCCCTCACATTTAGTTTCTCCTATAAGCTGTGATATTTCAGCTTGTGTCTGACTTATTTCACTTAGCATTGTTTTCTTAAATTGCACCCATTTGCCTGTGAATGCCTTGGTTATTGTTATTTCTGTGCATAAACACCACATTTTCTTTATCCATTCATCTGTTGCTAGATATACATATTGTTTCCAAATCCTAGCTACTATAAATTGTGCTGCCATAAACATGGGTATATATCCCTGCAGTATCATGATTGTAACTCTTTTGAGAAGATACCCAGAAGGGCGATAGCTTGGTCAAATGGAATTTCTATTTTTGGGTTTTTGAGAAATCGCCACACGGATTTTCATGGTGGTTATACTAGTTTACGTTCTCACTAACACTGTGCAGTAGTTCCTTTCCTCCCACGTGCTTTCTGTCATTTATTATTCGATTTTTTTATGATAGCTATTGTTTCTGGGATGAGAGTGTACTCATTTATAGTTTTAATTTGAATTTCTTTAATGGCCAACAACATTGAACATTTTTTCATGTATTTATCAGCCATTTGTACTTGTTCTTCTGAGAATGTCTGTTCATTTCAGTTGCCCATCACTTGAGTCTTTTATTTTGGGGGTCTAATTTTTTTTTGTTCTTTATATATTCTAGATGGTAGTCCTCTCTCTGAAGGATAGCTGGCAAATTTTTTACCCATTCTGTAGGATGTTTTTTCAATCAGTTGATTGTTTACTTTGCTGTGCAAAAGCTTTTAAATTTGATATGATCCCATTTGTTGATTCTTGATATTATTTCTTGTGACATTGGGGTTCTGTTCAGAAATTCCTTGCTTATGTCCATGTTTTCAAGAGTTTTACTTATTTTATTGCCAGGCAAAGTATTTCTGTTTTAATTTAGATCTTGGATCAATTTTGATTTGAGTTAAATACATGGTGGGATACATCGATCTAGACTAAAACTGCATGTGAGTATCCAGTTTTCCTAGCATCATTGATTAAAGAGGCTGTCTTTCCTCCAGTGTGTGTTTTTGGCCCCTTTGTCAAAGATCAGATAGCTGAACGTGCCTGGGTTTGTTTCTGCTACCTGTCTTCTGTTCTATAGAGTCACATGCCTGTGTTTGTTCCAGAACCATGCTGTTTTAATAACAGTAGCTTTGTAGTATAACTTCACATTTGGGATTGTGATACTTCCTTATCTGCTTTTGTTACTCAGAATGACTTTTGCTATTCTGAATCTCTTCTGGTTTCATGTGAATTTTAGGATTATTTTCTCTAGTTGTGTGAGAAATACTGTTAGTATATTGATTGTAACTGCATTAAATCTGTTTTGAAAGTGTAGCCATTTTGATTATATTTGTTCTGCCTATTCGGGAAAAGGGGATATCGTTCCATTTCCAATGCCCTCTTTGATTCCCTTTTGCAGAGTGATGTCATTTTCATTATAGTCTTTTTCTTTGTTGGTTAATTCCTAAGTGAAAGGGTTCCAGAGACGCTCAACAACTAGGCCACACACACAGACCGAGAGGTCCGACAGGAGACTTTATTCAGGAAGCAGGAGCAGAGAGGGAGAAGGGGCAGAAGAGAAGAACAAAGAAGGGAAGGTCCTTTTATTAGTTTTGGGCTAAGCTATTGATTATTAATGAGGGGTGAGCTACTTCTCACCTATCACAGGCCAGGTTGTTTATGGGTCCAGCCCTGCAGACACAGGTTTCAGCTTCTCCGGACCACCGTGACCTTGGGGGGAGGGAAACCAGAGATAAGGGCATGAGGTCATTTTAGGAGCCAAGAAGTACCAGGAGAATGCAGCCTGTGATGGCGGCGTCACAGCATACTTTAAGATTATCAGTTCCCTAACACTAAGTACTTAATTTTTTTGATGCTATTTTAAATGGTATTATTTTCCTAATTTTTTTTTTTAGTGAGTTCATTATTAGTGTACAGGAGCATTGTTGATTTTTGCGTGTTGATTTTGTATCCTGGTACATTGCTGAATTTGGTTATTGATTCTAGGAGTTTTTTGGTGGAATATTTTGATCTTATACCTAGAGAATCATGTCATCTGCAAACAATGATACTTTTATTTCATCCTTTTCTATATAAAACACAACTTTTATTTCTTTCTTTTGCCTGATTGCTCTGGCTAATGTTTTGAGGACTATGTTGAATGGGAGTGGTGAAAGTGGGCATTCTTCTCTTGTTCCTGATTTTAGAGGGAAAGCTTTCAGTTTTCTCTCATTTAATATAATGTTGGTGTTGGTTTATCATAAATGGCTTTTGCCAGATTGAGATAAGGTCCTTCTGTACCTATTTCCTTCGGGATTCTTATCATGAATAGATGTTGGATTTTGTCCAAGGCCTTTTCTGTATCTATTGAGATGATCATGTGATTTTTGTCCTTGTTTCTGTTCATGTAAGAATTACATAATTGAATATTGATTTGTTTATGTTGAACCATCCTTTACCCTTGGATGAAGCTTTGCTGTTTTGGTATATGACCTTTTTGATGATTTGTCGCATTCTGTTTGCCAGTACCATGTTGAAGAATTTTGCATCTATGTTCATTAGAAAAATTAGCCTGTAGCTCTCTTTGTTGGTTGGATTTTTGTCTGGTTTGGGGTTCAGGGTAATGCTAACTTCTAGGAATGATTTTGGAAATACTCTTTTCCTCTCAATTTCATTAAAGAGTTTGAGTAGTATTCCACAGTATTAAGCAGTGAATCCACCAGGTCCTGAGCTTTTCTTAGTTGGTGGTTTTGTTTTTCTTTTGAATTACTGCTTTAATTTCACTGCCTGTTATTGGTTTGTTCAAGATTTTTAAATCTTCTTAGTTTAGTTTTGGTAGTTTATATGTATCTAGGAGTCTCTTCATGTTTTTGAGTTTTCCATTTTTTTGCATATAGGTCTGTGAAATAGTTGCTAGTAATTTTCTGGATTTTGATGGTGTCTGTTGTGAAACACTTCATTTCTAATTGCTTTGATTTGTGTCTGTCATTTTTTGGGTAAGATTGGTTAATGGTTTGTCTAATTTGTTTATTCTTTCAAAGAAGAAGATCTTTGATTCATTGAATCTTCTGTTGTTTTTTATGTCTCCATTTCATTCTGGATTTGGATTGTTCTTGTTTTTCTAAGCTCTTGAGATGCATCGTTAGGTTATTTATTTGGGCTTGTTCTGTTTTTCTGGTGTAGGCATTCACAGTTATAAACTTCCCTCATAGGACCGCATTCATTATGTTACATAGGTTCCGGTGTGCTGTACTGCTGTTATCTTTTGAGTGTAGGAACAGTCTTTTTCTTCCTCAATGACCCATTGATTATTCAAGTCTGTGTTTGCATATGTTTGCATAGTTTCTATGGTTTCTTTTGCTATTGATTTCTAATTTCATTTCCCTGTGATTTCACAATATGCATGGTAAAATTTCAATTCTTTTGCATTTTTTTAAAGTATGCTTTTAGCTAGTATATTGTCTATTTTGGAGAAAGTACTATGTGCTGCTGAAAAGAATGTGTATTGTGTTGTTGGCCAGAACACTGTATATTAACTATTAAGTCCATTTGTTCAGAGGTTTGGTTCAACTCTAATATTTCTTCATTAATTTTTAATTTAGTCTTTATATCAGGTTTCTTTCACTTAGCATAATGTTTTTAAAGTTCATCCATGTGTTGATCTGTGTCAGTGCTTCATTTCTTTTTATGGCTGAATCTAATTCTGTTGTATGAATATGCTGCATTTTGTTTAGTAGTTGATAGGCATTTGGGTCGTTTCTCCCTTTTGACAAGTATGAACAATGCTGCTGTGAACGTTTGTGTTCAAGTATTTGAATGTCTGTTTTTAGTTCTTTTGGATACATACATAGTGAAATTTCTCTGTCATGTGTTAACTCTCTGTTTAACTTTTTGAGGAATCACAAAATCATTTTCTATTGTGGCCGAGTTGTTTTGTATCCCTACCAGTGATGCATGAAGGTTCCAATTTCTCTGCATCCTTGTCATATTTACTTTCTGTTTTTTGGTTATAGTCATCTTAGTGGTATGTGTGGAATCTTATTTTGGCTTTGTATTTCCTGATGGTTAATGATATAAGTGTCTTTTCCTGTATTATCCTTTGTGTGTCTTTTTTGGGGAAATGTTAATTTACTTCCTTTGTCTATTTTAATGTGAAGTTTTTATTTTTAAAATTGAGTTGTTAGAATTCTAGATATATTGTAAATACAGGTCCCTTTCAGGTATATGGCTTACAAACATTTCCTCCTAGTCTGTGTGTTGACTTTTCACTATATTGATAGTTTGAAGAGTTAGGTAATATTAATTAGTCTTTAAATATCTAAAGAGAATTTACAAATGAAAGCATTTGAGTCTGAACTTTTCTTTGTGGGTAATTTTTTACTCACTAATTCAGTCTCTTTATTCGTTATGTCACTTGTTATATTTCCTACTGCTTTCTGAGCCAGCTTTGGTAACTTGTGGTTTCCTAGAAATGTGAACATTTCATCTAATTTATATAAATTTATTGACATAGTTGTTTATAGTACTTGTATGTTTTTTAAAAAGACACACGAGAATAATTTTTTAGAGAAGAATTTCTATAGGACACACTCAAGAGTGGAGGGCAGGTAGTCAGAGAAACTAGGCGCCTATAGTTGTATTTTATTCTATGAACATAGCTTACTCTATCCAATTTGCTATAGGTTTGCATTTGTTGCCATTTTTTACTATTCCAGATACTGTAATGCAGCCATAAACATTTTAATTATATACGTATGTTGTAAGGTCCGACTCGACGCACCTTCCCCCAATGACCAGCCGAGACCGTACGGATGCAAGATGCAGAGGTTTTATTGCGTGGGCCACGGGCGTCTCTAATGTCCGAAGACAAGAGAAGCGCCCCGCCAAGGATGATCTTGCTTATATATAGTTTGAAGAGCGGGAAAGCGGGCTTTACAGAAGCAGATTTGCGGATTGGTTAATTCATATGAGGCTATTTGCGGATTGGTTAATTCATACGAGGCCATGAATACAGGGGAGGGGTTTAACAGGGGAATTTTGGCGCCGAAAAGTCCCTGATCCGTTAAGAGGACTAAACAAAGAGTCAGGGAATTCACAGAACAAGACTGCAAACACATTGCTTATCTTATGCAGGAAATGTTCTAGGGTCACCTTTTGTCAAACCATTTGCCCCTGGGCGGGCTGTTAACCAAGGTAGCAATTAGCATATGAAGAAGCACAGTCTGGCCTATTAGCATGGAGTCACTTTAGCCTATTCAAGTCTTACAATGTAAGTGTGTTAGAGTACAGATTGCTACAGGTAATTGCTGGGTCAGAGGTCTGTGTATTTGTAATGCTGATTGTTTCATCTCCTTGTCCTCTTTCTATCTTTACTGATTTGTATAAGGGCTTTATGGCTGGATCCTGGAGTTGGTAGGAATACACAGTGTGGCTGGTGCTTTTGTATTTAGAGCAAGTGGAAAGGGGTCTAGTGCTTTGGTGGCTGCTTCTGGTCAGGGATGCTTGTCCTCCAAGCCTGCTCCTGGTCAAGGGTGTTAGGTGGCCTAGGTCTACTGTACATTTGCATGTGGGATTCCCAAGCCCTCCATCCTGAATTATAGGTGGTCCCAGACTTTCTGACTCTAATAGGCTTGCTTTGGCTTGTGAGAGGTTGTTTGGAATTTGCAGCAGGAATGAGCCTAACCAGGTGACCCCTTAAGAATTCTTCCCAAGGTGATTCCTTTAGGAAGAATTCTGAGGGTAGTGGGGGCCCAGGTGGTATTGGCAGAAGAAGGGAGTGTTGGGAGGCTCTGCTTCTGGATGAAGATGTGACAAGGTCAAGTGCGTTTGTGACAAGGTCAAGTGCATTCCTCCTCATCACAGCTTTCTTTTTTCTTCGTTTCATTCTGGGCATTCACTGATGCAATGCTTGCCAATGCCCAGAGGTGCAGTGATGTTCATATAAGAAATTGGGGCTGCATTCATGCAATGGAAAGTCATCTTTGAGGGACCTCTACCTATCCTTTGTCCGGGCAGAGCTGCCTGCTCCATTCTACTTCCTTTTCCTCTGTCTGGAGTTTACAACAGAGGCACCAAAGTAGGTTAAAGGTGTGGACAGATGCAGTTGGAGATTTGAAAAATAATCCATCCACGTGCCTGGGGCAGGGGCTGGAGTTCAAGCCCCCTTGGCTGCCCTAGGTAGAGTGGTTCAGTGCATTTAGGCTTGGCTTGTTCTGTCCTGTACTAAGTGAAGTTTTATAGGAGGAGACAGCCTTTGTTGCCACAGATGTCAGAAGACTACGTGTGTTGGACATCTTGTCCCTACTGCTGGGTTGAAAAGATCCCAAACCCGAATTCTGCTGAAGGCTGAGTCTCTGTAGGTATATTGGGGAACTTGGGCCTGTCCTGAGGCCCCTATTTCCGTGCCTGCCAAGGAGCCTGAGTGGCTGCCCTCCCCAGGGCTGCTTGCCAGCCCAGGCCTGTGTTATTTTCTCTTTGTTGTGTGGGGTGTTCTGGCCCTCCAGCTCTGCAAAGGCGAAATCAAATTATCTCCTCTCTTGACCCAAATGAATTTCATCTCTGGGGAAGGCCCTGGCTCCACTTCCAGACAGTGAGCAGGAGGCTTTCTCAGCTGACTTCCTGGCTGACGCAGTTTCTCTCCCCTCCCCCTTTGTGTCTTTCAGTCTGCGGAGTTCTTCGAGATGCTGGAGAAAATGCAGGTGAGCACCCCTAGAGAGGAGAAGCCAGCCTGATGTGGGGGTTCTACACCAGGGGGTGCCTCAGAGGGAGGGAACGTTTTGGAAGCTTTACCTAAGAGTGGGTGGGATTGGGGGGTGGGGACAGGGACTGGCTCAGGATGCCAGAAATGCCACCAATATGGGGAGGCATTGAAAGGGGCCATTGTTCCTGGAATGGGTTGGAAAGAAAGCCTGAAAAAGCAAGCTTCATCTGAGGAGAGTTGTCTTGTGTCAGGGAGGCAAAGGTGCAGGGTGGGAAGCAGGCATAAGTTCAAATCCTGCATTGGACACTTAATAGCCCAAGTTCTGTACCATTTCCAGGCCCGTGTAAATAGTATCTGCTCACATGGAGGTTGGGATGAAATGAGAAAACATGTAAATACTTGGTAGGCACTACATCAAAGTCAGTGTTCAGGGCCAGGGATTGCGCTCAGTGGTGCCACTGCCTGTCTTGCAAGCGCAAGATCCTGAGTTCAATCCCTGGTACCAAAAAAAAAAACAAAAAAAAAAAACCCAACATTCACTGTGGATTTGCAGGTCCTTCATAATCATAGTCTGTATCCACAGGCTTTGAATCTTCATATCAAACTAATCATGGATGAAAAACAGTTCAGAGGAAAAAACTAGTGTCTGTATTTATCATGTACACAATTTTTCTTGTCATTTCCCCCTAAACAATACAGTATAACAACTGTTTTTTTAAAATTAGGTGCATTTATTGCTGAAGTTTCAGTGATTAACACATAGTTTCTGCCTTTTAAGACTTGGTCAGAAACATGATGTAACTGGAGTATATTAGAATTTCATGTTTTTTAAAAAATTAATTTTATTGCTACATTTAAGGTATACAATATAATGACATACTGTTTACATGGCATTTACATTGTATTAGGTTTCATTTGTAATCTAGAGATGATTTAAACTACAGTATGTAGGGCTGGGGATTTAGCTCAGTGGTGCGGCTGCCTGCCTCTCAAGTGCAGGTCCTGAGTTCGGTCTCTGGTACCAAAAACAAACAATAAGCTATAGTATGTAGGAGGATGTTTGTTTCTGTGCAACACTGTGCCATTTTATAAAAGGGACCTGAGGATCCGTGGATTTTTGGAACCAGTGCCCCTGAGGTCAGGCCTCACCAATAAGAACTGTTGCCTTGTATATGAGTGCAGGTCCAGGTTTAATTGCTATGGGTGAAAAGAGTAGACTGAAGAAGCTGATCATAACACGTTTCAGGCGCTTCTCTGGACTCAGGTTGACAGGCATTCCTTCCTCCTGACTAGTTCCTCAGATGTACCTGTATTATTGTTATCATCCCCATATCACAGGTGAGAAAACTGAAGCTAGTACGTGGTTTCAGAACCAGAGGGCCTAGGCATTGTGTTCTGATGCTTTTACCTTAAGTGGGGGGAAAGATTCTGTAACAGGGTCCTCAGGCTCCTATTGGGGCCCTGTGCAGTCCCCAGATGCAGGTGGACTTGCCAGGGCTCTTAGGGTGAGGAAAGGGGAGGGAGACTGTTGGAAGGAAAGATGCTGTTAATAGTTGTGTCATCACCATGAGTGAATTGTTAAGACTCTCCTGTGTGCCCAGTAGTGTGTGGACTGCAAACTCATTTTATATGCACTTAGGAAACTTATAAGCGAGTTGTGGAAAAGGGGCTGGCATATACACTGCGTGAGCAGTGGGAGACAGGGTATCATTAAGCCCTCAGCTGCTTGGAGTAAGGCCAGGATTTTCCCCTCAACTCAGTGGGATCCCATCACCCTGGCAAACTGGTGAAGGATTGGCAGTTCGCTCTGCCTTCTTCCTGGTGGAGCCCTTGATACACCTGTCCTCACCCCTAGCTGGAGTCTCCTGCCTCCCTGCAAAGGGATTTCCTGTGCAAGAACATATTCAGCCGTACTTAACTGCCCTCATACTGGTCTGTTTGTTAGAGGCTGCTGGCCTTGTCTTGTCAGCTCTTTGCCTCTCCAGGGCAAGTTTTTTTATTCTCCCTCTGGGTCTCCATGATGCCTAATACCCGTGGTAGTTTGCTGCTTCCTCTCTGGATGATGGAAGCTAAACTTATAGTGTGTAAGACTACATGTGCCCACTGGGCGCCATCCTCAGAGAGCTCCTAGTTTCTAGCAATTCTGTTCATATAAAATTTACATCAGAAGAGCCAGGGATTTAGCTCAGTGGTGCCGCTGTCTGCCTCAAAAGCGGAAGTTCCTGAATTCGATCCCTGGTACATGCCCCCCCATCCAAAAAAAACCCCTTACATCAGGGACTGATGGAGATGGAGTGCTGTGTGGTACAGCCAGGTCTGTCCTGGCCATGGGCTCTGTCTTGCCTCATCTTGCAGTTTTGGAAATTGAACCTCAGATCCGTAAAGTGCTTAGGTTATTCTGCTGGTGAAGAGTTGAAATGAGGAATCGGACCCCCAATTCCCAGCTTGAGAGTCTAGGAATTTGAAGAAGGCCACAATCCCTGGGAAGCAAGAGGGTTGAGTGAACATACCTTGGTTCTTCAGTCCTGGGTTCAGATCTTAGCCTGATGTCTACCAGCTGAGCGACATCGTTAAGTCATTCCCTCTCTGAGCTTCCATTTCTTCACTGGGGACAAAGGGGGAAATAATAGTAGTATGGACTGCAAAGGATAGGGTGTGGAGGAGAAAGGGCCCCCAGCTCGGGGCACTAGTGTGTTGTGGGGGAGAGATTTGCTCTTCTGTTCCAGGGACCGTTCCCAGACAAGGATGACTAATGAAGGACAAACAAAACAAACTCTTGACATCACTCCCCCACCCCCACCCGCCCCGTTTCCAACCTGGACAGGGTCTGCAGGGCCACCCAGGTGGTTTTCTGCCTGCGTGTGAGGAGCACCTGTCTGGTGGGAGAGGTTCTCCCACACCCTCCTGAGCAATGCTACAGGGTGACTCAGCCCAGGGGAGACTGGGGAGGCTGCATCTAAATACGCCCAGTTAGGAGGAGCCTTGGTGACCAGGGACTGAGGGGTGTGGTCATTCACCTGATAGGAAGGTGACCCAGCTTCAAATCCAAGCCCTGTCACTCACTAGCTGTGTGTGATCTTAGGTACACAGCCACCTCTGGGGCTTCAGTTTCCCGGTTGGTGAAAAGGTGCTGTGAACTTCAAAGGAGGGCACAGAAAGAGTTCACTTTGGAGGGGTCCAGTCCTTTATGTTCTGACGAGGCAAGGACTGTTTCTGGATTTCCCTGTCCCTGGAGGGAACTCTTTCTCCTAGTTTGTCCCAGCAGCTTATACCCTTGTGTGATTTATGTAGACAGTCTTGGGGTACTAGGTGTTCCCCTCTCACACAATCCAGTTAGGTCAGAACCCAGTCATGTGACTGGTGGGTAAGGTTCTGCTCCTGGATTTGAATTTTCTAGGTGCTTGCAGTTGAACCCCTCTAAACCAGTTCTAGTACTTGCGCTTGATCCTTGAAGTACTTCTTGAATCTGTGAGATGGGGAGGTTGGTTTAATCCTTATTGCATAAATGCAGCAGCAGAGACTCCACAGGTTGCAAATAGGAAGCTTATAGCACAATGGGGAGTGGGACCAGATCTGCTTATTATCCACAGGGTCTTGCATCAAGGAGGGAATGGGGCTGGATGGCCTGAGCACCACAGTGCTGACTCTGACCCCGACAGACATGGCTTCCCATCTTCTCAGCTGTGGGGCCCTGTGGCCCTAGGGAAGATATTTGAGTTCTAGGATGGTAACACTGCCGACCTGTAATGATAACCTGGAGCATCTACTGTATACTAATACAGTAGTTGTGAGGGCTTAACCCACTATTAACCTTTAACCTTCACTTAAATGGTGAAGGTGAGAATGGACTCACAGAGAGGCTTCTGTGACTTGCCCAAGTTCATCAGGCTTCAGTGGCAGTGCTAAGATTTGAACCTGTGTGATCTGGCTTTGGTCCATGCTTTTTTGTAAAAAGAAAAAAAATTAAATTTTACTTTTTATTAGTACAGGCTTACTTTACATATATTCATTGTGAGGAACTGGTACATGTACATAGTACTCCTCAATTATGTTTTCTCCCTTCCCCTCCACTCCCATTTTTTGAAGTTATTTTCTGTTTCATGCCAGCGTAGATTTATTTATTTTATCTCTTTATCAAGTTAATTATCAGAAACAGGTTAACATCTAAAACCGACAGGCCAAAATCATATAAACATATATGACAGTTATACCAAGTCAAAGTTCACTGTTAGATACTTTGGCCGTACTGAATTACAATAGCTTTTCTCTTTTTTTTTCCTCATATAAGAGAAACCATTGTGCTTGTCTGATCTGTTTCACTTAACATTGTATTCTCAAGATGTATCTATTTTCCTACAAACGGCTTAAGTCTGCCTTTCTTTATGGCAGAGTAGAGCTCCATTGTGTGTAAGCACCACATTTTCTTTATCCATTCATTTACTGATGTATAAGTTGCTTTCAAGATTTAGCTCTTATGAATTGTGCTGCTATAAACGTGGGCACGCATTTTTATGTAATATGTAGTATGTCTTGAACTATTTGGGGAAGATAACTAGAAAGCAAATAGCTGGATCAGATGGAATTTCTATTTTAATTTTTATTACGCTCCCACCAGCAGTTCCTTTTTTCCTGTGGTCTTTCCAGAATTTGTTATTGTTTGATTTCTTGATGATGGCCATTCTGTCTGAAGAGAGATGGATTCCTTTTTCTTTTGTTCTTTCTGGATCAAACTAGAGATCTTGCGCTTGTGAAGCAGGTGGCAGAACCACTGAGATAAATCCCTGGCCTAAGAGATGGATTCTTAGTGTTGTTTTAAAGTATTTCTTGGATGGCCAGTGACATTAAACATTTTTTCATGTATTTATTAGCTGTTTGTGTTTCTTCATCTTAGAAGCATTTATTCATTTCAGATTCTCAGTTTTGATCAGATTGTTAAACTTGAGGGGCTCAGATTTTTGAGTTCTTTATATATTTTAGATATTAGTCCTTTGAAGAGTAGCTGGCAAAAATTTCTTCCTCTCCTATAGGTTGTCTCTTCACTCTATTGGTCGTTCCTTTTGCTGTATAGAAGCTTTTTAGTTTAATGTGATCCCATTTGTTGATTCTTGTTATTATTTCTTGTGCAACCAGGGATCTGTTCAGAATGTCTTTGCCTCTGTCTATATCTTCAAGAATTTTATCTATTTTGTCTTCCAGAAGATTTAGTGTTTCTATTTTAATATTTTTGATCTTCAACCCATCTCGATTTTAGTTTAGTACATGGTGAGAGATATGGGTGTGGGTTCAACCTTTGGCATATAGATAGCCAGTTTTCCCAGAACCATTTATTAAAGAGGCCATCTTTCTTCCAGTGAAAGTATTTGGCCCTTTTGTCAAAGATAAGGTACCTGAATGTGCCTGAAGTTGTTTCTGCATCCTCTATTTGGTTTCCTTGATCCACAAGTCTGTTTTTTTCCAATACCATGCTGTTTTTACCACTGTAGCTTTGTAGTATAACTTGAAGTGAGGGATTGTGATGTCCCTTGCCTTGCCTATGTTGCTCAGAATTGCTTTTGATATTCTAGGTCTCTTCTGGTTCCATATGAATTTTAGGATTGCTTTCTTTGGTTCTGTGAAGAATGCTGTTGGTGTTTTGATTTGGTTTGGGTTAAATCTGTATAATGGTTTTGGAAGTATAGCCATCTTGACTATGCATATATATTTTTTTCCTCATAGCACCACAAATCAATTTTTATTGAATGAATTAATTAAGTAGATATTTGTTTTTTTTTTCATTGGGTTTATTGATACATTTTAAGTATACAGTACAGTTACATTCATTATTGGGATCTTGTACCTTTATATGATAGGTCTTGGTTCTCTTTTTTTCCCTTTGTCCCTGCCTTCCTTTCACGCCCTTCTCCCCTCCCCATTTACAGACACTTTATTTCCATTTTTTCATTTTCTCATATTTTTTTCTTTTCCCCTACCCTTCCCACTTTCCCTACACCTTTAGTCCTTTTCTTCCTATTTCACATTGTCGATTATCTCATTAGGATCTTATGTACTATTATAGTTTTTCACACCAGAGAAACTATTCGGTATTTATGCGTGTGACTTATTTATTTCACTTAGGAGTATATCCTCAGTATGTATCCATTTTCCTATGAATGACTAATTTCTCATTCTTTATGGCTGAGAAGTATTCCATTTTATAGAAAAACCACATCTTCTTTATCCAGTTTCCAACTGATGGGCAAATGGGCTGTTTCCAAGTTTTAGCTTTTATAAACTGTGCTGCTAGAAACATAGGTGTGCATATATCTTGACTATATTGGTTTTATCTATCCAGGAAGAGGGATTTATTTCTATTTTCTGATGTCCTCTTTGATTTCAATGGAACTGTAGTTTTCATCGTGGAGGTTTTTTACTTTCTTAGGTTAATTCCTAAGTATTTAACTTTCCTTGATACTGTTGTGAAAGTTATGGTTTTCCTAATTACTTTCTCAGTCAGTTCATTATGTATGTATAGGAACGCTGTTTTGTGTGAGTGTGTGTTTATTTTGTATCCTGCTACATTGCTAAATTTGGTTATTATAGGATTCTTTTGGTGGAGTTTTTGGGATCATCTTTGTACAGGATCATGCTATATGCAGATAATGATCATTTAACTTCTTTGTTTTCTATGTGTATCCCTTTTATTTTTTTCCCTTTTCCGATTGCTCTGGCTAGTATTTCAAGAGCATATTGAACAAGAGTGGTGATAGTGGTTGTCCTTGTCTTTTCCTGATTGTAGAGGGAAAGCTTTTAGCTTCTTTTCATTTGCTATGATGTTGGCCATTAGTTTGTTACAGATGGTTTTTGTCAGGTAGAGGTAAAGACTTTGTACACATATTTTCAATGTGTTTTTTTTCTTCAGTGGATGTTGGATTTTGTCAAATGCTTTCTCTGCATCTGTTGAGATGATCATGTGATTTTTGTCCTTGTTCTTGTTTATGTGGTATATTATACTTACTAATTTGCATATGTTGAACCATACATGCATCCTTGAATCCTACTTGGTCATGGTATATAATCCTTCTTTTTTTTTTTTGGTACCGGGGATCAGACTTGGGACCTTGTTCTTGTGAGGCAGGTGGCAGAACCACTGAGCTAAATCTCAAGCCCTTTCCTTTTAGTGATTTTCTGAATTCTGTTTGTCAGTATTTTATTAAAGATTTTTGCTTCTATGTTCATTAAAGAGATTAGGTCTTTCTCTGGTTTTGGAATCAGGGAGTGGTTGCTTCCAGGGAGTACTGCTTCTCTTTCAGTTTCATTAAAGAGTTAGATTGTCTCTAAAGTTCTTGTAGGATTCATTGGGACATGGAAGGTATCATTGTCTTCTAGTTCTGAAGTTCTGGCCTCACACTGATCATTTCTTCTGTCTATACTTTCAGTATAATTTTTAATCTCCTGTACTTCTGATTGAAACCTTTTCTTAGACTCTAATTCTTTGCTAAGCTGATCATTTATGTTTTGCATCATTTTGTTTAGCTCATCTAGCTTTTTATTAGTGTCTTCTGGATCATTTTGGTTATTACTTTATCTGTTTAGTTATATCTTCTGTGACCCCCCTGGGTTCCTCTCTCATCTGTTTTCTAATTTCTTCTATTATCCCTTTGAGTAATTCTGAGGTGTGGTATATGCTATTGTTCCCCTCAGGTTCCCCTGGTGCCTCTGTCAATCTAACAATTTTCTCATTACACTTAGCAGGAGTCTCCTCAATTCTCAGGGCTATTAACTTTATTACAATAATTATTAACATAAAATCCTCAGCAATATCACAATATCAAACCCATTATTCGTATGATGTGTTAATTATGGCAGTTCTCCTTCTCCTATCACTACCTATCCTAGCTGCAGGAATCACTATACTATTAACAGATCGAAATCTTAACACGACTGTCTTTGACCCTGCAGGAGGAGGCGACCCAATTCTATATCAACACTTACTCTGATTTTTTTGGTCACCCTGAGGTATATATTCTAATTCTTCTGGGATTTGGAATAATCTCCCATATGAGCAAGGGCACAAGTGCATTGACTTTCTAATAAAGAGCAACTCAAGCTGAGTCTGGTCTCTGGATGTGGGCACGACACCTGTGTCCTTCAGCTGAAACGCTTCTGGGAGTATTTTTTCAGCCTGGTTATTGCTCCTTGGCCATGACTTTCTGGTGGCTGTCTCAGTCACTGTGGGAATGTAACACTGAGCCCTTAGGTGAAGCTGTACCATTGTTGCTCTGAGTCCTGGGTTCAGAGAATCAGCCCTTCCCTAAAGTGGTGACCAACCAAGCATTCTCTCCAGGAATATGGTGGGAGCTTGGACTGTAACCACTCATCAGCTGTTGCCTATCCAAGATCTCATGTAGAAGCAGAATCTCATGCCCTACTTAGAGCTTACAACACCCACCAGTGTGTTTCACTACATTTCTCTCTGAAGCCCTCGAGTACCCAGCTTTCACTGTGTCTCTGTAGATTTGGTCTCCTTTCTGCCAGGACCATGAGTTGGAAGCTGAGGAGAAAGCGAGATTGTCCGTTCCCTTCTGCACATGTGTTCTGTCTCTTCAATTTCTCTGTATGTTTTAATTTTCCTGTCAGACTCCTTCCTGGTTCCTGGTAATCTGCTCTTTCTTTTTTTTTTTTTCCTACCCCAAGTTGTTATTTTCCAGTGTCTGGATTCTGAACTTTGGAGGAGCTGATTGTTGTTGCCTACCACTGTGCCATTTTCCTGGAAGTCTCTGGTTTTTCTTTGTAAGAAATCTCTCTCTTCATCTTTTGGTTCCTTCTCTATGCTTTCTTCACACTGCGAGATACCCAGGTTATTTTTTACAAGTATAGCAATCTCAGAACAGAGATAATCTTTTACAATGTTTTTAGCGCACAGCTCAGGTTAGTAACTTGGTCCATGCTCTTAACCCAGCTTCCCTGCTGCCTCTTCTGGGTTTGCTGTGAGGACTGGACAGCCACAAGATGTGGAAGGTGTGAAGGCTTGGTAATTGCCAACTGTCAAACTGTGCTCATCACTAATCTCCAGAGGGCCAGGTACCCAGAGATCTTGCTGTTGGGCCTCACTTTTGAGATCTTTGCTTTCATGGATCCTCTTTCCTTGTTTCCACAGGGGATCAAGCTTGAAGAACAGAGACCAGGACCCCAGAAGAACAAGGTGGGCTGGGTGGGTAACGTGGTGGCCAGGTGGGCCTGGTGAGGGTACCTAGGTGGGAGGAGCAGTGAGCATGTTGGGCTCATCAGCCTCGGTCTGCCTAAGTTCACCACATTAGACTTGTACCTACTGGGCAGCAAAGCGGGTTCTGGCTCAGTGCCTGTAACCAGCTTGAGTAGGCTGGGGCGGAGGTCTTGGGGGAGACCCAAGGATGGTATCTTGGCTTGCTCCTCCCCATCTCATTCAGTACCAGCGCTTGCAGTGTTCAGGGGTGTCAGACGTCATTAGCGCTCATCTTCAGGTTCCACTTCCAGGGCCCAAGGGTGTGGCTTATCACTTGCAGGTCAGCTCAGTTACCTGGAAAGGGCTGCTGATTTGAGACTAGGACTTCTGTTTTAGCGCACTAGAGCACAAACAAGGATCACTGTATGCTGCATCTCCAGTTCCTTGGGTTTGCAGTCATGTTCTGTCAATTTGTCAAGGAGCTCAGTGGACCTCAGATATCAGAACCTGCAGCTGCCTCTAGGCTTTTCTTCCATCTCATATGCTTCCCCAGAAGTCCCATTAAAGACTTACAGGACTCGGAACACACTCCTCCCTAGACCCAGAAGAGAAACTTGGAGACAGTCATCTGCCTTTAGGGGAACTCCTGGGATTAATGGTTCTGTTGTCTGGTTTGTCTTGCAGGATGACTATATTCCGTACCCCAGCATTGATGAGGTAGGACACCCACTGCTGTACTGCAACCTGATCTAGGTCTCACCCCTGGGGAGATGATGGCTCTTCCCAAACCCACATGGGAGAGAAACTTGGGCCTGGGACTTGGACCTGAGACCTCTTTCCATCTTCACCTTTGTGATCTAAAGTTGTCTATGTTTAGATTGGGGGCTCCTACCCAGGCCTTGCATCCCTCAGTCCCGGGGTCAGCCATTGAAGCTGGAGATGCTGTGGGGTTCACATTAGAAATTCATATTATTGCCTTTGGCCTCAGATACCAGGGTCCTCTCCTTGGAGCAGTTTAGAGGTGGGTGACGATACCACTGGTGCCCTCCACTCCCCCTGTCATCCCAGAGCAGCTGTAAGGCAAGACCTTCCCTCTGCTTCCAGGTTGTGGAGAAGGGGGGCCCGTACCCTCTGATCATCCTGCCCCAGTTTGGGGGCTACTGGATTGAGGACCCAGAGAATGTTGGCACTCCGACATCACTGGGCAGCAGCATCTGTGAGGAGGAGGAAGAGGACGGCTTTAGCCCCAACACATTCGGCTATAAGCTTGAGTGCAAGGCTGAGGCCAGAGCCTACCGCAGGCACTTCCTGGGGAAGGTGAGGCCCAGGGGCCCTGGGAGAAAAGAACTGCCAGAGGGGGAGGTGCCCTGGGGGACCCAGGGGTCCTGTCTCTGGTGCCCCCTTTGTTATTTCTGCTTTGCTTTTTCATGGTTGTCCCTCCCTTGCTGCCTGCCTCTTAGTTTTCCAACTAAGGTCAGACTGGCAGTATCCTGGGCTGTGGGCAGGGGCAGTATAGAACCTCTGTGATAAGTCATTGTGGGGATCACCCCAGCAAGTGCTGTGGGCAGTGATAGGAGGGTGGTTTGCAGGTGAAGGACTTTTAATGTTCAAGGAAAGATACACCCTTATACCGTGGATGCCTCTATTTTCATCTGCATACTAGCTAGCCATCTCTCATGATCTCATTCAATGACAGGTCTCCTGAGTAGTACAAGGACTAGATGGTGTTTCATGAGCCTCTGATTGCTTCAAAGTGATAAACTGATATTTCTCTAAATAGTAGGTGTGGTAAAAATACACAGTGAATGTTAAACAATTTATTATAGCAAAAGACACTTTGCCATTAATTCCCCTCAAAATACTGCCCTTCACAGCTTTGTGAGGCAGTTCTGGAAGTTCTTTTTCATGAATATCTTCATAAGATGTGATAAAAAATACAGTGAGTGCTGCTGTCTGGTGCCATCCGATGGAAAGACAGGCTTGTAAGAAATGACAGTGGGTCCTCATCGATCTTATTTACCAGATGTGGCAACTTCTGGCTCTTTCAATTCACTGTAGTTTTGATCATATCTTTTATAATCTCCTCTTTGGAATTGCTAGGACCCCCCAGTTCCTGAGGGGAGATTCTGAAAACCATTAGCCTAAGGCAGCTTCAGGCTTTTCAGAATCTCTTCTGGAGGAGGCTGCAACCCAAACCACTAAACTACAGGGACTCTTGTTAAAATGCAGATTTCAGGGCCCCACCCTGATTCTTTGGGCCTGGAGTGAGGTTCAGTCAACCTCCCTGTTCGTAGTCTGAGCTCCCTGAGTCATAGAGGCTCTCCTGGTGCAGAGAAACTCTTGGCTTCTCTTGGGTGGAGGTGCTGGGTTCCTTCTAGCTTTCTTTTTCAAATAGCCTGGAGTTAGAAACTGAGCTCAGTACCTGGTAGTGAAGACAGATGTGGATTTGAATACTGGATTTGTCATTCACTGGTTTTGTGACCGTGAGTGGTTACTTAACTTACCTGGTCATTGGTTTCCCCCTGTGTGTGAAATTGAGTGATGACCTCATCTCCTGCATAAAGTCTTCATTAGACTTAGAGAAGATAATGGTTAATAAGACCACAGCACAGTGCCTGGCATATCTTGAGATGCCTGTTAAAGTAGTTCTCGTCGTCGTCTCATCGCCATCATCGTCATCATCAAATAGCTGTAACAGCAGCCGCAGCATCCTTTATTCCTTCATTTCTGTGGAGCTTCTCCCTTTTGGCGAAGTGGTAATTTGGAGGACATTCCTGGAGGCTCACCTGCTCTCCATTCATACCTGATTTCTATTTCTAGGATCATCTAAACTTTTACTGTACTGGCAGCAGCCTGGGGAACTTGATCCTGTCCGTCAAGTGTGAGGAAGTGGAGGGGATTGAGTACCTTCGGATCATTCTCAGGTGGGGTTGCTGCATTGGTCCCGGCCACACCTTTTCCAATGGGGTTCCCATGGGGAGGGGTAGAGATACTAGTCTGACCAGTCTGATCTGGCTCAGTTGGAGAGACCAGCCTGCTGGAATCCTGGAGCTGTGGATGCAGTTGCCAGGCAGTGATTCTCCAAGTCACTTAGAACAGGCCCTTACTTGCCTCTTTTTCTTAGGAGGGACTGTGATGGGAAGATAGGATAGGGATGGCTCAAGCTGAGACAACAGGTGCATGTCCTGGTGAGGGTTGGCCATAACACTCCCTATAGTGACCACAACAGGAAGGTGGATCCCAAAAGCATTCATTGTGTATGCCGGGTTCCTGAAGCTGGAGTGTTGCTCACAACAGGAGCCCTGATTTGTGGCAGAAACCAGGACATTTCACTCTGGATTATGACCTCTTCATGGGCAGGAATTGGAACTGGTTTCTGTTTGGTTCAGCTATCTTGCTTTGTAAAACCTCTCTTGTGCCAAGAATTTTGGATAGGTACTGGGGATGCAGCGACCACTAAGTCTTGGTTCCTGTTTGCTAAGTTCTTAGGGTTCGCAAAGGAGAAAAACAGTTTTAATATGCATTGCAACGTTATTTCTCTTATGATCAGGGTGCTGTGGAATTCCAAAGGAGCCTGTTCCTGTCCCTATTGAGGGGTCCCAGGCAGTGGGGGCAGGAAGGCAGGAAAGCCAAGGGCTAGCTGGTCCTTAGAAGACTGAAGTCAACCTGTCAAATTCTCAATCCATATTTGTCCAATCTAGTTGGAAGGTGTTGAGGGTATTTGAAAGAGAGTAATAACATTTTTTTCCTGCTCATATTTTTAAGTAAATATGGGAAGGAATAAGAACATGTAACCTTGCTATGGGAGCACTAGGAGGGGATGTGCTTTGAGGAAGTCTTTAGCCACTTCCAACTGTGGCTTGCTTCTTGTTTAGAAAGGAAGCCGTTGTCTTTACAGGGGTTCACCTGGGTAGAGACTATTTGCGAGGAATGAAAGAGTCAATAAATAGAGAGACAATTCTCTGGGGGATTAATTCTTGGATCATATCTCCAAATAGGAGTTCTAGTTAGATGATCCTTTATAAAGAGACTTGCTTCCTTTCTTAATAAAAATGAGACCAAGATTGCTGGGATGTCAGAGTAAGATAACAACTGAACTCAAGAATCTAAGCCCCCCCTTTCCTAATTCTGTATTCTACTAAAATGTTGCATCAAGATTGAAAGCTAGACAGAGGTGCCAGATACAACAAACACTTTAGTTGTTTATAAAAAATTGTAATCTGTGGGATAGTTAGGACCAATCTGTAGGCGATTCTGAGCTGAACTTCTGTCCTTCTTCCTTAGAAAGCAAAGTAATAAGGGAATATGAAATTAGAAATTCTTAAAAAAAATCCAATGCTCTAGGAGTGAGAGGGAGTCCTGAATAGTCAGAGATCTTTCCACATAGAATTGCTTTTGTTGTTTTGGGTCAACACCATTTGAAATCAGTATCTTGGGAAGCCCAAAGGCAAGATCATATGTTGCTCTTCCTAGCAGAAAGCCAATGGGAAAGGTGGCAGAGAGAGGCCATACACAAGCTAGAAAGTTGGACAGTCACATCATGTACTTAGAATGGTTGCTAGGCCAAATTGGAAACCAAGCATAACAAATAAGGCTCCATGGCTTAGCAACTTTACCAAAGACAAAGAAGAACTTATCCAGAGATGAAATTCACTTGTTGGCAGTGACTTTTGTCCCAGCTTCTTCCTTGTTCTGCACAGACTTCTGGGTCATTTAATTGATATCCTAATATAACAGCCAGATTTGCCAAATCTCCTAAAATCTGAGAAGAGTATTATAACCTTTGTGTGTGCCATGAGAGTAGCCAAATAGAATCTATATAGTGTTTGGAGACATTTAGGACCATTTGTTGTAAACTGTTTATAAGCTTTATTCCTTTTTTGATAGGATTGTCATTTGAAATTTCTATTTTAAAAAGTCTTGTAGGTAGTTCTTGATAACAAATAGATTTAGGAACTTACGAACCATGAAGTAAATCTAAATTTCTAAAAGCAAACACATCACTGATTATATTCACTTGCAAGTTGCCATTAAAACTAGAAATTAAGAGAAGAATATTTTTGAAAAATCCACTTAGAAATAAAAAACTCAATACTTTCATAAGTAATTTTAGACTAAAGAGGAAATTAAAGCTACAGTTATAAACTATTTATAAAGTAATGACATTTACAATATTACACACGGTTCATTGGCCTGCCTTGCAAGCACAAGGACCCAAGTTCAATCCCCGGTACCAAAAAAACCACAAAAAAACTCTTAGTATGGGCCAGGGATTTAGCTCAGTGGTTCAGTGGCCTGCTCAATCCCCGGGACCAAAAATAAAAAAAAAATATTACACAAAAAATCTTATGGATTGTAATCAAAGCTGTATTTAGAAAATGTATTGTCTTACAAAGTTTTTTTTTATTAAAGTAAGAAAGAATGATAGTTGCAAGTTTTTGTTGTTGTTAGTAGCCTGTCTGTGCCTCAGTTTCCTTGTCTATGAAATGGTGATGATAATATTTACCTAAAAATTATTGAGTGCTTGTAAGCCCTGGCAAATCAGAGCCTCACATATTTTAGCTACTCAAGAACAAATTTTTATATTAAACTATTCCAGAGAAAGAATATAGAAAGCTCACTGGTTAGTGATGCTTAAAAGATTCTCATTAAAAAAAAAGGCAAATCACATGCAAAAAGAAAAAAAAGAATAGGGCCCAAAATTTCTTATGAATATAAAAATAAACATTTAAACCAAGTATCAGTCCCAGAGACTCAATTCCAGTCAGACTTAGGAATAATTCACTATAGTCAAGAAAAAGTTATTTTAGCAATGCAAGGGTGACTAATAGGCGAAAATGCATTATTCGTTTAGTGTTTGCGTTACCAATGCTTAATCTGTGTTGGACTTTGTGCATTGATAGAGATGCTGTGAGAACTAAGTTCCTACTTTGTTACTTGGCCACAGAGAGCATTCGGTGTATGTTAGCTACTCTTACTCCTTTTGTTAGACTTACCATCTTATGGACTGGGTTGTCACAGACTCATTTAGTGATGTGGAGCATTCATGGGAAGGAGAGCTGAGAGAAGTTCAAAATGGCCCGAGTGTGGAACGTGCATCGGAGTTGTGTGCAAGGTTTAGAGCAACAGGAAAGCTATGCAAGGGAGAAGAAGGTCATGATCAGGTCTGGAGCACAGTCACTGACTAGAATAAGGAGAATGGCTTGGAGGAAGCTGTGATGAGCCAGGGATGATCCAGGCCAACAGAAGCATGATGTGAGTGGCACCTCCAGAGCTGTGGAGATCAACAGTGATGAGGAGAACAGAACCAGAGTATCTTGCACTGAGAATAGAGAAAAGCGGGTGGAATATTCCAAACACCTGGGGGAAAACTGACATTAAGAAAGACAGCCCAAATGTCAACAAATGGGAGCTAGATTAACTGCTAATGAAATGCAAATGATATGCTTTCAAAATGACTTAAATATACTTAAAATCCTAGGAAGACAAAGAATGAATAGCATCTATAAAGTGGGTCACCTGGATATGTAAGGAAAAAATTAGAATTATTAGAAATAAAAGAATAGTGGTTGAATAACACATAAGATAAAATCTAGTCTGTTCAAAGAGTGAATTTGTAAATCAGAAGATAATCCCAAGGAATTCACCCAGAACACAGCACAGATAAAGAGATTAAGTATATGAAAAAGAAGATAAGATATGCGGATAATAGACTGGGTGGCCTCAGCATTTGTCTCAGAGGAGTTCCAGCAGAAAAGAATAGAGAGATTAGTGAATAAACACCCAGAGATAATAGCTGAGAATAATTTAAAATCGAATAAGGTACATAGCCTGCTATTGAACCCAATTTTAAAACAAAACAATACTTTTAAAGAGGTTAAAGTGGAACATCAAAAATCAAAGTTTTAGAAAAATATTAAAGCCACCCGAGGACAAGACAGATTAGCTTTGAGAGAGTGACAAGGCTGAGAGCATATTTATCCTTAGCTGTAATAGTATGGGAAGACAGTGGAACAATAGCATCTTTAATAAGTTTGAAAGCAACCAAGAGAGAAAGGAAAAAAGAAAGAAGAAAGAAATACTCCTAAGTTACAGTTCTTTACCTGGAAAAACTATCAGCAAAGACAAACTGTTTTTAAACATAAAAACTAAAGAGTGTGTATACTCTTAGAATCTTCCTGGAAGAACTATTAAGGGAAAAAAAGAGAACTCAGAAGAAAAGGTGTGGTTAAAAAGTATAGCAAGAGACAAGATGAAGTATATTAGTAAATTTGTGTACTTACTGGAAAAAAGTAACTTTTCGCCTGTAAAGGAAGCTTGAACTAAATTTATAAAGAAATGTAGCAAGGACAATAGAAAGGGAAGAATTTAGTAAATAAATCATACTTTATTGTTTTACTTTTATTCCCCCATCCCAGGAGAGAACAGTTTTAAGTGATACAAATTTATCAAATGATATAAATATATATATTGGAAGGTATATATTGGTATCTCAAAATAGCAGAGGGATAAAAAGAGAATAAAACAACATCCAAAATAACCCACAAATGTAGATGGGTGTGGTGGCCCATGCCTATAATCCCAGCCCTTGGGAGGCTAAGGCAGGAAGATTGCCATGAGTTGGAGGCCAGCCTGAACTAGAGTGAAACCCTGTCTCAAAAACAAAAACAAACCCCCAAACTCCAACTTTATTCATTTGAAGGGAGGAAAGGAAAGGGATAAAAAAAGAAAGGAGGAAAAAAACCCCACAGAGAACATAAAATGTAAAATATAAAATGATAGATTAGAAATAATTTCAAACATGTTAGTAGTTGCAATAATTATAGATTAAATCAGCTGACTAAAATATCAAAGTATAAGATTGAATTAAAAATACAGCTATATTCTACTTATAAGACCCATACTTAAGGCAAAATTAGACAAAATAGAATTCCAGGAAAAAAACTTTTGGGACAAAGGAAGTACTATTGTCTAATTTGCAAATATGATGTGCAGCCATGTTCTTTCTCCTGTTTCCCCTTGGATCTGTCTCCTGAGCAGCCCCCACAGAAAGAGTCTTGTCTGTGCCCAGGTCTGTCATTACCAGTGGCTGGGTGGGTGACATGTCTAATTCTGGGGTTCAGTTAGAAAGACTCATTTCATCTTCATATTAATCTATGTGTTCCTTGTGGCCTTTATCAGTAACAAAGGAGTTGTTCTGACTCCCAGCTGCCTTATTCTTTGTCATGATTCTGTTTGTTTCTAAATGCATGTATAAAAAAGAAGAAAGATTAAATGCATATGTATGCAAACCAGGAAGCTAGACAAAGAATAGTAGAAGAAACCTGAAGAAAAGGAAGGGAAATTAAAAAACAAACAAGCAAACAAACAAAAAAACAAAACAAGAAAAGCAAAAGGAAGCAAATATAAAGAATAGAGACAATCAATAAAACCAAAAGCTTTCTCTTTGAAAAAAACTAGTAAAATAGCCAAACCGCCAGCTAAGCACTGATTAAGGAAAACCGAAAAGATACCCATAGTATTAAGCAATGAAGGAGAGGACACACTACTATTAAAGGTGAAATCCTAAGAGAGATCCAAAACCAACTTTGATTCAGTGCATTTGATGGATAGTTTTATAGAAAAACTTAAATTACCAAAAGTGATTCAATAAGGAGTAGGAAACCTAAACATTCACCACTAAAGAACTATAAAGAGTCTGTCTGTAAGAAAACAAAAACAAAAACCAAAAACCAAGTGGAGTGGGTGCAGTGGCCCATGCTTGTAACCCCAGCTGCTCAGAGGACAAACACAAGAGGATCGCAATTCCAGGCCAGCCTGGCAATTTAGGGAGACCCTGTCTCAATGTGAAAAATAAAAGAGTTGGGGGATATAGTTTAGGAGAAAGAACAGGGTTCGATGCCCAGTACTCAAACAAACTAACCCAAACAAACTAGAACAAAGAACACATAGATGAGTTTTAGCAGATGTTTAAGGAATAGAAAACCCATGTATCATATAAACTATTTTAAAGGACCAGAAGCTATCCTACAATTTTGTGTGGCTGGAATAATTCCATACTGTCAAAAGTTAGCATGGGAAGTAAAAGAAAAAGCAATAGGCCAGTGTTTCTTTTAAACATAGGCAAGACAATATAAATAAACTGTTAATCAATTAAATTCAGCAGGATACTAAAAATAATACGTTATAAACAAGTGGAGTTTTACCCATGGAACCAAAAGATGGCTCAACAGAAATGTAATCCACTAGGTTAACAGATTAAAAACCATATGATTATCTCGGTAGATGCAGAAAAGCATTCATGAAAATTCAACACTGCTAAATGAATCAGGGGAACAGGCTAAATTTAGGTGAATCCTTTCATAAAACAGATTCCATCCCATTTATATTTTGAGTAAATCCAGATTTTCAAATATTAGATTTATCTTTTTAAACCGATTCATTTGTATGTCCAAATCCAAATATATATAGAAGCCAGGCCCAGTTATTGGGGAGAATACCAAAAAATTCACAAATAAATGAAAAAATAATGGTGACCTTGAAGGTGGCTAATTGCATTTCCCATATTTCAGTGGCAGAGGGCTCTGCCAGGCATGTACTTTAACTCCCCCCCGCACCGCCATGGGTTACCTAGGTAGGTAACCTTTTCCTGTTCACACTGCAGGTCCAAACTGAAGACAGTGCATGAGCGGATCCCCTTGGCTGGACTGAGCAAATTGCCCAGCGTCCCTCAGATTGCAAAGGTAAACAACCCCTGCGGGGAAACGGCTTCAGCCATTGCCCAGGGCTGGTCTCTGGGGTAGGGTGCAGGCTCTGCCCTTGGAGCGGGGAGGCCGCTTTTTTTCTACCACCCTTGACTTCGTGGGTGAGAGTGGGGACTGTTGGCAACTGTTCCCGCCTTCCCTTCCCGTCCTCACCACATTCTTGCTGCATGGTCACCCCGCCAAATAGTTCACAGCTAGTTTTGGAGACAAGAGAAATAGGAAGCTGGGTTGGCTGTGGTGAGTGCTGTAGGATTTCAGAGGAAGGGTGAGAGGAATGGCCAGGGAAGGTTTCACAGCTGAGGACAGCACGAAGGGTGATCCAGACCCAGCACTAACTTGAGTAAGGAGCTGTCATGGGCCCGGTGGCTAGAGGGGCCCATGTCTCTGCTTTGAGAACAGGGAACTTGGGAACTGAATCAGGAAAGAGGGGTGTGTGGTCAGCTGGGATGAGATGGATCCTCACTCTGGGAATGGGAATGCTAACAGAATTTGTGCCAAGTACCTTTGGTGGGAGTTGGGGTGGCGCGGCTTTTTGATATTTTTTACTGAGCAGAGCAGAGATAAGTCTCAGGCTGTGGCCCCACCCCTTTATCAGGAAGCCCCAGAAAGGTTATTTAACTGGTGTAGGCATACATTAGTGAGCAGCAGAGCCAGAATTAAATCCCAGACCCCTGACCGCCCCCTGTCTTACGCTGCCATGCTACTTTCTCTTGGTGGGCATGGGAGCCCTGATGTGGCCCCTGAACTATGTGCTTCTTTCTCTACCTAGGCCTTCTGTGATGATGCCGTGGGGCTGAAATTCAACCCTGTCCTATACCCTAAGGTGAGAACCTTCTTTCTTCCCCTTGCCTGTTATCTAGGGCTCTGCAGCTTGGCATGGATTTGCACACCCATGGCTCTCTCTATGGTGGGGAGTTCTCTGCGTCGTGGTAGGGTTTTCTGAGGTCTCCACGAAAAACCTCTCCTTCTCTCCCTGCCCACTCCTTCACAAAATAGTCTACTGGGAATCCATCCTCATTATGCCTGGGTTTCTAGCCTTCCTGGGTAGGTCCCCAGCTTGCTGTGAAGGTGGCAGAGGGTAGTAGTTTGGTAGCTTCTTTAACTCACCAAAGCTGAACCGCTCTGATGCCTGGGCATGATTCTCCCTGTCACTGGGAGCTGGTGCAGATCCACTCTGCCATCATAGAGGGGTAGGGTAAAGAGGGTGAACACAGACCTGGAAATAAAAGGCCAGGCTTCTACTCCCTATTGTCCATGTTTCCTCAGCTCTGAGTACTTACAAGCCCCTGCTGGCCTTAGTTAATAAACTGGCTGGTTCTCAGTTAGCGGTTTTCTTAGGAGTGGCCTGATCTTGACTCCAATTCTGATGTGGGGGTGTGAGTTGGGAGAAGCACAATAATAATGAAACAGATGAACAAATGCACTCAAGAACGATTATGGCATGACAGGACTTAAATCACCCACAGATAGAAAATTGCTTGAAATTGGCCACAGGAAAAGACCCTGTGAACTGACTGCTGCTTCCTGAGCCAGCATGGTCTGGAGGGAGAAAACAGAGGCAGAGCCGCGCTTTTGGGCTTCTGCTGTGGCCAGTGCTGTGGGAGCTGAGGCTTGTGAGCCCGGCTGTGTCCATGCCTCCAGTTCCAACTCTGACAACCAGGGACCATATGATGAGTGTCTGCTGGGGAAGAGAGGCCCCTGTCCTGATGAAACATCCAGAACCCCCTGGAATAAATGCCTGAAATGTCCATGACTGGGTGTGACACACTCAGAAGCATCTGTTTATTCCTCTGCTAAGTAGCAGAGGCCTCTCCTGAAAAGTCCTTCTCCTGGAATATACTTCTTTTTAGCCATTTTAGTGCCGGTAGACACTACCAGTAATATGCTGCATACCAAAGAATGTTTCTGATTATTCAGACTGACCTCTTTTTATAATCTATTATGCAGAATATTTATTGGTTCATTTTAGACCTACATAGTGGTACTATTCATCATAGGGAATTTACACCTGTTCATGATACATCCCACCTCTTTTTTCCCCTTCTTCCCCTCCCCTCAAGCTTTGTTTCCATTTTTTGGTACAAAAGCTTTGTTTCCATTTTTTCCTTCCTCTTTTATAATTAAAGCTGACTGAGTGAAGTTTAACCACGCATTAAAAGCCCGTCATAAAGACTTAACTGAACTATAGGTTTGGCATTTTTTGTTGTCAAATCCTATTCACCGAGAACCCAATGATGTGCATCTACATGTTTCTCTGTGTCACTTGGAAAGCCTCCAGCCCTGGGGATAATGGAAGAGCAGCTGTATTTTCATGTGTTCTATATCTGAAAACATCCATTACTGTTTAAGACCATTTGGGGTGTTAATCTGGTTGAGTGTGTGTGTGTGTGTGTGTGTGTGTGTGTTAGATATTTGAAGTGTTTAGAATGTTGCTTGGAAGGTCTCCATGGCCTGGTGCCTCTTCCTGGCAGGGCAGCTGATCCTCCTGTTGGACTCATTCCAGGCAGGAGTGAAGGGCTCCTGCACAGCCAGCAGGGCTCTTGCTGGGGGTGCTGAGAAGTGTCCATTTCCTCAGGCAGCTGAGAACAGAAATATGCAGTAAGTAGTAAGCTAACTTGGGCCTCATAGTCCAGCCAACAAGTCATGCCTGGTTTGTTCTTTACTAGCAGAACACATGGTTGAATCCCTCCTTTTTATTGCAGAAAGATCCCAGGAGCACCTAACAAGCTGGTCAGCTCTGATTTCCTGGAGTTCATACATGATATGATGATTATGACGATGATGATGATGATGATAGTTGCTCTGTGCTCAGTATTTTATGTGACTGGTCTCACTGAATTTTCATAGCTACCCATTTCCATTTAACTGAGGAAGGAACTGAAGTCTAGAGAAATTAAGTGTCTCACTCAAAGCTACATGGGTAAAAGGAGCAAATTCAGAGCTAGAATTTATTTATTTATTTTTACCCCAAACATGAGCTCTGTGAGGCATTCTAGTTAGCAACAATGGCCAGGTTTCTTTTTTCTCTTTGCATACCTTACTAGGTATGTTCCTCTTTAGAGGCTGTGCGTTTTATGGATAAAGGGATTAAGTCTGGACAGGAGCAGTGACCTCACATTTATACTTCTGAGAAGAGATGGAATTAGAACTAGAACCATCCTTGCTGGCCGGTTTTGAGGTTCTGGCTTTACTTTTTACACGACAGATAAAATACTGGAGTAAAGTTAGTGCCGTGAGCCTCACTGGGCTCCTTGTGTGCTCAAGCTGTGGCTGGGAATTTGGATCGGAGCAGAATGGATGAGGTGTATGTGTGGGGAGGTGACTACTGCGGAAGGCCTGGTGTTGGGAGCTAGCTAATCTTCAGAGTTGTGTCCTGTCTCTTTCTCTCCCTCATAGGTGTAGTTGTCTCTTACTGGGAACACACTCTATACCCAAGTGGGGTGCTTCTTTTTCATTTGCTTCTTTACTTGTCTCCAAATTAGTAACAATCTTGGTTGATTTTCTTCCCCACATTTTCTAGGCCTCTCAAATGATTGTGACCTACGATGAGCATGACGTCAACAACACATTCAAATTTGGGGTCATTTATCAGAAAGCCAGGCAGGTAAGCACCATACTGATCACTGTATCCTATGGTTTCTCACTGAGGACTCCTCATCCTTCTATCCGCAGTGCAGGAATCCTGAACTATGTTCTTAATCTAAACACAACTGTCACATATCAGTATGAATTGGACTGGTGGTGGCAGGATCTTCAAGGAAGGCTACTTTTTACAAAAAGGCTGCAAGTCTTTTAAATGGTAGTATAGTTTTTAGACTCTAGAATCTGATTATTTCTGGTTATCTTCATAAAAATCTAATTCTTCTTGGTTATCTCAGTTTAGATTTATCTATGGGCTGTCAGTCACTAGAAAAATTAAATTAAGTCGAGAGATTGAATTAGCATAAGCTACTCTCTAATTGTCCCATTCTCCCGGCCAGGAATTAGCTTTTTCTCCCTAAACTTCAACAGTGTGCTGTAGCCAAGTGTGCGCATATCCCTAACTCTGAATTCACTGACATCATATTAGTGGCTTGAAATCAGCCGTGTAAGTATTTATACTATGAAAATTGGCAAATACAAATTTCTGTTTCCTGCTTTGTAGAGGCAGTTGTTAGAGCCATTTGTTAAAGAATTTACCAGCATGTCTCAGCTTCCCTCCTCTGCCCCTTGTAGTATTCTGTTAAAGAATTAAGCCTTGGAGTTAGCTGATCAAAATAATGTTTCTCTAAACAGGATATGCATAGGAAAGGTAGAAATCACATTATCATTATGTATAAATGATATAATCCTTTATATAGAAGACCCAAAAGACTCCACCAGAAGACTCCTAGAATCAGTAACCAAATTCAGCAGTATATAGGATATAAAAATCAGCACACAAAAATCAGTGATGTTCCTGTGTATCAATAATGAACTCACAGAGAAAGAAATTAGGAAAACAGCACAATTCATAATAGCAGCAAGAAAAATTAAGTACCTAAGAATTAACCTAACCAAGGAAATGAAAGATATGTATGACAAAAACTATAGTACTCTGAAAAATGAGATCAGAGAGGACATCACAAAATGGAAAGCTGTCCCTTATTCCTGGATAGATAGAGCCAGCATTGTCAAAGTGGCTATACTACCAAAATGGAAATGTAGATTTAATGCAATCCCAATCAAAATATCAATAGCATTCCTCACAGAACTAGAAAAACTATCCTAAAATTTATACAGAACCAGAAGGGACCCAGAATAGCAAAAGTAATCATGGGGAACAAAAACAAAGCAGCAGGCAGGATCACAATCCCAGATTTCAAGTTACACTGCAAGGCTACAATGATTAAAAATGGCATGGTACTGGCACAAAGACAGGCATGCAAGCAATGGAACTGAATAGATGGTGAAGAAACAACCCCAGGCACATGTAGTCATCTGATCTCTGACAAAGGAGCCAAAAGCATATGCTGGAGGGAAAGACAGTCTCTTCAGCAGATAGTGCCAGGGAAACTGGTTATACACACACAGGAGATTGAATCTAGACCCATTCCTATTACCATGTATCCAAACAGAATAAGAATGGATCAAAGACATAAATATTAAAACAGAAACAATCTGCTGAGAAATAGGTAAAACTCTTGAGGACAAAGGCATAAGAAAAGACTTTTTAAATAGAATTCCAGTTGCACGAGAATCAACAAATAGAATTATATCAAGTTAAAAAGCTTCTGCACAGCAAAGGAAACAATCAGTAGAGGGAAGAGACAACATACAGAATGAGAGAAAATTTTGCCTACCTATTCCTCTAACAGAGGACTAATGCCTAGAATATATAATGAATTCAAAAGAATCAAACCTGGGCAACTGAAATGAATAGACACTTCTCAGAAGTACAAATGGCCAATTAATACATGAAAAAATACTCAACGTCTCTGGCCACGAGAGAAATGCAACATCTTACTCCAGAAAGAATGGCTATCATCAAAAAAATCAAACGCTTAGAAGTACAAATGGCCAATTAATACATGAAAAAATACTCAACGTCTCTGGCCACGAGAGAAATGCAACATCTTACTCCAGAAAGAATGGCTATCATCAAAAAACACAAACGCTAACAAGGGCCGGGGATTTAGCTCAGCGGTTCGGTGGCCTGCCTTGCAAGCGCAAGGACCCGAGTTCGATCCCCGGTACAAAAACAAAAACAAAAAAATCAAACAATAACAAATGCTGGTGAGTCTGTGGGGAGAAAGGAGCCCTTCTACATTATTAATAGTAATATAAACTTGGACCACCACTGTGAAAATCAGTGGGAGATTCCTCAAAAAATGAAAACTAGAAATGCCATTCAATCTATCTATTCCCCTTCTTGGTTATCTTCTCAAAAGACTTAGACAACATACCACAATGGTACATGTAAACATATTTATAGCAGTGCACTTTTAATAGCTAAATCTTGAAAGTGGCTTATATATCCAACAACAAATTAGTGGATAAAGAAAATGTACAAAGTGGAGCGCTGTGCCACCTCAAAGGATAAATTTGAGTCATTTTTAGGGAAATGGGCACATCTGTTTTTGTTTTTTGTTTTTGTTTTTTTGAGACAGGATCTCACTATGTAGTTGAGACTGCCCTGGAACTCACTATGTAGCCCAGGCTGGTCTCGAACTCACAGCAATCCTCCTGCCTCAGCCTCCTGAGTGCTGGGATTACAGGTGTGCACCACCACGCCTGGCAGAAATGGGTACATCTTTGAGATCATGTTACATGAAATAAATCAGACACATAAGCTTAAATATCACGTAACTTATATGAGAAACTCAAAGTACAAATAATTTAAAAAACAAAGTAAAAGGCAGTAGGAAGCAGGGAGAAAGATCTTTTGCAAATGCGAAGGAGATCTAGTGATGGAGGTTGTGAGGATGGAAGGGAAAGGGAAATAAAAAGAATTAAAATTTGTTTAGTACATTTGCCCACTCCCATCAACGAATGCAGACATTATGTACTGCAAACATATACTGATAGAAAATATATAAGAAACAAAATAATGTTTCTCAGAGTGTGATCCCATGATATATTTGTCTAACAAGGTATTGTGAGCAGATGACTCAGGAGAGAGGTGTCGGTTACGTAGGAACATTTTAAAGTCTTCTAAGAATCCCCAAGGTGAACAGTTCTTTATAACTTTGTTGAACGAGTGTTTTCCGTATTTATTTGACTGTGAATGTCCCATCTTCCCGATCTCTTTTCCACCACAAACACTAACATTCTAGCAGAGTAGTCAGCTGAACACACCCATGTCTCCTCACCCAGGCGCTATGTTGAATAATCTTCCACACCCATTTCATCTCTGTATTATCCAAGAGCCTAGCATGGTGACTCTGTGTGAATACACTCAGTAGTTGTTATGTGAATTAATGAAGGAATCGAAAATTTTGCCCTGCTAATGACAGGTCACTATTGTTGTCCAATATTATCTGTGTTTTCCTTTTGCATGACAGTGTCTTCCTTGACTAGATAATAGCTGCTTTTCTTGTCCAAAAATATTAGACCACAAGGGGCACACATGTGCTGAAAGACACTAATTTTGTGAAGAATTTAGGATCTGAAAGACTGGATAGATCTTATAATTTAAGGAAGATTATTCAGGTTGTCACTCTAATTATTTTCACACATTACATTTTGATTTTGTACAGCTTGGCTAATATAACCCCTTCCTGATTAAAGTCCTTTGCTTGTGAAATTTACCAAAACAGATCTTATAAGGTGATTACAACCTAGTGTTCCAGCAAAGTTATAATTACTGAGCATTAACCATTCATTCTGAGAAGGAATCTGAGTGTTGCTTATGTACCTGATGCTGCTGTGGGGAAAAAGCCAGGGAGATAAAATCTCCCACCCTTTTAAAAGAAAACTGTGCAGATTATTGTTTTGCAGACCTACAGCTGGGGGACATTTAATAGGAACATTTGTTGCATAAAAGCCCTGTGCTGGCCTTTGGATATAAATAAGCCTCAGCTAACTCTCCAGTTTGTCATGTATTGGGTTAGGCCCTGTGGAAGATACAGTGATGACTAAGACCCCCTCCCTGAATGCGTGGTCAGATCTAAGGCCTGTATAAAAATAATGAGAAAGCTAATAATTCCAGGCTGGGTGTGAATCCTGGGAGAAAGGTGCACACCCCAGAACATTCACTGGATTGTTTTCCTAGTGTGAGATGCAGATTGCAGCTCTCCCACACTTACACCTCAGGACCAGGATGCTTGGCCATAGAACTGCTTGTGAAATTTACCAGTGGCTTGTGAATTGCAGTGGCTCCATGGCATGCTAAAGACCAGGGATCGGTGAACTTTTTCTGTAAAGGGCCAGATAGATTTATTTTGACTTTGTGTACATTGATTGTCACAACTACTTTTCTCTGCCTTTGTAGTGCAGAAGAAGCCACAGGCAGTCTGTGAATGAGTTGGACTGGCTGTGCTCCAATAAATATTTATAAACAGACAGCAGGCCACATGTGGTCTGTGGGCCATAGTTTGCGGACCTCCAGAAGAAAGCACTGTTCTCTGAACTTCAGGCATCCACAGCCAACATTCAAGATCTGTGTTGTAATGTTTGCTCTCCCATAGGGCACTGGTAGCAATTTTTGTCACACCTATGCTATTAACTACTTTCTTTATAAAGTTTTTTAAGAAGTGTATTTATTTAACTAATTAATTTAGTTTATGGCACTGGGGATGGAAACCAGGGCTTCATGCGTTCTAGTCTACCACCGAGCCCCATCTCCTAGTCCCTAGTGCGTTTATTTTTAAAGGAAATTCTAAATTGCTCCTTCAGCTCAGTGTCACTGGCCACAAAATGAAGGTAAGTCTAAAAAAAGTAAAAAAAAAAAAAATTAAAACCAGACTAAAGTTATTTTTTTATCTTTATTGTTTATTGGTGTGTTTTAGGTATACAATACAGCTAACTAAAGTTACTGAAATTGACTAGATTGTGTTGCTTGTAGAAGGCTTGGAATCAGAGATCTGCTCTTGTTATAAAGCAGGCATAAGTGGGTCTGGGAATGCAGCTCAGCAGTAGAGTGCCCCTTCAGCACGAGTGAGGCCCTGGGTTCGGTCTCCAGCATGGAAAGATTATCACTCACTCACTCAATCAGTCAGTAGCTAGCAGGCACTAGGAACCTTTTAAATAATCTCCTGTTGGAGATTTTGTATGATTGGACAAACTGGAGTATTTCTGCGTGCATCCATTCATTTCAGCCCATGGATTTTTGCAGAGCATTCATGTGTCTGTAGAGCCTTCCAACTATTTGCAGATCCTGCTGCTGTGGGCTGAGCTTGTTGATCAGACAGGCTGGTCAGTAGTTTAAGTCTACCACTGTTTGCACAGCCTGCTGTTGTGTTCAGCTCACCTTTCTATTTTAATTGTTAAACTTGC
>NW_022900925.1:13922627-13980138 GCF_012274545.1 Fukomys damarensis | reverse complement strand
CAAACAGCAAACAGTACAGGAAGATCTCATGTACCTTTTACCTACTTCCTCCCCAAGGTCATGTCTTACCAAACTGTAGCACATCAGGATATCAATAGTGATGCAATCCACAGATAACTCATATTTCCTCCATTTACCATGTACATTTCATTCTGTGTCATTTTATCCATGTATATGCTCCATGATCAAGACAGAATAGTTCCGTCACCACAAAGCGCTCTCGTATTTTCCTTTTATAACCTCCCTGTTTCCCTCCTGTTCATCCTTCCTCTCTCGTCCTCAGCCCCTGGGAAACATTAATGTTATCCAACTTCATTAATGTTATCCACCTTCAAAAACTTTGTTTCAAAATGTTATGTAAATGGAGTTGTGTAATATATAACCTTTTGGGATATTTTTTCTATTCAGAAGATTCATCCATATTTATATCACTAGTTACTTTTTATTGTTTAGTCGTATCCCACAGTATGATGGTACCAGTTTGTTTAACCATTTATTCATTGAAGAACATATGAATTGTTTCCAATTTTGGGTTATTATTAAAAAAGCTATTGCGAACATTTGTATGGAAGTTTTGGTTTTATTTGAATGTAAAAGTTTATTTCTCTGGGATAAAAGTCTAGGAGCACAAGTGCTGGTTCTATGGTAATTATACATTTAGTCTTGTAAGAAATTGCCAGTCTTTTCTTGAGTTGTTATTCTCACAATCAGTTTTAGAGTGATCCCGTTTCTCTACATCCTTGCCATTTTGGGGTTGTCGCTGCTTTTTAATTTAAGCCATTCTGCTAGATATGTAGTGATATCTCATTATGGTTTTAATTTGCATTTCTTTAATGGAAAATGATGTTGAACATCTTTTCATGTGTTTATTAGCCATCTGTTTATCTTCTTAGGTGAAATGTCTGTTCATGTCTTTTGACCATATCCTAATTAATTTTTTACCTAGCTGTTGAGCTGTAAATATATATATATATAATTTTTGGTACCAGGGCTCGAACTTGGGTCCTTGTGCCTACAGGGCAGGCGGTGGAACCACTGAGCTAAATCTCCAGCCCGTAAATATTTTTAATAATTGCTTTATTGAGGTATCTATAATTCTCATACCATGAAATTGTCAGTTGTATTTGAATTATATCTCCATAAGTGGTTTGTAGTGAAGCCACAAAGTGGTACAATAATAACTCCATAATTTCAGAACATCTTCATCATTTCCTAAAGAAACTTCTACCAGTTACTCTCCTTTATCTACTGAAAACTATTCATCTACTTGCTGTCTTTGTAGGCTTGCCTATTCTGGATACACCCCACCCCCACCAGCAATTAAACTCAGGACCTTGCGCTTGCGAGGCAGGTGGCAGGTGCGGCACCACTGAGCTAAATCCCTGGCCCTATGTGCTGGATCTCTTACAAATGCAAGCATATAATATATGTTTCTGGCTTCTTTTACTTAAGCTGTTTTCAGAGTTCACCCATGTTATAGCAAATATCAGCATTTTATTCCTTATGGTCAAATATTGCAGTGTATGAATATATCATTTTAAAAATCCATTCATCAATTGATGGACCTTTGTTTCCACTTTGGGTCTGTTATGCATAGTGCTGCTAATAACATTCATGTGCAGATTTTTGTGTGGACAGTTTTCATTTCTCCTGGGTATGTACCTCAAAGTGGAACTGCTGGGTCCTATGGAAACTCTTATGTTTAGCCTTTGAAGGAACTGCTGGATTATTTTCCAAACTAGCCATACCATTTTATATACCCATAAGCCATGTGTGAGAGTTCTGATTTCTCCATCTTCTCACCAACACTTGTTATTGCCTTTCTTTTTTATTATGACCATACTAGTGGATGTGAAGTGATGTCTCATTGTGGTTTTGATTCTTGTAGAGTCCTGGGAAGTCCAACTGTCAATTTTTCATTTATGGATTATTATTATTGTTATTTTTGGTCCCGGGGATCGAACTCCGGTCCTTGCGCTTGTGAGGCAGGCGGCAGAACCACTGAGCTGAATCTCTAGTCCTGGGTTATGTTTTTGATATGAAGTCTTTAAGAACACTTTGCTTCAGCTGTGCCTTTTACACTGACCTTTGCTCAAATAGGCCTCTTCAACAAGCCCTGAGGACCCAAATCTATTGAGTGATTCTCCATTAGTCTTTCCTTCAATTGAGGACAACTATGGTGAATGGATTTGGAGACAGGGAAAAAGGAAGAAAAGGATCATATATCTGCATAACCCCATTTCTTTCCTTGGCACAAGGAGGGGTGTTCTAACTCCTGCACCGTTCATATTTCTCTTTCAGACCCTAGAGGAGGAGCTGTTTTGGAACAATGAAGAGAGCCCAGCTTTCAAGGAGTTCCTTGACCTGCTGGGGGACACAATCACACTGCAGGACTTTAAAGGGTGAGTTTTAGTCAGAAAATGGCTGCAGTTTCATGGATGAGACCCTAGAGCAAGGGCCAGGGCAGACAGCTCAGTCCTCAAGGAGAGCTTGTGAGAGTTAAAAACACATACATGGGGGACCAGGGATTTAGCTCAGTGGTTCCACCACCTGCTTCAAGTGCAAGGTCCTGAGTTCAATACCCAGTACCCAAAACAAAACGGAAACAACAACAAAAAAATACATGGAACATGGGACTGTTTTTCAGGGTCTGCTCAGTACTCCCTTACTGGCATTCCTAAAGAATCAGTGGTCCAGAGGATAATGCAGCATGGCAGGTTGTCTGAAAGACTTTGACATTTGGCCCTGACGCGTGATGAGATTTCTCCACCTGAGATTTGCCTTCCTAATTACATTTGGCTCAGACTGAAAGTGAAATGAATCTATCTTCTCTACCACTTACCTGCCAGGCAAAAGAGAACCCTGTGTAGTTTGGAAGGAAGTGACCTAATTTAGATAATACACAAGGAATGGGTAATTAAGAGTTCATGCAAATATCAAACCTCACAGGCAGGAATTCCTGCATCAGTCTGTTTTCCTTTAAGTGGGCAGAAAGAATTTTAGGGCTGTTTTGAGCTCCAGCAACTGGAGAAAAAAAGAGTGGAGAATATTGAGGTGATTGCTTGGAAGTCTGTGGCTCTCGATTTTATTTCAGATCCAGCCAGCCCTAGGTGGCTGGCTCATTGCTGCCATTCCTGGAATTCTCACCCCTCTCCTTCGCAACTTTGGGAGCCAAAGTAACAGGAGTTAACATTATGTGTAAAAGTACCTAACCCAGCTGGGCGTGGTGGTGTACGCTTGTAACCCCAGCACTCTAGAGGGCTAAGGCAAGAAAGAGGATGGAAAGTTTGAGCCCAGCCTTGCTGACTTAGTGAAACCTTGTATCAAAAGGGGTGTGGGGTGTGTGTGGGGAGTAGCTCAGTGTGAAGTCCTCCGTTCAATCCCCAGTACTGTGAAGAAAAGTACCTAACCCAGTTGCCTGGGATGCAGTAGATGTGCAGCACTTGCTTTCCTCCTCTGCTTCCTTCTCTCTCCTGCTTCCTTGTCCATTGTCTTCTCCTTTCTTCCTCCATCTTCTCCATTCCTCCACATCACCACTGCTATCTAGATTCAATCATACCCGGGTTAAAATCCCTGCTGTGCTGCTTACCGCTCAAGAATTTTGGAGAAGTGACTTTACTTCAGCCAGTCTCAGTTTTCTCATCTGTGAAAAGGGAGATAAAAGATGATACTGAACTCCAAAGATTGTTAGAGGATTAAGATAGATAATGCACATGAAGTGTTTATGCTAGTGTCACACATTGGTCTTTGTTATTGTGGTCATTTTCATTTTACTGTCTTTCATTGACTTTGAGATGCCATCATTTAGAAGATGCACCCTGATTTGGGCGATGTTAAAATGTGAAAAATGTAGGTGTTGGAAGCCAGGCGTGGTGGCGCATGCCTGTAATCCCAGCACTCGGGAGGCTGAGGCAGGATGATCGCTGCAAGTTTGAGACCAGCCTGAGCTACCTAGTGAGTTCCAGGTCAGTCTCAACTACATAGTGAGACCCTGTCTCAAAAACAAAACAAACCAAAACAAAAAAAAATGTAGGTGTTGGAAAAGATAAAATACAGTACATTGAACCAGGAGGACCATGGTGATTATGTAGTCCTGTCCTTTTATACTGTAAAATAAGGATACCCCCGAGGTCACAGGAGCTTATGTGTCACAACTGAGGTCCTGTGCTGACTCAAGGCCAGAAGCAGGTGTAGAACCTGGAGTACCTGCTGCCCATCCAATGTCCTCTGTGCCATGCTGGGCTGAGTGCACTTCGGGCACTGTGCTGACACTTTGACACCCCAGGTCCATCTTATTTCAGTACTAGGGATTGAACCCAGGGCCTCCCATGTGTTAGGCATGTGCTCTAGTGCCGAGCTACATGCCCAGCCCTTTTTATGTTTTATTTTGAAATAGGATCTCACTACGTTGCACAGACCAGCTTCAGACTTACCATCCTTCTGCTTTAGCCTCGTGAATAGCTGGAAGTATAGCTGTGTGATATCACCCTGGTGTAATTTCATTTTCTGGAAGGAATCTGCACCTGCCTTCTCTTGCCCTTGCTGAAGAATGTGGTCAGGGGCTGTTGGCTGTGTTTCTTTAAGGGCAGAGAGGACAGATCCTGGAGGCCTGGCCAATTCTTTCATGCTTTTATTTCGTCTCTCCGTACCCCCGCCTCAGTACTGCTGCGGTTGGGCCTCCACACCAGGGACGAGCTGGGTGGAAGCAAAGCATCTGTTGCCTTTCCCACCTGCCTCCACATAGCCCTGTGGGGCTCCCTGGTGTCCAGTAGAGCGGCTGGTTGCTCTGGTTCTGGACTCATGATTTGGATATGGCCTTGCAGAGAGCAAATGCCTGTGTCCAGCCTTGTCACTAACAACTGGAAGGGCACTTGTCTGGAGTTGTGGATGGAAAGCCACATGACTGGTGGTATAGAGGGGACACAGCTGTGGCTTGAAATAGAGGTTCTGCCTTTGACTCTTAAATTCCAGCTTCAGTGTTAGGACACCAGGGATGGTCTTCTCAGAACTCATTTCCCTGCTTTCCCTGTCTCTCTCAGTTGTGCCCTGTTCTCTCATCCACCTGCCTGCCACACAGCCTTAGAGAAGGTGGTACCACCTTGCCCACTTCACCTCACTCTTTCTCTCCCTGCTCCTGCCCAGTTTCCGAGGAGGCCTGGATGTGACCCACGGACAGACAGGGGTGGAGTCAGTGTACACGACATTTCGGGACCGGGAGATCATGTTTCATGTCTCCACAAAGCTGCCCTTCACTGAGGGCGATATCCAACAGGTAACCTGGTTGGGGGTGTTTTGGGAGCCTGGGCGGTGCAGCAGCCCAGTGCAGGATGGAATGGGGACTGAGCAGGCCTCTGCTTTATTCCCACTTTGACCCAGGGGAAACTGTAGCCCAGGGTGAGCAGTTAAGACATCCTTCAGGGCTTGGGTAAGGGTCAGTGGTAGAGCACTGGCCTAGCATGCATGAGGCCCCGAGTTCCACCCTCAATGCCAACAGAATAAAAGCCTCCTTGAGATTTCCCAGTTGGCTAGGGGCTGATCTTGGGATCATGAGAACACAGGGTAATAATGGTCAGGGCACATGACGGGATCTGTGGATGGGGTCTCGAAGCCACTGAGCATTTAGGGCTGTGTGACTCTGAGCAAACTGGTTACCTTGTGGCCTCATTTTTCTTGTCTGTAGAATGGGGATATCAGTACTTGTGTCAGCACCTGTCATAAGTTTCTGAATATAGGGCTTCTACAATCATGGGTGACAAGACATGTGGCTGGTTTCTGTGTAACAGCTGTTCCCTGTCCAGGCCACTAGTCATTTTGCCTCTCTGCTGCTAAAGTGGTGTGAAGCTCTTACTGCGTGAGAATCCTCCCTAGCCCACCTGGCCAGTTTGTCCCAGCCTTATCTCTCCCAGCACCTGCCTGTCAGCAGGAATCCAGCCTGTTCCTGACTTGAGGATCCAAGTTAGACCTGCGTCTCCTGCTTTCTCCCACGTTTGCTGCTCTCCAGCCTCACATCATGTGTACCCCTGCAGAGGGACAGCTCTTCTGAAACCCACAGCTGATCCTGGTAGCTGGGACACTGCCTGCCCCACCTTGCTTTTTGCCCTTTTCCTGTCTCTGGGAAGACAAGAGGGGCAGATGTCCTTTGCCCAAACTCTGACCTGTTTGTTTCTGAACAGGAGACCAGAAAGGGAGCAGAGGCATAAAACTGTAAACATAATGGCTGGTTTCTTAGGAAAAAAGGAAATTGGCAGACAAGATTATGATTTGGCTCTAAAATAACTACTGAATGTCCTAGAAACAAATGGGAGCAGGATTGCTTTTGTAGCACAAAGTGGGTTTTCTCTTAGTGGCTTATCTTTAGTTTTTGTTACCTCACGGTCACCCTTACCTACCGCCCCAGCACATGGCTTGTTAGGTCAAAAGCTCAGGCACTGTTTGGGTTAGAAGTCAAGGTGGGATGCCCCCTCCGACCTATCTCCTCCCAGTCAGGGGACATGATCCTTTCTAAGCATGGCTCTTCTGTCCTCTGATAGAATGATCCACCCCCTAACCTCATCCCTGCTCACCTCTGTTGCTGTCAGACCCAGTATTCTCTTCCAGGAAGATTTCAGAGTTGCTCTGATTTGCCCTCCTCTCTGTCCCTAGAGCTGCCAGGCAGTTCATGTGTAGCAGCTGACTTAGCGCTTGCTGGCTGGCAGCTTTGCTAGTGTTCTCAGGTGACTCTTCCTGTGTTTGTGTTGCTCCCAGATCAATTACAGGCTCTCCCAGGGCAACACCCAGTTCACCTTTTAAATGTTCTCCCAGGTCCCAAATCAGGGCTCTGTGCACTGTTGAACTCAGTAGCATGCTCACTAGCTATTGCCTAACAACTTGGGCATCTTCCCTATTTTTTCCTTTTTGGTGGCTTCTAAGGATTAAAAGAACAGCTCCCTGGAGAGCTGGGTCTCAGAGTTCCAGGGATGATATTCAGAGGTAAAATAATGGAGAATTTCCTGTACAGCTCTTTTCTGTTTTCAGGATATTCCTAACTGGCTTATAATAATGTGATACTTTTTGTTTAGCTCCAGAGAAAGAGACACATTGGGAATGACATTGTGGCCATCATCTTCCAAGAAGAAAACACTCCATTTGTCCCAGATATGATCGCCTCTAATTTCTTACATGCCTACATAGTTGTGCAGGTTGAGAGCCCAGGCACAGAAATTCCATCCTACAAGGTAAGGAGAAGGCCCTGTTGGAGAAAGTTGTGGGCCTAGATTACCTTGGTGTGGTAGCAAAGGACAGTAGTTGTCAGTAGTATTGGCGTTGCCATAAGTTGTCAGGTTCCTGGGATTTGGAGCTAGACTCTCGGTGAAAAGCACCTTCCAAGGTTGTCTTATCCGTCTTGCTGCCTTCAGACTTGGTAGCATCTACATCAAGGGTCCTAAAGTGGTGGGAGCCATATTTGGAATCTGAGGATGGTGTTTGCTAGAGTAAGGCAGATTGGTAGGAGAGAAAGAAGAGAGTGGAGAGAAAAGTCAGAAAAGGGGGAGAGAAAGAAGGGTAGTAGGAAACAAATGGATGAAAGACAAAGGGGAGTGCTGAAGGTGCAAGAGGGGAGGGGATCTGGCAGCCCTGGCCCGAGGCAAGCCTTCTGGTCTGGCTGTTCTGGAAAAATGATCAATCTGTATGTGAAGACAGCAGTGAGGCAGGGACGCGAGGCCTGTGTTACTGTCCTCACCAGTGAGGTTTAGTTTTGCTTCCTTCTATATGTAGGAAGAAATTGACCAGAATGGAAAACAGTGATTAATAAAGGTTGTGAAGAGTGTTGGAAAGGGAGGGTGGATACAACAAAATTGAATTTACTCAGTGCTTGCTGAATACATGTGTGGAAACATCACACAGAACCCCATTAATATGTATAATAATACATGTGTTTCTTTTAAAAAGAAACATAAATGGGGGGCTATATATAGAATAAGTTAGATAATTTGTACAAACTGCTCAGCAGATGACTCACAGTCCTCACTAGTTCTGATGAGCCAGAGCCAGAGCAGCTCCCTGTCCTGGCAGTGCCCACCAGCGCACTCCTGATGCTTGTGTCTTGACCCTTCCCTTCCTCTTCTCCACGAGATGTAGTCCTGGGCTTTGGGGCACAAGGTATTTTGGGGCAGCAAGCAGATTTTCTGTGTCACTGTGGTTTGAGGGACAGGGAACCAAGGGAGATGGGCTGAGGCAGGGTATGTAAGGCAAATATTAAGTAGTCTCTAACTCCTTAAAGATAGGTACCAAATGGCAAATTTTTGTGCTGCTTTGTGTTTCCTGGGTAGACAGGCCAGAGATCAAATTCTCAAAAGGCTTCCTCACCCATGAACTATTGTGAACCACCATTCTGTGATTCTTTGAAATAAGAGAAATGAACCTGTCATCAATAATGGGTGACGAGGAAGCCTGGGAATATTTCTTGGATAATCACCTAGGCCCAGGCAAATTCCTGGGGTTCTGTAAGCAATAGTAGTATTTCATGGCCATTTTCAAATATCCGTTTTGGTATTGTTTGATTATCTTACTCTTATATCAGTACAAAACCAGATGTTTTTAGTACAAAATTTACATTAAATTTTAAATGTGAGGCTTAAAAACAAATCCCAACAATCCTCCCTGTTGAGGTGAGTGGATTGCTTCACAAACACGTCTTTGTGTCCCTCTGGCATTCAACAGTCTGAGGGGGTCACCTGATTGGACTGATGTGGGCATTCACTTCGTGGCTGTTTGTTGGTGGAAGTGGCAAGTTTCCTCATTCGGTACCTCCCAGGTTCCATATACCACACTGGGAAACAACGAAGTGACGTGCACAATTGACCTATAGGGCCTTGTTGACCCTGGACAAGGGACAGAGGAGCCAGCTACTGGCAGCACAAATAGTTACCTTAATAGTATGTATAGGAGCTACTGAGGAGGAGCCCTGAAGTAAAGCGGGGTGATAGAAGGACTCTCAGACTATGCCATGCAGTCGTCTCCTTGGCTCCTCTGCTAATAGACTGAGGGTTCTTAGGCACATTTAATATTTACCTTTTGTTCCTTAGAGGAAATGAATCTCAGCTAACAGGGTTCTGCACTTTCCCGGGAGTTTATCAGAGGGCTGCACCCATTTAGAGAAACAGCGGAGCTCCAAAAAGCACTACTCACTTCCAGCTTTGAGGCTGAAAATGTAGTCTTCCAAACCACAGTCTGAGTCCAGGGCAAGGTTTGGTCCTCAGAGAGGTGCTGGGGAGCAGCAGAGCAGGGCTGAATCCTCAGGATATGGGATCTTGATCTTACCCGCCCCCTGTCAGGCAGACATCCAGGTGGAATTGCGGCCTGAGAGGCAGAGGGCAGGGTAGGAGACCAGCCTTCAAAGGCACCCCAAAGTGCAAAGCGAAGACTGTGAGAAGGTTTTGATTAAATCCCTCAGGGATCCTGGTGAAAGAGGACCTTAGCTGACCCCTTCAGGCTTAGGGGACAGGATTTCCCCAGGGGATGAGCAATACCCAGAAAGCCTGTGCCAAGATCAGTGAACAGCAGGAAAGAAAAGGAGGGAAGGATGAGGGTGGAATGTATAGCAAAGGGCCCTAACCAGTCTTGTCCTAGCCCTACCTCTGACCTTCTGTGACCCTGGGCCAATTCCTTTCCTTTCTGGGCCTCAGTTTCTGTCCTTTCACAATGAGGAAGTTGGCCTAGATTACTCGTGAGCTCCTTCCAGCCTGACATCCTACTGGGGAGGGGAGGAGGAGTTGAGACAGACAGTGTGTATGTATGTGTGAATTGCAAAGTGGTTTGGGGGCAGTGCTGGATTTTAGGTGAACTTTACTAGATTCAGCTCAGCCCCTTGCTTGAGCTAGGCACTGTGTTAGAAGCACAGTCTTCTTGAATTCTCACAGCCCTGGTGAGTCCTGCTGTTGCAGGGAGAACACTGAGGCTAAGAGCTTAGGTTGTGTAAGGCTTGGAGCTGCAGAGCCAGGGGGCTGTGGATCTGAAATTGCCTGTCCGGGTCTGCCTGTGGCACAATTGGAGCAGGTGGGAAACTGCTTGCATAAGCCCAGGAAATGTCACATTGGATTATTTTTCAGGTAGGAATTTAGTTCCTTTTTGGCCAGATTAGAAGAAAATTTCAGTTTGTCCATCATTAGGACTCCTTCCCCATCTTGGGGTATCACTGCCCCGTTCTTGAGGTCCTGCCAAGGATTCAGGAATCTTCTATGAAGCAGACCCCTGGGAAGGGCTTGCTTTCTTCCCACCTCGACTCATCTGTTGCTTGGACAACCCTCCATGGTCCTCTGACGTGGCAGGCCATACCTGGGCTTGGGGACTTGGTCGGATTTCTGGCTTTCAGTTCCCCCACCTCCTAGGCACCTCCTCAGGGCCCCCGCACCCAAGTTCCTTCTGCTTTCCATCCATGAAGATGCTCTTCCTGAGAGCACCTGCTGCCAGCACTCCCTCTGAGCCTTTGCTGGATTTAGAAACAGGAAGATGGGGGACTGTATTCAGGCAACTTCTGCTTTCAGAAGCAATGCAAACATGCCCAAGAGGAAGGAACAAAGGCCTGGCTCCCTCGTTGGAGTGGGGTCAGAAAGGGAAGCAGGACAAGGATAAAAGACAATGGATATCATCAGGAGGGCATTGGCCCCAGGCCCCTGCATTTTTGACGGGCTGCTGCAGTGGGGTTTTCTGGCCAGAAGACTTGTGTGGATTTAAGGGTACATCTGAAGCTACTTACCCTGTCGGCACAGATCACTGTAACACAGGCCTCAGAGGGAAGAGGGTGGGTGGGGGAAACAGCTGGGTGCATTTCTGTTCTTTGTCCCAGGTGTCCCAGATGCCTGTGGTCACTGCTGCTTGGCAGCCCACCCCCCCAATTTTGGCTCCGTGGGTACAATTCTTGCTGTGGGCCCTCAGTGCACAGTGGGTGGTGGCAGGGAACTGCATTCAGCAGCTGAAGCCCAGCCAGAAATCATGTCAGCTAACACACACCATTTCCTGAGTCTGGGCACTGCAGTCGAGCTGTGTAGACAGCCTTGAGCTTGGGGAGAGAAAGGCTGTATTGACCAACTCTCTCCCGCTTCCCGCTTCCTCCCCTCTGGACCCTGGCAGGCCCTTTCGTCTTGGCTCTGTGCCTGGCTGCCTGCTCACCCGGTCCAGCAGGCTTTCTGCATTGCCCCACTTCACAGGGCAGGGAGGCTAGCAGCAGGCCAGCGCCCAGTCACGGCAGCAGCCGCTGGGAGAAGGGAGTGGGCAGCCTCCTGAGAACTCTGCAGCCTTATAAATGGGGAGCAGGTGAAGCCAGGGCACCACCACGCAGAGAAGAGGCGAGGTGTGGGGCCTGGGTGACTCCCATGCAAAGCACTTGGAGTTCAGCCATGCTGGCCCCAGCCTGGATGCCCTCTACCCTCAAACCCTAGTCCAGACCCTGGAGCTTTCTTAGTTCATGCCCGAGCCAGATGGGCCAACCTTGTATATGAGACGAGGCCTCTGGACCCTGGTCCGCTGGCTGTGCAAAAGCTCCCAGGAACCCAGAGTTTCCTATGTAATCAGTGTTTACTTTTTAAGCACCAGAAGCATCTGATGCGTGGCCAGGTTCAGGGGTCGGTGTGGTAGGGAAAGAACCCCAGAGTTGGGACAGGAGAGGTCAGGATTCTCTGTTCCTCTCTGTGGCTAATCACCCGCATGACTTTGAGGGGCTCACTCCATGTCTCTGGGCATCTGTTTCCTCATTGGTAAAGATAAAGGTAATCATAATCTTACGCTTTCTCTGTCGGCTTAACATCACAATCACACGAGGTAATGAGATAACACTGCCTTGGGCACATGCTCTGTTATCATCAGGGTCCTGGCCGCTGCTCATCACCTTGCCTAACTTACTTCTGGCCTCTAGGAAGGCAGAGGAGAGAATGCACTGGGCTCACACTGTCCAGCCCCATTTCTAGGAGCAGTGGTCCAGGGCCTGTGCTGGCGATGCTCGCAGGGGCATTTTACTTGTATTCGGGAAGCGGGTGGGGGAGCAGGTGAATAGATTTGCTACAGGAGTGGGTCTTTCCTCCTAACCCACATGTGACTGTTTTGTTCAGGTCTCTGTCACTGCGCGAGAAGATGTGCCTGCCTTTGGCCCCCCTCTGCCCAACCCCCCTGTTTTCCAGAAGGTAAGAAACTCTGCTACTCCTCTCCTAAGACCATAGGTTTCTGTACTTGAGTACAGCATTGGATTGGGGCAGAACCTGGGCTGGGAACCTCAGGAAGGCCCTTTTGCAGATTTTGGGGGAGTCTCTTTACTTCTTTCCCTTCCTGCCTTTTCTGCATGCTGCCAGTCTGGCCCAAGAGAGGGCCACAGCGGAGGGGTGTCTGATGCTGGGTTGCCTTTCCTGCTAAAGGAAGGGTTTTAGCGCTTTGCCCTTCTGTGAAGCCTTGGGCAAGCACTTCCTCCAGTCATGGAAGTGCCACTCTGGAGGGGTATTACCTAGGACCAGGGAAGCTTGCTTTCATGTTGACATATTAGCAGACAGGCCTGGCCTGGGCTGTGCCAAGATCTCCTGTTCTGCCCTCCTGCTACTGTGGCAGCAGTGGAGGGTGGAAGAGTTCTGGGCCATCTTGTCTGTTGCAGGGCCCGGAGTTCCGGGAGTTTCTGCTCACCAAGCTCACCAATGCGGAGAACGCTTGCTGCAAGTCAGACAAGTTTGCCAAGCTGGAGGTGAGAGTATGAGTGTTCAGGGTCTTCTCCTAGGCTGCTGTAACCAGCCTCCCTTAGGGCAGGGTCTCACCCTAGGCTTTTTGAGGGGAGGACTTTGGCCCTTTGTTGATCATGGGAACTCTTCCTTCTTGTGGAAACTCCTTCAAGTCCGGTTCTAGCCAGCCATTCAGCAATCATTCACTGAGTATCTACTATGTGCCGGGCCTTGTTCTGTTCCCTAGGATACAGGGATAAACAAGACAATAGAGTTCCCAAGCTAGTGGAGGGGACCTTATTGAAGATACAGTTTAATGGGCCATTCCCGCTCTGGGGCATGTTGGAGTTAGAACTGCTCAGAGAATAGTGTCTGCTTCTGCTCAGGAAGGGGAGACTGAACACTGTACTCAGGGAAGGCTTCTTGGAGGGGATGGCTTATGAGCTGCTGAAGCTTGATGTCCAGTGAAGTTTTCAGGAAGAAAGAGCAGGGGAAGGTTATTCCAGGCATGGTGATAGCATGAGCAAAGTCCAGTCAGAGTCAAAGCATGACTCCACGGGGGCTCCTGAGGGCCTGGTGTGGCCTCACAGAAGTCTTTTCGGGGCGGGAGTGGTGGGGGCTCAGCTGTAGATGGCGGTTAGTGCAGATCAAGAAGGCCTGTGAGTTGCAGGTTATTGGTGCTGTAAGGTTCTTAGGCAAGACAGTATTTGATTTGCATGCTAGAGGGATTGCTCAGAAGTGGAAAGGATAGGTTAAAAGGGAGGAAAGCAGGAATGGTGGCCAGTTAGAAGCAATTAGCAGGTGCCTAACAGAGATGATGAAGGCTTACATGAGGAAATGATTTAGATATGATGGACCCCTGGGGGTAAGGGTGGGGGCAGATGGAATTCCAGGACAGCTCTGGTGACGTGGAGATGACTGGGAGACAGTTCTGTTAGGACGTACTTCTCAGGGGCCTGCCAAGACCCAGCTGCTGCAATGAATTTTGTTGGCCTGTGTGAATGGCGCCCCCTGGAGGCTGCATGCATCGCCTTGGGCAGGTATCTGGCTGGAAAAGCTGTGGATGTGGAGCTTGGGCAGAGAATGGGGGATGGTATCTTCCCAGGGTAAAACCCTGAGTGGTGGGATGGCCCAGGGAGAAGGGGCAGAACGACTAGAGCAGAGGGCTGAGCATAGAGCATTTGCATTAACAGCAGCATGAACTGGGTTCACACTGTGGCAGGGATGTGGTAGCAGAATAGCAGCCCTCAGGCCTCAAGGAGGCACAACTCTGTTGTCATCATTAGCTTTTCCACTTGTACCCTCTTCCCTTCCAGGACCGGACCAGAGCTGCCCTCCTAGACAACCTTCATGATGAGCTGCACACACACACACAGGCCATGCTAGGACTGGGCCCTGAGGAGGACAAGTTTGAGAACGGGGGTCACGGGGGCTTCCTGGAGTCTTTTAAGGTATGGATATGGTGGTGATGATGGGTTGCTGTGGCAGGGAGGGGTGGGACAAAGAAGTGGTCTGAGATTCCTGAGATCTGAAGCCTAGAGCCCTGGGCCAGTCATAAGCGACAGGACTAGTAGGGACGTTCCAGGTATTTGAAGAGGGCAGAGTGGTCAGGCAGCATGAGAGGTTAGAGCAGCCAACAATATCTCTAGTGTCCTCTACTTCCCTCCTTGTAGCCCAAGACTCTGGGAAGTAGGGACAGGCACTGGTGAAAGAGGACTCAGTATGTCACTGTTGTCATCTGCCTCCTCTGCTGGGGTGGACTCCAGGGAAGGAAGGCAGGAGCAAGGACACAATCCTGGGGGGCGGTCCTTGGAAGCTCATATGGGATGCTGCAGTGATTTGTTCCACCTGGAAAGGTCCTGGAGCCCGGGCTGGGTGGTGGGATAGAGACCCAGGCAAGTCCTTTTGGGCTTTGCAAAGGGACTCAAGAAAGCAGTGAGCTCCTTGTCCCTGGAAGTATTCAAATGGAGCTTGGACAGTGACAGAACGGGTGCGGGAGAGAATGTTTGTCATGTGCTGGCTTCATACTTGTTGGGTCCCTACTGCACAAATATCCAGCATCTGATTTGGAGGCAGTTGGCTGGGTGGTTGTTTCTTGTTATTTCCACTAACACCTGCAGGAACAGGCTGAGAGAGGCCACAGGACTTCTCAAGACCTTATACCTTGTAGGTAGAGCCTTGTTTCAAATCCAGGTTCTCGGGATTGCTTACCAGAGAGTGGTTAATCGAGCTACCATGTGGGGCCCATTGTGAGTAGGGTTAGGATTAAATCTTCCTGATTTCAAATCCCAATTTTGCATGATGCTGGGCAATCTTTAAAGCCTCTAAGCTATAGTTTTCTTGCTAATGACACTGGGATGATAAATTTGGTCTCTGTCACAGAGTTGTGAGAATTCATTGAAATAATGCCTAGAAAGTACATATTGCCTGCAATGCAGTGAATGCCCCAAAGTATTAGCTGTTATTGAATAAAGTGAGAGCTTACATATTATCCTATTTTAAATCTCCCAACTGCTCTGTGTGCCCTGTGGGGAATGCTGTTATGGGTATAATATTCTTGGCATAATAATTCAGTCTTGCTTTTAATGATTATAGGCATAGTTTTATATGTAAAGAAACTAAGACTCAAAGAGACTAAATAATTTGTCCCTAGTCACCCTGGAGACAGAGTTGAATTCAGGTCTTCTAGATTCCAGAACTTAGGCTATTAACAGCTATTTGATACTCCCTCCCAGTTTCCGACTCAGTTAAGATTCCACCCGTGTTGGCTTGGGCCCAGGCAGGCCTGGGGTCAGTCGCTCATTGCCCAGATGGATGGCTGAGGGCAAGGTATGGCTCTGCTGGCCTCCCAGGAGCCAGCTGCTAAGATTCCTTGTCAGGGTGGGAGGGGGAGCTGCTTGTCCAGGCTGGTGGGAGATTCCTGGGGCATCTGTTCTAGTCCTGATGGACGGTGGCAACCAGGGTGAAATAGGAGAAATCTTGGGGATCAAAATGCAAGAGGGATGAAGGAGAAAAGGAATAGGGGAGGATTGCTCAGCTGAAAGAAGGGTAAGTAGAAGACCTGGTAATAGGAAAATGGGTGTGGGCCTTGGGGAGGCAGAAAGGCAGGGCCACTTAAAGGCCTTCAAAGCTTTGGACTCTTCTGGAGGCTCCATCCCTCCTATCAAGCATATCAACATCCCACATCCCACAGCAAATGTAATCTGTATAAAACGACCAGAGTTGAGCTGCAGTTAACTAGCTAAAATAATGATGTTCTTTTTCTACACTAATGAAACATTTATTGCTTTGAGTTTTGCAGCTTTCTTTTTGTATTTTAAAATTAACAGTAGTTTTTTTTCGTATATTTTCACAACTTGGAGAAGCTTGTACGTTATGGATACTCTGTCCATAATGTCCAGCAGATGAGATATTCCAGCAGCTAAATATAGGTGGCAGGTCTAAAGGACAGTGGTCTGAAACCATTTTGTCCAGTCCCCTGTCTCTGGTAGGAGTGGCAGTTGATCTATGTTTGACTCCAGAGTGTCTGACATACTGCAAAAGGGATTTCCTAGGCAGAAGTTGCTTCAAGACTTTTTCATGACTCATCTTTGAGCCAGTAATCCAGGGAATTCTTCTTTCCAACCCTAAATCCTCACAACTGTAGGTTGAAGACAGACCTGTTTCTCCATTTGGCTGTCACATCTGCCTCCAAGGTCATGCTGTGGGAGCTGGAGGGGACTGTCACAGTCAGTCACGCAGAGCAAGCCATCTGAGCTTTAATGATGATAATCAGCTTTTTTTGCCTCCGAGCTGGGGAACACACATTCTCTTTTCCCATCCTTTACAATATTGCTTTCCTGTCTCCTACGTGGAGGCAGGTCAGGCTCTGGCCCAGCTCAGGCAGCCATCTTTGGTTTTGTCTTTTCTTCTCAGGTGTCTCTCATAGAGCTATGGTGTCAGAGATCTTCTTCTTGGAGCTCACCCAGACATGCACAGGATTCCTCTTAAAGTGGTGCCTGAAATGATTCTAGGAAGAAAACTTGTGCTTTTTTATCTCCTTCCTGTCAAAGCCTTTATCTCACAGGCAGCTGGACAGGTGATGAGAATTCTCAGAGCTGAGAGCCTTTGCAGCTGTCCATACCCTCTCCTCTCTTGAGACGGGTCTTCCCCATCCTAGAGGACCACACGTAGCTCTTTGTGCCTCAAGGAGCAGGCCTTCTATGGCCCCAGGTTGTGCTGCCTGGTGCCCCGTGTCACATGGAGTACTTCCTCGCGTTTCACTTCAGTTCTAGTGGCTGTAATTGGAGATTTTCCTCCATATGACACAGACCTGTTGGTTTGCCCACATCTAGACCTGCTTTTCAGTGAGTACTTGGAGGGATTCTCAGGAACCTACCAGTTCTACCAGTACCTTTAAAGTGTGTTTTCATTTAGATGATAATCTTAAAAAATATATAGATTTCCATTGATAAAGTCTAAACTTTTGCGGTGATGACTGCTATTAAAGGGTGTTTGTATGGAATAAGTAGATAAAGTACAAAGTCAGCGTTGCGAATGGAGCACATGGTGTGTGTGTGTGGGGGGTCTGGATATCTGCTTGGGAGTTTTTCTCTATAAAGGAGCTGTAAATCACTCATCTTTGAAAGGTATTGATCTTTAGACTGTTGTTCTGAAATGACATTTTCTGCCCCTGCCAGCTGCTCACCAAGGTTTTACTGATCTGTAATGAAAATGTGACAATACATGATGTATCCATGTAATACGGGCATAAAGTGCATGTATACCATGTGTTTAGAAACACTGAAGTTGCCCGGCTCTGCCCGACCTCATTATAGAGGAGTGGAAATGGAGGACAAGGACGAGGGAAGACAAAACACGGGGATCACAGCGAGCAGGATCATTTTGCCCAGCCTTTGAAGGCCTGTGATAGTTAACTGTTGGTCTGACCTGACCCCTAGTGGCAAGAGAGGCCACAGACATCCCTGGCAGGCAGAGGCAGCCCAAGCAGTGCCTGTGATGATGGACAGAGCCCGGCAAGCTGGGCAGGATCCCTAGCCTCTGGCATCTTGGCTCCTTCCTTTTCCTCTGGAGACAGAAAGTTATAGTTCTAGGATGGCTCTGCTGGGGATAGAGTGAGAGATAGTCCACGCCTTGTGCTGCTCAGCTCAGCTCATGTGTACAGCGATCATCTTCTGTCTCATATTTGCCCTGCTGGAGCCCCGGCCCTCAGAGTTCTCCCAGACTGAGAAGCTCAGCAGTCAGGAAGTTCACATCTTTGACTCCAAGAGCCCCTGCCTCTGGTACTTACCTGATTCAGATAGGCATGTCCCCTTTGGTGGTCATCTCCTTGATTTTTCTCCCTTAAGTTGAGTTTGTAAAATTGAGATGACTCATAAACCCACTTGTAAGGAGATGAATAGTGTGGTTGTCGAGGAAGGGAATTGCTCCCTTTGTGGTACTCACTGGTGCTCAACCTTGGGGTGGAGATTCAGTGACACATGTAAGTAATGAGAAAGCAGTGCCATCTCTGTCGTTCCAGTCCCTCTAAAGAGCGCTTATTCAAAGGCAAGCAATGAGCTGTGCCGAGGGCTGGGAGCCCATAATAACTGAGGGAGGCTGATGGAGCCAGAGACCATAGGCTAAGAGGACAGCAGAGTCTGAGGACAGTAAGGGGCAGTCACAGGAAGTGATCAAATAGACTGGCTCGAGAGGTCTAGCACTTGGGTGAGATCACAGCTTGGTGCAGAGAAGGAGGTCCGACTGTCAACCACTAGAAGAGGCAGTCTTGAATGCGTGAGCAGTCCATCCCTGGACACTGATTTTCCAGGGAGGGACAAGGGACTGAGAAGGAGTCCATGTGGCCTCTGGAGACCTCCTAAAGCCAACGCAGGGCTTCACAGGCCTGTTTTCTCTCCTGCCTTTGTTTCCCATCACCATCACTGTCCTTTTTCTTCATCTTTCTTTCTGACTCTTCTCCCTGGCTTGAGAAGGCCATTGCTTCTGTACAGTTTTCCATCAGATTGAAATGTGAAACCGGGCACGTTTATCCAAGTCAAGAATTATTTTTAGAGCTTAGTGCTAACTGTCACCTCTCTCACTAAGATGGGGCAGGAGCGCTGACCCTGAGTGGGATGGTCTCATGCCACGAGTTGGGTGCACACGGTGTCACGTCATCCTCATAACACCTTCTCCAGGGATGACCGCACGGTACCAGCGTGTGTCTCCGAGAGCTTCACCTGCTGAGCAGTGAGAGGACTAGGAGTCGGCCTTTCCTGGTTTTTTCTTCAATCAGCAGACTGCCATCCTGCACATAATCACAATTCCCCATTGTTTCCTCACACTTACCTTGCTGATTCTGACAGCAGAACCCAGGGCATTTGAGGAGATGTTGTCCTCCCTGACCTCGGCCTCTGAGGTTTTTAAGGGAAGTCCTTGAGGCCTCCTGGTTTCTAGTCAACATTAATTCATGAGAGGGTTGAATTCTATTTTCAATCAAACCATTTTTAGGGAATGAAGAAACCTTTTCACCTGGAGCCCAGGATCCTGGGCTTGGGTCCTACGTCATTCTCCACATCTTTCTTACTTGCCTTGTGGCCTTGGGCCATCATTTATTTACCCTTTGAAGATTTTTCTTATCTGTCTTCTCTGTACCTTAGCATTGGAAGCTTGTCAGACCAGATACCACCTCACAGGGTTTATTACCCACATTGACTCCTCTCTGAGACAGAGACAGTGAGGAATTTATCAGAACATAAGCGATGACTTTGGAGTAGGGCTATGGGTGAGTGATCTAGATTCTATTCCTTGCACTGCAAAAAAAAAAAAAAAAAAAAAAAAAAAAGAAAGAAAGAAAAGAAAAGATTAGTTTGAAATGTTACTTTTGATGACGATAGTGGGTAGCAACACGTGAGGTACCAGAGGAGGGTAGCGATGCTGAAAACTTACCTCATTGTTCATCCAAGGACCCTTTAGGGTGCTGCCACATTTCCTGGCCCTCTGTTTTCCAGAGGATATGTGAATTTACCATCCTTTGGTGGTGGCAGGAGCCGAATGTGCTTGATGTTCCAGCCATGTCATGGAACTCTATCGCTAGGCGTTGTGTGAGTTAAGTAGATAGGGTTCAAAGTTAGCAGTGCAAATGGAACCCACTGAGCCCTCTGTGTTCTGTGGTGAAGAAAGGGAGAGAGATGATGTCCTCCTAGGAGCATCTTTGACTCAGAGAAGAGAGGCCAGATGATATCGGGTACATGGTTGGTGGGCTCCGTGCCTCAGCCTCCGTATCTCATTTCAGGGGCTGTCGTACTTACAGATGGTCTTCTTGAGTCTGTTTTCTTAGTCAGGATAGAAGGGCAGGCAGGTGTTTCTAGGCTGGGAAAGTTCCTGGCCTTGAGAGGTCCCAGGGAGACTTGGGGTGAGAGTGGTATTTATGTGGTTTTGCTGGGACCACCTTGCCAGAGACTGAACTCTTCCTTGGGTGCTGCAAGGAGACATCTGTCCGCTGGCACATGGGGTGTGTGTGGGATCGAAGTCCAGAGAGGAAGGGAGCAGGCCATGGCTCAGTCCTTTATGCCAGGCTCTTGAGAATACCCTCTCCTGCTAGACTCTCACCACAGTGAGGAAAGCCTATTAACTCACAGGTTGAGAAGACAGAGGCAACTTGAGGCTCAGTTGGTCATGGGCATCCAGCTTCTTTTCCTTCCTTCCCTTTGCCATCTGCAGCTTGCGGCTGGTCAGTGTGCTTCTCTGGAGTGGTTCCAAGGTGGCTGCTGGGGTTTCAGATGCATCACTTTTGGAAACCATGGAGGAAGCCTTTCCCCAGCTCCCCCAGCAGATATCCCCTCATGCTCCACTGACCAGAGGCTGTATTAAGTGACAGCCTTAGCCTGGTCATGACTTATTCCTATGTCCTGTGGAGGAGGAGAATGTTGGACTAGAGTAGTTCTACCAGTGAGAAGTGACTGCGGCAGAGGATACTTGTACTTGTGCTCCTTGCAGGCAGGGTCACGTCTCCCACTTTTTTGGCCTCTGGACTAGTATGGGGCTGGACACGTGGGAAGCATATGACAAATGCTTGTTATTAATAGGAAGGATGCCCACATTTATTAAGTCCTTGCAGTGCACTTGGCTGTCTCTTAGAAGCATCATGTGTATTCTCACAACAGCCCCCTGGTGTAGGCATCCTCCATCCCATTTCACAGACACATCTCTGAGAAGCTAAGTAATCTTACCAGGATACACAGCTGGTGAGTGAGGGAGTAGAGAGCCTAGATGGTATAAATGCTGCAGTGCAACCTAAGGCTGTCATGCATTTGACTGCTAAGTTGCATGGCCACTGACTCTATAATTAAGTGATCAGATGGCCAAGTAGTGGTGATGCAAAGCTCTGGAGGTCACTGGAGAGAACCTCCTCTTCTTAGAATGCTAGAATGTGGGAGACCATCATCCATGTTGGGGAGCCAGAATCTTCTCAGACTTCACGTGGCAGGAGACCCCTTAGATGGAGCTGAGCTCTGCTGCACCAAAACCACTCCCCTATGGTCCTGTGTAGAGCTATGCCACCTTATAAAACAGTCCAAGGGCATGGCTGTCACCCCAGGCCCATCCCCACCACGGCTCAGGGATCTTTGTTCTTTAGTTTTCTTCTTGTCCTCTCAGGTACTGTGACAGACCTGACCATTCTGGCGATCCTCTCCTGGACCCTTCACTGATTTCTGGCTCGCCCCTTACTCTTCGGTGGTCCTAGGTGGATTCAAGGCTCCAAGAGCCTGAGCAACTCTGTACCCGCGGAGACTGCACCTGTGGCTGTCTGAACTCACATCTCTTTCAGCAGCCATGCAGATGACAGCTTGGAGTGGAAGTGTGTCTGCAGCCCCTGCAAGCACGAGGGAGGGCTTGATGCACATTTCATGCATGGATGAGCAGGAACTCCTCATGCAGTTTCACTAAGGGCAAGTGTAGGCCCAGCTGTGCGAAGTACACTTTAGGATGACAGCAGCAGAAGGTCCACTACAGACATCTGAAAAGAAGTTGAGCTTTCTGAAAAGAGTCAACATGCAGTCCAGAGCCTGACTGTGCTTAATCCCCACCTTAATCCTTTGTGGAATATATGATTCCCATTTTTCAGAGGAGGAAGTTGATAGCTGTACCAGTGTCGCCGGGTCTGCTGAGACCCGCACCTCACTTCTCTTACCTGTAGGATGAACTGGGGCCTGGACCCCTCAGGCTACCTACCTGATGTACTGCCTCACCAGAGCATGGGACAGAATGTGGGAAAACTCTGTAAACTCTAGTGACTATGGCATGGGTCTCCTGACTGTGCTTATTGTATGTGTGTGTATATGTATGCACACGTGCATGTATGAATGCACACGTGGCAAGGACAGGGTGCTCCAAGGGACCTCGGTGCTGACTCACAGGGCCTTTGCACCCCTCCCTTCTCCTTACAGAGGGCCATCCGTGTGCGCAGCCACTCCATGGAGACCATGGTGGGCAGCCAGAGGAAGCTGCACAGCGGAAGCATCCCTGGCAGCCTCAGTGGGGGCATCGTTCACAACAGCATGGAAGTCACTAAAACTACCTTCTCGGTGAGTACAGCAGACCCGGGGTTAGGGCCAGGGAGTGTCCCCACAAAACTTGGGAGGTTTTAGGAAGGGCTAAGCAACTTGAGCAGGGCAAGCTGGATGACAGAGAGAAACAGATTGCCTGGGGATGATCCAGTGTCTGCCCTCTGCTAACGATCTTTGGAGCCTCTGTCTTTGGTAGCACCTGGGGTTGGCCTGCAATAGAAACCCACTTGTCCTGTGACTTTCCTAGACAATCCAGTCTCCAACTCTGCAAGATGGTGTGGAGTGCGATTTTCTGCCCAGGGCCTTGAGACTTTTGCCTGGGAGAAGGGTGCCTATTCTTTGTTATTATTAACGACTGCAGTAGCCACCCATTTGCAGTTCACCAGGCACTGAATTAAGTTACTCAGACAACATTTTACCTAATCCCTGGCCAAGCTGCCTGAAGCAGGTACTAGAGAGGTTAAGTAACTTGCCAGAGGCCACTCAGCTAAGCTGAAGAGCTGGGATTTGAATGTAGGCCTGCCTGATTCAGAGTTTATTCTCTTCATCGCTATGTGTACACTTCCCAAGGGGAGAGGCTGTGTGGGCCTGTGAACTCAGCCTGACTGATTTGGATCCGATTCTCCTGGGCAGATGAGAGAACTACTAACTGATCCATTTATAAGTGAACCAAAGAAGTAGCTTCGGATTTGTGTGGACTAGGATTTCCTTTTCATCTTCTTTTAAATAACAGAACAGCCTCACCGTGATACTGATGATTCTTACTATAAATGGCCCTGCACAATTAATTTAATTTGCCAAATATTTTTATTCCTGTTTTCTTATTTCCCAGAATGCCACGATATGAGCAGAGCAGGGATTTGTTTCCATTCTGCAGATGAGGCGACTGAGGCCCAATGAGTTTTTCCATCTGTCTATGGTTGTACAGCACATGCATGGCAGAAATTGGGGCCTAGGTTAGAATCCTTAAACACTGGCTGAGGCTCTCCCCTCTCCTTCCTCAAACTTTTCCCCGCTCCACTGTGCATCTGTGAGGCCAGGCAGGCAGCTTTTAAAGCAGAAACCATGGCTGGCTCCACACTGCCTATTGCTACATTAACTCCTGCCTGGGATCACTTATTCATGAGCAGTGGATGGAGCATCCAGAGCCCTGGGTTCTTGTCCTCATTCTGCCAGTGATTTGCTAGTTAACCTTGGGCAAAATCGCCTCCCCTCTCTGGGCCTCAGCTTCCTCATTGGTGAAATGAAAGGTTGAACCAGGTTATTCTCTCTAGCTTTGTGGTTCTGAGTCTGTGACCTCTGAATCATCATGACCTTGATGATACGTAGGGCTCCCACATGGTGATCTGACCCCGTGGTCCCACAGGGATGTGGCAATTGTTGGATCATTACCTGGAGTCAGGGGCTTGGCTTTCCCAGGAAAGAGGATGCCAGTGGCTTGAGTCCTGGGGTCTCAGCTCCTGTTACATAGACCCTGCCCTTAGCTGTCTTGCTATTTTTGGAGGTCTCCTGCAAACAGGAGCCATCATAGACCAGAGAGGGGGAAGGATGGAGGCCTGGGTTTGGGGCATGTTCACTCACTCTGGCGGTTTCATGGCAGCCTCCGGTGGTGGCGGCGACAGTGAAGAACCAGTCTCGGAGCCCCATCAAGCGGCGGTCGGGGCTCTTCCCTCGCCTGCATACAGGCTCTGAAGGCCAGGGGGACAGCCGGACACGATGGTAACTGCAGGAGCCCTTATTCCAGCCCAACTTGGAGTCTGTCAGCTGTCTGCACCTTAACAGTGGTCGGGTGCTCACACTTGGGGAGAACTTGGTTTGGCTTCAGGAGATGGCTTCCCTTTAACCCCTGGCTCACTTTAGGCACCTGCATGGCCTGTCACTGAGCCCAATATGGCCATTCTTTACATGGAACTCCAAAGCTGTTTGTGGCAACATTTTGACCTAGGCTAGAAATGGTGCTTGGATTCTAGTCTTTCTTTGCCTTCTTTTAAAATTCTCATTCAGATGTCCCTTTTTTGGGGTACCAAGGATGGAACTCAGGACCTTGTACTTATGAGGGAGGTGTGCAGCACCACTGAGCTAAATATCTGTCCCTCAGATATCCTTTTTGAAGTACTGGGGATAGAACCCAGGGCTTTGTGCATGTTAGGTAATAACGATATCACTCAGCTACACCCTGAGATCCAAAGACCCCCTCTTATGAAATCCTTCCCTGATTCTGCCAGGAGAGTTAATTGACTTTCTAGACTTCTAGAATGTTCAATTTTTTTTTTTTAGTAACTCTCATTACAACATACTTTAACCTATTCTTGCTAGTTGTCTTTGTGTTTCTTTAATTGATGATCCCATTTGTTCTTTAATTTAGCAAGCAACATTTATTGAGTGCCTGCCCTATGCTAGGTGTGCTGCTGAGTGCTCAGTCAGAGCCACCAAAGGCACACACCAGCCTTCTGTCTCACAGTCCTATGAGGAAAAAAAGACATTTAGATGGACTTGCAAGTTGTCTGCCAGTGGCCCTGGGTGGTGGTCTCAGGCCCTAAGCTAGGGCATGCAGGACCAGGGGCAGGTTTATAGAGAAAGACCAAAAAGTTCTGTTTGGAACCTGTGCTTGGAAGTCTCGTGGGCCACCCATCACTACAGGTGTCCAACTCTTGAGTTTTGGACAGAGGTTTTGGTAAAAGAAAGTTGGGCAACTCTGGGCTGCAGGTGCTAAGGAGGGATGAACTAATGACTATGGTCACCTGGAGAGGGCGTGTGGAGGATAGAGAACTGGTGAAGATGCTGGGAAGGAAAGAGAAGGCGAGGATGCAGAAGGCAGGGTCTCTGAAGCTGTGAGGACAGAAATTCCATTAGGGTCTGATGTGCAGGCAAGTCTAGCACAGAGACCCAAATCCCTGTGTGAGTTGAGGGTTGATAGTGAGGAGGTCACTGGCAACCTCTTCATAAGCTGCACGGAGACACTTAACACCTCTAGGGTGGCTGTGATAAAAATAGACAATAGCAAGTGTTGGGAGATGAAAAGTCAGAGCCCTTGTTCATAGTTGGTGGGGATGTAAAATAGTGCAGACTGCTTTGGAAAACACCTGGCAGTTCTTCAGCAGGTTAGGGTTAGGGTTACCATGGGACCCAGCAATTCTGTTCCTAGGTTTCTACCTGAGGGAATTGAAAACAGTTGTCCATAAAACTGGTACAGTAGCATAATTAATGCACATATCCACTGTGGCACTATTCATAATGGCCCAGAATGGGGACAATCCAAATGTCTATCACTTGATGACTAGATCAAAAAATATGGTCTACCCATAAAGTGAAATACTATTTTGCAGTAAAAAGGACTAAAGTAGTCATGCATGCTACAGCATTATGCTGATGAAAAAAGCCAGACATAAAGACCATGACATACTGTACGATTCCATTTCTGTGAAATGTCTAGACAGGCAAATCCATAGAGACAGAAAATAGATCAGTGGTTGCCAGAGTGTGAAGGGGAGAAAGGATGGGCCGTGTTTGCTGATGGGGCCAGGGTTTCTTCTAGGAGGTTTAAAAATGTTGTAACATTGGATTGTGGTGATGGTTGCACAATTCTGTGAATATACAAAAATCATTTAATTGACCATTTTAAATGAGTGGGTTGTGTGGTATGTCTGTTTTATCTCAATCATGCTATTGTTTTAAAAAGTGCACTGAGGACTAAGTGGTCATGTCCCCAGCAGGTGGCACAGGGTTGAACTGCAAGCGAAGGGAACTTTGGGACTCTTGTGCTAAGAGCAGCTTTTTGCTCCCCAACACCTAGGGCCACCCTGCCACATGGGCCCAGGGAGCTGATATTATAGTTTATATGCTTATTATAGTTTTTTAGTTATACTGCAGACTTCTTGGAACCTTACAAAATAGGAATTCCTGTGTATTGGGCCATCTCCTGAACAGAGCCTCTTTTCCCTGTGCGGAACACTCACTCTGTTCTCTGTGGGGTCCTCTCTTGACCCAGGTGGGACAGCAAGCTAGGAGAGATGTGGAGACTTGGGCTAAAAGTCATCAAGCCAGGATTCCTATGGACAATTCTGAATTCTCCACCCTTGAGCCTAGAGAGGTCCTCACCACAGGGATCATAAAACCCTGTTGTCTACTGCAGTTTCAGGAGCTGGTATGGGAAAAGAAGTCTGGGCAGATACCCTTTGTGCAAGGTGCTTGGGCCAGAGCTCTGTCTCAGGCCTGCAAGTGGACCAAAGGCTCAGGGCTGGCTCCATGGTCTCACTTAACTTTGTTCTCCTTTCTTCAGTGACAGTGCATCCAGCACCCCCAAGACCCCGGATGGTGCACAGTCTTCTCAGGAGATAAAGTCTGAGACCTCATCCAATCCCAGCTCTCCAGAAATCTACCCCAACAAGGAGAAGTAAGAAAGTGAGGGGAGGGAAAGACTGGTTGTAGCCGTTTGGAGCCTGGAACATTTGTTCTGGCTCTAGACAAGCTCAGAGTGACTGCCTCTTCTGGAACCAAAAGGCTGGCCAGCAGGGGTACAGAGGGCCACTGTAGGCGAGCTCAGGTCTCTTCTGGGCTGTCCTGCTTTTGGTCTGGGGAGGCCTGGAGCTGAGCGAGGGCTTGGTGGCAAGTGACCAGGGCTTGCCCCTCTTCCCCTTCCCTGCAGGCCCTTCATAAAGTTGAAGGAGAACGGCCGGGCCAACATCTCCCGCTCCTCCTCCAGCACCAGCAGCTTCAGCAGCACCGCAGGGGAGGGCGAGGCCATAGAGGAGTGTGACAGTGGGGTAAGTACTCCTGTCCAACTGGGGAAGTGCCCTGTGTGCGTTAAGATAGCAGTGCGGGCAAAGCCCTGCTCTGTCTCTGGGGATAAAATGGAAGTGGTGGCTCAGGCAGCTGTCACCGTCTGCTGGGAGCAATGCGTGAGGGCTCTCCCTTGGAGTAACATAATAGCAGCCATAGAGAAACAGGGCCAGGCTTGTGTTGTATCCTTGCCATGGGGACCCTGGCTCGGGAGGTAAGGGATCAGTGCCCCATGGGCCTGGGGCTTGGGTCCAAGGCCCTTCCTGGAGGGTCAGAGGTGGGAGCCAGGGCTGAAGCAGAAGGAAGGAAAGCACAGATCCATGTATGGGAGGGGGAGGCAGTGGTCACCCTTGGTTTGGGGGCCTCTCAGGCCTGCCTGGCAGGTATTCTTGTGGTGCTTCTTCGGGTGCACTGGCCTCACTCACCCGACCTCTCTCCCCAGAGCAGCCAGCCATCCACAACCTCACCTTTCAAGCAGGATGTATTTTTCTACAGCCAGTCCCCAAGCAGCGAGAGCCCCAGCCTGGGGGCAGCCGCCACCCCCATCATCATGAGCCGGAGTCCCACAGGTCAGTGGCACCTGGCAGTGTGCACAGTGTGATTGGGAGGGTGTGCCCTGACTTTGCTCATGGAGCAGGTGCCCCTGGCTAGCTCCCATTCCTCCTCCTTCAGCTCTGCCAGCTCATTTCATCTGTCTGCCAACCTTGAGAGACCTGTGTTCTTATCGTGACCCTACATATGGGGAAACTGAGCTACAAAAGGTAAAACACTTGAAGCCATGGGTGTAGGAAAGGACTTTTTTAAAAAACAGAACTCCAATTGCATAAGAAAAAACAGCAAGAATGAACAAATGGAATTACATCAAAAGCTTCTGCACAGCAAAGGAATCAATTAGTAGAGTGAAGAGACAGTGTGCAGAGAGGGAAAGTATTTTTGCCAGCTTTTCCTCAGACAAAGAACTAATATCTAGAGTTTATTAAGAACTAAAAAAAATTAGACCACCCAAAATAAAAGTCCCAATCAAGAAATGGGCAAGTGAAAAGAGCAGACACTTCTCAGGAGAAGTAGTACTTATGGCCAACAAATATATGGAAAAATAAGTGTCTGGCCATTAGAGAAATACAAATCAAAGTAACTCTTAAGATTCTCTCTTACACTGGAAAGCATGGCAGTCAAGAAGTCCAAGAATAGCAAGAACTGGTGTGGCTGCAGTGAAAAAGAAACCCTCCTACATTGTTGGTGGGAGTGTAAACTAGCACAACTGTTATGGAAACTAGTATGGAAATCAGGAGATTTCTCAAAGAACTAAAATTAGAAATTCTGTATGATCTAGCTATTCCTCTTTTAGGTATCTTCCCCAAAGAGCTAAAGATGTCATACTACAGTGATCCATGCATAATCTTGTGTATAGCACTGTAATTCACAATAGCTAAATCCCAGACGCAGCTGTTATACGCATCAACCGATGAGTGGATAAAGAAAAATGTGGTATCAATACACAATGGAATACTATTTGATTATAAAGAAGGATAAATTCAGGACATTTCTAGGAAAATTAATGTATCTGGAAAACATAATGTTGTGTGAAATAAACCAGACACACAAGCTTAAATACTATATGGTATCTCTCATTTGAGTAAGGCAAGGTATAAACAAAGAGCATAATAAAGAATTTAGCTCAGTGGCACTGTGCCTGCCTTGCAAGTGCAAGGTCCCAAGTTTGATCCCTGGTACAAAAAAAAAAAAAGAAGAAAATAAAAGGAGATAGGGGTTGGAACTTTTACAAATGGGAAAGAGTCTTGGAGACCAATGGTGAGAGGAGTGAGTGGGAACGGGGAGGGGAAATAAAAAGGATTAAATTATGCCATGTTCGGGAACCTCATAATCTCAGTAAGTGTAAATATCATGTTTCACACACATGAGCTGAAAATAATGAGAATGAAAATGGGCAAAGGTTTGAGTCAGGGAAAGAGAGAGAGGTGAATGGGAAGGGGATAAAAAACCCAGAAATACGCTGTATTATGTATATGTACCCACTCTACAAGATGAATGCAAACTTCATGTACTGCAAACATGTACTAATAAGATAAAAATAATAAATCAATAAAAATATTTCTCATGATAAAAAGGGCTCTTCTGCTATGCACCCACACATAGGCACACAGTTACTGTGGATTTTACTGATACAATGATCTGACGCACAGTTTACAAATAATGATAAAATATACAACATTCCTTATTGTAAATCCCATATGTCCAATTGATTTTTCACAAGACATTTCCTTTGATAGTTCTCTAACTTTTGTACCATAGCCAACATGAGGTTGAAGATCACAAATGTGGCTCCAACATGAATGTTGGTGAATATAATTTATGTAAATCAATATTTTACACTAATAGAGCTTTATTCCTATGTGGGTGATGTGAGCAATTTCTTTGTCAAATTGGAGAATAGTTTTCAAATGCTGGAAGAATATTTACTCAGTCTTTTTTTTTTCCATTAAGTTTATTGGTACATTTAAAGCAAACAGTACAGTTACATTTATCATTGGGGTCTTGCACCTTTACATGATGTACCTTGGTTCCTGTTTTTTCCCCGTATCCCTGCCCTCCCTTTACCCCCTTCACCCTTCCCTATTTACAAATTTGTTTCCACTTTTTCACATTTTTTTCTTTTCCCTTATTTCTTTTCTTCTTCCTTTCCCACTTCCCCTTCAGGCAATTTCTTCCTATTTTACACTCCCAATTATACCATTTGAACCTTATTTACACTTTTTGTTTTTCATGCCAGAGAAACTATTCGGTATTTACTCAAGTGTATTCTATTTATTTCACTTAAGAATATAGCCTCAATGTGCATCCATTTAGCTATAAATGACTCTAGTTTCTCATCCTTTATGACTGACTAGTACTCCATTTTATAGAAAAACCACATCTTCTTTATCCAGTCTCCAGTTGATAGGCATTTGGGTTGTTTCCAAGTTTTAGCTGTTACAAATGGTGCCGCTATAAACATGGATGCACACATATCATTGTGGTATGATTCTTTTAATTCTTTTGGAAAGATGGCCAACAGAGGGATGGCTGGGTCAAATGGAAACTCTAATCCTAGTTCTTTGAGGTATCTCCATATTGATTTCCACAGTGGTTGCACCAGTCTGCTCTCCCACCAACAATGGAGAAGGGGTTCTTTCTCCCCACGGCCCCGCCAACATTTGTTATTGGTTGATTTCTTGATAGCAGCTATTCTTTCTGGGGTGAGGTGGAATCTCAGTGTTGTTTTCATCTGCATCTCTAGAATGACCAGTGATGTTGAACATTTTTTCATATATTTATTTGCTGCTTTTACTTGTCTGTTTGAGAAATATCTGTTCATTTCAAATGCCCATTTTTGAATTGTGTCTTTGCATTTGGGAAATCTGATTATTTTGAGTTCCTTATATATTCTAGATAGTATTCCTTTGTCTGAGGAGTAGCTGGAGAAAATTTTTTTCCCACATTGTAGGTTGTCTCTTAGCTCTGTTGGTGATTTCTCTTTCACTGTAAAAACTTTTTAATACCATGAGATCCCAGTTGTTTATTCTTTGTGCAATTTCTTGTGCTGCTGAGGATTTGTTCATAAAGTCTTCTCCTATATTGATGTCTTCGAGAGTTCTGTGTAATTTACTTTCTAGTAAGTTTAGTTTTTCTATTTTGATATTTAGGTCTTTAATCCATTTGGATTTTAGTTAAGTGCATGGTTAAAGATAAAGGTCTAGTTTTAATCTTTTGCAAGTTGAAATCCAGTTTTTCCAACACCATTTGTTAAAGAGGCTATCTTTCCTCCAGTGAGGATGGTTGACTACTTTGTCAAAGGATGTCTTTGTCTTTGTCTGAGTATGTCTGGTGTTGTTTCTGTGTCTTCTAATCTAGTCCATTGATCCTTGGGTCTGTTTCTTTGCTAGTACCAAGCTGTTTTTAATCACAGTGGCGTTGTAGTATAGTTTCAAGTTGGGGATTGTGATACCCCTACCATGTCTCTGTTGCTGAGAATGGTTTTTGCTATTCTAGGTCTCTTCTGGTTCCAAATGAAGTTTTGGATTGTTTATTCAAGTTCTGTGAAATACACTGTTGGAATTTCAATAGGAATTGCACCAACTCTATATAGAAGTTTTGGAAGTCTGGCCATTTTCACTATGTTGATTATTTCTACCCAAGAGCAAGGGATGTCTTTCCATCTCTTATATTCTCTTCTATCTCTTTGTTCAGCATGCTATAATTTTCAGTATAGAGGTCTTTTGTCTCCATTAGATTGATTCCTAGATATTTCATTTTTTTGGATGTTATTGTGAAAGGAATTGTTTCCCTAATGTCTCTCTCAGTGAGTCTGTTAGTTGTGTATAAGAAAGCTATTGATCTTTGAGTGTTGACTTTGTATCCTGCTACTCTACTGAATCTGTTAAGTCTAACAATCTTTTGACAGTTTTTTTGCATCTTCTATGTAGAGAATCATATCATCAGCACATAGTGACAGATTAACATCTTGCTTTCCTATCTTTATTCCTTTTATTTCTTTCCCTGTCTAACTGCTGTGGCTAATGTTTCTAGAATTATATTGAACAGGAGTGGTGACAAGGACATCCTTGTCTTGTTCCTGATTTTAGTGTGAGGGTTTTTAGTTTTTGATCATTTAGAATGATTTTGGTGGTTGGATTTTCATAGATAGTCTTTATAAGGTTGAGATAAAGACCATCTATTCCAATTTTTTGTAGGGTTTTTTTTTATCATGAGTATGTGTTGAATTTTGTTGAATGATTTTTCTGCATCTGTTGAGATGGTCATATGGTTTTTGTCCTTAATTCTGTTAATATACTGTATTACATTTATTGATTTACATGTGTTGAACCATCCTTGCATCCCTGGAATAAATCTGACTTGGTCAGGGTGTATGATCTTCTTGATGATCTTCTGTATTCTTTTTGCCAGTGTCTTATTGAGGACTTTTGCATCTATGTTCATTAGGCAGATTGGCCTGTAGTTCTCTTTTTTGGTTGAGTCTTTCCCTGGTTTTAGAATCAAAGTAACACTTGCTTCTAGTAATGAATTTAGAAGTACTGTTTCCCTTTCATTTTCATTGAAGAGTTTAAAGAGTAGTGGCCATAGTTGTTCTCTAAATGTCTTGTAGAAGAATTCAGTAGTGAAGCCATCAAAGCCTGGGCTTTTTTTGTTGGTAATGTTTTAATTACATTTTCAATTTCACTGAATGTAATTGGGGTGTCTAGACTTTTTATAACTTCGTTCAACTTTGGAAGTTCATATGTGTCTAGGAATCTCTCCATTTCTTCTGTATTTTCCATTTTATTAGGGTATAGGTTTTCTAAGCAGATATTGATGGTCCTCTGGATTTCTGATGGGTCTGTTGTGACGTCACTTTTTTCATTCCTAATTGCATGAGTTTGACACTTTTCTTCCCTTTTTTTTGATAAGGTTGGCTAAGGGTTTATCGATTTTATTCTTTTGAAAAACCAACTCTTTGATTCATTGATTTTTTTTGTATCATTCTCTTAGTCTCCAATTGCATTAATTTCTGCTCTGATCTTTATAATTTCCTCCCTTGTATGAGCTTTTGGTTTGTCTTGGTCTTCTTTTTCTAGGAGTTTAAGGTTAAGCATCAGGTTGTTTATTTGAGCTTGCTCTGTTTTCCTAGTATGGGCATTCACTGCTATGAATTTCCCTCATAGAACTGCTTTCATTGTGTCCCGTAGATTCCTGTATGTTGTATTGGCATTACCATTTAATTGTAGAAACTGTCTATAATTTCTTCTTTAATTTCCTCTGTGACCCAATGGTTGTTCAGCAGGGTTTTATTTAATTTCCGTGTGTTTGTGGAGTTTTTGTGGTTTCTTAGGCTATTGATCTCCAGTTTAATTGCACTATGGTCTGATAATATAAATGGGATAACTTGAATTCCTTTGGATTTGCTTAAGCATGTTCTATGAGCTAGCATGTGGTCTATTTTGGGGAATGACCCGTGTGCAGCCGAAAAGAATATATATTCTGATTTTGTGGGATGGGACACTCTGAAGACATCTACTAAGTCTGTTTGTTGTAAGACTGGGTTCCGTTCTGTTATTTCATTGTTGATTTTTTGTCTAGATGATCTGTCTCTTTGTATCAGGGGAGTATTGAGGTCCCCCACTACAATTGTATTAGTGCTTATTCATATTCATTAATATTTGTTTTGTATAATTGGGGCCATTAGTATTGGTGCATATATATTTATGATTGTCATTTCTTCCTCTTGTATTTACTCAGTCTCTTGACGTTGCTCACAACGTAATGGCTGCAGATATAACACTTTTTAATTTTAATTTTTGTGCAAAATATGTATGGGGATAAAACCTAGTGTCTTTATGCTGGGCTGTGTTTCCACCTTTTTTTTTTTTTTGTGGGGGACAAGGTCTTGCTAATTTGCTAAATGCCCAGACTGGGTTCTAACGTGATCCTTCTGCCCCAGCCTCCCTAGGATTACAGGTGTGCACCACCACACCTGCCTCTACACACACATTTTAAAGTTTAACCCATGTTATTATTGTCTTCATAGTTTCTTAAGTCTAGACAACAAATTATAAGTCAAGCTCTGATTTGTAGTATCGGCCAGTTTTTGTGGTGTAAATTATGCCTATCATGGCTGATTTTAAGCTACCACTGTGATGTCCCTGAATGTGTGGGTAGCACCAGATACACAGCCACTTTCATAGGGTATTTCTGCCATGGGGGTATAGCAGATAGAAGAGAATATATAATAATATTAAAGCATAGTAAAATAACGAGTGTGAATTTTGAGTATTTATTATCTTTGTTAAATATAATTCATTTACTGTAAGCCTATAAGTTTAATTGTTTTAAATGATCTGTGTTTAGCAGCTAGCATGCCTGGAGGGGAGGCAGAATCCCTTTTTCCCCCACCACCCCACTCAGCTAGAATGACCTCTATAGATCCACTTCCTTTTCACTGGCATTCTTCTTTTCTTAGATGCCAAAAGCAGAAATTCCCCGAGATCAAACCTGAAATTCCGCTTTGATAAGCTCAGCCATGCCAGCTCCAGTGCGGTAAGGATCGCAGTCTTTTCTGCAGCCAACCTGCCTTCCTGAAGGCTGCAGGGGGAGCACATCTCTGATATTCTGTGGGGGTTCCTAAGGGAGGCAGAGAGAAGATAAGTCTGGTCAGATCTGGGGGTGATGTGTCTGTCTCTCTGTGGTGGATGCACCCGCCAGGGGCTTACCAGCCATTTTGCCACACTTCCTACATCTGAGCCACCTTCCTGGCCATCGCTATGCCCAAACACGAGTAACGAATTTCTGGCTCCCTGGACCTTGTTTCCTTTCTGAGATCATCAGACTGTTGAGAGCAGAGCACGTAGAAGCTGAGGGTCAAGCGGAATGTTGTCTGGTTATTTAAAACTCACATGGTTGTTTCCTGAAACAGGGTCACTAGTGTGAAAGAAGAATTCTTCTCCTGTCCAAGGTGGGTGAGTGCCTGTCCTGGGTGGCCATCAGGGGAGAGCATGGTACCAAGGGCTTCGTGGACTGAGAGTGGCTAGAGAGACCCTGCAGCTGGGGAAGTCCCCACAGTGGCCTCGGCCCTGAAGCCTCTATAGTGGTCCCCCAGGTCTGTGAGGGGAAGAAGGGGCTAATGCCATGGGTGTGATAGAAAAGTTTACCCATGGGATTGGGACAGACTCATTATGTAGGTCTCCCCCTCTGGGCGAGCTGGTTCCAGCAAGCAGAAGAGGCAGCCCACGGCCCACCTCCTTCCCTGGAGGGAAATGCTTCTCAGCATGTTCCTGGCTTCCCTGCTCTCAGGCAGCCTTTCCCTCTCTTCTTGTCTCTTTGGCCAATGCTGTAGGCTGGATTGTGCTCTCCCTACATGCCAAGGGGTGCCCCTGCGCCCAGGTAATGTGAGAGATAGCCCCAGGAAGGCCTCTGCTCCTGGCCTCCACCCAAGGAGCTTGGGGTCCCAGCAGACAGGGCATGAGTCCACTTGCCAATAGGGCATGAGCTCCTGCTTACGAAGCCACTAGAGACTGTCTGACCTCCCCTCTTCAACTCTCCCTGCCTGGAGCTCCCGGTGGCCTGAGTCCATTTGGGTCCAAGGGGAAGGGTATAGCTAAGCCCACTTTATGTTAGACCTGTTTTATGAAAAAAAAATGAGAAAATGGGAATGTCTACAATCACCTCTACCATCTGTCATGGACTTTGGGTGCCTCAGTTTACCAAAGTGCTGCTTATGGCCAGCTTCTGGGGTTGTGTGAATGAAGTTGTATTTTGCATCCTCTTCCTTAGTTTAGTCAATGGGCCACAGCCCACGGACATTTTGTGTGCTCGCCCACTCTTAGTCCTGAGTGTGTTTAACTTTCTTTGCCAAATGTGTGTTCATTGTGTTCTGCTTTGCCTCTTCCAGGGAAGCCTTGATTCTGTCCTGTAGAAGGCTCCTTTTCCAGCAGTTTGGGGGTGCCGTTCACTACTATGATCGTCTCTGGCCCAGCGGACCAGCTGTCTGTCCTGTGTCCTGACCGGGTCACAGTCCTGCCGAGTCCTTCGCCAACACATCTTCATCTCTGGACAAGACCTTACTCCCAGAGGCTCCCCTGCTCCTGATCTCCCAATGTGGTGTCTGTCTGGGTCATTTGCCAACTTGTTTTGTCTTTAGGAAAGACAGTTGGGGACGGGGGCTCTGGGTACTGGGGCTCCACCAGAGATAGGGAGCTCATCTGCTTCCGAGGCAGAGAGACTGGTGAGCTGGGAAGCAGAAGTGACCGCAGAACATAAGATGGGCCCCACTTATCCTCGGTCGCAGTGTAGTGCCCTCCTGGGTACTGTAGGAAGGAGCTTTACCACTACTGTGAGCGGAGTAGAGGTGCAGGGGCTGCTTCCCCAGAGCCAAGATTTGTAGCATCTGCGAGGCTGTCCTGATAAAAAACAGCTCCTTTATTCCTGTATCTCTGGAGTTCCAAAAACACCTCCCTGCTCTGTGCTAAGTACTTTGGACCCATCTGTTGGCACTGGCCGAGGGCTGCTCCATTCCTGCTGTCAGTGCACTTGGAGCCAGGCTCCAGTGGGTAGAAGCTCCAAGACAGAGAGGATATATCTGGGACCAGTGCTGCACACTTCCTTGACTAGCTGGATCTTTCTGTCCTGCTTAATTTCATGCAAGCTCTGATTATCCTCACTGTAGAAGAAGCCCCGGGAAGTCATTGCCCTTTGAGCAGATACTTTTTCCCATGAAGGAGTGGGAAGCCAGGAGTGAGAAGGAATTCAGGGAGAATGAATGAGCCAGTGCTGGGATGATCATTGGCCCACCATGGGCTCAGCTGGGGTCTGTGGGATCCAGATCTCTGTTCATAAAGGTTCAAGGAAGATTAAAAATGATGACTTAAACCACCCATTTATAGGAGAGGGAGGGGGTAGGAGGGGATAACTTGGCAGGTTCTGGTCAAGCCGGTGTGTAGGAATTTAACTTAGGTATGCAGGGAGGAACACAGTGTCCCTTGGCAATCCTGTCCCTCCCTGCCCTTTGCTGGGGTGTGGGCAGCATTGCCTTGAGGGCCTCTTCCGGCTACTGTGCCATTTGTCTGGGGCTCGATCCTCCAGTCCTTCTCTTCCTTCTCTAGGTGGTTGTCACATCAGGATTCCTGCAGTCCAGGCCCCATCTAGCTGTGGCTCAGATACTGCATGCTGTCTGCACCCCTCACCAGAGCCACCGCCTCTGGGATGATGAGCCAGCTTGTCCTGGGGAGCAACCCTGCTGGCTCCTTGCCTGTCCAAGTCTGCAGGGCGTTTCTGCTGCTAGATTTAGGGTGGTGTGTCTGCCAAGTAAAACGCAGAGTCTGAACAGCAGACCTTTGGAGGTTTTGCAACCTCAAGTGCATATGGGCCTTTGGCACCGGCCTGCTGGGCTGATGCAGACTAGGCTCCCTCCTTTAATGAACAGATGAAACGATTTCCAGTCCATTGCTTTATCTATAATAGGGATCTGGACTAAGAAGCCAGAGCATAGAAATGGGACACATTTTTTGAACTGGCATTGTGACTGTTTCTCCATTGCTTTTGCCATTAGGGAAAACTTTTGATATTTTGTTCCCTGTTTTCATATTGGATCCTGTTTACAGCCTGGGGGCACCTCTCCCTTCACCCTGTTTGAGAAATGTGCTTACATACAATACTAGTTTGGTAAGATTTATTCTGGTTAGAAGGTCAACAAAATATATTTAGCTTTTATTAAAAGTCAGTGTAGTAGCGCCCATTGCTAGACTGAGGCCTGTGGATTCTGGCAGAGTTTTGTTGGTTGAATTAATGAAGGAACTTGAAAGGTCAAACTGTATTTTCTTTGAAAATTCTTTCAGGGTTCTGGCGCACCTCTCTAAGTAGCCAGCATTTACAGATGATTGGTGGTGGTGCTGTGTTGCATTTTGGTCTGCAGTCCTTTGGCGTTTCCAAGCTGTTCACCTGCTGTCATATTGGGGAACCTCGTATTTTCCTGTCACCAATGATCTGGCTGCTCTCTGTGCGGTCCCCACCTCCTGGCAGTGTGTCCAGGCCAGGATGGCAGGTATACCCAGAGGAACTGGGAGGCACAAGTTTGCCTGTAGGGAGGTGCAGACCCCTCTGTAGTTAACTGTTGAGGGGCTTAGGGCAGGATCTGCTCTGCACCTTCCCTCTGAGTCAGGCCTCGCCATCTCTAGAATGTCCACCTGTGGTTTTCAGTGTGTGCACTGTCAGCCTGCCTGAGGTCCCCGTGCTGAGAGGGAAGAGGACAAGGAGGATGGGGTCCTTTCTCCCTTCATTCTTCTGGGCTGTGGGTAGCATTTCAAGTTCCTAGAGGGCTTCAACCCCATGCTCTGACCCCCCAGTGTCTTTCCTTTTATTGCTGCACTTAGTCTTGGGGCTCAGACCTGTGTAGATGGTGCTCATACTGATATTTGGGGGCATTTTCTTTTTCTTTTTTTTTCTCATTGAGTTTATTGGTACATTTTAGGTATACAGTACAGTTACATTCATCATTGGGAACTTGTACCTTTACATGACAGATCTTGGTTCTCATTTTTCCCCATACCTTGCCTTCCTTCAACCCCCTCCTCCCCTATTTACAAAACTTTATTTCCATTTTTTCGTTTTCTCCTATTTTTTATTTTCCCCTACCCTTCCCACTTCCCCTGCACCTTTAGCCCTTTTCTTCCTATTTTGCATTGTCAATTATACCATTAGAATCTTATGTACAATTATAATTTTTCATACCAGAGAAACTATTTGGTATTTACACATGTGAGACTTATTTGTTTCACTTGAGTATGACCTCAATATGTGTCCATTTTCCTATTAATTACTCTAGTTTCTCATTTTTTATGGCTGAGTAGCACTCCATTTTATAGAAAAACCACATCTTCTTTATCCAGTCTCCAACTGATGGGCAATTGGGCTGTTTACAAGTTTTAGCTATTACAAACTGTGCCATTATAAATTTGGGTGTACATATATCATTGTGGTATGATTCTTTTAATTCTTTTGGAAAGATACCCAAAAGAGGCATGGCTGGGTCAAATGGAATCTCTAATCCTAGTTCTTTGAGGTATTTCCATATTGATTTCCATAGTGGTTGCACCAGTCTGCGCTCCCACCAACAATGGAGAAGGGTTCCTTTCTCCCCACAACCCTGCCAACATTTGTTACTGGTTGATTTCTTGATAGCAGCTATTCTTTCTGGGGTGAGGTGGAATCTCAGTGTTGTTTTCATCTGCATCTCTCAAATGACCACTGATTTGGAACATTTTTTCATATATTTATTTGCTGCTTTTACTTGTTTATCTGAGAAATGTCTTTATTTCAGATGCCCATTTTTGAATTGGGTCTTTTTATTTGGGGGGGCTGATTTTTTTGAGTTCTTCATATATTCTAGATAATAGTCCTTTGTCTGAGGAGCAGCTGATAAAAATTTTTTCCCACATTGTGCTTTCTTTTAGTTCTGTTGATGGTTTCTTTTGCAGTGCAGAAACTTTTTAATAAGATGAAATTCCAGTTGTTGATTCTGTTCCTGTGCTACTGAGGATTTGTTCATAAAGTCTTTTCCTATGCCAAAGTCTTCAAGAGTTCTGCCTATCTTATCTTCCAGCAAATTTAGTGACTCTTTTTTAGTGTTTAGATCTTTAATCCACTTAGATTTTAGTTTAGTGCATGGTGAAAGATAAGGGTCTAGTTTTAATCTTTGTAGGTTGAAATCCAGTTTTTCCAATACCACTTATTAAAGAGGCTATCTTTCCTCCATTGAGGATGGTTGGCTCCTTTGTCAAAGATGAGGTAGTTAAGTACATCTCGAGTTGTTGTTTCTGTATCTTCCAGTCTATTCCACTGATCTTTAGGTCTGTTTCTTTGCCAGTACCATGCTGTTTTTATCACAGTGGCTTTGTAGTATAGTTTCAAATTGGGAATTGTTATATCTGCTGCCATCTCTCTTGCCTAGGATAGCTTTTGCTATTCTAGGTCTCTTCTGGTTCCAAATGAATTTTTTGGATTATTTTTTCTAGTTCTGTGAAATATACTGTTGGAATTTCAATCGGCATTTCATTAAATCTGTATACCAGTTTTGGAAGTATGGCCATTTTCACTATGTTGATTCTTCCTTTCCAGGAGTGGGGGATGTCTTTCCATTTTCTTGCATCCTCTTTGATCTCTTTTTTCAGAGTGCTGTAGTTTTCAGTGTAAAGGTCTTTTGCTTCTTTCGTTAGATTGATTCCTAGATACTTCACTTTTTGGGATGCTACTGTGAAAGGAATTGTTTCTCTAATTTCTCTCTCAGTGAGTCTGTTATCTGTGTATAAGAAAGCTATTGATTTTTGATTGTCGAACTTGTATCCAGCTACTGTGCTGAGAGTGTCAGTTAAGTCTAGAAGTCTTTTGGTGGAGTTTTTTGGGTCTTCAATGTAGAGTATCATATCATCAGCAAATTTTTACAGTTTAACTTCTTCTTTTCCTATCTTTATTGCTTTAATTTCTTTCTCTTGTCTAATTGCTGTGGCTAATGTTTCCATAACTATATCGAAGAGGAGTGGTGATAATGGGCATCCTTGTCTTGTTCCTGATTTTAACATGAAGGTTTTCTGTTTTTGGCCATTTAGTATGATGTTGGCTGTTGGTTTTTCATAGCTTTTATTAATTTGCGATATAGACCATCTATTTTTGCAGGGTTTTTATTGTGAATTGGTGTTGAATTTTGTCAAATGCTTTCTCTGTATCTATTGAGAGGATCATATGGTTTTTGTCCTTGACTCTGTTAATATAGTACATTACATTTATTGATTTACATATGTTGAACCATTCTTGTATCCCTGGAATAAATCTGACTTGATCAGGATGTGTGATCTTCTTGATGACCCTCTGTATTCTTTTTGCTAGTATCTTATTAAGGATTTTTGCATCTATATTCATTAAGGAAATTGGCCAGTAGTTCTCTTTTTTAGTTGGGTCTTTCCCTGCTTTTAGAATCAAAGTAACACTTACTTCCATGAATGAATTTGGAAGTATTGCTTCCCTTTCAATTTCATTGAAAAATTTAAAGAGTCGTGGCAGTAGTTCTTCTCTAAATGTCTTGTACAATTCAGCAGTGAATCCATCAGGACCTGGGCTTTTCTTTGTTGCTAAATTTTTTTTCCCCCTCATTGAGTTTATTGGTACATTTTAGGTACACAGTACAGTTACATTCATTGTTGGGGTCTTGTATCTTTACATGACAGGTCTTGGTTCTCATTTTTTCCCCTTCCCCTTCCCCTCCCTTCACCCCCTCCTCCCTTCTCTATTTACAAATACTCTATTTCCATTTTCTCATATTTTTCTCTTTTCCCTTATTTCCTTTCCCCTGCCCTTCCCACTTCCCCTACACCTTTAGCCCTTTTCATTACATTTTCAATTTCACTGATTGTAATTGGGATGTTTAGAATTTTTTTTATCTTCTTTGTTCAACTTTGGTCATTCATAAATATCTAGAAATCTGTCCATTTCTTATGTGTTTTCAATTTTATTAGAGTACAGGTTCTCAAAGTAGGTATTGAAGATCCTCTGGATTTTTGTTGGATCTGTTGTGACTTCACCTTTTTATTCCTAATTGCATGGATCTGAGCCTTTTCTTCCCTTTTTCTGACAAGGTTAGCTAAGGGTTTATCAATTTTATTTATTCTTTCAAAAAACCAACTGTTCTATTCATTTATTTTTTGTATCATTTTCTTAGTTTCCATCACATTGATTTCTGCTCTAATCTTTATAATTTCCTCTCTTGTACGAGCTTTGGGTTTTTCTTGCTCTTTTTCTACGAGTCTAAGATTCATCATTAGGTTGTTTATTTGAGCTCGCTCTGTTTTCCTAGTGTGGGCATTCACTGGTATGAATTTTCCACATAGAATTGCTTTCATTGTGTCCCATAGACTCCTGTATGTTGTATTGGTATTATTATTTATTTGTAAAAACTGTCTAATTTCTTCTTTAATTTCCTCTGTGACCCATTGATTGTTCAGGAGAGTGTTGTTCAATTTTCATTTGTTTGTGAAGTTCCTACAGTTTCTTATGCTGTTGATCTTCAGCTTGATTGCACTATGATCTGATATTATACAGGGGATAACTTCGATTCCTTTGCATTTATTCATACCTGTTCTATGAGCTAGAATGTGGTCTATCTTGGAGAATGATTCATGTGCAGCCGAAAAGAATGTATATTCTAATTTTGTGGGGTGGCATACTCTATAGAAACCTATTAAGTCCATATGTTCAAAGGCTTGGTTCAGTTCTAGTATTTTGTTGTTGATTTTTTGTCTAGATGATCTGTCTTTTTGTGATAGTGGGGTATTTAGATCCCCCACTACAGTTGTATTAGTGCTTATTTGGATTTTCATGTTACTTGTTTTATATAGTTGGCATATATTTAGTGCATATATGTTTATGATTGTCATCTCTTCCTCTTGAATTGTTCCCTTTATGAGGATGTAGTGGCCTTCTTTGTCTCTCTTAATCAGTTTTGGTTTGTAATTTACTTTGTCTGTGAATAAGATTGCTACCCCTGCTTTTTTCTGGGCTCTTGTCGCATGGAGAACTGTTTTCCATCCTTTCCCTTTCAGTCTGTGGACTTCTTTTTGCACTAGGTGTGTTTCCTTATATACAACATATTGTTGGATTTTGCTTCTTCCATTCTGCCAGTCTGTTTCTCTTGATTGGTGAATTGAGGCCATTGACATTGCTGGTTATAACTGATATGTACTGACTTATTATTGTCATGTTATTGTCCTTTTGTTGACTCTTTTTACTTTTTCCCCCTCTCCTTTTAGTTTCTTGCCTTACCTATTTGATTTACTCTGTTGGGCCTCGTGGTGTTGTGACCTTCATTGTCTTTTTCTAGGATATTGTTTAGAATTCCTTGTAGTGCTGGTTTAGTATTCATGAAGTTTCTCAGGTGTTCTTTGTCATGGAAGCATCTTATTTCCTCATCCATTTTGAAAGAGAGTTTTGCAGGATACATCAGTCTAGGTTGGAGGTTTTTTTCTTTTGGGATTTGAAATACCTCACTCCAAGCTCTCCTTGATCTGAAGGTTTGTGTTGAAAAGTCTGCTGTGATTCTGATGGGCTTTCCTTTGCATGTGATGTGTTTCTTTTCTCTTACTGCTTGTAGTATTTTGTTCTTCTGTTGGGTTTCTGGGATCTTGATTATTATATGTCTAGGTGTAGTTTTTTTTTGTCATGGCTGGTTGGAGCCCTATATGCCTCAGTTATCTGTATGTCTAATTCTTCCCCTCTGTTTGGGAAGTTTTCTGTCATTAACTCTGTGAACAGCTTTTTAAAATAATTTTTATTTTCTCCTGCTACTTCATGGATTCCTATCAGTCTTTTGTTATTCTTCTCTGTATCATCTAGGAGTTGTTGGATCGATTGCTCATGATCCCTTACTGATTTTAAGAGATCTCTCTTTTCATGGTCACTGACTGTAATCCTATCTTCTATAGCTGAGATTCTATCTTCACATTCATTTATCGTGCTGTGAAAACTTTCAATAGAGTTTTTAATCTGGATATCTGTTAGAGTCTGTTTCATGGATTCCATTTCTTTCCTATGTTGGGCCTTCATGGCTTTAATCATGGTCCTGAGCTCATCTATTTTGTCATTTTCTGTTCTAGACTCTGTAATCATGACTTTCATTGTGCTTACCGTCTCGGTAGTTATCTGGGAAATTATTTCTGTTTTGAATTTTTCTAGAGCCTCATTGATCTGTTTTGTTACTTCCTGTGCTATGAGTTCAGGGTGTCCTGGTGGTTCACTGTCAGACTCTTCAACATCTTTTGCCCTACTGTTTCCTCTTGGTGAACTGGAAGTCTGTCTTTGTGTCTTGCTTAAGTGTTTTCTGATTTTTATTTTTGTTGTTGTGTTGTCCTTGGTTTAATTCCTGGGTTATTACTTAAATCTTCCTGATATAGTTGCGCTTTAGCTTTTGAGTCTCTGATGACTCATAGACATTCTCATTTTCATAATATCAGAGAAGACAACTCATTAAATCAATCACAACCCTATAGCCCAATTGATACAATCAGCAACACAATAGGATCAAGCACAACTTACAAATTGACCATTTGTGGTAGTCATTAATCTATCACCTTTAAACCATGTGAATTAAATTTAAAATCAGGGAGCAGCCCAAAATATGTTTGCAGTGAATAAAGTCCTCAATATAGCATCTTTATCATTTAGGATGGGGGCTTAGAGTTAGGAGAAGAGGAGTAGGTAAGTAAAAGAATTGGAGAAGGTTTCAAGTGAAGCCAGAGGACACAGGATGACCATACAAACTTTAGGAAACTGTTGAAGTCAAAAGGGAAAGACACAGTGCAAGAATAAGGACAAGAATATAGCAACTCAACAGTAATAGGGGCTCACTTTCCTTTGAAACTATTGACCCTTGAGTGAAGGAAAATGAGAGAAGAAAAGAACATTAAAAAACGATAAAAGAAGAAATCTGAGTTAAGGCAGGAACAGGAACAGAAAGGGAGATGAGGAATAATATGGGGGAGCAAGAGACTGAGTTAGAAAAAGAGGACAGAAAAAAGAATATGCAGAGTGGAATGTGGAAAAGAAAAAATTTGAAAGGCCTCTTTCAGACTGTATTTCTGCTGTCATAATATACAATGTGCACAGCTGTGTGCAGAACTAAGTCCTTTAATCTCAGCTAGCTGATGGCAGACCCCTGAGATTCAGGCTGATTTTGGGCTGCAAGACCCAAATTGAGCTCCCTGACCTCCTGCAGGGTTGAACTCCGCAAAGTTCTACTACAGGTTCCCTCTGCCCTTTCTTTGAAGATATTCAAAGTTCTGATGGAAGGTGGTGATCTCTCCAACTTACCAACTATGGAGATCTGATGTGCCTTTATTGCAGTTGTTCATTTCTGTTCTATCTTCTGGAGCTCAGAAAAATTCCCTTTATGACCATGTGTACCTCTGCAGAGTGGATCCAAACACTGGCATAATCAGGAGGCCTGAGAGCAGGGTGAGGGGTGTGGGGTGGTGGTGGGGTTGCAGAGGCGCCCCCGCGGCAAGCTAGTCTTCACTGGTTGGCCCCAGGCAGGCCTGAACGAGAACAGGATCTCCGAGTGGCTGTCCTGGACCTCCACCTTCCACCTGCTGGATGCTGGTCGCAGCACAGGTGGGCCGAGGGTGTGGCTAACCAGTCCTCACCAGTCGGCCCCAGGCAGGCCGGAGCCAGAATGGGATCTTGGAGTGGCTGTCCTGGACCTCCACCTTCCACCTTCCCTGGGGCATTTTCAATATGACCTTCATGAGGGTCTCTGCCCCTGAAGACATCTGACTCACTGCAAAAATTATATTTTCCAGGCACCATGGGGCACCCAGATGCTTCCAGCTCGGTTGTTTAAAAGCAGGTACAGGAAAGTTTGAGATGGAAGGTCTTAGCCAGTGTTTCTGTCTGTGCTAATGAATGTCAACCTGTTTCCTGGAACATATTCAGCTTCCTGGGTATCATCTTGATGCTCAAACCTTCTGGCTCCTTGTAGCATCTCATCCAGACCTGTTGTTGTCTAGATGAGAAACCTTAGCTCCAATGAGGGAAAAGAACTGCTCCAGGTCACACAGGTAGCTAGTGGAAGCTAGGGTTAGAATCCACAACCCATGACTCATTCCTCTGTATCAGCTACATGGTTAGTAGAGCAAGTAGCTGCATTTCCTAGGCCTGGGTCCCTCCCTCATTGGCTGGGGCCTCAGCACTAGCTGTAAGCGGTCAGCAGTGGAAGTGTGCTGATGGGACCTCAGTCTCTGTGGTTTTCCATGGTGAGGGAGCTCTTTCAGATTGATCACCAAGGGTCCTGCATTTGGGATGCAGCTTGAGCAAAGAAAATATGGAGGGAAAGGGGTTCTGACAAACTGCTCCTTGGTTCTTCAGGGGCAGAGGCCAGGGCAAAAAAGCCACTCTTGGCTTCTTTGTTCTAAAATGGAAGCTGGTAAAAGGAACTGTTCATTTCTCTTTGGTGCCCCCACCCCCACCCCTGTGCTGGGGATGGAACTCAGGGCCTTATGTATGCTACACAAGGGCTCTACCACTGAGCCACACCCCCAGCCTCTGCTTGATTCTGAAATGAAGGTGGTTAATAAAAGTGGAACATAGCCTGTTTCACTTTCCTTACCCTGACCCTTGAAGGTGCCAGCTCAAACACTACCTTTTTCATTGTATCTTAGGAGAGACTGGTCTGTTGTGGGGGAGAAATTGGGGTTCAGGTAGATCTTATGACTCCAGGGGCTGGCAGGAACCAGTCCAATCTACCATGCTGGGGACCTCACAGGTCCTTCCCCAGACTCCAGCTACCCCTTGATTGAAGGCAAGCGCTGGTCAGTGAGGTTTGCCATGCTGTTCCTGCAGTCTAGTGAGGTGCATTTTTCTTCCAAGCCCCATAATTTGTTTTGCCATTAACTCCTTTCCCACCTCCAACCTCACATCCTTCTCCTTGCAGAGGGACCAGTTGCCCCCTGGGGAAGAAGACAATCCTAGGGCAAAGGGCAGCAGAGCCCTGTCTAGTGAAAAGCTAGCAGGCAGTGGCTTTATCCTTTTATCAGCAGTCCTGGGGAGAGGATGTTTGACTGCTAGACTGGAATTTAATTGTCATCATCTTTGATTTTGTGACATTTCTGCTTGGAAGGGTGAAACCCCCCTTCCCACTCCTTAGCATATGTGCCAACTCTCCCTTGTCAGCTCAGGGAGTGCTGACATCTCTGTGTGAAGAGATTCCTGCGTGATAGAACCTAAGAAGTGTAGGTGGGAAGTGATCCCCGTGATGGTGACTTTTTCCTTCTTCCTCTTAGGAGGTGAAGTGTAGACCCTGACTGCCTATGTAATGTAAATAGTGTACATTTAATTTATTGCTATGGTAGCATATTGTATTTGTTAATGTATAAAACAAATTCTAAGAGGTTGAGAAATGTATATTTTGTTGCTTAAATGTGTCTTTGCAGAAATTGACATTAAATAACATATTTTGTGTCCATCAGTGTTCAAACTTATTTGCTTGGGGCCTCAGACCTGGGGAATCACCTTTCAGTTTACTAAGGGGTCACTTCTCTGCCTTTTGGCTAAGATCAAGTGCAGTGTACTAAAGGATGCAGATGAGCTGGCCTGTGGCAGACTGACTGGCTTGAAAAGTGTTTAAACAGTTTGTAATAAGCCATCGATGCGTAAAAGACTCACCACGACTTGAAAAAAAGAAAGCACCTAAAAATTTCACATTACAATTTTAATTTTCTGCTTTTGAAAAATTAGATGCTAAATCTCAAGCATGAATTGGACAGAGCTCATTGGGATCTGTTCTTTTCAGTGGGACTTGAATATGTCACGGTCACCACTCTTCCCTGTTGTTCACCCTGGAAGCATTTTGCTCCTTCCCATTGTTTGTTTATCTTTAGACGTGAGTGTGAGATTCCTGCTATTAACTATTTTGTCTCCCTCCTATAACTTTCTTCTGCCCATTTTCTTTTTCACATTCCAGATTCACTTCTTCAAGGATTCTTTCATGACTAAAATACCCTCCCTTCCCCCTTTGCCCCTTCAATGGCCCTGCTTCTTCCTACATGTTGCTTTACACTATTTGGGTGCAGATTCAGAATTAATACCTATACATTTTTTCTTAAGAAGTTTGAAGGCAAGGAGTAGGTCTTGAAATTATCAGCCAGGATGTGGTTTTTGAGATCTTGGGCAAACTATGTAACTTCCCATGGTTTACATTTTTAAAATGTATTACCAGAAATATAATTCATGTACAAAGCATGAGTATACATTCATAATTGGGAAAGTATGCATTCATATGAAGAAATGACCCAGTGTTCTCTGTCACTAGAGGTTAGATAATACCAACAGTAGCAGCTGACATTGCAATCTGATCATACGCTAATTGTTTCACATTATGTTGTCAGTTTTGTTATGTAACACTTCATACCTGTTTCTAAAGATACAACATCGTGTGAAATTGTGCAGTTGCAGGGCTTATGTGGAAAATAGGGTTAGGTACATGCCACTCAAAAATTTTAGTGACACATAAAAATAAATAGGAATGAAGTAAGGCTGGTAACTCGATTTTATATATGTTAAATAAGAAATAAATACAATAAAGGCATTGTAGCTTGAAAAAGACCTGAGTTTGCCTTTGGAAGTAATGAGAACTTCTGAAACTGGATGGACAGCCATAATACCAGATGTAGGTAAGTGTGGCCTACAGCACACATGGTTCACTTGAGGTAGCTGGGAGCTGCCTAAGGTGTGTGTGTGTGTGTGTGTTTCTATGTGGCTCGGTTTAACTGACTACGGTTTTCTGCATTCACCTAATATTTTTCATGAGTGAATTGCATAATCGAACAATTTGTACTATACTCATTTTCCACTATATCAATTACATCATACCAGATTCCCATTTTAAAAACATGTTACAGTATAGCTGACTCATTTCATCATCTAAACAACCCATTAAAACATGTATTATTTATATCTTATTATTTCCATTTCTTACTATTTTCCATTAAGGGGTCTGAATTACATTTTAGCTGGGGACCCAGATCTGGTAGGCTGATCTCAAAATGAAGGTAAGTGCCTGGCTGTTGGGAGTTCTGAATGCACAGAAAGGCACTGGGTGAGATGTGCTCTTTGGTTTCCCTGCCCAGTCTCGAGCCCCTTCCGGAACCCTTGCCTGTTGTCTCCTGACTGAGATGCAGACACTAAGACATGCTTGGCAGTACCTTCCTTGAGCCCATGATTTCAGCTTCCTAGTTTTCACAGCTTTAGATCCCACCTGTTCAGTCGCTCTGGCTGCAGGTGAAGCTGCATCTTTCACACAGATATTCCCTGCTTGTTTGCACCTCACTGTGTGGCTGCTTCTTGGGACCAGCTCTCCTTCCAGGAAGCTGAGAGGTCACTTCTGGCTGGAGCCCTGTGGATGTTGAGTACTTCTTGTCTGTATGGGAAAGTGCTGTAGGAGGCATTGATGCCATTCAGCTAGACCAGTTCCTGCCCCTCCAGACCTTTAGAACTCTTAGTCTAGATGTGTGTTCAGATGTTCTCCCTCTCAGCTGGGCACTTCTTCAGATTTGGGGCTCAATTTTGGGACTCTTGAAATCTTTCTCCCACTTGTGTCTAACAGCTTGTAGCAGTCATTGGGCAGCTGGTGGGGCACTACTCTGCCTACTCCAAGGGGACTTGGTCCAGGCTTTGCTGTTTTCCTCTCAGCATTGTTGTCTGTCTACTATAGTCAAGATGCTGCCAACTAGCTGAGCTTTCATCAGCCTTTTCTGTCCCCTAGGTAGCTGGCACCAATAGTATATATCACAGTCTATTTCTGTAACTTTGAAGTAACCCTTAGTTATTGAAATAGTTCCATTTCAGTTCACACCCCATCTTATTTTAAACTTCATTCTGTTTAAAGCTCAACCCTTCTGGGTAGGCTGGCCTGGTGGGTCCAGTGTCTTGCTTTGGGATGTGACAAGAACTGAGCTCATCTGAGCCATCTTTTTGACCATTCCTCATTTTGAACCCAATTTTAGCCAAGAATCCTGTTAACCCAGTTTGAGAACCCCCTATTCTTGATATCCAATCCAGTCACTTCCTTTTTTTTTCTTTTTTCAGACAGGGTCTCACTATGTGGTTGAGACTGACCTTGAACTCACTATGTAGCCCAGGCTGGTCTCGAACTCACAATCTTCCTGCCTAAGCCTCCTGAGGACTAGGATTACAGGTGTGCGCCACCATGCCCGACACTTCTTTCATTCTTGATATCCAACTAAGTTCCTCTTAATAATTTTCCATCTAAGAAAATGGACTCGGCCCACTTGTCCCTGTCATGTTCAAGGTTGGGTTCAATCACTCCCTATCACAACAGTTTTGAATAAAGTCTCTCTTGCTTGTTTTCTTCTGTCTAGCGCATGGTTTCTTTACTAACTGGCTGCTCTGCTTCCCTACCTGTTTCAGTTACTTACCTTTTTTTTTTGTACTGGGGATTGAACTTGGGACCTTGTACTTGTGAGGCAGGTGGCAGAACCACTTAAGCTAAATCCCAGGCCCCTCAGTTAGTTTCTTATTGCTGGGACAAAATACCAACAACCACAAATTAAAGGAGGAAAGGTTTATTTTAGCTCACAGTTTGTAGCGATTTCAGTTCACAGTTAGCTGGTTCCAAGGAAGGGGAGCATGGCAGAGGGGCCCGGCAGAGGAGAAACAGTCTGTAGCAGGTTGGGCAGAAGGCAGCAAGCCTGTCTTCCATCTTTTCCTTTATATTCCATCCAGGCTGCAAGCCTACTGGTTGCTGCTGCCCACATGTAGGTGGGCCTTCTCATCATCCACACCCAGAGCTATGCTACACTGATCAGTGGACTAATTTAGTTACCATACATCCTTAATCCATCCTCACACACCCTAGATCCAGCCATCTCCCAAAATCCCCACCTATGAGTACATGAAGCTTTGGGGGAACATATAGATACAAGCAGTAACATCCCCCCCATCTTCTCGACTTCCATACCAGTCGGGGTGGGGAGGAGAGAGGGAAAAGTAACTTCTTTTTTTGAAACTGCTAGTTAGGGTGCTTTGAGAAGCAGACACTAAGACAAGGAGCTGGAGGAGACTGGAAAGCTGTCATTTGTCATTCAGGTCTGAGTGAAGGAAAGAAGAGGGGAGGAAAGGGTTGGTAGAAGCATCTAAGATGTCAGCACAGGCCTAAGAAGAATTCAGCAAGGGCAGTGGGGGAGTCTTCTAGCTGACGTTATCCAAAAGAGGAGTCCTCCGTATCCCAAGAATGATCCTAAAATTACTACCCCTACTGCATCCAGTCATTGGGCGCAGCCTATGGGAAGCCTAGCTTCAATGTAGTTCTAGTCTAAACCCACGCTTAGAGAACTGGTGGGCTGATGGTCTAAGTCCTCATCTGAGTCAGAGGATCAGAGAACCAGGCATGTCTAAGGACAGGAGAAGGTGGACATCACACAGCTCGAGCAGAAAGAGTAAATTTGCCCTTCACATGTTGTTCCTTTCACATCCTCAAAGGAATGGATGACACCCACTTACATTGGCAAGGGGGATCTTTACTCAGTCTACTATTTAAAATGCTAATGTCTTCTGGAAGCATCCTTACAGACACACCCAGAAATCATGTTGTACCAGTTATCTGGGCATCCCTTAGCTTTGTCAAGTTGACACGTAGAACCAACCATCACACAAGTCAAATGTGCCTCCTTCTTTGTGAAGCCAATTCTCCTCATCTTGCCCGGGGAATGAGGTGGTGGTGTTGGTTTTATTATGGTTCTGATGCAGTGGTGTCTCTCTGCATGTCTGATAGGGGCTCTGTGGCCGATTCTAGTGACTCTGATGGTTTCTGAATTTGGAATGTGAATTTGGTAGGTCACTGTTATGGTTCATGCAAACATTTCCCCTCAATGTTTAATGGTGCCCTCTGCTCCTATGTGTTCCTATGGAAGGCCTTGTTTTTGGGAATCAGAGTTAAATTCCAGAGAGGAAACCCTAGACATAGTTATGGCGCATAAAGGGTAGTGACCCAGGGAAGGAGATTTTCCACCTCCATTTCTTGAGGTAGAGATGATATCTGCTGGAGGCATCTGGGTCCAGAGGAACCTAGTAGAAAATCCTGTTTAAATTTAGAGCAGCCCTTCCATACCTCAGAACAGGTGTTGTCTTAGTTACTTATCTCATTGCTGAGATAAAATACCCAACGTTCAAAGTTAGAGGAGCAAAGGTTTATTGTAGCTCACAGCTCATAGTTGGCTGGCTCCAAGGCGGAGTGGTATGGCAGAGGGGCATCACAGAGTTCAAAAAGTCTTTGGCAAAAGCAGGCCAGGCAGGAGACAGCAAGCAACAAATGACAGATTCTTTCTGTCCCTTAGTATATCCAGGCTACCTGCCCTAGGGTGGGGTACCCTTAATCCTACCCAGAACTATGCCAAACCAATCAGTGGACTAATTTAGTAATCCCACACCCTTATTCCCAGAATCATGCACCCTGGATCTATCCACCTTTGATAAAGCCCCCTATGAATGCATGAGGCTTTGCGGGGACATCTAGACACAAGCCGTAACAGGTGCCTTCTTCTCTAGCAGTTCAGCTTTAGGGTGCATAAAAATTACCCGGAGATACTGTTAAAATGAAGATTTCAGGTTTTACTCCAGGGATAACAATTCAGTTGGTCTGAACGGGGCCTAGGAATCTGCAAACACAGGTGGAATTCTGTTGATGTTTTTCAGTTTGGGAACCACTGATCCTTGATCCAGTTTACATTCACCATAGAAGTCTGTCTTCTATTAGAGTTGTCTAAGGCCCAGTGAGAGAGGGGTGGGGACCAGTGAGGGTCCTGAGGGTAGAGAGATACTCATCCCTCACTGAAGGGGATTGTTATCATTATCACAAATGTAGAAAAATACCTTCCCCAAGCAGGAAAATGAAAAGGAATCACTAGAAAGAAGGGAATAGAGAGGCATACATAAAACATGAAGCTTGAAAGGAGTGGTTTGAGATGAAAATGGATTATGGCTGTGAGAACAACAAGAATATCCTGTACTAAGATATACTGGGAGAAAAGATAAGTGGAAGTAATTGGGTGGGAAGAAAAATTGCAGACTGAAAGAACTGAAAATTAAATTTAAATTCAAATACAGGTACAATTGCTTTCTCCAAATCAAAACAAATTGGCAGGGGAAAAGTGGGATGTGAGACTATGGAAAGCTACCAGCAACCAAGGAAGAAAACAGCAGCTGGGAAGAGGTGATACACCCATGGGGAGCATGTTCCCTGTCGCTAACGATGTTAACAGCAGAATAGCTTGCACCATAATCTGCTCCACATGAAAACATACAAATGAATAATTAGGCAGATGCAAGACTGTTCTAGGAATGACACCATAAGAAGGATGGTAGAAAGCTTGCTCAAGAGGTTGGATCAAGTGAATTTTGCTGATCTCCTGGAAAGACATACAATTAAAAAATATGTATATAAAACTAAGGAAGGCTTTATGACTTTGCTCCAAAACTCTAATTGCTAGCTTCATAAGGACTTCCACTAATACGGAGTCTGACGAACTGGTTCAGGGGAAATGAACAGTTGTGTTCAGGTGAAATCCAGCTACACCATTTAAAGTTCAATAGAGAATAAAATGGAAAAGGATTTAAAAAACTTTTTGTAATAGAACTTTCCAGTTAGGAAAGGAGATTCCAAAGAACCAAAAAGGATAAAAGTAGCAGATACAAACAACAGGATCTTACTGTAAGATCTTTCTATAAGAACTCAGCAATGGTAGTTATTATCTAAGATTTTAACTTAGTGACTTTGCTGTTGTTAGCCTGTATTGACTTGCCTTCTTGCATATCTTTTGCCTCTGCTTTCAATTTTTCCTCTGCTTCTCTGTATTTTTCTTTCTATTGGGTTGCTGGTCTTTCCTTGTATGGATTTGTGACGATTTTGTTTTGTATTATTCTCTCCCCTAACGGAGCTGGTGTCAACATGAAATTTTCCCTTCACTGCCTCAATTGTGAAAAAGATCTGGGCCCTTTAAATATGTTTCCTTTGCCAGCTGGTGCCATATAAAGCTTTGTCCACATAGGGTGCAAAAGGGGCCTGCAAGCGGGAAAGAGCCTTACTTCCTGGTTCTTTTGTGCTTGCCTGGCAAGCTCTAAGGCTCCCTTGGCAGGGTTTTGCAGTGTGGGTTGCATCTCAAGGACTGGCTTGGGTAGTGTGGTATCTCTACCAGCACCAGATTCTGACAGTGCACATGGCATTTTCAGGGCACAATTCCTGCAACACTTGGCTGCCAGCAGCACCCAGGGGCCCGCAACTTCTCCGGCCAACACCCTCTTCTTGCCTGTATTCCCTCTGTGGCCAGGTTGTGTAATAGTGAAGTGGCCCCAGTGAGACACCAACGTGTGGATACAGTTCCACTGGTGTGGCAGCCCTGTGACCTATCCATTCAGTGATCTCAGCTCCTTAGTCCTGAGGGGAGAGCAGCTCTGCCTTGGGTACTCTATTTCAGCCTCAGGAGTAGTGTCTGCTCCTTACTTCTGCTACCTCTGTATTCTTGAGTTCTCTTAACTTATTAGTAAGTAGCCAATCCCTCATCACTCTTTGTATTAAACCTTCTCTATTCCAGTTACATTGTGGTTTCTCTCTTGTGACTGGGCCCAGCTGACAAATTAGCATTCTCGGTGTCTCTGGTAAGAAGCCTCTGTAACACACAGGCCCACATCTCGCACATTAAGAATCCTTCAAGGGCCAGTATTATGTTCTATTCCAGAGTCCCACTGCAGAGAATGTGATTGGTCCAAGAAGGTTAGGTGATCTCCACCCACTGCAATCAGCTGTACCCAGCAGGTTGGAACATGCCGTAAATAACCTAGTGGGTGATGGGTACAGTTAAGGTTCATGGTGAGCAGTAGGTATTTATTACAGGTCTGTTACAGTTTATTGGAGATAAAGGGGGTGTTTGGAAATCTGAGTTATGCTGATAACCTAGCAGTGTTTGAATAATGAATAGGAAAACATTAGTAGTGATACTGAAGTAATACTAATATTGCTAAGGATCCTGATGATTTTTTCCTGCTGTACTGGAGACCCCCGAAGTAGGTTCCAGTCTCCTGGCCAGTGTACAATGAAGAGTTGAAGAAAGACTCAAAGACAGAATTACAGAAAAAAGTGGGACTCCAAGATAGCCAGTGCTGAGAAACCAGCAAAAGCCCTGGTCAGTACAACCCACTGATTTTTATTGGTGACCATATTGGGGTAAAGGGGAACTACATGCGAGGAAGTGTAGTCGTGCAGTCGCTATGGACACTAATGCAGGTAAGGTGCATAAAGGAAAAGACAAAACATTCTTGAATTAGGAATAGGATAGACAAAGTATGGGGTTGTAATTAGAACCTTGTCCTTCTAGTTAAGGCTCCAGTCAGGGAAATGGAATTTGGGTGCGAGTTACTCTGACCTGGGCTCCCGTGCGATCTCTTATTGAGCCCCACAGCTTCACAGGCCATCTGTCTGGTCTCTGCTGTGGCCCTTGGCAGGAAGGTCATGCTAACCTGTGTGCTACTGCAGGGCTTATGAGGTGCTTCTGAGTCACATAAGCTTCAGTCAACTGGCTTTTTAAAATGTGCACCTGAGGGGTTACCTCTTTACAGCCTGCACTGCTTACGGTCTGCTTTGGGCATAATAAGGCAATCCCCCACATTGCTGACTTGTTTTTTCAGTGCTGCCAAGCAAGTATTGTACTAGTAAGCTACCCCCGCCTCTCTACTCACTTAATACTACCACTTTGCCCATTATTTTACATGTGTATTATGCATGTTTATATGTATGTATGTACATGTATGTATGTGTGTTTTATGATGCTGGTATTGAAGCCAGGGCTTGAACACATTATTTGAAATAGTTGCACTGGGTGGTTATTTGTACAATTTTGTCCAGTCTTTTGAAACTGCAAGCAGTCCTGCAAAGAACATCCCCCTACACATCTCCGTGTACACAGATGAGTATAACCAAAGGCAGGCATACATTGAACATTTTCAGTTTTTTCAAGGCATCCTTACAAGTGGCTATATTAATTTAATCTTTTCACAATACTGTATGAAAATACCTATTTCCCTTACTGTCGATCAATATTACATCCTTGCCTATCTGAAAAATATGAGGTGTTATCCAAAGACACAGCAAATACGTACATAGGAAGTAACGGTAAGACTCATTGCTTTTAATGCCCCTCAAATGACTTCCCCTCACTTCAAGTACACTCACCCTATCATTCCTGCCACTTTCTGAGGCCTGGCTGAAAGCCTTCGTTCGTGAGGGTTTTTACATGTGCTGCACTGTGTCCTGAGTTGTCAGAAAACGTTTAGCTTTTATGATCATGTTACTCTGGGGAAGGGTCAGAAGTCACCTGGGGACAGACCTGGTGAATACGGTAGACGAGGACACATCTCCACGTTTTCGCGAGCCCGACTTCCCACGGGGTCCCACTCAGCAGCCGCATTCTGTGTTTTAGATCACACCTCCTAAAGACACTCATGAAAGAGGGCTTCCAGAGCACCAGGAAGCATAAGAACGATGGAGTAAATGTGTTCAACGTGAAGGGAGTTGTTTTGAGGAGAATTAGTAGCAATGTGTCTTTTACTGTAATAATTTAAAAAAATATGCACTATATTTTTGATCAGTCTTTATATGGTGTCCCGTTGTAATGTGGATTTACATTTAAAAAACTTATGGGGGTGGTTGAAAAACTTCTGTATGTTTAAAAGTTACTCACATTTCTTTTCTTGTGAATTGTCAAGGCCCTTTGCTATTTTCTATTGAGCTGTTAGTCTTTTTCTTACTGGTTTGATTTGTTAATATTAAGGGAATTTTTCTCTTTGTCATTTATGTTAAGAATGTTGCTTCAGTTTGTCGTAGTATTTTTGGCTCTTTTTATTTTGTGTAAAGTTTTAAACATAATTTTATATTGTCTAATCTAGCAGTTGCATCAGTGAGTAATGTGTTCCACTACAGGAAATAAAAAAACCAACCAATAGTATCTTGAGCAGACGAGAGAATACTGGTTTGAAACAAGGGTAGAATAACTTGTTCTTTAACAGAAAACTGCACTGGTCAGAGCTCACCTTTCTGGGTTATCTGATTCTGATTCTATGCGACTTATTTTACAATTCTGCTCTAGATAACTGATGGCAAAGCAAATAACTCCAAAGACATGCTAATGAATTATGTCCAGGAGAGGGACAGCTCTCCCCCACTGCCAGTGTCCCCCGTAGTGTTCATTTCAGTATTTCTATTCATCTGTCTACTCTGTGGACTAAACCACCTTGGTAGTGTCTTCACTGATGTGTGTAATAAAAGCTTTAATACATGTACATTTTTACATTGTATGAGAACCATAATTTAATTTTTAAATTGTCTTTGAATGAATATGAAGCTTGGAGGTAAGGAAGTCCAGGGCTCAGTGATGCCATCAGGGAATTGGACTTTCTCAGGTTTTCCACTTCACTATCCTTAGTATGTATTCTGAACCACTCTGTTGGTGCCACATAGCTCCTAGATGGCTGCTGGCTCTCCAGCCCTCGTGTGTATTTCAGAAAGGAAGGGTATGGAATAAAGAGGTTGGGTCTGTACCAGAGAAGAAAAGCTTTCTCACAAATCAGTTCCTTCATACATCCCAATAGTTAGAACTGTTTCATGTGGCTACCTCTGAATGTAAGGGAATTTAGAAAGAAAAATAGGATTTTCTGAGCACATGGTTCATGTTCTCCCATCATCGATGTTGGGGCTTATTAAGTGGGAAGAAGAAGAAAATGGGTACTGGGGAGGCAACTAACACTGTCCATCAAATTGATCTTGTTCTTAAAGGTTTCATGGTTTATTGGCAATCTACTTGGTCCTTAATCTAAGATTACAAAATCTTTTTTCCCCTCATGTATTCTTAAACATTTTTATCTTCATTAAAAACTAAACTAAACTAAACTAAATCTTTGTTTCATTGGGAGTTTGGTATACGTGGAAAGATGAGGTAGAGATTCACTTGTGTTTCTTTTTTTTTTTGTCCAGATGGCTAGACATTTTTTTTTTAAACCAAATTTATTTTCTAGGGAATGGAGCCACCCTTCTCAGTTCTAGGGTGCCATTCACCCCTAAATAAAAAGTCAACAGAAGGAATGCCCAATCAGTCGGTGGATGGTGGGTACTCAGGAGCTTCAGGTGGGGTATCTGCTGGCGTGGGCTGGCCCTCAGCCCCGTCCTGAGGGTGGAAGACCAGCTCCCCGGCCTGCAATACTTGCCCGGCTGATCACTTGCCTCCTGGCCTGTGAGGCCCGTACTGCTGGTAGAAGTCCGTGTCTGTCTGACACGTGACCAGCGCCTGGGCTGTGTGGCTCTGAACAAGCTGAATCAGATTTTAGGCATCCAGGAGCCTTTGCATTGGTCTTTTTTTTTTTTTTTTT
>NW_022900925.1:13881368-13922422 GCF_012274545.1 Fukomys damarensis | reverse complement strand
TATTTCTTCCTCTGTAAAGTGTCTGTTCATTTCTCTAGCCCATTTCTTTTTTTTTGTTTTGTTTTTTTTTTTTTGGTTTTTTGAGACAAGGTCTCACTATGTAGTTGAGACTGACTTGGAACTCACTATGCAGCCCAGGCTAGTCTCAAACTCACAGCGATCCTCCTGCCTCAGCCTCCGAGTGCTGGGATTATAGGCGTGCGCCACCGCGCCCAGCTACATTGGTCCTTGTTTTGAGACAAAGTCGCTAAATTGCCAGTCTCCAAAGCACAGGGATTACAGATGTGCACCACCACTCAGAGTTTAAAATGTCATCTTTAAATTGGGCTTGGTGGTGCATGATTGTAATCTCAGCACTCAGGAGGCTGAGGCAGGAAGATCATTGTGAGTTCCAGGCTGGCCTGAACTACACAGTGAGACTCTGTCTCAAATAATAATAATAAAAAAAGTCATCTCTGACTTGCACGTAGAGCACCATGTTTGTATTCACTTGCCATGTTCAGCGCTAATCTAACAATTTCATTTACTCCAACTTGATAATACTTTAAGAGTCTCTAGCAGTGCTCGACTTACCTCCTTCCTATGTCTCTGATTCTCCAAATTTGCTTCCCTGGTTATTCTATTATTATCATTAAATTTAAAATAAATTAATCCTTGTTAAAGAATATAGATACCAGTAGATTTAAAATGAAAAATAGTCACTGACTTCCTTCTTTGTTTCTCTCAGTCATGCTGCCCAGGGTAAGTCATGTTCAGCCCCTGCGTTTCATATTGTTTCACAATGTGCTCTTACTGCTGCCTACTGATCAGTTTTAGTCATTTTATTGCTATCCTCTTAGGACATATATGTAATTACTTCTCTTACACCCTCCTCCCCTCCTTCATTTTCCTAAAACACAACAATATTTTTACTTTTAGGGGCAACAAAGGTATACTAGTCATTATAATGGTTTAGATATCACTCACTACCAAGTTAAGTCGAATTCTACTTCCTTTCCTGTACAGCTTTGTTTTCCCCAGAGTGAATAATTACCTCAGTTTTAGCTTGCCAAGGACATTCTCCTGCACAGAGTCTCATCAGTAGGCTACTTTCCTGGCACAGAGCTCTCTGGGGTCTTTTGTCTCTTTGTTTCCACATGGCCACTGCAGTTATGATCCTGATGTTGTATTTCCTCACTGGGGTGGACTTGTGATTTTTCTAGAATCCACGAACTTCTTGTTTTTGACTTGCTCCTTGGTTTTTCTGGAGCTGCTCCGCCCTCACTCCCCCCAGCTTCTTGGGGAAAAGAAAGGGAGTCAAATGTGTTGAGTTCTTTCATGTCTGAAAATATCTGTATTCTGCTTTTATGCTCGATTATTTTTATACCTAGAGTTACTAGTTTGGCTGTATACTGTAGTTGATAATATATCCACATAATACTGAAGGCATTGCTCTGCTATCTTCTAGCATCCAGAATTCTAATTCTGATTCTTTTTCTTTTTGGTACCGGGAATCAGGACCCTCCAGTTGTCAGGCAGGGACGGTGCCACTGAACTAAATGCCTGGTCCTATAATTCTGACTTTTGAGTTTTTGTAATTGGTCATTTTTTCCCCTAGAAGTGTTTAGAATCTGAAATATAGTTAATATGAAATTTTGTGATGATATATCTTGGTGTAAATTAAAATTTTTTAATTGTTTTGGGCATGTGATCTTTTCAGTTTTGATATTTGTGATTTCGGGTCAAAGAAATTTTATGTTATTTGTTTGATTTCATTGCAAATTTATAATTTTAAACAGCAACTTTTCTAGTTCCCAAATGTCTTTTTAAAATTTTTATTAGGGTCACATTCAAAGTTTAACTTAAAGGGATTTAGCATTCATATTATATTGAAACTTCCTACCTAGAAGCAGGGTTATATCTTTTTATTATTTGAAGATTTCTTTTTAAAAAAATGTATTCCAGTAGTCTATAGAAGAAAATGAAGATTTCTTATTTATTCTTAGTTGCTTTCCCTTTTTGCTGCTATGATGAGATATTTTTCTTTCATTGTATTTTTTACTTGTTGTTTGTATACAGAAATGCTATTAATTGTTGTATATTGATTTTGCACACAGCTAATCACTCTATTCTCTTATTGTTGCTAATAATTTTCATAGTCTTTTTGTGTTTTAAAGCATGCAATCATGTTATCTGCATAATAATAAAAATAATAAAAATCTGCCTTCCATTCTCCGGTGAATGGACTCTTTTCCTCCACAGCACATTTTAAATGCTTTGATGCTATCGTATAGGAAACCTGTAGGCCTTCTTTCCCTCCCTCCCTCCCTCCCTCCTTCCTTCCTCCTCTCTCTTTCCTTCTTTTCCTTTCTTCTCTTTCTTTTTTCCTCTCTCACTCCCTCCCTTCCTTCCTCTTTGTATATTTCTTTGTTTTCTGTATACTGTTAAGATTCTGCACACAAGTGTACCCTTCTTGCAGATGTTACTGAATTCTCTAGCTTTTCATGTTTTTTGATTTTCAAGCACACATCATTTCACCTGAAGTAATACATTGTTTTCACCCTGTCTCTCCGTTTTAACTACCCTGCCCCCTTTAAGGTGCTACATTTTGCCCAGGCTCTCTAAAACATTAAAACCAGAGATAGCAGGGGTATTTGTATCCGTCTTGATTTATAGGACTGCTTCTTGTGTTTCACACAGAGTGAGATTCGCTGTGGCTTTCTGAGTCTTTACTAAATTGTGTTAAGTCCAGTTTATTAAGAATTTGTTTTAAAAATAAGTAATGCAGAATTTTGTCAAATGACTGGCCGTCTAACAGCTGATGGGCCACTGTCGACATGTATTGCTTTTTTATTGTACTCCTGAAATTAATGTGCTGATATTTCTTTGAGAATTTTTGCATGAGAGAACCTAGGCAATAGGTTCATTCGTGAGAAGGAATGAAAGTTAAGGAAAAATGGAGGCTCGGTATAATTTCTTTCCCTAGCGGGCGGAGAGGGTCATTTTTTCTGAATCTGGAGAACCCTACGAATTTTAGGACAGCTGGATTTTAATTTTCTAAGACTTATGCTATCCCGGTTCGGCTGCCACCGGATGGCGCGCGCAACCTGCTAGACAGGGAAAGACGGCGGGTTGCAGCCAAGGAAAGTAATTTTAGCTTCGTTCACTCTGCACTTTTCATTGGCTGGTTCTGAAGGAGGCCCGCCTTTCCTATCTTCTCATTGGCTTTCCTCCTGGGTGGGTGTGCCTCTCTGGTCAATCCCTCCAGGGTGCGCGAACTGGGTGGCACCCGGGCTTCTGGGTCTCCGGAGACTTCTGTGGTGTGGTGTAGGACCCTGCTAGCAGGGTCGGGGTGCCTCAACACCGCAGAAACTGCTGGACGAAGTTCACAATTTTCCAGGTAGACAGCTGGTCTTGGAGTGGGTTTTGCGAATCCACACACTCCCACCTGTAGAAAATTAAGGAACCCGTGGCTTTGCTTGGGCTGGAGAAAGGATCCTTGGATACTCAGCCTTGAGCCAAGGGGGAGGCCTGGGAGCATCCTAGATGGGAAGTGAGAAGGCCACGTGGGCAGCTCCCTCCAGCCCTCCAGCGGGAGTCAGCCCTAGCCAGGATCTCAGCTACAGTATCAGATCTCCAGGGCCTCCAAAGCGCTCAGTGTTGGAAACCTAACCTTCACTATAAAGCCTAGTTGTGATTCTGGATGGACCAGGTTGTAGCAATGACACGGGGAAGCCAGAATTTATTATCAGATTTCTCTCGTGCTCTGGGCCTAAACCTTTACTCTGAGGTTGGCATGGAGCTAGGATCCAATTTCCGATTAGACCACTGGCTGGGCTCTGCAGTCAGGCAAGGCTCCTGGCTGAGAACCGCAATCACCTCTAACTGGGTGGTGGGAACACACGGTCCATTCCCTGCCCAGATCAATTACTTGAGTTCTGCAGTTGGGTTGGGCTGCAGAATAGGTCCCAAGGTTAGGCCAGATTTTGCTCAGGATGGTTGGGATCAACTGCTATACTCAGTTGAGGATTGTCTCCCTGCTGGAGTGGAAGTTTAGGATGGATTTTGAGGTTTGAGGTTGAGCTGAGCAGAGCCATTGTATGAACTTCTGGGTGGGTAAGTTTGGCCTTGCATTTGCTAAAAGACTGTGTGGTAGGCATCTCCCTCCCTGGGTGGCTTTTGGGATGCGGTTTGAGGCTAAGTTGACCCATTGTTTGAATGCCCAAGCTGTACAAATGTAGCTCCTGTGATTTGTCAAAAAGTGCTGTGATGTCTTGCTCCCTGGACAGGATCTTAGGATCAGCTTGGAGGCTGTGCTGAGCCACTGCTTGAATGCCCACTTGGCACAAGTCTTAACTCCTGCACTTTTGTGAAATTCTTTGTGGCTCTCCTTGGGTGGGGCCTGGAGTGGGGTCTGAGGCTGGCCATAGAGGCTGTATAGGGACTTACGCCAGATTGAAATTTGCATTATACTACTGGGGCAACCTGTTTGGCTTTGTGGGTGGGTTATACTACTGGTACCTCATATTGGGCACCTCCACTGGCCATAACACAGAGCTACCACCAGAATCTGAGCACTGGCTGAGAACAATGCCTCCTGTCTGTTTTTGTTTGACCTCAGGCAGTGTTGCTGTGCTACTGCTCCAGTGGTTTCCAATGAATTGAGACCCAAGTGGGCTTCCTGAGAGGCATCCTGGAAGACTAGGGAAGTTGGATGTCTGCCTTTAGTTTCCCTTTCTCTAAATAACTGTAAATCTGGGAAAATAACTCTCTTGATGGAATTTTGCCAACTTGAGGGACAACAATGGATGATTTTCTTAAAGTGAAACCTTTTCTCTTCCTCTTCTGATGCAATTTTTTTTTTTTGAGGTACTGTGGTCCATTTGGTGTCTGAGGCCTTTATCTGAGTTTTGAGTATTCATTTATTTAACTAAGGTTCTCTTACCTGGAGACAGCTGCTAGGTGAACTTCTGTGTTTGTGGGGTTGGGGTGGGGGACACTGAGACCTCTTTTTTACCATGTTGTGGGTGTCACTACTAGAATTATTTTTAAAAATAAAAGTTGTGCTCCTTTCTATTTCTCTTATTTTGAAACTTCATTCTCTCTACATTGGTATTTCATAAGCCCCATAGATATTCTTTACTCTTTTTCATTTTCCCTTTTTATTTCTCAACAGTATAATCTTAAGTAGCCTGTTTTTGAGTAGCTGATTATTTTCTGCTTGATTTAGTCTGTTCTTGAAGCTCTTTATTCATTTATTTCACTTCTGTTATTTTATTATGTAACTCCCGAATGATGCTTCATTCCCTTTTATGATACATTTATTGAACTTCACACTTTATTCATGCGTTTGTTTCCTGATCTGTGTAGGTATATATCTGTGTTCTTGTGTAGCTCATTGAACCTTTCTAAGATGAGATTCTATGTGGGCCACTTGGCACTTTACAGGTAGGCAGGGTTTCTATAAGAGGGGTGTGCAGGCCAGCCAGCTGCTGAGGACAAGGGGAGGCCGCTTCTCAGGATTGGGGGGTGCTGCTGAAAGCCATTGTTGACCATCTGCTGATTATCAGAAGAGGCTGAATATGGTCCAGGCGAGTGGAAAAGTTTGGTACTGCAAAATTCTATTATTAGTATCAGTGTGAGCTCGTTTATTACCAACGGTAGTGAGATCTGGGGACACTGGCAACAACTGCGTGTTCTATCACCACCACAGATAAAGTCTCATTCTCAGCTGAAGCTATGTCCTAATTGCTGCTGCATAACCCATAGGATAATGACTTGCATGTGGTGAAGATTATTCTCAGTCTCCACTTCCTTGCTTCTTTCCAAATTACTGTCACATTTACCTCTGACAGGGTTTCTTTAGGAGTCTTCCCAGAGCGCCATGCATGTCCTTATTCCTCAGACTGTAGATGAAAGGGTTCATCATGGGAGTCACCACAGCATACATCACTGTGGCTACTGAATCCTTGAGGGAGTAGGTATGGAGGGGCTGCAGATATACCATACAAAGTGTACCATAGAAGAGGGAAACCACAGCCAAATGCGAAGCACAGGTAGCGAAAGCTTTGTCCTTGTTAGAGGCTGAGGGTATTCTGAGAATGGCTTTGACGATATAGACATAGGACACGATCATGAACCCAAAAGGAGTGAGAAACATGAGGCAGCCTGTGGCAATTAGCATGGTGTGGTTGATCTGGGTGTCGGAACACGCAAGCCTGAGCAGGACGTACATCTCACAGAAGATGTAGTGAATTTTGCGGGACCCACAAAATGTCACCCTGGTCATGAGGATGGTGTGAATGAGACCATAGAAGATAGATAGGGCCCAACACAAGGCGAGGAGAAAGGTACAGAGCTTAGGGCTCATGGCGGTTGTATAATGGAGGGGGCGGCAGATGGCTACATAGCGGTCATATGCCATCACAGCCAGGATGAGATTGTCCAGGGCCACCAAGGAGACCAGGAAATAGAGCTGGGTCAGGCACCCTGCATAGGAGATGGCTTTGTTCTGGGACTGAAGGTTCACCAGCATCTTGGGGATTGTGTTCGTGATGAAAAAGAGGTCAGTGAAGGAGAGATTGGCCAGGAAGAAGTACATGGGAGTGTGCAGGCGGGAGTCAGAGCCGATGGCCAGGATGATGAGCACATTTCCCATCACTGTGACCAGGTACATGGACAAGAACGTCCAAAACAGGATCTGTTGCTGCTCAGGAACCTCTGAAAGGCCTATGAGTAGAAATTCGGAGTCCTCACTCTGGTTGCCTCCATGCATTTCCTACTTGTCTGCAATATGAGCACCAACAAATTCTTACCAAGTGCTCTCCATTGGATGAGGACATGAAGGTAAGCAACATCATCTGTTTACTTCACATTCAAATTATCTTAGAGCTGGGCTCTGTGGCATGAGCCTGCAGTCCCAGTTACTCAGGAGGCTAAGGAAGGATGATAGCTTGAATCCAGGTGTTCAAAGACTGCCTGTGCAACAGAGCAAGACTATGTCTCCCTAAACATCTTAGACCAAGGTTTATAATTTTTAAAAAACATAAGCAGCCAATCAACAATAGGCACAAAAATAGCATTGGGGAAGTTTTTATGCAGTGTAATTATTCTAACAACTTCTAATCTGGCAACTTGGTGTGAGAGGAATAATGTCTAAGTCTTACTTTAAATTCTATTTGCTTACAATACTCTTGAAATATTTCACAATTTTATAGTATGTTATGATATTGTATAGGTTTCAAAATTTTTATTTTATGCAAGTGTATGCATTATAAGAAACGGATATAGTACAACCCACAGATTAAAAGTGGTAAGTGAAAATATTTGAAAGGAGTAGGGAAAATTATTTGTTGATATGATGATTTATCTCGGGAAAGCAGGACAATCCACTGGACGATTAGTAGAGATAGAAAGAGGTTTCAGAGTACTTGAAGTTAGGTCTGGATTCTACTTCTTGCTAGTGGAAAATTTAGGCAGAGTCCCAGGGGTCATGGCTAGATACAAGTAAGTAATAAAGTGCTTAGTACAAGGAGCTGGTATGCAGTCAGCACTTGACAAATATCACCCATTATTTTTATATATAACAATAATCAGAAAAATAAGGCCAAATATAATGCAAAATGACCTCTGCTATACTACCAACAAATCTGCATTAAGGTATTAACACAAACCTGACATGACTCTCAAATTCTTCAGTGAGGTTAAAGTGAAAACTCAATACATGGATAGATAGTTCAGATTTCTGATAGATGAAATTTTGCTAAAGCACATATCTTCTTATAGTAATCTGCAATGAAACCTATTTGATGTCAAAATAATAATGGGGCTTTTAGGAAGCAAAATTAAATTTTATCGAAAATGAAACATGAAAATAAGGAAAGGCATTGTGAGTACTGTAATAAGGTGACACTTGCTCTATCAAATGTCAAGGACCCTAGAATAGTGTGGTACTGATACTGGACCAAACAGATTGGTAGAACTGGTAGAAAATTCACAGATAGACACCAAATCATTTAATCAGGAAGATAAAATTTGCACTGTTTAAGAAATAGCATTGGGACAGTTTAGTCATTATTTTTGGGGAATAATTAAATCAATATTTTATATCTTAACACATTTCAAAATATAAAGATTAGCATTGGAGTCTTTTCGGTTTGAAAACCTAATGTATACAGAATAAAAATTTAAGAATTCACAAAAGAAAAAACATGTCAATTATATAGAATTCCACTATTCGAAGGTTGGTTGCCACTCTTCCCCTTTTAATAGCTTTAAACATTTTTAAATATGAAAATAACTACTTCTGTGGAGTCTTGACCAGAGTGCTGTAGGAAGAGAGCTTCATGGTAATGGTCCCTGGGTGGGAATGATTTTGTCACCTTTAGAAAACTAAATATGGTCAAATAACCAAAAATGGTTTAGAGTGAAGATGAGATTGGTGAGATATGAGATTATGCAAGGAATGGGTGCCAGGTCATATGGAGCCTTGTGAAGATTTAAAATGTACTGGCTATCGTGGCTCTTCATGGTAGCCCACCCTAGGGTTTTTTTCTCTCTCCTGTTTCCTACTTTTGCTTGGGCCAACTCATAGGGCAGAGCCTGGTTTCGCCCCCTACCTTTAGTAAATATAAAATGTTGCCACCATTAATTCTTTTGTTCTCTCTCTCTCTCTGTCTCTCTCTCTCTCTGTACTGGGGATTCAATCCAGGGTGATCATACTGAGCTCCATCCCCAATGTCCCCCCACCCCTATTTTAAGGGTTTTTTGTTGACAGAAGTTCTCACTAAGTTGCTAAGTTGACAAGGCTGGCTCAAACTTTTGTTCTTCCTGCCTCAGGATCCCAGGGTCCTGGGAGTACAGGTGTACGCTACCATACCCAGCTTAAAATTTTATTCTAGGTGCAGGGAAGAGTCAGAAAAGATTTTCAGCAGGAGAAGGTGTGTATGTTGGGATATATAATATTTTCATATTTCATCTCCTGTATGAGAATCAACCCTAAGATAGGTAGTCCTTGATTTTTTTCCCAAAGGAAGTGACTTCATTTGCAACCGAGCATGGAGATATTCAAGAAAGACCATGTCACAAAAGTTAAAAAGGGCTAGGGATGTAGTGTAGTGGAAAGGCCCTGGGTTCAATCCTCAGTACTGAGTTGTACGCTACCATACCCAGCTTAAAATTTTATTCTAGGTGCAGGGAAGAGTCAGAAAAGATTTTTAGCAGAAGAAGGTGTGTATGTTTAGCATCTAACACATTGGGATATATAATATTTTCATATTTCATCTCCTGTATGAGAATCAACCCTAAGGTAGTCCTTGATTTTTTTCCCAAAGGAAGTGACTTCATTTGCAACTGAGCATGGAGATATTCAAGAAAGACCATGTCACAAAGGTTAAAAAGGGCTAGGGATGTAGCGTAGTGGAAAGGCCCTGGATTCAATCCTCAGTACTGAAAAGAAACAACTCAAAGGAAGAATGACTAAATAATTTCCAAATAATGATAAAACAATACCACCTCCAAGAAGGTAAAAAAAAAACAAAAACAAAAAACACCTCCCAACGTAATTAGCTCACTGTCACTGCCCCTGCCTTGCAACTGCAAGATTCTGAGTTCGATTCCCAGTACCAAAACAAACAAATAAACAAAAAACCAAAAAAAGAAAACAACAACAACAACAACAACAACAACAACAAAAACCTCTCAAGTAAGATAAACCAAAGATTTCTACTCCAGGTGTTAGAGTGGAAGGAGATGTTAGTCAGAAGCATGTGTCCAATTTATAACACATGATTGTTAAGCAAACAAACAGATTGATACTCTTTATTTTGGTGTTTTTTGCTTTTTGTTTTTTTTTGGTACCTGGAATCAAACTCAGGTCCTTGAGTTTGCAAGGCAGGTGGCAGAACCACTGAGCTAAATCCGCGGCCCTGATACTTTTTATTTGGTCAGAGGTATATTTATAATTTCTCAATATAAGATGTAATATTTAACAAAATATTTATTTCTCTTATCTTATTTTCTAGATGAGGCGATGAGACTTAAAAAGTTAATAAGTTCTTCAAATTTGTTGACCTAGTAACCGATGGAACTGGGTTTTGACACCCTTCCCACGTCTTCATATTTCACATCCTAACCACTCTGCTATACATAATAAAAGTAATAATGCTCACTTCATCCTGAGTTTTGGAGAAAGAGAAATCATTTTCAAACCTTAAAGCTATACTGTAAAATCAAGAGGCTGTTACAGTAATGGGGAAGGGAAATCTATTCTAAAACAATTCCTCAAACTTCTGGCTATTTTTCATGTGTTTCCAGTAGGAAAACGTGCTCTCAGGGTGAAGAGAAGCAGGGTTCCCACTCTTTGCTCCAGCCTGGGCTTGCATATGCCTCCTACTCAGACAGGAGCAGCCTCTGCTCACCTTGAGACAGCAGGGAAGAGGGCAGGTTGTTGGGGTAGCGATGCCCTAAGGCATCTGTGTCAGGCCCTGAGGTGCAACTGCCTGGGAGAGAAAAGAATGAGGGAACAAATTATCATGGGCTTTCCATGTGTTGTCCTGGTCAGGAACTGGGGAATAAAAGAGAGTGACAAAGATGGACCAGACTATCACGTAGAGGATTTAAGTTGTGAGCCAGCAAAGGGGGCTGAAGGAGAGGTCAATTCCCTATCATAGAAGTTATTCAAACAAGCTGCCAGAGCCTGTAGGCTGAGTCCTTGTTCAGAGCTGATGGCAGCATTTAGTGGGAGTGGGTGATAGTGAGGATCTATTTATACGAGATGTACCAGTCTGTGGGGAACTGATGTGGTGATCCGTTGGCACTTGAGTAGAAACTAGAGCAACCCTGTGGCTATGCGGTAGACTGTGTATACAGATTTTTGCCTGGTATTTGTTCTCCTGCTTTTCTACATTGTGGATGAGCTCACTTAATTTCCCAGTGCTTAAGTGAAGCTGTGAGCTGAGGTTCTGAGGCTCCTTACCACTCAGGAACAAAAGAAAAGAGAAAGAATTGCAAAAGAAGAAAATGTGGGTATAGATCAGCAAATGCAAGACCCTGGTTTCAAATTCTACGACCTCCAGGGAGAGGGAGAAATGATGTCAAAAGAAAGAGGAACAAGTGGACTCATTCCAGAGAGCACTCCAAACCCCCGTCAGCAACCTGAGGATGAAACAGAGCATGGTGGGGACTCCTTGAGTAATCACGCCTCGGGCACACTCCAGCATCGCTTCTCTTTCTGCTGCGGAGAGAAAGGTTTTCCACCTCCTTAGACCCTATCAGAAACTACTTCCTTCCACAGCTTGATTCATGGAGTCTGGGGCCCTCTGGGACATTTTCTTGACGGGAGAGAGGGTGGGGATACAGATGAGAAGACTGGGTAAAGCCAGAGAAGAACTCCAAGAGGACTTAATGCCTCTGCTTTCTATCCCGCACTGTTAATCTCAGATGCTTTGGCTGTGTCAGAATTACCTGTGACTCTTTAAAACCGGAAACTATTTTCTCACCACTTTCCTTGAAGTATGGTTCTGTTCTGAGAACCAGATCCTTTTTACCATGCACTCAATGATCCCAACTGAACCTCTTGGGAAACCCTGCTCTGAGTCTGTAAGAGTTGGTAGGTTCTTGTCCCCAGTGTGGTCAGATGGCCTTAGAGACACAAACAACTCTGTTGTGTGGCTTGGCTGTGTGTGTGACAATGTGGAAAAGGACTACAAACTTTCAGTAAGAAAAGAGGCTTTGGTATTTCCTCTATTGTTCCCTAGGTATATGACTTTGAGGAGGGAGCATATCCTCCTTGAACTTCCTCAGCTCAGTATGTACAGTTGGATGCTGGTAGTGAATCACACGTATGAAATAGTACTTTGAAAACTGTAGAGCACTTAAAATATTTGAGGGCCTGTTCTTTTGTCCTGAAATACTAAGAAGTTAGATGATACCGTGTGCATGAGAGAAAATGTACATAGAGAAGATAAAAGAAAGGAGAGACAGAGGGACAGAGATGAGACAGAGACAGAGAGAGACAGAGAGGCAGACCAAGAGAGATAATAAGCCTGTGATCAGAATTTACCCAGTTTTCCACGTGGCCCTCAGAGTTGTCTGGTTCTGCTGCCTGCACTTTTCTCCTTTATAGGATGAAAATTCAGTCAGGACATAAAGACTTGTTGCTTGTCTTAATGGCTAAAGGTGCAGAGCAGGAGGCTTGTTCCTAGGTCTTCAGTCTTTAAAAAAAAAAAAAAGAGGAGATAGAATTTAAGGCTCTTGCATGACCTAAATGGCGTGGAGATGTGAGAGCTGATGGTCGAATCCCCGTTTGTGAAGAAAGGGGCTGAATGTGGACTCCATCAGACTTATTTATCAGTTTGGGAGGGGCCTCGGGGACACATTCCCAAGACAGCTTCTTGAGATGAACATGGATAATTGCTCCAATATTAATATCTAGAGGCAAGGATCTTGGGAAATGAGTCTTGTTTACAGGAAAAAACCAAATCATTATTGTGCATCAGCCCTAAAAGTTTTCTTAGGGTTAAAGGTAAGCCAGAAATAAAGAAAATGTCACAGGTCCTGAAGCCTGACTTTGAATCACTACAGAGGTCTGGAAAACCCAAAACACTAAGTAAAATCAATAGAAAAAAACGTGTTTAGAGGAGAATAATGTTCCCAAGAACTTAAATTGCTTCTCTTAATAATTTGAAGAACGTAATAATTAACCGTGCCCAAAGATAACATACATACACGGAAATAAGATTTCAAAAGCAAGAACCAACCCATGATGGTATATAGGGACTGCAGATAATATAATTACCATGCACAGACTGAACACTAATAATGCTTATGTTTTAGGTAATAAAATGAAGCCAAAAAGTAAAGAAGGGATTTTCATGAATTGAACAGTCATGAGTACTTATAAAAGAAACAGATAGCTAGTGCTCTAGAAGTTCCTTTATATTTCCTTCTAGTTACTTTATGTTTCTCTTCCTACACAGTTATCATATATCCTCCCCAAACATTTTTTTTCCAGTACAGGGGCATTGAACCCAAGGTCTCACACATGCTAGATGAGCAGTCTACCACTGAGCTCTACCCCTTGCCTTGTCTTTTGTCTTTTTGATAATTCTTTTGCTAATATGTGTGAGGTGGCATTTTATTGTGATGTAATATGTTTGTTCTTATCAGTTTGATATCTGATGCATTATCTATTCTTTTCAAATTTTATTTCCTAAGTGTATGTATTATACTTTGATGTGTATATTTTATATTATGCAATGTATTACATTATACTTTGATGGTTATATATTTATTCAAATCTGTATAAGAAAAACCCTCTAAAGCCAGAGCACCAAACTCATGATTTAATGAGTATCATTGTTTATCTAAATATAAATTCACGGGCCAATATGATGTCATTTTAAATTCTTATCACCTCTTCCAAGAATCACTGATTTAGACCAAACTTACTTGTTTCATCTACTATCTCTTCCCCATCATTCATCTTTTTAGATTTCTTTGAAGCAAATCTTATTTCACTGGCAAATATTACAATGCACATCTGTAAAATGTGAAACTTTAAAAAAAATCTACCAGAGCAATATCTTACCTTAAAGTTTAACACAACATATTAATATAATCAAATACTTAATTATGGTTCAAATGAACAACTGTCTTGTATAGCTTATTGTTTAGGAGCCATAAAGCAAGGCTAAATTAAGTCTAAAGAGAAGGAAAGACATAGTAAAGATCAGAGCAGATATACATATAATGGAGAATGAAAACACTATGAAAAGATGAATTTGACAAATCTTTAGGCAAATCAACAGATAACTAAAAGAGAGAACATTATAATTGATACCACAGAAATAAATATATCTATTATGCTATATTATATATATTATACTAATATTTTACTAATAAAACATCTGTATGACTTTATGAAGAATTATATGCCAATAAATTGGGAAACCTAGATGAAATGGGTACATTTCTGGGCATATACAACCTTGCAAAATTGAATGATGAAGATAAAAAATAACCGAAAAGATCAATAATGAACTTCAAGATTGAACAAGTAATAAAAAGTCTCCCAGTAAAGAAAAGCTCAGAAGCTAGTGGCTTCACTGTTGAATTCTACCAAAGAAGAACTAATACTATCTCTTTTCAAATTACAGTATTCCCAAAATTGAAAAGAGGGAACTCTGTCAAGCTAATTTCTTGAGGCCAGTGTTATCCTGATAGACAAAGCAATGAAAGAAAACATCAACAAAAACTACAGACCAATATCCCCAGTGAGCATAGACACTGAATGGGGAAAAGCTCAGTGTTTCCTCTAAGGCGTGGAAGGACGACAACAAAACAAGAATTTCAGCTTTCATTTCTTCTATTCAACATAATACTGGAAATCTAGCTGGATCAATTAGGTAAGAGAAAGAAATAAAGATCATCTAAATTGAAAGAGAAGTCAAATTATCCTCGTTTGAGGATAACATGCTTTTACCCATACAAAATCCTGAAGACTCCACCAAAAAAATTGTTGAAACTGACAAGTTGCAGGATACAAAATCAATATACAAAAAGCAGCAGGATTTTTATCCATCAGTAATAAACTGGCTGGAAAAATGTACTATAATAAACACAGGCACACACACACATACACACTCATGTACACCCAAGCACATCTAGGAATAAATTTAACTGAAGAAGTAAAAAATCTCTTCCACAAAAATTATAAAACACTAATGAAGGAAATCATAGAGGACATACACACACAAAGAAAGATATTCCACATTCACAGATTAGAAGAATTATTAATAAAACTATACTACTGAAAGTGGTCTACAAATTCAATGCAATTTCCATCAAAATACCAATGACATTTTTTATAGAAAAAGAAAAATAATTCCAGAATTCATATGGAACCAGAAAAGATCCAGAATAGCTAATACAATCTTGAGCAAAAATAAAAAATAAAAAACAACCCCTAAAACAAAAGAACAAATAGTAGAACCTCCAACCCCTGCAAAACTATAGGCATCATAATTCCTGACTTCACAGTGGCTTTGTAATGTAGTTTCAAACTGGGGATTGTGATACCCACTGCCATGACTGTTGCCTACAACGGTTTTTGCTATTCTAGGTCTCTTCTGATTCCAAATGAATTTTTTGATTGTTTTCTCTAATTTAGTGATATACACTGTTGGGATTTCAATTGAGATTGCATTGAATCTGTGTAGCAATTTTGGAAGTATCGCCATTTTCCCTAATTGGTTCTTTCTACCCAGGAACAAGGGATGCCTTTCCATTTTCTTATATCCTCTTAGATCTCTTTTTTCAGAATATGATGTTGGCTGTTGATTTTTCACAGGTAGCCTTTATCAAGTTAAGATAAAGACCATCTATTTCAATTTTCTGCAGACTTTTTATCATGAATGGGTGTTGAATTTTGTTGAATGATTTTTCTGCATCTATTGAGTTGATCATGTGGTTTTTGTCCTTGACTCTGTTAATATGTGCATTACATTTACTGATTTATGTATGTTGAACCTTCCTTGCATCCCTGGGATAAATCCAACTTGGTCAGGGTGTATGATCTTGATGACCCTCTGTGTTCTGTTTGCCCATATCTTATTGAGGATCTTTGAATCTATGTTCATTATGGAGATTAGCCTATAGTTGTCTTTTTTGTTTGAGTCTTTCCCTGGTTTTGGAATCAAAGCAACACTTGTTTCCAGGAATGAATTTGGAACTTTTGCTTCCCTTTCAATTTTATGGAAGAGTTTAAAGAGTAGTGGCAATAATTCTTCTCTAAATGTCTTGTAGAATTTAGCATTGAAGCCATCAGAGCCTGGGCTTTTTTTTGTTGATAAAGTTTTAACTATGTTTTCAATTTCACTCATTATAATTGGGATGTTTACAGTTTTTATATCTTCTTTGTTCAGCTTTGGTAACTCATATATATCTAGAAATCTGTCCATATCTTCTGTGTTTTCCATTTTATGAGAGTACAAATTCTCAAAGTAGGTATTGATGATCCTCTGTATTTTTCTGCTGGATCTGGTGTGACTTAACCTTTTTCATTCCTAATTGCATGGATTTGAGCCTTTAGTTTTGTTTTGGATAAGGTTGGCTAAGAGTGTATCAATGTTGTTTATTCTTTTGAAAAACCAACTCTTTAATTCATTTTTTTGTATCATTCTCTCAGTCTCCATTGCATTGATTTCTGCTCTGATCTTTATAATTTCCTACCTTGTATGAACTTTGGGTTTGTTTTGCTCTTTTTTTTCTAGGAGCTTAAGATTCACCATTAGGTTATTTGTTTGAGTTTGCTCTGTTTTCCTAGTGTGGGCATTCACTACTATGAATTTCCCTGATAGAACTGCTTTCATTGTGTCTCATAGAATCCTATATGTTATATTGGCCTTATCATTTAATTACAGAAACTGTCTAATTTCTTCTTTAATTTCCTCTGTGACCCAATGGTTGTTCAGGAGAGTGTTACTCAATTTCCATGTGTTTGTGAAGTTTTTACTGTTTCTTATGCTGTTGATCTCCAGCTTAATAGCACTATGGTCTGATAATATACATGGGATAACTTCAATTCCTTTGTATTTACTTAAACCTGTTCTGTGAGCTAGCATGTGGTCTGTTCTGTAGAATGACCTGTGTGCAGCTGAAAAAAATGCATATTCTTATTTTATGCAGTGGAATACTCTGGTGATGTCTATTAAGTCAATTTTTTCAATAGCTTGGTTTAGATCTAGTATTTATTTGTTGATTTTTTTGTCTAGATGTTCTGTCTATTTGTGACAATGGGGTATTGAGGTCTGCTACTACAACTGTATTAGTGCTCATTTGGTGTTTCATGTCCCTTAATATTTGTTCTGTATAGTTGGGGGCATTAGTATTTGATGAATATATATTTGATTGTCATCTCTTCCTCTCAGATTGTTCCCTTTACAAGAATATAGTGACCTTCTTTGTCTCTCTTAATTAGTTTGGTTTGAAATTTACTTTGTCTGCAAATAAGATAGCCACCCCTGCTTTTTTCTGGGTTCCTGTCACATGGAGAACTGTTTTCCATCCCTTTACTTTCAGTCTATGAGTTTCTTTTTGATCTAGATGTGTTTCTTGTGTCAAGCATATTGTTGGATTTTGCTTCTTAATCCATTCTGCCAGTCTATTTCTTTTGATTGGTAAATTGAGGCCAATGACATTGATGGTTATTACTGATATGTATTGACTTATCATTGTCATGTTATTTTCCTTTTGTTGGCTGTTCTTAATTTTTCTCCCTCTCCCTTTAAATTTTTGCCCATTGAATTTGCTCTGTTGGGCCTCATGGAGTTGTGACCTTCATTGTCTTTTTCTAGGATATTTAAAAAAATTGTAGGAGTGCTGGTTTGGTATTCGCAATGTTTTTTAGGTGTTCTTTGTCTTGAAAGTATCTTATTTCCCCATGATTTTTGAAAGACAGCTTTGCAGGATACATCAACTTAGGTTGGAGTTTGTTTTCTTTTAAAGCTTGAAATATCTAACTCAAGGCTCTCCTTGACTTGAGGGTTTGTATTGAAAAGTCTGTTGTGATTCTGATGGGCTTTCCTTTGCATGTGATTTGTTTCTTTTCTCTAACTGCATGTAGCATTTTGTTCTTCTGTTGGGTTTCTGGGATCTTGACTGTTATGTCTAGGTATAGATTTTTTTTCCATCATAACTACTTGGAGTCCTATATACCTCACTTATCAGTATACCAACGTTTGTTGGGTTGATTTCTCATAGTCCATTACAATTTTTAAGAGATCTGTCTTTTCATAGTCACTCACTGACATCCTGTCTTCTATATCTGATATTTTGTCTTCACATTGGCTCAGTCTGCTATGTATACTTTCAGGAGCATTTTTAATCTCCTGGATATCAGTTTGAATCTGTTTCATGGAATCCATTACTTTCTTAGTTTGGGCATTTATGATTTCCATTTCTTTCCTATGCTGAGCATTCATGGTATTGAACTTAACTTTTTTTAAAAAAAATCTGTTTCTGTTCTAGAGACTTTAATCATGTCTTTTATTCTGCTCATCATCTCTGTAGTTATCTGGGAAATTATTTGTGTGTTTTGAATTTTTCTAGAGCCTCGTTCATCTGTTTTTTTTTTTTGCACTTTCTGTGTTCTCAGTTCAGGTTGTCGAGGTGGTTGATCATCAGACTTTTCCATCTCATTTCCCCCGGAATTTGCCTTTGGTAAGCTGGAAGACTATGTCTTGCTTAAATGTCTTTTCATTTCTATTATTATTGTTTGTACAATCCTTGGTTTAATTCCTGGGTTGATACTTTGATATTACTTATTGTAAGTATCTTTGTTGCTTGTATTTAGAACCATTAAGGAATGACTGCTTCTCAGAGGTATCTTCCAGATATAGCTGATCTTTAGGTTTTGAGTCGGTAATGACTCTGGGGCAATCTCACTTTCATTATACCAGGAAAGATAACTGATTAGATCAATCACAACACTAGCCCAAGTGATACAATCAGTAACAACAATAGAATCAAACACAGCTTAGAAAATGACAACTTGTGGTAGTTATTAATCCATCACTTTTAACCATGTGAAATAAAGTGAAATTAAGGACTAGCCCAAAATATGTTTATAATGAATAAGCTGTTCAATATAGTAACTTTACCCTTTGGGATGGGGACTTAGAAGGTGTAAGGACCTCGTAGTATTCTTCACTTCTGTTCTATCTTTTGGAGCTCAGGACAATGGTTTTTAAGGCTCTCTGTGCTTCTGTAGGGTAGATAAGGTACAGGAGCAGCCAGGAGGCCAGAGTGGGGGTAGGGGATGTTTGCTGGAGGTGCCTTGTGGTTCTGGTCCTCACTGGTTTGCTTGAGGTGGGGAGGTCTGTGTTGGAGAGGGGCTGCACTCATGCATCTCTTGTCTTCACTGGAGGGAACACATGCTGTCAGTCAAGCACGAAGGGGCTTAAGCCAACACCATTAGTATTTCACAAACAAGTGACATTTTGGTTGCAAGTAGACAAGAGAGTTGGCAATCATTTTCCCACACCAAAGGATGCTGGCCTAACCATATTTTCTGAGCAGGTGACACAACCACTGATGAGCCTACCTGAGCAGCCAAAGTTAGAATTTTGTGTTGGAATTTGAGGATTGGGCACATAGAGCTAGAATCAAGAGAACTGTTATGATTTGTGTCTAGATGGCCCGAAAGTCTCATGTGGTCATAGGTGGGCTTTTCCAGAGGTTGCTGAATCTAGAGTGTGTGATGCTGGGATTAAGGGTGTGTGATTACTAAATCAGTACACTGATTGGTTTGGAACTGCCTTAATCACAGTAGCTATGCTTGTTTAATTGTGCTCCAGAGCTTTATATCTTCATCCTACTATTTAATCAATACCACAATGATAGTCATAGGAACACTTAATAGGAACACTTAAAAACACACCAAAAACTGAACTAATTTTTCTTAAGTTTCTTTTTTTTTGTTCACTATTGTCATTAAAGATATCCTTTTACCATTAGTGGTAGAACCTCAAACACTGAATCTCTCTTTACTATTATCATAAAACTGTTGTAGCAAAATGGAACAGTTCAGTGTTACAGCCCAGTGCTTCAGCTCAAGTGCTACAGTGTAAGTGCTACAGCTATGGCAATTTGAAGACTCGAGAATATGAAAATTACTTGAAGAGATAGAGAAAAATCTTTATTGCTGGTTGGCTTAGAAGAGTTTTCCCACTCTGTATTCTGAACACTGAGTAGAAATGGAAGCAGCTTTATATAGAGATCCACTGGCTAGGGTAGTGGGCCCATGTGCTAAGCAAACATGATCATGGAAGCAGGAGGTTGAAGTTAGCAGAACATTCTGGAAACACACACTGGGCAAGCACACTCTCAGAAGCAGAGGGTCAGAGTTAACAGAATATCTTTTTTATTAAAATATATTTTATTGGTACATTTTAGATACACAGTACAGTTACATTCATCATTGGGATCTTGTACCTTTACATGACATATTTTGGTTCTTATTTTTTCCCCATTCCCCTAGCCTCCCTTCCCCCCTCCACCCTTCCCTCTTTACAAAGACTTTTTTTCCCATTTTTTTCTTTTCTCTTCCCTTTTTTACCTTTCTCCTAACCCTCCCATTTGCCCAACACTTTTAGACCTTTTCTTCCTATTACAAAAATATCAATTATACATTTTGACCCTTAACAGAACATTCTTGAAAAAGCCTGGTAGGAACATCATGCAGCTCAGTTACAGAACATTCTGATACATTGGGCAGCAACACTGTGCAGCACACATAGTTACGTTTCTGGTTTATGGAAAAACAAACAAATAAAAAACGGGAAGATGGCAAAGGCAAAGCCTTGCCCACTGTGTATTAGTTCTTTATTTCTACTACATTCCATTGTTTCTATATCATGTTACCTTCTCATCTAGGTGTTTGGTTTAAATCTTCATTATCTCTTCCTCAGATTGCTCTGAGACATGTCTGATTAAACTGCTGGTCTCGTCTTTCCTTTGTCTTCCTTTGCAGCTCTATCTACACAATCTTTGATTCGAGAGAAGCTCTTATCATTATTTCACAGATTACCTATCTATCTATCTATCTATCATCTTTCATAATTTTATAAACACCCCTGTTCTGACCACCGAAGTTGAAAATCAGGAGTGAAATCGTAACATGCATCTAACTACAAGGTATTCATAGTTCTAATTCCCTGACTATCTCCTCTTGAATTTCCTCTCATTCTGGGTCTTGTGATCATCTTTCCCTTGCATTTGTTTTTAATAAATTTTTATGGCATGTGCGTAGGTTTTTGAAAAGTAGTTTTAGTTTAGTCATTTATAGCCTAATAAAAGGGTACCAATAATTATGTTTGGAGATTTACATTTTTTTGAACTTGATAGTTTTTTTTTTCTGAGATCCAACCAAATTGTAGTATGTCTCTGTGGGCCACTCAGAAAAGAGATTTGTCTGTTGGCTGGAGTGTTTGATCCTAACTGCCAAGGACACTACATAATGGGGGCCAAAGAAGACTGTCAGACCTATGTCTGGGGGGCTTCTTAGAATTTCCATGCTTAATAGATAGAAGAAGGCGAAAGAATACCAGCTCCCTCAACTGCCCAAAATACTTCTGAGGATTCAGATCCTGAAGAATGAAAATTAGGGAAACCTCCCAATGTGAAGATCAAATGCTAGTCACTCAGCAGCTCCCTTCAGAGATCTGAGTATCAGACATGTGGTCATCTCTCCTCCATCCCCTTCTTTCTTCCTGTAGTCATAGGAGAAATAACTTCTTCCTGAAGTTAATCTCTGATGACTTCAGCACACATCTATTTTTTCCTTTAGTTTTTTTCAGGATACATTTGTGTATCTCATTCTGTGTATTATACCTTTATGGTTTAAATATACCAGATATGATTTCTTCTTCCTGAATGGATCCTAAGTAGCACGGATGCATCAGCTATATAGTCTTTTCTAGGCATATGTCAATACCTGGACATTGGTATAAAATAATGTAAACTCAGGGCTAATATTACTTCAGGACATTATGCTTGATTGAATCAGAGAGATGGCTTAGACAATGACTTGATAGACAGGTGCAGTAGTTTTTATTTGCAGTTAAAACTATAAATCTATACATAGATACTTGTGGTTACTGTAGGAAAAATATAGAGGGGTCTATTCCCTTTGTCTAACTTAAAGCAGGGGAATAATTGGTGTTTGATTTAGCAGTTGTTTGGAGTTCTAAGAATCTACATTTCCTTAGCTCTTCTTTTGTGGTATTTTCTTTGGTATTTATTATTTCTCTATGAGAAATATCCAAAATATCTCATTCCATTTCACTTTACTGAGTTTATTCATAAAAGCCAAATTAGTCTAACCTTATATTCATTATAATAGTGTAGGATTCAGTTATTCACTTAATTTTATTAAAGTACTTACTATGTATCACATTGTTCTAAGTGCAGAAGGTAGATCAGCCAGGTGGACAGATCCCAAACCTCCACATTTTGGTGGGAAGACAATAAATAAGTTCTTGTAATGTTTTCATTGTTTAAATTTGAAAATACTCAAAATATCTCTCCTTATTTTTTGGTCATCCACTCCCATAGATTTATATTCTTTTCAAATCAGATGCCTTTTGATTTAAAAAGAAGATAATTGTGATATTTCCCATCCTTATTGTTTTAAAGTTTCAGAAGATACTAAAATATGAGGGCTGATATCATCCAACATCAATGGATAAATTCTTGGCAATGTGAATTATCTATAGGAACTAATAATTTTATATATTTCCTTGTAGTTAAAAAGAGTAGGTAATGAAATAATTTGTGTACTATTCTAAAGTATATCCAAATCAATCTCTTAACATTATCCTGTTTTCAGACGTGAAATTGATCAACATTTATTTGCCATGAATATTTTGAAAACTTTTATATAATTTTCTCATAAGTAGAGCAAACCATACACAGTGGGGTTTCTCAGTGGGTGTTTAGAGACTTGTTAAATTAATTACATATGTTTAAGGGCAGGGGATTTAGCTCAGTGGTTCTGCTGCCTGCCTTGCAAGAATAAGGTCTTGAGCTTGATCCATGTTACAAAAAAAAACAAAACAAAACTATATTAAGGAATATCACCTACCAGAATCACAGTCTCAGCTCATTTGGACTATGCTGAAGAAACATAGTTATGTCATATAAATACTGACTTTTTTTTTCACCTACTGAATGGCACCAAATTTTTTGATGACTGTAGCTTTATTTCATGCTACACTGAATTAAATCAGAATATTTAATTCAATTAAATCAGAGTCTTTGTTACTTTTAACCCTAATACATTTATTGGTTGCTGTCATGCTAGTAAGATTGTAGGAAGATCTTCAGAGACAGTGTCGTTTAATCAACTATGAAAGAAACACAAAAATATCTCCTAAAGTTGGTTTCTTTTTTCTTTTTTCTTTCTTTTTTTGGTACTCGGGATTGAACTTGGGTCCTTGTGCTTGTGAGGCAGGCAGCAGAACCACTGAGCTAAATCCCCAGCCCCTAAAGTTAGTTTCTTTAAATAATTTAAGGATAGGTTAATAATGGCCAGTCTGGTTATATCTAATCACTGAAAGGTTTCATTTCAGAAACTTATATTTTGACTAATTCATTCCATCTTCACTAATATATGTGGAATGAAATTTATATGACCAAGACTATAAAAGTACAATGCAGTGCTAACGTAAGTCTTGCCATAAGAAGCGGCAAGTCTCCGAATTGTGGTGATTAAACATAATAGCCAAATAAAATTGACATGGAAGAAGTGAGTCATAGTCTTCAAACAATGGGTTGTTGTGACCCATCTTGTGACACAGGATGGGCGGATAGTATTCTTAATATAAATATTGTCAAATAATACAGTGAATGTTTAAATTTTAAAATGCTCACTACATTAAAGACAAATTGCCATCAATCCCCCACAAAACAGTTCCCCCTTGCTTCCAACACACATCATTCTTGCCATTCTCTGAAGCCATTTACAGTTGACGGCTATTTCCACACTCCCTTTATTCATCACATCGGGTACCATGTGACTTTGTGCTCTTCTTCAACGTTCATGACTGCGAAAGGTCGCTGTTTTGAACTGATTCAAGGTTATGGAGGCAGCCAAGGCAGCACAACTAAAGACACTTATAAAGGGGATATCCAGCACTTCGTAAAGTGGCGAGAACAGTGGAATGAGGGTTAAAAGTGAGGGGGAGTATTTTGAGGGAGATTGATTGCAATGTGCCTTTTACTTTACTAATTTTTAAAAAATTTAAAATTTCAGCATATTCATTGACTACAACTTGTATGTGGATATGGGAGCTCAGGCTCAGACTTTCCCAAGTTATTCTGCTAGTAAGTGGCACAGAGGGGCTACAAACACACATCTCGGGCTGCCACTCTGCCAAAGGAAACAGAAATGTATTGAACTTGGTAATTTCTATAAACTGTCTCATCAAACTACTCTATGATTTCTGAGAAAAGAAATTTCAGGGTGGCAAGATCAAAGGAAGCTTAAATCAAAGACAATCCTAAATCCCAAGTCTAGCAGGGGTTGGCATTGGAGCTGGATTTCAGTCCGCTTCCCAGTTCATGACTGCAGTTCTCATGCACGATTTCACATTGGCTATGAAGAAGTTCTGTTGTGGAAGAGCTTTACCAGAGCAGCCTTCATGTCTCGGTTTCTCAGACTATAGATGAAAGGATTTAACATCGGGGTCACGGCCATGTACATCACAGTTATCACTGCATCCTTTAGGCTATAACTGGTCAGAGGGCGGAAATACATGCCCATAACTGTCCCATAATACAAAGAAACAACCGTGAGGTGAGAACCGCAGGTGGAGAAGGCTTTGAGTATGCCCTGAGTAGATGGCACCCGCAAGACTGTGAAAAAGACACGGACATAGGAGATAATGATGCATAGTAATGGCACAGAGAAAACAGCAACTCCTAGGTACATCATCTTCACGTTAAAGTGGATGTCAGAACAGGACAGCTGGAGCAAGGGGGTAATGTCACAGTAGAAGTTGGCCACTTCTTTGTAGCCACAGAAAGACAGACTAGCTGTGAGTAGAGTGTGGGGAAGGGCGTTGGCATTTCCGACCACCCAAGACCCAACAACCAGGAGGACACAGGACCGTGGGCTCATAATTGATGTATAATGAAGAGGGCGGCTGATGGCCACAGCTCGATCATAGGCCATCGCAGCCAAGATGTAGCTGTCTGTGTTAGCCAAGGCTATCATGAAATACATCTGTGTGAGGCATCCCCCAAAGGAGATGGTTTTGCTACCTAGGAGATGGTTGACCAATGTCTTGGGGGTGGCTACAGATGAGAAAAAGATATCAACAAAGGAGAGATTGGCCAGGAAAAAATACATGGGATTGTGAAGGTGCGTGTTATAGCGAATGGCTAGAATGATGAGCATATTTCCAATCAGTGTGATAGGGTAAATGAACAAGAAGAGGACGAAGATGAAATCTTCCTGTTCCTTCTGGCCAGTAACTCCCAGGAGGATGAAATCTGTGCTGGAAGACTGGTTTTCTTCTCTCATGGTTTCTTCAGCCTGAACAGGCAAAGGAATCCAGCATTATTAGTGTGGACCTCTCTTATTCAGTAGTTTTGACTCAAGGGATCAGCTTTCGCTACCTCCGAGCTTATAAAGTCTAGAGATGACAAATACACTGGAGCAAAATCTCTGTTGATGAGTACTCCTAATTATTATGCATCCCTGGACACTTACGTCTAAGAAGTGAGCTGCCTGTGAAGCAGAGGTGCTCATCTTCCCAACCAGCACTGTCACACAACACGTAGGGTTCATTCACTTCACAGCTGTACCCCATAGTTCACAGTCTGGACGTAGCACTTGTTGGGATTCATGGAGAAGTTATAACTACATTCATTCAACATATAAAGCTGCTCTCAACCAAATTAAGATTTAAGGACAAGTCAGAATCACATACAGTAATTCCTCGGTTTATGAACACTTCTGTTTGCCAACAGTTCTGTTCCAAACAAAAGTGTTTGGCACAATTTTGCTTTCAGTCACAAACTCTGGGTATGGTTCTTTTACTGTCCAAGGTTCTTCCTTCCCCAGTTCATCCTTTTTGTGTACACTTGCTCTTCAACTCATGGTGATCTTTAGTTTCTTAAACTTTCTGTTGCATCTTAGCCAACCTCTCTACTTACGGTACATTTACAACTGTCTTCCAAAAACATGAGATGATCATGGATCATCCACGATCCACTCAATCTGAATATTCAGTCCTCAAGCTATGTGTCCATTCTTTTTCTTCCCACTTTTAGAGTAACCAGGGAATAGTGGAGATATCACACAAACTTGGCACTAAAATTTATGATGCCCAATTCTCTTGAGACTTTTAGAACTCTTCAGCAGGCCTCTCCATTATCCATGGAAGTCTCCTCCAGCTCTTCACAACACCTACATGAATGCTGCTTGGGAGGCTCAGATGCCTCTTCCCTCTTCACACTAAGTTACACTTGAAGGAGTCTATTGTGCAAAACTATTCCTCAACACCTTTGCAGTATATCATCTCCACATGCATAACTCTACACTCTTCTTTTCCTCCAAGGACTCACAAAAATGTGCATTGGTCTCAAATCTGTTATTTTTTTTTTATTTTCTCAGCTATTGCACTCCTTACTTCCTTCCTTCTTTTTTTTTTTTGCTGCTGTATTTCTTCCACCCAATACTTACTTCAACCCCAGCTCTTTCCCATTCATTAACAGGCAAACATATTATAAAGTTTTTAGTCATTCAATGAATCAACCCCAATCTTGTAACCCTGTCTAGCAGCTATTCTTTCCCTTATCTCTATTCCTCTTTTCTGAAGCAGGCTTGTTTGTAGAGACATCTGCTAAGTGGACTGAAGAAATATATTTATAATATGTAGATGTGATTGCAAATTTCTCAAAAATCACTTCCTCTCTACTCATCAACTAATAGGTGGAGTCCAAGTTCCTTATCCCAGAGAAAATATCAATTTCAAAAAGATCAAGACAGGTGTGGTGGTGCATGCCTGTAATCCCAGCACTTGGGAGGCTAAGGCAGAAGGATCACTGTGAGTTTGAGACCAGCCTGGGCTACCTAGTGAGTTCCAGGTAAGTCTCAACTATACAGTGAGACCCTGTCTCAAAAAACCAAAAAAAAAAAAAAATCAGACACTGGGGGGTAACATAAAGGAAGCCTGTGTTTACGTTTATCCAGAGCAAGGGCACAGGACAAGCCAGGGATTAGGCAGAAATCAATATGGCAGAGAAGTGTGGGTTCTGTGATGTGGAAGATTTTGATCCAAATGCAAGGACTTTATTGATACTAAGAATTAGTAGAGTGAATGTGAGTTCTCTATCCTTTTCTAGTAATAGAGATAGCCCTTTATTTAATATAAATGCAGGCATTTGAACAGATAAATTGTTACAAATAAATGTAGCACCAGTGTGACTGAAAATGTGCTGTAAGGATAATGACAGGTGATTTAAAAAAAGAATTGAAGAATGCAAAAAAACATTATGAGAGAAAAGGAAAAACGATTGTCATGATCTGTGCAAGGAATTAAAGATGTGTGAGGTAGTTGAGGAAAGCATTCTCATGATGTCACTCCTTACTTTCAGATATTTCACTGCTGTTATAAGGAGACATGATTTCTGGGGAAACACTAGGGAAAAAGGTAAGAAGACCCTAGTATCATGAGCAAGAGGAACTGGGAGGTGTAGCTATATGAATAATGAAGAGATTAGCAGAGGCTAGAGTTCACTGGGAAAAACTCAGGGTCTCAACCAGTGCTGAACATTAGTATTCACTGGCTTTGTGTGTGTGCATGTGTGTATGCATGTTTCTAAATTATCAGTCACACAAGATTCTGATGGTGCTGAATTCAATTTTTCAAGGACAGATATGACTGCATGCACCTCCTATTCTTCTGGGTACAAAGGACCAGGCCAAAGATGCATCCTTCAGGTGCTTTCAGATTTCTCTAATAGTTCAGCTCATCAGCCCATTGACAATGAAACACTATCACTCTCGGATGGGCACATTACCAGGCTCTGTGTAGCATGGGAGTGGAAGGCATTTGTGTGGCTCTTTTCCAAGACCAGGCATTTGTGTGAGGGAGAATGCATGTAACATACACATACCACACATGGTATCACTTCAGTAGGTAAATGGAGCTTATGACTGAGGCAACCAAATTATAACTACTTCCTCCTTACTCTGTATGCATGGACAGGAGCCCCAGGAGAAGCATGTGCGGAGGGGAGAACTCTCAATATTGCCTTTTGTCCACCAAATCTTGAGAACTTAAATTTTGGAGTCCAATTTGTTTTTGTTCCAATTTTACAACTGGCTGGCAATTCACCTGATAAGTGGCATCTGATAAAATGACATACTTTTTTACTTACCTGGTGCAGGCTTTGTGAAGGTCAAGGGAAGGAATGGGTATGATACAGTTGTCTTTGCTTTATCTCTTGGTGTTGCTGTCTCAGATATCTTCTCTCCAGCGTCCACAGTCTGTCACCTGGGGCATAAGGTCAGAATTTTTTTTTTAAAGAAAGGGTTCTAGCTTTGTGGCCTTCCTTGTTCTTTCACAAGTAGAATGTTTGCAGGGGGATCTGGTCTAGTACTTGCTAGCATTCCTTTTGTGGGTCAGGCATGCTGAAGGGGGACATCCTGGTCCTTTGTGGCTGAGGTGGAGGAGACAGGCCTGGCATTGTTTGGTCAGTGGAGCCCCAGTTTCTGACCCTTGGAAAGGATGCGGAACAAAGAGCTGTCCTGGATGGGTCCTGAGGTCAAGGAGTCTCTCTTTAGGGTGTGGGGTGGCCCTCAGCCTAGAGAAGACTGGGAATTGGTCACCAGGTTCTAAATTCTCCTGAAACATGAGTCCCCCAGGTCTTCATTTAGGTGAAAGTTGCAGCAATTGTTGTGACCCCTTGACGTTAGCCTCTGGCTGTGCCCTGAGGGGCAGCAGTGGCTCTGGAGGGTAATCTTCTCCAGAAGGGGTGGGGTGGGGTAAATGAGAAAGTTTCCTGGAGAGTGTGTCTCCAGGTTCCAAACTCTTGAATGACCTTTGTGTCCTCTGTAGGAATGCGATTTCCTCTCCTCTGCTGTTCAGCATTGATTTGCAACTACCACTTGGAAGCTGCAAGGGCCATGGTAAAACGAGCTCCTAATATTTTTTTCAGCCTAACTGAAGCCTTTCTGCTGTTCAATGTGAAAGAAAAAAAATCATGATTTATCTATGATTTTACTCGAAGAGGGTTAAGGTGTAAGCCATGCTTTCTTTAACCTAGCAAGGTGATAGTAGGGCTCCAGATTTTCTTGATTCTGGGAGTTGAAAGAGGCCTTGATATTCTCTTATCCACTTTATAAATATATCACCTTTATGCTATAATTAGTACTTTCTATGGCAGAGAAGTCTCCACCTTCTGCTGAGGACGTTTTGAGATTCATGTTCATGCCTTGGCTGGTTCACCACCTACTGAATTTTCCACTTACTGATTGTAACTGACTTTGTACCATTATTTAATATACTTATACATCATTAAAATGGGAATAATTATGTTAATGGCCACAACATCCTCAGAAAGTTATAAGGACTGAATTAATCAATATGTGAAAACTTCTTTCAAAACAGTGCTAGATACATAATTAATAGTAAATATTAACTGTGGCTTTGCTACTTCTCTAAAAACTTAGTATCTATTTACTACTAGTCATATAACATCTCTCTACATCTTCTGTTAGACTGTGCAATTGGTATCCGTGAAAACTCCAACAAACTCAAGTCTCTGCTGGCTGCTTGAAGGCCAATTCTCAGGAGGTAAGAATTGGTGGGAAGGAACTCAGGTTTGTTCAGGAGTCAGCTCTGGGGGACTGGAGTGCTTTATTTCTCTCAAAACACCATCTCGGGGAACTTAGCTACTCAAAAGATATTTTTGGGGAGGAAAGTAAGCGCAGGGGCAATGGGCTGGAAAACTACTGCTGAGTGGGATCTTCATCATCCAATGCCTATGGGTTTTTTTTTCCCCTCTACTGTGGGAATACCCTTGAGATAACAATCAATTTTCATCTCGTTGGCCAGATCATATATTATTACCTTGCAAAGTAAACATTATTGACTTTCAATCTAGAACAAGATTAACAAGTCCTTGAGGCACATTTCTGTGCTATTTGAAGATCATCTTGCTGGGCGTGGTGGCGCATGCCTGTAATCCCAGCCACTACATAGTGAGTTCCAGGTCAGTCTCAACTGTGCAGTGAGACCCTGTCTCAAAAGAAAAAAAAAAGAAGCTCATCTGATGTCCATCATGATTCACAATCTTGGTTTTTTGCAACTCTCTTAAATCATATAGGAGAAAAAAAACCCTACAAATGAAAAATACATTGATACCATATTTTTATATTTACCTGAGTTGCCTTTATCAGTGCTTCTTATTTCATTATGTGGATTCAAGTTACTATTAATTGTCCTTCAGTTTAGCCAAAGGAATCCTTTTAGTGTTTCTTATAGGGTAAATCTTTTAGCCACAAACTCAGTTTTTGATTTTCTAGAGATGTCTTAATTTTGCCTTCATTTTCAAGAATAATTTTTCCAGATATAGTATGTAATAGCTTTTTTCTTTCTTGTTTTGGTATTTCAAATATGTCATCTTACTACCTTCAGGTTTCCATTGTTTCTGATGAGAACTCTGCCATGGATGTAATTGAGATTTACCTCATCACTTTTTATGTTGGGAATTTAATCCAGGTCCTCGTGCATGCTAGGCAAAAGTAGACTACCAGCTGAGTGAGCTGCATCCAAAGCCCTTGATGATCTCTTTTATATGATGAATTGTTTTCTTTTGCTGCTTTGGAGATGTCTGGATTGACTTAATGCTTTGACTATGACATGTCTAGGTGTGGATCTCTTTTCCAGTTAGTGTGAAAGTTTTTATTAATTTTATTGGTACATTTTAGGTATACAATATAATGACATTCATCATGGAAATTTGTACCTTTACATAATCTATCTTGGTTCTTATTTTTTCCCCATTTCTCTGCCCTCCCTTTAACCCTTCCTCCTTTTCCTATTTACAAAGGCTTTATTTCCATTTTTTTTCATTTTCTCACATTAATTCCATTCCCTTCTTTCCTTTCCCCAATCCTGTCCACTTTCCCTTCCCTTTGGACCTTTTCTTCCTATTTTGCAGATCTATTATGCCTTTTGATCCTTATTTACACTTTCAGTTTCTCACACCAAATAAACTATTCGGTATTTAAACATGTGTCTGATTTATTTCACTTCAGATAATTGCCTCAATGTGCATCCATTTAGCTATAAATGTCTATAATTTCTCATTCTTTATGGCTGAATAGTACCCCATTTTATTAAAAAATTCCCTTTATCCAGTCACCAGTTGATGAGTAAGTGGGCTGTTTCCAAGTTTTAGCTATTACAAACTGTGCCACTATGAACATGGTTGCACATATATCACTGTGGTGTGATTCTTCTAATACTTTTGGAAACATACCCAATAGGGAAATAGCTTGGTCAAATGGAACCTCTAACTGTAGTTCTTTGAGGTATCTCCATACTGATTTCCACAGTGGTTGCACCAGTCTGCACTCCCACCAACAGTTCAGGGTTCTTTTTGTCCACAGCTCTGCCAGCATTTGTTATTCATTTCATAATAGCAGCCATTCTTTCAGGGGTGAGGTGAAATCTCAGCCTTGTTTTCATTTGCATGTCTTGAATGACCAGTGATGTTGAACATGTTTTCATATGTTTATTTCCTATTTCTACTTCTTCATCTGAAAAATGTTTATTCATTTCAGATGCCCATTTTTGACTTGGATCTTTAAATTTGGAAGTCTGATTTTTTAAAAGTTCTTTATATACTCTAGATAGTAGACCTTTATCTGAGGAATAGCTAGTGAAATTTTTTTCCAAAATTGTGGGTTGTCTCTTTGTGCTGTTGGTGGTTTCTCTTGCTGTGCAGAAGCTTTTTAATATGAAGAGATCCCACTTGTTGATTGTTTGTGTAGTTCACGTGCAACTGAGGTTTTGTTTATGAAATCTTTTTCTATGCCAATGTCTTCAAGAGATTTACCTAACCTCTCTTCCAGCTGGTTTAGTTTTTGTTTTAATATTAAGATACTTAATCCATTTTGATTTTCATTTAGTACATGGTGAGAGATATAAGTCTAGTTTTAATCTTTGGCAGTTTGAAATCCAATTTTTCCAGCATCTTTTATTAAAGAGGCTAGCTTCCTCCAGTGAGGGTGTTTGACTCTTTTGTCAAAGATGAGGTGGCTGAGTGTGTCTGGAGTTGTTTCTGTATCTGTTCCTCTGATCCTCAGGTCTGTTTCTTTGCTGGTACCATGCTGTTTTTATCACAGTAACTTTGTAGTATGGTTTCAAGTTGGGGATTGTATACCCTCTACTTTGTCTTTATTTCCTAGAATTGCTTTTGCTCTTCTAGATCTCTTCTTGTTCCACATGAATTTTTGGATTGTTTTCTCAAGCTCTGTGAAGCATGCTGTTTCAATTTCAATCGGGATTTCATTGAATCTATATAGCAGTTTTGAAAGTATGGCCATTTTCACTATATTGGTTCTTCCTACCCAGGATCAAAGGATGTCTTTCCATTTTCTGCTGTTCTCCTCAATCTATTTTTTCAGAATGCCATAGTTTTCAGAATAGAAGTCTTTGATTTTGAAAGTTAGATAATTTTCTTAAAACACTACTACAAGTTGACTTCTTTAACAACTTTCCTTCTAATCATGTTTTTTATTACTTGTTTATTGCCTGGAATGTCATTTGCAAGTACAGTCCAAAAAGAGGCTTCATCTTCTTATCCCTAGTGCTTTGCATATAGTAAGGATTTTAACAAAGAACAGATTCCAAAGTCATCTCAAATAAGGGTAGAACTTTGTTATAATGAGATTTCTGAAATTAGTGCTTTCTTTCACATTTCACAGGCAGCTAGGCTTCTTCAAGTTCAATGTTTCCTTGACTCCTTTTATTTAATTGAATTAAAATAATTATACAGAAAAAAATTCCACTTTTCCAGCAGGCAACCACTTTCTGTAGCTTTCTTTTTTTAAATTGTAATTTTATTGGTACAATTTAGATGTACATTATGATCACATTCATCAGAAGGAATTTGTACCTGGACATGATATATCTTGATTCTTCTTTTTTTTTCCTTCCAACTTTGGGGTGAGTTAGACCATCAAAAATATCTAAATAAAAATTTCACTTGTGTGAAATGTGTTTTTTAAAAAAATCTCCCTCTTTTCTAAACATACTAAACAGAGAAAATAATGATCATTTTTCCATTAGAAATTACTATTACCACTTAATCACTGAATAAATGTTTTAAAAATTTTTTGTTTTATTTATATATGTTTGCTGTGCATCATGTTTACATTCAACTTATGGAATGGGTACACATACCTAACATATCTTGATTTTTTTTTTGTTCCATTTCCTCTCCACACCAACTTCCTTCCCTCTGTCTCTAGATCCTCCTCCCCATTTTCATTATTTTTTTAATAGTTCATGTTTGTGATATATAATGATTACATTTATTGTGGGAGGTTGGTACATATACATGACACATCTTAAATTTTTTTGTCCTCCCCTCCCTTACCCCACTTTGTGTGTCTTGGTCCCCTTCCCATTTGCAAAAGGTTTATCTCCATGCTTCATTTTTTGAGTCTTTCATTTTGCTTTTTGCACTTTGTACAACTCAGGTGAGGGAAACCATATGGTATTTAAATTTAAGCTTGTTTGTCTGATTTATCTCAGTTAACATTGTTTTCAAGCTGTGTTCATTTTGTACAAATGTCTTGACTTTATTTTTCAATATAGCTGAGTAGTATTCCATTATGTATGGATAACATTTTCTTTATCCATTCATCTGTAGGTGGACATATAGCTGCTTCCAAGATTTAGTGTTTATAAATTCTGCGATATAAACATTGGTATGCATGTATCTCTGTAATATGACATCTTTTGTTCTTTTGGGAAGATATCTAGAAGGGGAATAGCATGGTCAAATGGAAATTCTGTATTTACTTTTTTGAGTAATTTCCATACTGATTAACATAATGGTTGTAGCAATTTACACTCCCACCAACAATGTAGAAGGCTTCCTTTTCACCACAGCCATGCCAGCATTTGATATAATTTGGTTTCTTGATGATTGTCATTCTTTCTAGCATAAGATGTTGAACATTTTTTCATATGTTTACTGGCCACTTATACTTCTTTTGAGAAGTGTCTATTCATTTCATTTGCCCATTTTTGATTGGGTCTTTTATTTTGGGGTCTAATTTTTTTGAATTCTTTATATATTCTAAATCTTACTCCCCTGTCTGAGGAATAGCTAAAAAAGATTATTTCCCACTCTGTAGGCCATCTCTTCACTTGTTTTTTTTGTGTGTGTGTGTGTAGAACTTTTTTTTTTCTTTTTTTGGTACCAGGTATTGAACTCTGGCCCTTGCACTTGCAAGGCAGGCACCAGAACCACTGAGCTAAATCCCTGGCCCTTAGAACTTTTTAATTTGATTTCATCTCAGTTACCGATTCTTGGTGTTATTTTTATGCAATTGGTGCTCTGTTTAGAAAGCCCTTGCCTACCCTAGTAACTTCAAAGAGTTTTACCTATTTTATCTTTCAGCAGGTTAAGTGTTTCTGTTGTAATAGAGGTTATATCCTTCACTCATCTTGATTTTAGTTTAGTATATGGTGAAAGCTATAGGTCCAGCTTCAATCTTCTGCATATGGTTAGACAGTTTTCCCAGCACCATTAAGAAAATTCCTTTTTGGACATAAGATCTCACGATGTAATTCAGGCTGTTCTTGAACTCACTATATAGTCAAGGTCTTGAACTCATGGCAATTCTCCTGCCTCAGCCTCCCAAGTGCTGGGATTACAGGCATGTGGAACCATGCCCAACTCAGTACATTTTTTAAAGATGCTATTTTCCCTTTAATGTAAGTTTTTGGCCCCTTTGTCAAAGATCAAATAGCTGAAGGTATTTGGGTTGTATCTGCATCTTCTATTTGTTCCAGTGATCCACAGGTATGCTTTTGTACCAATACTATACTTTTAAAATTTTTATCGCTGTATAGTAGTATCTTGAGGTCAGGTATTATGATGCTTCCTGCTTTGCTCTTGATGCTCAGGATGACTTTTGCTAATCTGGGTCTCTTCTGGTTCCACATGAAATGTGAGTTGTTTTATCTAGTTTGGTGAGGAATGTTATAGGTATTTCTGATCGGGATTGTGTTAAACCCATTTATCAGTTTTGGAAGAATAGCCCTTTTGACCATATTATTTCCAAATCCAAGAACAGCAGGTATCTTTTTATTTTGTGGTGTTCTTTTGATTCTCCTTTAGCAGGGCACTGTAGTTTTCTTTTAGAGGACTTAGTAGTCTTTCATTTCTTTGGTTAGTTTTGATTCTTTAATTTGTCTTCATGCTACTGTGAATGGTATTATTTTTTTAAATTTCTTTCTCAGTGGGTTCATTATTGGTGTATAAGAGCACCACTGATTTTTGTGTGTTAACTTTACTTCTTCATTGCTGAATTTGATTATTAAATCTAGGAGTCTTCTGATGGAGTTTTTTCAGGGTTCTATAAAATGGATCATGTCATCTGCAAATAATGGTAATTTGACTTCTCCCTTTCCTATATGTATCTCTTTCTCTTTCCTGAATTTGATGGCTAATGTTTCAGGTAGTAGGTTAAACCCAGTGATGATAGTGGACATCCTAGTCTTGTTCCTGATTTTTTCCATTAAGTTTATTGGTACATTTAAAGCAAACAATACAGTTACATTTACCATTGGGATCTTCTACTTTTACATGATATATCTTGGCTGTTGTTTTTTCCCCATACCCCTGCCCTCCCTTCACTCCCTCCACCCTTCCCTATTTACAAAGACTTTGTTTCCTTTTTTCACTTTTTCACATTTTTTTCTTTTCCCTTATTTCCTTTCCCCTCCCCTTCCCACTTCCCCAATAGCCATTTTCTTCCTATTTCACACTCCCAATTATACCATTTGAACCTCAGTTCACTTTTAGTTTTTCACACCACAGAAACTATTCTGTATTTACTCAAGTGTGTCCTATTTATTTCACTTAAGAGTATAGCCCCAGTGTGCATCCACATAGCTATACTTGTTCCTGATTTTAGAGAAAAAGCTTTCAGGGTTTCCCCCATTTAATATGATTTTGGCCTTTGGTTTTTCATAGAAGAGTTTCATAAGATTCAGGTAAGATTCTTTTATACCTATTTTCTTCAGGTATTTATCATGAATGGGTGTTGATTTCATTAAATACTTATTTTGCATCTGTTGATATGATTATGTGTATTTTGTTATTGCTTCTGTTCATGTAGTGAATTACATTTATTGTTATATGTGAAACCATCCTTGGATCCTTGGGATAAAAACTACTTGTTCATGATGTATGATCCTTTTGATAATTTGTTGCACTCTATTTGCCAAATATAGAGAATTTTGACATCTATGTTCATTAAAGAGATTAGCTTGTAGTTTTTTTATTTGGGTCTTTTTCTGAATTTGGAATCAAAGTGATGCTGGCTTTCAGAAATAAGTCTGTAAGCACTCTTTCCCTGTCAGTTTCATTGATGAGTTTGAGTACTGGTGTTGTAATGTCCTTAAAGGTCTTATTGAATCTATCACATCCTAAGCTTTTCTTAAGGTGTAGTTTTTTTGGGGGAGGGGTGCAGGTTTTTTTGTTACTGCCTCAATTTCAATGCTTGCTATTAGATTGTTTAGGATATTTATATCTTCTTTGTTTACTTCTGGTAATTCATATGCATTTAGGCATCTGCTCATTTCTTCAAGATTCTCCAAATTATTGGAATACAATTTGTTAATAGTAGTTACTATGTTTTGAATTTTGACCGTGTCCATTTTGATGTCTCCATTTTCATTTCTAATAGCAAATAATGTGAGTCTTTTTTCTCTTTCTTTTAGTATGTTTGGCTAGTGTTTATCTCTCTTGTCTCTTCTGTGAAGAAGTTCTGTTGTGGAAGAGCTTTACCAGAGCAGCCTTCATGTCTCGGTTTCTCAGACTATAGATGAAAGGATTTAACATCGGGGTCACGGCCATGTACATCACAGTTATCACTGCATCCTTTAGGCTATAACTGGTCAGAGGGCGGAAATACATGCCCATAACTGTCCCATAATACAAAGAAACAACCGTGAGGTGAGAACCGCAGGTGGAGAAGGCTTTGAGTATGCCCTGAGTAGATGGCACCCGCAAGACTGTGAAAAAGACACGGACATAGGAGATAATGATGCATAGTAATGGCACAGAGAAAACAGCAACTCCTAGGTACATCATCTTCACGTTAAAGTGGATGTCAGAACAGGACAGCTGGAGCAAGGGGGTAATGTCACAGTAGAAGTTGGCCACTTCTTTGTAGCCACAGAAAGACAGACTAGCTGTGAGTAGAGTGTGGGGAAGGGCGTTGGCATTTCCGACCACCCAAGACCCAACAACCAGGAGGACACAGGACCGTGGGCTCATAATTGATGTATAATGAAGAGGGCGGCTGATGGCCACAGCTCGATCATAGGCCATCACAGCCAAGATGTAGCTATCTATGTTACCCAAGGCTATCATGAAATACATCTGTGTGAGGCATCCCCCAAAGGAGATGGTTTTGCTACCTAGGAGATGGTTGACCAACGTCTTGGGGGTGGCTACAGAAGAGAAAAAGATATCAACAAAGGAGAGATTGGCCAGGAAAAAATACATGGGATTGTGAAGGTGAGTGTTATAGCGAATGGCTAGAATGATGAGCATATTTCCAATCAGTGTGATAGGGTAAATGAACAAGAAGAGGACGAAGATGAAATCTTCCTGTTCCTTCTGGCCAGTAACTCCCAGGAGGATGAAATCTGTGCTGGAAGACTGGTTTTCTTCTCTCATGGCTTTCTCAGCATGAAGGGCAAGGGAATTGTGCATTATTAGTGCAGTTACTTGTGTGTTATGACCTCTCATTTTCACTACTCTTGACTCCAGGGATCAGCTTTTTCTACCTCTGAGCTCATGCATCGGGTCAAAATCTGTACTGGTAAATGTTGCTAATCATTATTTGCTCCTGGACAGTCATGTGTAATGTGAGCAATCTGCAAAGAGGAGGTGCTCATCCTCCCAACCGGCACTGTCACACAACACCTAGGATTTATCCATTCCACAGTTGAATTCTATGTTCCTATAAATTTACACAACATATATGACATAGAGCTTATTCTCAAGGACTGTACAATTTAATGGAGAAACTAGAATCACACACCAATTTCATTATCCATGATAAGGAAGAGACTTCATTTTGGAGTCTTTGACAAAGTACTGTAATAAGAAGGGTTTGTTAGTAGAAGTATTATCCTAGAAACTAGAAATTTTTCTATTGGACAAATAGACTGATTTCAGAACCTAGGGAAAACAGGTGAATACACTGGCACTGGTATATAACAAAGTTCACTGGATTTAGGTACCAAGATAAGCCCAATGAATTTTCTCCCCAGGCAGTCTCTTTTCAAAAAAGACCTTTGTCACCCTCTTTAATAGCTGTTATCTTTTTGTAAACCCCATATATATAATTGTGATGATTTTTCTCTGAAGAGAAAAATGTTCTGTTCTTGCTATGAGATATATTTTTTGGTGACTCATTGTGTTTGTCAGCTTTCTTATTGGTAGGACAAAATATCTGACTTACATAATTTTAAGTAGGAAATGATTTATTTGTGGTTCATGGTTTTAGCAGTTTCACTGCATGGCCAGCTGGCTTCCCAGCTGAAACATGGTGGAGGGATATGGTGGAGGAATCCTGGTCAAATCAGGACATCTGGGAAGCAGAGAGCAGAGAAAGAGCCAGAGAGGTGCCTTATGGTCACCCCAATGAACCACCTAGACAAGAAGACAAGAAGCTTGCTTTTTAATCTCCTAGGTGTCTATCCAGCTAATCTCCTCAATAATCAAGATTAACTTGCAAATTCATGCAACTACATAGTGATTACAACTATGGCTTAGTAAAATTTCAGTCCATTTCTGTGGGCTTCCACCCCTACCCCATATATCCATGTTTGTTCATCCTGCAAACGTGTCCTGCTGAACCCCACACACTGTACATCCATCCTAGGAAAACTGCAAGATTTTGGGGACAGGAAAACCACGTATTGTTTATTTTTAACTCCTCCAGGTAGATTATTGTAGAGTATTATTTGTCACATACACTAAGAAGCTTGCAGTTAATGGTTCTTCAGTTAAATCCTACATTATATTTTGCATTCCTTATTTGAGGGGTGCTCATAAGCACAATGTCTCAGTTTATCTCTCCTCTGACCACCTGATTTTGTTGCTTCTTCATGCAAAATAGTTATTACATAATTCAATCTTTCTTTCTTTTTTTTTTTTTTTTTGGTACTGGGGATCTAACTTGGGTCCTTGCGCATGCAAGCCAGGCCACAGAACCACTGAGCTAAATCCCCAGCCCTTCAATCTTTCTACTTAATGTGTAGTCCTTTAGCTTAGACCATCATACTTTTCTATGTACCATTTCTTTTCTATTATGTACCATTAGAACTGTTTCACCAGAGTTTCCCTCCTCTTTGATTCATCTTGCATAGTAGGCATATGAATTATGGCAAAGAATATTAGCTGCATGGCCAAATCCATGCTGTTCTCTTTTTGGTCACTCAGACTATACTTTCCTGTCACCCTTGTGGTGAGATAGGGTTATGTGACTGAGATCTAGCCAATTCACCTATGTGTTACAGTTCTGGGCTTCCTCTACACACTTTTCCTTGTGCTTAGTACATGAAATATCCGTGAAGTTGAATGGGATGATGGGAGTCACATGGTAAGATGAGACTGTATCCCTCCTTCTCCATATCCAGGAAAGGCATCCATGACAAAATGTACCCACTTGGACACAGGAGAGGAGATATTTTACTCTCTTCAAGTCATTTTACATTTTGGGATCCATTTCTTACATTAACCCAGGATATCACAATTAATTCCTAGTTTTTCTAAACAAGACTTCCACTAAAGTCTATTAAATCTTTAATTAATTCTATCTCCATTTCTCAGTGTTTCTTACACTATATATGTGAATGATATGCTTGGCACAAGGGATGTAGGTCTACTTATCTTTGTCATATTTAATTATGGTATGTCTTCTCATGTCTACACCTAGTTTGGATTTGTCTCTTATGACATCCTTCCACTTGTTCATAGAGAATCAAATACCTCAGCTTTGAAAGGGTTTAGTAAACCCGGAGGGCTCAGAGACCTTGTGTAGCTCATAAGAGTGGAAATATGAAATTTCAGAGGTAGGGTTCTTAGCAACATCAGACTAAGCTGATGTTGACAGTTCCACTGCTATTAAAAGCACAGACAGGGAGAACCACGCCAGCTCCTGACCCAGCCACCATCGCTCAAGCACCGGGAGGTAGCCTGGGCCCCAATCCACCGTGGGAAGGAGAACCACGCCTGCTCCCGACCCAGCCACCATCACTCAAGCGCAGAGAAGGTAGCTGTGAGGGTGTACCTGAACCCCCATAAGCCCCCCCGCCACCACACTCTCAGACCTCCTGACTGGGCCAGTCTTTGGACCCACTCTGCAGAGGCAGAGGTGGTCATAAAGGGTATTTTTCTGAGTTCCCAACTTAGAACATCTTTAAAGAAAGGGCGTGGGAAACCTGTAATAGAATGTTGTGGAGTTCAACCATTCAGAAGGTTGGGGAACTCAATCTGGGCCTTGCAGCCCTAGGTCAGTCAGCGTCATGGGGTTCAGCCATCAGCTAACTGAGGTCAGGGTTCTTGCATCCTCGCTCTGTCTGAGCCATTAAATAGTAAATATTCTATATTGAAATTTTGTTCACTGCAGACATGTTCTGGACTGCTTCTTGATTTCAATTTAATTCAAATGATTTAAGGGTGATAGACTAGTGACTACCACCGGTGATCAGTGTCAAAGTTGTGCTTGATCTTAATGTGTTGCTGATTGTATCAGTTGGGGTAAAGCATTGCCGTTGATTTGATGAGCTGTTTTCTCTGATGTTATGAAGATGACAATGTCTGTGGGTCGTTACAGACTCAGAAGCTAGGGTGCAACTATATCAGGAAGATTTGGGTGATAATCCAGAGATTAAACCAAAGACAGTCCAACAACAAAAAAATGAGAAAACACTTAAGCAAGACACAAGGACAGACTTCCAGTTTACCAATGGCAAACAGTAGGGCAAATGAGGATGAAAAGGCCAATAGTGAACCACGAGGACACCCTGAACTCAAACCACAGGAAGTAACAAAACAGGTCAATCAGGCTCTACAAAAATTCAAAACAGAACTAATTTCCCAGGTAACCATAGAGATAGTGAGCAAAATGGAAGTTGTGATTCGAGACTCTAGAGCAGAAACTGACAAAAAATAGATGAGCTCAGGACCACGATAGAAGCCATGAAGGCCCAGCATAAGAAAGAAATGGAAAAAAT
>NW_022900925.1:13837909-13873344 GCF_012274545.1 Fukomys damarensis | reverse complement strand
TGTTCATACAGAGATTTCTTTAACTGAAATACCGAATAGTTTCTTTGGTGTGAAAAACTATAATAGTACACAGGATCCTAATGAGATAATTAATAATGTGAAATAGGAAGTAAAGGGCTAAAGGTGTAGGGAAAGTGGGAAGGGTGGGGGAAAGGTAATAAGGGAGAGGAAAAAAATATGAGAAACTGAAAAACTGGAAATAAAGTGTTTGTAAATGGGGAGTGGAGGAGGGGGTGAAGGGAGGGCAGGGACCAGGGGAAAAATGAGAATCAAGACCTATTATGTAAAGGTACAGAATCTCAATGATGAATGTAACTGTATTGTATACCTAGATTGTACCAATAAACTCAATTAAAAAAAAGCACAGACATCACAGGTTAAACACATGAGTAAAAAAACCGCACACTAAAACATGTAACCAAATTAAAAGAAAGATATGGTATCACTGCCAATGTGTGCACCATCACCAGCAGACCACCTGTGAGAATGATGTCCAGATCCAGATAACAGTAGAGAGCAGAGAGAGGATTGTTCTGAGCTTGGGAAGATTGTGGAGTGGTAAACAGCAGACAGAAGGGCTCTTAGAGGCTTGCTGTTGAGAATTGAAACTGATCAGGAGAGTGAAGAGAGTCACTGTAATAAAGACAGTGCAGACTATAGCAGTTGGTGAGTGTTGGGATCAACACATCCTGCCGGAACCTGGACTTGCTGTGGGGGAGGGGCAACTTGAACCTGCAGCAGAACCATGCCAGAGTTCAAACCCACAGGAAGTCAGGGAGCTTAATTCCTGCCTTGCAGCCAGAAACCAGCCTGAAGTTCAGTGGACTATGGCTGGCTCACTGAGATTAATTGACTCAGAGCTGCACACTACTGCCCATGTTGTCTACCTGCAACAGCAGAGATACACCTTGAAGGGGACATTTTTTCTTTTTCTTTCTTCTCTTCTTTCTTATGTTTTTCTACTGTTTTTTTTTTCTTGGTTGTTCTTATTTCTACACTTGATCTTAGCCAAAAGGCTGAGAAGCAATTTGATTGTTCTTATTTCTATAAGAGTATGAATACACTTTCTAATTTTCCTGTTGTTGTTAGTTTGTTCTGTTCTTGTTTTTGTTCTTTCCTTCTTTTTTAACTCCTGTCTTCAATAGTTTCTCAAAGTTTACATTATCTTTCTGTGTCCACTAGCCCTATTTCTAAACTTTCCTCCTCCTTCTATTTCTCTATTTCCCCCAATTCCTTCTGAGTCTTCTTCCCAGTGGGTAAATTTGCTAAACTGAAAGGCTTATTTACTCTAAACATATTTCTGGTTGGTTCTTGATTTTGATATATAACCATAAGTCTAGTTCATGCAGTTAAGGGTGATGCATTAATAGTTACCATAATTTGTCATTTTCTAAGCTGTATCTGATGCTATGGTTGATGCTGATTGTATTACTTTGACCAAAGTGACATGATTGTTCTAGTCAGCTATCCTTCCTGGTGTACCAAAACTGAGATTGTCCGAGGGTCATTATAGGCTCAAAACCCAAAGAACAGCTATTCCTGGAAGACATCTCTGAGAAATAGCCATTCTCTAAGGGTTCTAAATTCTAGCAATAAAGATACTCACAATAAACAATATACAAATATCAACCCAAGAATTAAACCAAAAACATCAACAATAAAAAAAAAATGAGAAGACACTTAAGTAAGATGCAAACAGACTTCCAGCTCACCAGAGGCAAATCCAAGGGCCAACGAGGTAGAACCATCCAAAAGTCAGCCACCTGGCAAGGGAAGTAACAAAACAGATGAATGAGGCTCTAGAAAAAAATCAAAATGGAAACAATTTCCCACATAACTACAAAGATGGTGACCAGAATGAAAAAGCATGCTTGGTGACTCTACAACAGATACAGACAAAAAAGTAGAAGAGCTCAGGAACATGATGCAAACCATGAATACCCAGGAAAAGAAAGAAGTGGAATTCATGAAACATATTCAAACATATATCCAGGAGATTAAAAGCTACATTGAAAGTACACACAGCAGAATGAGCCAATGAAAGGACAAAATAACAGGCATAGAAGACAGGATTGCAATTAATTACTACAAAAAGAGAGATTTCTTAAAAATAGCAAGGGGTCATGAGAAATTAATGAAGCAGCTACTAGATGATGCAAAGAAGAATAACATAAGATTGTTCAGAGTCAATGAAAAAGCAAGAGGTAGTGCTAAGACAAAAAAACCTATTCACAGAAGGAATGGCAGAAAACTTCCCAAGCAGAGGAAAAGAATTTGACATACAGATAATTGAGGTGTATAGGACTCCAACTAGCTGTGATAAAAAGAACCCCTAATACCTAAGCATACAATAATCAAGATTCCAGAAACCCAGCAGAAGAATAAAATATTAAAAGCAGCTAGAGAAAAGAAACAAATCACATACAAAGGAAAACCCATCAGAATCACAGCAGACTTCTCAACACAAACATTTAATTCAAGAAGAACCTTGACTGAAGTATTTTAGGCCCTAAAAGAAAACAAACTTCAACCCACACTGATGTACCCTGCAAAATGATCTTTCAAAATTGGTGGAAAAATAAGACACTGTCACGACAAAGAACACCTAAGGAACTTCATGAATACCAAACTAGCACTCCAAAAAAATTCTAGACAGTATACTTAAAAAGGATGAGGACTACAGCTCCATGAACCCCAATGAATGAATCCATCAGGCAAGACAAGAGATTAAATGGAAAAAGGAAAAAATAAAAAATAAAAGTGCCAACAATAGGAAAATATCATGACAATGATGTCAATATGTATCAGTTATAACCATCAATGTTGATGGTCTCAATTCACCAATAAAAAGAAATAAACTGGCAAAAGGGATCAAGAAGCAAGATCCAACAATATGCTGCATACAAGAAACACACTGAATTCAAAAAGAAATTCATAGACTGAAAATAAAAGGATAAAAAGCAATATTCCCTGCAACAGGAACCTAGAAAAGAGCAGAGATAACTATCCTTTTTGCAGACAAAGTGAATTTCAAACCAAAACTAATTAAGAGAGACAAAGAAGGTCACTACATTCTTGTAAAGGGAACAATCCAAGAGGAAGAGATGGCAATCATAAGTATATATGCACCAAATATTAGTGCACCCAAATATATAAAACAAATATTAATGGACATGAAAAATTAAATAAGCATTAATGCAATAGTAGTGGAGGACCTCAATACCCCACTGTCACAAACAGATCAACCAGACAGAAAATTAGTAATGAAATAGTAGGACTGAACCAAGCTTTTAAACAAATGGACTTAACAGATGTCCACCCTACAAAATCAGAATGCACATTCTTCTCAAATACACACAAGTTGTCCTCCAAAATAGACTACATGCTAGCTCATACAACATGCTTAAATAATTGCAAAGGAATTGAAGTTATCCCCTGTATATTGTCAGACCATAGCACAATGTAATTGGAGATCAATAGGAAAAGAAACCACAAGAACTTCACAAACACATGGAAATTGAACATCACACTCCTGAATAGTAATGGTTCACAGAGGAAGTTAAAGAAGAAATTAGACTGTTTCCACAATTAAATAACAAAGCCAATGTAACATACCAGAATTTATGGGGCACAATGAAAGCAGTCCCATGGGGTAAGGTAAATTCATAGCAGTGAATGCCCATAGTATGAAAACAGAGAGAGCTCAAATAAACAACCTAATGCTGAACCTCAAGCTTTTAGAAAAAGAAGAGCAGGACAAACCCAAAGCTCATACAAGGGAGGAAATTATAAAGGTCAGAGCAGAAATCAATGCAATGGAGACTAAGAGAATGAAACAAAAAGCAATCAGTGAATTGAAGAGTTGACTCTTCAAAAGAGTAAATAAATATGACAAACCCTTAGCCAACTTTATCAACAAAAGGAAAAAAAAAAGGCTCAAATCCATGCAACTAGGAGCAAAAAGTGTGAAATCACAACAGATCCAGCAGAAATACAGAGGATCATCAGTACCTACTTTGAAGACCTGTACTCCAATAAGATGGAAAACACAGAAAAATGGAGAGATTCCTATATATATATGAATTACCAAAGTTGAAGCAACAAGATATAAAAATTCTAAACAACCCAATACCAATCAATCAAATTGAAAACATAATTAAAAACTTACCAATAAAGAAAAGCCCAGGTCCTGATGGCTTCACTGCTGAAGTCTACAAAAAATTTAGAGAAGAGCCAATACCATTACTCCTCAAACACTTTAATGCAATTGCAAGGGAATCTTCATTGCTGGAAGCAAGCATTACCTCGATTCCAAAACTAGAGAAAGACCCAACCAAAAAAAGAGAACTACAGGTCAGTCTTTCTAATGAACATAGATGCAAAAATCTTCACTAAGATACTGGCAAACAGAATGCAGATCGTCAAAAAGATCATACACCTTGACCAAGTGGGATTTATCCCACGAATGTAAGGATGGATAAATATATGCAAATCAATAAATGTAATATACTTAAGATCCTACTGATACAATTGACAATGTGAAAAAGGAAGAAAAGGGATAAAGGTATAGGGGAAGTGGGAAGGGTAGGGGAAAGGTAATAAGGGAAAAGAAAAAAATATGAGAAAATAAAAAAAATGGAAATAAAGTATTTGTAAATAGGGAAGGGGGAGGGGGTGAAGGGAGGGCAGGGACAAGGGGGAAAAATGAGAACCAAGACCTGTCATATAAAGGTACAAGATCCCAATGATGAGTGTAACTGTATTGTATACCCAAAAAGTACCAATAAACTCAATGAGAGAAAAAAATAAATGTAATACACTATATTAACAGAGTCAAGGGCAGAAACCGTAAGATCATCTCAATAGATGCAGAAAATGTGTTTGACAAAATCGAACATCCATTCATGATTAAAACCCTACAGAAAATTGGAATAGATGGTCTTTATCTCAACCTGATAAACTCCATCTATGAAAAACCAAAATCAATAGCCATCATCATACTAAATGGTCAAAAAGTGAAAACCGTCATGCTAAATTCAGGAACAAACAAGGATGTCCCCTACCACCACTCCTGTTTGATATAGTTCTGGAAACATTAGCCACAGCAATCAGACAAGAGAAAGAAATAAAAGGAACAAAAATAGGAAAACTTCTAGACTTAGTAACCAAATTCAGTAGAGTAGCTAGATACAAGTCAACACTCAAAAATCAATAGCTTTATTGTACATAAATGACAGATTCACTGAGAGAAGAATTGGGGAAATAATTCATTTCATAGTAGCATCCAAAAATATTACATACCTAGGAATCAATCCTAATGAAGGAAGTAAAGACTTCTACTTTGATAACTACAGAACTCAAAAAAGATCAAACTAGATATCAGAAAATGGAAAGACATCCCTTGTTCTTGGGTAGGAAGGACCAATTTAGTGAAAATGGCCATACTTCCAAAACTGCTGTATAGACTCAATGCAATCTTAGTTGAAATTCCAACAGCATATTTTGCAGAATTAGAGAAACAAAATTTAGTTTGGAACCAGAAGAGACCTGGAATAGCAAAGGACTTCTAGGCAACTAAGACAAGGCAGGGGTATCACAGTGTCTAACTTGAAACTATACTACAAAGGTACTGCGATAGAACAGCATGATACTGGCAAAGAAACAGACTGGAGGATCAATGGAACAGATTAGCAGACATTATCAGCCACTTCATCTTCGACAAAGGAGCCAAATCCTTCACTGGAGAAAATATAGCCTCTTTTTTTTTGTTTTTTTTCAGCTTTAATTGAGTTTATTGGTACATTTTAGGGATACAGTACAGTTACATTCATTGTTGGGATCTTGTACCTCTACATGACAAGTCTTGATTCTCATTTTTTCCCCTTACACCTGACCTCCCTTCACGCCCTGAAAAGATAGCCTCTTTAATAAATGGAGCTGGAAAAACTGGGTTTCAACTTAAAACTAGATCCAGATCTTTCACCATTTTCATTTCCATAAAATTGAAATGGATTAAATATCTCTAAACATTAAAACAAAAACACTAAACCTGCTGTAAGACAGGTTAGGTAAAATTCTTGAAGACATTGGTGTAGGATAAAACTTTATAAACAAAACCTCAGTCACACAGGAAATAGCACAAAGAACCTACAACTGGGATCTTATTAAAAAGCTTTTGCACAGTGAGAGAAACCACCAAGAGAGTGAAGAGACAACCCACAATGTGTGAAAAAAAATTTACCAGCTGTTTCTCAGACAAAAGACTACTATGTAGAACATGTAAAGAACTTAAAAATATCAGACCTCCCAAATTTAAAGACCCAATTCAAAAATGGGTATCTGAAATGAACAGACATTCTCAGATGGAGAAGTAAAAGTAGCAAATCAACATATGAAAGAAAATGTTCAACATTACTGGTCATTCGAGAGAGACAAATGAGTAACACTGAGATTCCATCTAACTTCAGAAGGAATGGCTGCTATCAAGAAGTCAGCCAATAACAAATGCTGGCAGGACTGTGGGGAAAAAGGAACCTTTCTCCACTGTTGGTGGGAGTGTAGACTGGAGCACCTAGTTTGGAAATCAGTGTGGAGACTCCTCAATAAACTAAAATTAGAGGTCCCATTTGATCAGCTATTCCCTTGCTGGGTATCTTGCCAAAGAATTAACAGCATCATAGCACAGCAATATATGTGCACTCATGTTTACAGCAGTACAGTTTGTTATAGCTAAATTTTGGAAACAGCCCAAATGTTCAACTGGTGACTGGATAAAGAAGATGTTTTTCTTTTTATTAAAATGGAGTACTAAGCAGCCATAAAGAAAGACAAGCTAGAGACATCTATAGCTAAATGGATGCACCTTGAGTCCATACTCTTTTAAGTGAAATAAGTAGGACACATATATGTAAATGTCAAATTGTTTCTCTAGTGTGAGAAACTGAAAGTGTAAATGAGGACCAAAATGTATGATAGATATTGTGAATAGGAAGAAAATGTTCAAAAGGGGAAGGGAAGTAGGGAGCGGGCAGGTAAAATGGAGGGACTTATGGAAATAAAAATAAAAAGTGGAAACAAAACAAAGCTTATGTAAATCAGGAGGGGTGGAGGGGTTGAAAGGAGAAATGGGAGAAGAAATGGGAAAAGAAGAAAAGGGGTTGAAAGGAGAAGGAGCATGGGAAAAATAAGAATCAAGGTACATCATGTACAGATACAAATTCCCAATAATGAGCGTGATCATAATGCATACTTAAAATGTACCAACAAACCTAATAAAAAAGGGAAAGACATGGCAACACACTGAGATGAGAAACGAAATACTCAGAGTAAGAATTATAAGCCACAGCCATACTGTGATGCCACTGGGTTTAAAATCAGGAATGAGGTAGGCCCTAAGGATTGGTACAGGAATTTTTATGTCCCTTTGGCAAAAGGCATATGGCTACAGATCTCCAGGAACCATGCAGATTAATAGTCTCTTATTAAAAAACCCACTTAAATATTTCCCTATTTTTGAGAAAAGACCTAAAGAAAATTTCCATGTAAGAATTGGAAGAAAGCAAGAGAGTAGAAGTTACAGAAAATATAATTATCTACAAAGAAAATCAAAGAGAATTTCTAGGTAAACAGATTTTAGCCCATTTGGTTTTACAAAATAATATGTAAAAAAATCAATAGTGGTATTATGATTAAGTAAAATTAAATTAGAAAATGTAATGTCAAAAATATGCCTCATGCAAAATAACAATAGAAAAGTTTGAGGAAATTAGAGATAATTCTAATAAATGAGTCACAAAGCTGGTTTTAAAAATTAAAAATTTAAAAATTAAAGTTTAAGAAAGCAGAAGAAAAGAAAATGGGGTGATAAATAATGTTATTGAAAAACTTCAATGTAAAAATGCCAGTTCTCTTCCCATTAATTTCTGAGTTCAAGATAAACTCAATCCAAATACCAGAGATTTCTCCTATACATGGAATTTAGCAAACTGGTCCAAACTAAGGCAAAACGAGGAAGGACAACATCAAAGAGGGAATTGTCCCAGTAAGTATAAAAATAGTTTCCTTTCATAATTCAAACAGTGATAGTGACATAGAGACTCACAAATATACCCATCTAACAGACTGGAGAACTTCCAGAGAGAAATTAAGTGTTTATTAAAAGGTGGTGTTATGTAGAGGTACAAGATCCCAACAATGAATGTAACTGTACTGTATCCCTAAAATGTACCAATAAACTCAATTAAAGCTGAAAAAAAAAAGGTGGTGGTATATGATGTGAATTGGTTCATCGGTAGACAGAAAAACAAATGGATTATTTGGAAAGGGCCATAGGAAATCTGGTTACCTAAATATGAAAAGTAATATAGGAATAATTCCTAAAGTATTAATTATGAAAATAAAAACTTTCAAAAAGTTAGCGGAAATTAACCAAAAAAAATGTGTATGATATCAGGATAGGAACTAATGTGTTCAGCTAGGCAGATAACATATAAAACATTAAAAAATATTACAATATTAGACTATCTTAAAACCTTTGTATAAAAAAAGATACCTGAAAAGGGAAAGAGAAACTGGAAAAAGGAATTTTTGACACACATATTCCTTAAAGAATTAGCTATCAAAATGCAGAGATATCCTACATACTAATAAAAAAGGACCAAAAACACAGCAGGAAATAAGGGAAAATAGACACAAAAAGGTCAGCCATGGAGAGAAAATTGGGGTAATGAATAAGCAAAAATTTAAAAATATCTTTAAAAGAAAAACAAAATTTCATTTAACATTTTTCATCTTGGAGTATGTAAAGTACAAGAGTCTGATAATTTCAGATGTTGGAAAGAAATTAGCACTAGCATTTGGCAAACAGCCTGTACCTAGAAAGGGCTGATTTCATCTGCCTTTGACAGTAATTCTGCTTCCTCATCAGCCCCCAGAGAGACACCTGCACACAGCCTGAAGAAGACACGCACAGAGATGTGTGTTGTCGCATAGGACACTTAGAAATGGCCCACCTGTGGAGGGACAGATAGGCAAACTATGCTGCTTTCTTGTCAACGGATTTTGCTCAACAGATTTTAGAATGAATCCACATCGTTAAATTAGGCAAAATAATACGATACAAAAAAGCTAGAAGATACACAGCACATCACAATAAATGGGAAATTTAACACAATATAGTACACTTGTAAGTACCAGAGTAGTGGTTATCTCTGGTGTGACCTTTGGACAAATAAAATTTTAGGTGGGAATGAAGAATTTCAAGTGCCTAGACAATATTTACAAAATGTGGGAAAATATTACGGATGCATAAATTTTAATTTTTTTTATAGTAACAGACATAGTGTCACTAATCTGTCTCAAAATATTCACTCCTTACTTCAAAGACACTTCTCCCATCAGTCTTCCCACTTTCTGAAGCAGTTCTGGAAGTGCTCTTGGATGTGTGTCTTTAGTTTCATGGCCGCCTCTAGGTCCTGAATTCATTCCAAGCGTTTACATTTTATGGTAATTTTGACTTTGGCAAAGTGCCATAAGGCACAGGGTACCAGAGCTGGTGAGCAGGGTGGATGAGGACACACTGTAATATTGTGGCTAACCTGCTTTTTCATCTCCATAGTGTTTTTATCAGCTTGCCTTTCTGTTCAGTGGCACTTGATAGCACCCTTTTACCATACTGTTGATCATACCTTGTAAACATACCAAAGACAGAAGACTTCCAGAACTGCTTCAGAAAGTAGCAAAAATGATTGGATAAATAGTTTGAAACAAGGTGGAGTATTTTGAAGAGGATTAATTGTAATGTATGTTTTAATGTAATAACTTTTACAGTTTGCACACACCATATTTTTGATCAGCTTTTATTTTAAGAAATCAAAGCAAATGAGCTAATGTTCTATTTATTAAATCTACAAGATGAGTGCTTTTTGTTTTGTATATGGTGTTCTGATAATTTAGCAATAGCCTGATAAATTAATTCAATTTTCAATAAGATTTCACATGTTTGGGCATAGTTTTGTTCACAGTATAGCTATAGAGTTGGTGGCTCAAGCTGAAGTTTTACTGAATGTAGGAGACAAAGAGTTACACTGAGAGAGAGATTCGTGGCCCATGTCATGCTAAAAAAGGTATGCTCAATGGAAAAAAGATTTAGGGTATAGGAAGTAAAACAGGGAGTGGAGCAGGTAGGGATAGCTTTGAACAATCTTTTGCTGAAATGTTATTTCATTGTTCAAGGCTCTTCCTTCCCCAGTTTATGTATTTTGTGTACAGTTGCTGTTCAACTCATGGTGATCTCCAGTTTCTTAACTTTAACGATGCATCTCAAGTAACCAGTCTAGTTATGTTTCATAATACTCTTAAAAAAGGGGGTATGATTCCCACACCCTAATCCAAAGGATCTCAAAGGATGTGTCCATTCTTTTCCTTCCCACTTCCAAAGTATCCAGGGAATAGTCGTGAAATCACACAAACTTGGAACTAAAATCTCTTTAGACCTCTAGAACACGGCAGCTGGCCTCTCCACAACACCTACATGAACGCTGCTTGGGAGGCTCAGATGCCTCTTCCCTCTTCACACTAAGTTACACTTGAAGGAGTCTATTGTGCAAAACTATTCCTCAACACCTTTGCAGTATATCATCTCCACATGCATAACTCTACACTCTTCTTTTCCTCCAAGGACTCACAAAAATGTGCATTGGTCTCAAGTGTGCTTTTTTTCTATTTTCTCAGCTATTGTACTCCTTCCTTCCTTCCCTTTTTTTTTTTTGCTGCTGTATTTCTTCCACCCAATACTTACTTCAACCCCAGCTCTTTCCCATTCATTAACAGGCAAACATATTATAAAGTTTTTAGTCATTCAATGAATCAACCCCAATCTTGTAACCCTGTCTAGCAGCTATTCTTTCCCTTATCTCTATTCCTCTTTTCTGAAGCAGGCTTGTTTGTAGAGACATCTGCTAAGTGGACTGAAGAAATATATTTATAATATGTAGATGTGATTGCAAATTTCTTAAAAATCACTCCCTCTCTACTCATCAACTAATAGGTGGAGTCCAAGTTCCTTATCTAGAGAAAATATTAATTTCAAAGAGATCAGACACTGGAGGATAACATAAGGGAAGCCTGTGTTCTTCATGTTTATCCAGACCAAGGGCACAGGACTAGCTAGAGACTAGGCAGAAATCAACATGGCAAAGAAGTGTGGGCTCTGTGTTGTGGAAGATTTGTGATTCAGTGCAAAAAATATTTTTGAGACAGGGTCTCACTATGTAGTTCAGAATGCCCTGGAACTCACTATATAGCCCAGGCTGGTCTTGAACTCATAGAGATCCTCCTCTCTCAGCCTCCTGAGTGCTGGGATTACAGCACAATGCCTGGCTTCCAATAAAAATTTTATACTTCCTTCATTTTATACTAGGAGTTAGTAGAGTGGATGTGAGTTTTCTCTTTCTGGTAGTAGAGATGGCCCTTTATTTAATGTAAACATAGGCATTTGAGCATATACATTACATGGCAAATAAATGTAGCAACACTTTGAAAATGTGCTGCAAGGATAATGACAGACAGGTGATTAAAAAAAGAATTACAGCCGGGTGGTGCATGCCTGTAATCCCAGCACTCAGGAGGCTGAGGCAGGAGGATCGCTATAAGTTCAAGACCAGCCTGGGCTACATAGTGAGTTCTAGGTCAGTCTCAACTACATAGTGAGACCCTGTCTCAAAAAACAAAAACAAAACAAAACAAAAAAGAATTATAGGAGAAATGATCATTGTGATCTGTGCAAAGAATTAAAGAGGTATGAGGTATTTGAGCACAGCACTCTCATGATGTAGATCCATAAGGTCAGATTTTTCATTGTTGTTACAAGGGGAGATGATTTTTAGGAAACACTAGGGAAAGAAGTAAAAACACCCTTCTACCAGGAAGAAGAGGAACTGGGAAGTGCAGCAATATGAATAGTGAAAGGATTAGCAGAGCCTAAAGTTCACTGATAGGAATTTAGACTCAAACAGTGTAGACCACTGGGATTCTCTGGCCTGGAATGTATTTGTGGATGAGCTCTCAGTCATATTCTGATGGTGCTGAGTTCAGTTTTTCAAGGACAGATATGACCACATGCACCTCCTGTTCTTCTGGGTACAAAGGACCAGGCCAAAGATGCATCCTTCAGGTGTTTTCTGTGTGGCTCTTCTCCAAGACCAGGCATTTGTGTGAGGGAGAATGCATGTAACACACACTCCACACACGGTATCACTTCAGTAGGTAAATGGAGCTTATGACTGAGGCAACCAAATTATAACTACTTCCTCCTTACTCTGTATGCATGGACAGGAGCCCCAGGAGAAGCAGGTGCAGAGGGGAGAACTCTCAACATTGCCTTTTGTCCACCGAATCTTGAGAACTTGGAGTCAGGCTAAAGTTTGCGTCCTAGGTTTATGACTGGTTGGCAATTCAGTTCACTTAAATAAGTGGCATCTGATAAAATGACATACTTTTTTACTTACCTGGTGCAGGCTTTGTGAAGGTCAAGGGAAGGAATGGGTATGATACAGTTGTCTTTGCTTTATCTCTTGGTGTTGCTGTCTCAGATATCTTCTCTCCAGCGTCCACAGTCTGTCACCTGGGGCATAAGGTCAGAATTTTTTTTTAAAGAAAGGGTTCTAGCTTTGTGGCCTTCCCTGTTCTTTCACAAGTAGAAGGTTTTGCAGGGGGATCTGGTCTAGTACTTGCTAGCATTCCTTTTGTGGGTCAGGCATGCTGAAGGAGGACATCCTGGTCCTTTGTGGCTGAGGTGGAGGAGACAGGCCTGGCATTGTTTGGTCAGTGGAGCCCCAGTTTCTGACCCTTGGAAAGGATGGGGAACAAAGAGCTGTCCTGGATGGGTCCTGAGGTCAAGGAGTCTCTCTTTAGGGTGTGGGGTGGCTCTCAGCCTAGAGAAGACTGGGAGTTGGTCACCAGGTTCTAAATTCTCCTGAAACATGAGTCCCCCAGGTCTTCATTTAGGTGAAAGTCAGAGCAATTGTGACCCCTTGACGTTAGCCTCTGGCTGTGCCCTGAGGGGCAGCAGTGGCTCTGGAGGGTAATCTTCTCCAGAAGGGGTGGGGTGGGGTAAATGAGAAAGTTTCCTGGAGAGTGTGTCTCCAGGGTCCAAATTCTTGAATGACCTATTGTATCCTTTGTTGGCATGATATTTACTCTTCTCTTTGGTTCAGTATCAACTTTTGACCATTAGTTGGCAGCTGTAAGTACGGTAGTACAACTAAATTCCTAATAGTTTTTCCAGCCCGTGTGCTAGCCTTTCTGTTTTTCAGTGTGAAAAAAGAACATTTTCTTCTTTGTCTGCTTTTGTGTGAGGAGCGATTGTAATGTAAGCCCAAGTTTCCCCTCCAGCCTCCCCTTCCCCTGAAAGCCCCAATAAGTTTCTGCTCTCTGAGCCGACAAGTTTCCCCTTCCCCAAAACCATAAGCTTTGTTTCCTGTGCTAACTTTGGTGTCGCCTCCTCAGCACTCCCTCTCTCAACTCAGCACGTTCCTCTTTCAAACCCTCTCGAACACCTCCGTCTCCCATCCAGCCAGTCTACACCCAACCCACTCCTTTCGAAGGCCCCCACAACACAAAGCCTTACCACCGCTGGGTCGGTGAGTTCTTGACTTGTTGAGCGGCACCTATATCCTAACAGCGATAGCGTATAAACAGTTTCTTTCATCTAACATGCTGATAATAGGTCTCCAGATTTTCTTGTTTCTTAGAGATGTGAGGGATTTAGAGTTTTGTATAGGTTTCACTCCATTGTAGAGTGGTTTTAAGTCAGGGTTACATGGCAGAGGGGCACAGCAGAGGAGAAACAGTTAGTGGCATGGCAGGCAGGAAGCAGTCAACCTTCTTTCTTTTCCTTTTTATTTAGCCATGCTACAAGCCTATTGGTTGGTATAATCTACATCCAACGTAGGTCTTCCCTCTTCAGTAAATCCATTATCCATACCCAGAACTATGCTAAACCAATCAGCAGGCTAGTCCAGTGTCACACACCCATGATCCAGCCACCTCTAAAAAGCCCTACCTGTGAGTACATGAGGCTTTAGGGGGACATGTAGATGTAAGCCATGACAGTGAAGAAGCCAGATACAAGAGTACTATTAAATAATTTCATTTATATAAACTTCAAAATCAGGAAAATACAATCTCTAGTGATAGAAATCAGATTAGTGGCAGGAGGTGAGAGAGTGATTAATGTATTCACAGTGAATTGTGAGGTGATAGATTTATGTGGGGTTTGGGTTAGAGGACAGGTTGCATTTAAAACTCTGTGAACTGTGCCATTAAAATGGGTGGATTTTCTTGAACATAAATGGTAGTTCAGTGGAAACATATAGATAAGAGCACCTCATTCTCACATTCTTGCTGTTATCATAGAAAGTTAATCACTTATAAATCTGCTAAGCTAAGTACTTGGCCATTCAGTAATCACTGAATTTCTTTATTAAAATTTTTATTAGGATATGATTAGATACATTATAAATACAATCATTGGGGGCATTGACACAAATAAGTATCCTTTTGCTTGATCCTTTTTGCTTCCCCTTATCCTTTCTCCTGTCTTTTCATTCCCAGACCTCCTTCCACTATCTTTCAATTTGATTTGTCCTAATTAACATTGAAGCTAAACATCTTTTCATGTTGTTTATTAATATTATATTAAATTTATTTGTATATTTTGACTCAGTTGTTGGTTTTACTTTTATTGGATTATAGAAACTTTTTGTACTTTGAGATTTTAATCTTGTGTCTGTGAAGATGTTGTCATTTGTCACTTCTTCAAATTTGTTTGTTGTCTTTGTCCTAGAAAAGTTTCATATATCTATATGATCAGATAGGTCAATCTTTTTATGTAGTTTCCAAGTTTTGCATTAATTTTAGTCTTTTTATAGTAAAGGATTTTTATAGATTTTAATTTACAGTTGCCTTTTTAAGACATCTAAATTATACCTTGCCTTATAAGGTTTAATATTTTCCTTGTCAGTTTTCCAAATATAATTGAGTGGCATATCCTTCCTCCTGTTAGGTAAAAGTGCCAGAAAACAGGACCAGACCAGGACTATAACAAGCCTTTATTATGGGAACATCTGCCAGGCTGTCTCCTAACAAAGGAAAAGCAGCATGGCAGAACAGGGAATTTCTTTTACGGGACTGGGGTGGGGCTTATAGGAGCTGTGATGTAGTATTAAGAGATTGGAGGAGCCTATGACATCATTAGGAGGGGCTTGTGACATCATTAGCTGCTAGGAGATAGATAGCAAGTATCAGGTTAGAGAAGAGGCATGATGGGAAGAAAAAGCCTGTCCTTTGTTGGAAAAAGTCATGTTTTAACATGGAAGCTGCTATTCTATGTGGCAGCCATCTTAAGGCAAGGGAAATCTAACACCTCCTGCTTAATTTATTAAATTAAAATAAATCCCTACATATAAAAAAACTATTTTAGGCATTCTTCTTACTTGATCCTTCTTTTCTAAAAATCAATTACTTGTAAATATATATAGTTTTAATCATTAATTATTTTTTCAAATAAGTATTGGTATTTGATAGCCAGAGTCAATTTATGACTCTTATTTTTCAAGTAGCTCTTGGAAATTTTACCTATATTCTCCTTTTGGGAGATTTAAAGATAAGCTCATCAATTTCACAAAAATAACTCCACTGGGAATTTGATTCATATTGTACTGAATATACTTGAGTAAAACTGAAGTAAAAATATGGCCTCAAATTTCATCAAATTATATCAATTTAATTGGATTTATTTTATTATATACAAATTAATCTTCAAAAAGTTGTTAAAAATGAGACATTTATAAAAAGCTAGAAAAATGATTTTGAATGTTTTCACTATAAGCAGATGGTAACTTTGAGATAGGTAAGTTTACCCTAATTTAAACATTATATAAGATGCACATATGTTCAACCATCACATGGTGTCTCATAACAATGCAAAATTGTTATGTGTCAATTAAAAAATGTATATAAAGCAATTCTTAAAATATTTTAAAAGGAAAACAAAAAACAAGGCACTTTTTCCAGTTATTGTATATGTTTATTTCTTTTAGTATTCTTTTATATTATCATTAAAATTTTTGAGTTTACTCATTTAGTTCTTGCAACATCTTTTAACTGCTTCCAGAAGCAGGATCTACATTTCATTGTCTTTCAAATTAAGCTCTCCCAGTATAGAGGAAAGTCATTTAATTTATATATTTATATATTTAATTTATAATTTATATATTTTAATTTTTATATATTATATTTTATATATTACTCTTTTCTTTCCACGGAGAGTTCTGCTGTTTGTAGATTTCAGTTTATTTATAACAAAAGCTGTGTAACCACAATAGAATCATGGAGAATAATAAGGTATTTCAGGAAATGTGAAATTAAATGAAAAGGCAAAATATAAAATGGTATATGTGCATACACAGAAGTCGTTGCTCAAGTAACTGGGTGGAAAGTAAAATCACAAATCAAGATATGGGATAAAGGACAACAGAAGACTTGAATAGAATCTATAATTCAATATTACATGTGTTGAAACTAAATTGTCCACAGAACCTTAAGTGATGTCCATTGGGCAGATAAGAAGAACAGATGGAGGCTCTGGAGAATGTCCTTGGCTACATATGGACATCTTACACAGGGTCAACAATTGGATGGTCTGTGTGATGTGGAAAGTTGTTGAACACCATTTTCAGCCTGTGAAACAATGCAAGTATCTTCCCTGTTTTCATGGAATGGTCATGAAGATAGAAAAAAATATAGATATAATCTTCCTTTGTGAAGTCCAAAATACCAAACAGAAGTTAAAAACTGAAATTTTCACCAGACTCTAGCTTCTTTACTCATTACTAGAAAAAAATAATTAAAACTCCTGGATATTAAGTAATTCATAAGTAAATACAAAACACAATATTATAGCAAAAGAGTTAGAAAAATCCATTTAGTGTTGACCAAGTCAAAAATGTTATATAGACATGAAAATAAATCAGAAGCAGATAGTTATGATAAAATAAATGAAATTTCTGCAGGAGGACATATATAGGAGATTTAGAAGGGGGCTGTGAGGTCAAGAAGTTTGCATTTATTGACTATAGACTAGATTATAGAGCAGTATTTCAAAGTTATATCATAAACAAAGCAGCCTGCTTGATAAAGTTATATGATACTGGGATAATTTCATTTAACAATATATGAAATGGAGATCACATAAAACATTATCTTTCACATTATAATTTTCTAGGATCACTTCATCAAGAGAAAGAGGTAGACATAGCTAGGTCACCAAGACCCAGTCAAACTACTCAGTTAAATTTCTACTCTTTACACATTGAAAAATTACACAGTATTCTTTTAATACAAAAACTCCTGTGGTGATAAAGGAAATCTGAAATAATATCCCAATGACAATATGTTTACTGGATACTATTATTTAAAAACCCTAGGTGTTATCATCAAAGACAGAAGGGAATTTTCATCTTATGACGAACTCTTCCCAGGGCTCCCTTCATGTCTCTGTTCCTCAGGCTGTAGATGAAGGGGTTCAGCATGGGAGTCACCACCGTGTACATCAGAGACATCACTGTCTCCTTCACAGTGGAATTATTAGCTGATGGACATAAGTAGAGACCAATGACTGTTCCATAGAACAATGACACTACAGAAAGTTGAGAGCCACAGGTAGAAAAAGCTTTATGGATACCCCGCACAGAAGGGAACTTGAGGATGGAGGAAAAAATCTGGGCATAGGACATGATGATGAGTAGGAACGGAATGACTACAACTAGCCCTCCCATGACAAATATCACTAATTCATTAACATGAGTGTCAGAGCAGGCCAGATTCAGCAGGGCAGAAAAATCACAGAAGAAGTGGGGAATCACATTGTCCCCACAGAAAGACAATCTGGCCATGAGCAGGGTGTGCAACAGAGCATGGAACGTGGTCAGCACCCAGGACAGCACCACCAGGCACACACAGAGCTTGGGGCTCATGATGCTGGTGTAGTGCAGGGGGGAGCAGATGGCCACATAGCGGTCATAGGCCATGACTACCAGCAGGAAACTCTCTAAGTCTCCAAAAAACAGGAAGAAATACATTTGGGCCAGGCAGCCTGCATATGGGATGGATGGGAGTTGGCTCTGCATGTTCTTCAGCAACTTGGGCATTGTGACAGAGGAAAAGCAGAGGTCAGAGAAAGACAAGTTGCTGAGAAAAGAATACATAGGTGTGTGGAGATGGGAGTCCAGTTGAATGAGGGTGATGATGAGCAGGTTCCCCAGGACCGTGGTGAGGTACATGGCAAGGAACAGGGCATAGAATGCATGTTGGTGCTCTGGCTGGATGGGCAAGCCCAGCAGGAGGAATTCTGAGAGGATGGTTTGGTTTCTTCTCATTATTATCTGTCTCCAGTATCTTTAAAAGAACATAATAGGGTCCCTTAGGTACAAAGAAAAATGAATATTTTTCTATAATACATGGCCTGTTAAGTACCCAGCAAAATTTTATTTCACCCTCACTAGAATAATTATAATCTCTATACCACAAATGTCTGTAATTTGAATCTTCAAAATCAGATATGATTTTCTTCACTTCCTTTCAACATATTCCAATATTCCATCTCTTCCTAAACACTCTTACTGCTTGCTTCTGAGAAATAAAATGTATTGGTCTTTGTCTTACCTGCTGGGCTGGTCACCATCAATGATTACAATTTGCCTCATGCTCTGTCAGTTTCCCTCATGTTGATGTTTCTCAAGGATTTGTCTAAACACTATCATGTTATAATTCTACATTTCTCAAGAAAATTTCTTGTACTCAGATGGCTTCAAGTATCACTTAAAACTTGAGTGTGGATATCTTTCTAACCTACAGAGCTCTGCATTCTGAGGCTCACTGATCATCTTCTTTTGAATGTACTATGAATATTGTAAGCATCACAGGTCTCAGTTGAAACTTATGACCTCAGCTTCTTCCTCCTCCAACCCCACCCTTCTCCGCTCATGTTTAGTAAAATGAATCCAGGCTTAAATCAAAAGTATGAGTTTTATTTCCTTTATTCACTTCTCTCACCATCAGCTAGTAGGTCTAATCTAGCAAGTCTTTTACATTCTGCACATCAGTCTTTTTCTAATTCATTCACTCTCTCCTAAATACCACTAAAAGCTGACATTTATCTCTTTTGAACTATTGAAACAAACTCTCAATTTGTCTCCTTGCTTGTATGTTTCAATTCCTTTCACCCCAACAATTTTCTTTTACATTGTACACAGATTAAGGTAAAAATACGGTAATTTGTCTTTCCTGGTTAAATATTTTGGCAGGCTCTCATTGCTCTTAAGGCAAAGGCAAAATTCCTTTCAAGGGCATAAATAATATTTCATTATCTGATCCTTTCCAGCCTAACATCTTCATCTGGACGCACAGTGAATCTCACATCCCCTTCTCCAGTAATGCTGGACGTAGAGCCTTTCTTGCTTGCACTTTCTCCTGCCTAGCACTGTCTCCCCTCTGCTCCCTCCTTATGTGGCTTGCCCCCTCTTATCCTTCAGACATCTGACTTAATCAGCTAAACCTTCCTTGTCTCCCTACACCAGGTGAACCTGCTACTATGGGCATGCTATACTTAGTCCATTGCACTCAGTGTCCTTGGTCGTTGCTTGGAGCTGACTTCCCACCATATTGGAACCACCATGCAGGAAAAGCCATGTCTGCTGTTAAAACTGCATCAAGATTAGCACCTGGCTTGATGGCTGGTTTTAGCCAATATTTTATTAATATTTATTTCCTGTCCTTCAGGCTGAAACATGTGCTCCTCTACCTTTAAAGACAGAAAAACTATTAAGTTAGAGTAACCACTAATGTCAATTCCTCCCAGAACAAGAACTCACTAGCTTTAACTGTTTAACTCCAAAGTTTGACACTCTTACAGATTTAATGGATATCATTTTGTAAACACTGCAAATATTATGGTACCTCAGATATACTACTCATTTCACTAATTCAGTTGTCTTGATCGAAACATCTTTATGTTTATTCCATGTGAAATAATTTGATATTGGTATGGGAAAAAATAGAAATGAAGGAAATTTTAGAAAAGATGGGAGAAACAAAAAGAAATATTTCTACCCTTCAGCCCTCACTTGAGTTCTTCCTGCAATATCTATATCCTATGTGACAGTTAATTTTAAGTGTCAACATGACTAGGTCCTAGTACCTAGCTTTAGTCAAGCACCAGTCTAAATGTTTTGTAATGTGATTAGCATTTAAAGTAGTAGACTTAGAGTAAAACAGATTATGATTCATTATGTGAATGGGCCTTGTGCAATCAGTCAAAACCCTTTAAGAAAAAAGACTGTAGTCTCCTGAAGAAAAGGGATTTTGCTTGAAACTACCTTCAGATTTTAGATTACAATGTCAACACTTCATGGGGTATCTGGCTTACTGACAGTCCATGTAGATTTCAGACTTCCCATTTCCCAGAGTCAAATGAGTTAATTTCTTAAGATGAACCTTTTTCAGTCGCAGTCTATCTTACCCTTTCTATATATACACACTCGTGTGTGTGTGTGTGTGTGTGTGTGTGTGTGTGTGTGTGCGCGCGCATGCGCACACGTGCGTGGCGGGTGTAGTTCTGATTTCTAGAAAAGCTTGACACTAATATACTCTAGTATGTCTCAAATCTGACAAAGCAGAGGGGTAATATTAAGATGTATGGGAATCTCCAACAAAAATACGTAGTTGAGGCCAATTCATGGATCTTTAACCTGATATTGTTTAATTCATCTGCATTAATAGTGTTTACACTTGAACATGGTTTGCTAGCATTACAGTGGGAAAGATGTCTACTGCAAGTTGTACCTAGCTTCTCAGAATTTTGCTTTCTCATAATCAAGGAAACCCCACCTCTGGTGTTGAGTATGATTAAGAATAACAACCAGAGACATCACCGGCAGATGCTGCCACTGATGATGCACTGAACTTCGTACCTCCTTGACCCATGAAATTAGAAGTTCTCAACCTGAAGTACATGTAAGAATCACATAGGGCAGTGCTGAAATTCAATCTTCATGTAAAGCCCCGAGAAGCAGATAGGTTTAGAATAGAAAACTTACTACATCTAAAAACTATCCTGCAGATCATCATACAATCTAGTAAAACCAGGTTTTCAGGTTGGAAGAAAATTAATGGTCAGATATTCATCATCCCTCTCAACTCACCCAGGGTGCCCCAGAGTTACTTCAAGGCCTGATCTGAGATTCAATTCTATTTACTCAGTATGGGCATGCGAAGTCACAGCCTCTACAACCATCATCAGTTTCTACACTACATGATTTTCATTGTACACATCACTGGCCTTAAGGGAACTGGCATCCCGGAGGAGTTCAACTCCTGCAATAACTAATTAAAGAGAAAGTAATTACCCAGGACCACACTAGGACAACTTCACTCCTAGTCCTGCGGCAGTGACCTATTAGAGCTGCTGAGTATACCTGAGTATATTTGGGGAAAAGAGGGGATGCACAGCAGCTCAGGGATGGATGCTTAATTGTAGCTGTAGGGAATGGACAGGAGTCCTTTGGGGCTGGAACCTACTTTTGGGGAGTGAAGAAGGATGGCTGGAAAACCTTTAATGAAATCAGGGAATGGACTGAATGATTTACAATATCTGAAGAGTATTAACGTTTACACAAGACGTCATCAGTGGTCTTGAAGCAGTGTATCACCATGAAAGACGCGTGCTTTGGAAAGATCCCAGGTGACAGTCTCACAGTACGGCACAGTTTCCTGTAAATGGCCTTTAGCAAAGATGAACGATACTGCTAATGAGGATCAGCCTTCTGTGATCTAACATTCTAGATGTGCCCAGAGACGGGGAGGAGAGGAATAAGAGAAAAGATGAACCCCTGCTAATGTCATGCTCTTCCTGTCCCTGCAACAGATCACAAAGCAATAGCCAACATTATTTCTTCTGTCACACAGGATCCTCTTGTATGTGGCAATCATCAGCTGAATGAGGTTCTTTACCTAGTGACATAATACAGATTTTCATTCCTCAAAAAATTTCATCTTCCTTGTCTTGCATTTATTGTGTTGATATAGATTATATCAACATTTACTTTGTGGCATGATACCCAAAGCAGCATAGATGATACCCAAAGAATTCACCAACATTTCGGATGCTGTCTTTGTTCTAGTTGTGCAGAACAACCCAGCATTCCCATGGTAGTCAGCATCAATAACTCCAGGTAAGATGTCTTTCTGAACTCTAATAGGTTTACAGAATCCAACAAGCCATCTGGGTTGTAGGCTCAACATCCATTGAATTGAAACTGTTGTTACATCTCATGGCAGAAGAGCACGTCCTTCAAGAACTGCACACTTCTAGGCTACCTTCGTAGGCTCTGTCAGCCTCCTCCCTCTTTTCAGACAGGGCTGCAGAAACCTGTTCTGCACTGGCCTCAGCCAGTCTTAGTAGGTAGAGCTTGACATATCTCCCTTCAGTCCTTCTGCTCATGATGCTTGATTGTTGCTCTGGGACCTCTCTGATTCCACAAAGAAAGAAGTTTTGGGGACTCTTCTCCACATTCATGATTATTAAGGTTTACAACCTCTTTTGAGTTGGTTACTTTCGAGAGTGACAGGGATGGACTGATGTTCTCCTTTCCATGTTTAAAGTTGATTTTCCCAGTAGCATTTTTTTTGAAAGACTATATTCCACTGAATTGCCTTTGTACCTGTGTTAAAAATCGATGTATGCTATATCAGTGGATCCATTTATGGATTCTCTATGATATTCTGTAATTTCAATCTTTAGGTAAATCTCTATCTTTTCTCTAGTATCACACTTTCCTCATTGTTGTCATGTAGTAGTAAGACTGAATACCAAAGAATATGAATCTTTTTACTTCATTCTTTTCTTCCAAATCGATTTTGATTTTTAGTTTCTTTTCTTGTCACGTAAATTATACTTCTGCACCAATGTACACAAAATTTCTTGTTGGAATTATGATAGGAATTTCATTAACTCTAGAGATCAGTTTTTAAAATTAAGTTTATTGGTACTATTTAGATATGCATGCTAATCACATTCATCATAGGAAATTTGTACTTGTACATGATATATCTTGATTCCTCTTTTTTATTTGGTACTGGGGATGGAACTCGGGTCCTTGTGCTTGCAAGGCAGGTGCCGGAACCACTGAGCTAAATCCCCAGCACTCTTGATTCCTCTTTTATTCCCATTCCTCTCTCCTCCCTTCAACCCCTTTCCCCTCCTTATTTACAAAGCTTTGTTTCCATTTTATCCTTCTTTTTTCATTCCCCCCAGTTCCCCTTTTCCTTTGCACAATTTCTTCCTATTACACAATATCTTTTATGCAGTTTGGTCCTTATTTACACTTTTAGTTTTTCACACCAGAGATAATGTGATATCTACACATGTGTGTATGATTTGTTTTACTTAAGAGTATGGTCTCAAGGTGCATCCATTTACCTAGAAATGCCTCAAGTTTTCCCTTCTTTATGGCTGAGTAGTATTCCATCACATAAAAAACCACATCTTTTTAATCCATTCATTAGTTGAGGGACATATGGGTTGTTTCCAAGATTTAGCTACTGCAAACTGTGCTGCTATAAACATGGGTGCACATATATTGCTGTAGTATGATGCTTTTGGTTCTTTTGGGAAGATACCTAGAAAGGAAATAGCTGGATCAAATGGGACCTCTCATCTTAGTTTTTGGAGGAATCTCCACACTAATTTCCACAATAGTTGTGTCAGTCTACACTCCCACCAGCCCTGGAGAAGGGTTCCTTTTCCCCAACAGCCCTGCCAGCCTTTGTTGTTGGTTGGTTTCTTAATAATGTAATGAAAGAAGCAAAAGCCTGCTACAATGAGAACTACAACACTCTGAAAAGAGATTGAAGAGGATATAAAAAATGGAAAGACATCCCTTGTTCCTGAATAGGAAGAACCAATATAGTGAAAATGGCCATACTTCCAAAACTGCTATATAGATTCAGTGCAATCCCTACTGAAATCCCAACAGTATATTTCACAGAACTAGAGTAAACAATCCAAAAATTCATTTGGAACCAGAAGAGACCTAGAATAGCAAAAGCAATTCTAGGCAGCAGAGACATGATGGGGTATCACAATCTCCAACTTGAAACTATACTATAAAGTGACTGTGATAAAAACAGCATGGTATTGGAAAAGAAACAGACCCAATGATTGGTGGAACAAATTAGAAGATGCAGGAACAACTCCACACATACTCAGCTACCTCATCCTTGACAAAGGAGCCAACCATCCTCACTGGAGGAAAGATAGCCTCTTTAATAAGTCGTGTTGGAAAAACTGGATTTCAACTTGCCAAAGATTAAAACTAGACCCCTATCTTTCACCATGCACTAAACTAAAATTGAAGTGGATTGAAGATATAAATATTAAAACAGAAGCACTAAACTTGCTGGAAGCTAAAACAACACCACAGGTTTATAATAATCAAAAATCCATATGAGGATACTCAACACAATGCATAATGTAGCTACTTCAATGATAAATTACAAGGAAAAAGGAAAGATGAAAGAGGCAGCTGTAGATTAAAAGAGATTTAAGAGACAGCAATCAGTGTGTTTATCTTATTTAAAGCTGTAAAAAAATTCTTTTTTGAGAAAGAAAAAGCAACAGAAATTTGAACACTGACTGAATACATGGTCATGTTGCTTACTTTATGTGTGGCCTTGGCTGATAATCTTCCCCTGCTCAACTTTGGTCCTTCCATCTATGAAATGAAGCAAGGGACCCCTAGGACTTGTGGGGGACCTAACTCTGGTCTCCTTTTACTTTGTCCTCTCATGTGAACCTGGATCCCTTTATTCAGTGCCTGTATGAACCCTGCCATGTGTCTACAGAGTGTAAAACAAGCAGGAGAGGGTGTGGTAAGTATCAGCTCAGGGTATTGACTAGGAGGAGCTACCCTCCTTAGGCACCTCTTCAGGAAGATCACACTGCATAATCTCAGGTGGGCTGGTCCAAAGCCAAGGGAAAGCAGAGAAATCACTGGACAAGCACACACATCTGTGGATCACGGGCAGGAGTTACCTGCTTATCAGGATGCTTGACATTGTTCTGATGCCTAGGAACTTCTTGGGCATCCCCTGGACCTGCGCCCAGTCTGGTCACCTGTCCAGGATGCCAGTGGCATTGAGCTGCTTTTGACAGACTCCTGTGAGTGCAAATGAATAATGTCACAAGGATATTATCTGCCCCTTGCTTCTCTGTCCCTATCTCAGCCCAACTTCCCCTTCAAATACTATCTCTGTTAAAACATTACTCTTAGCAAGGAACATCAAGATGCTTGACATAATGGGGAAGGGAGGTTGAAAGGGGACCCTGCTTTCTGAAACATCACAGAGGTTTAACCAGGTTAGCCACCTGTGATATTGCAGCATCTAACCTGAAAATTGGTCTGCTTCATAACAATAGAATTTCAGTCAAGGTGTGTGTGTGTGTGTGTGTGTGTGTGTGTGTGTGTGTGTATATGTGTGTGTGTGTTTGTGTGAGTGTGGTTTAGGGTATGTTTCCAAAGCCACTTTGAGAATCACAATATTCTGGTGTCATCTTCAATTAATGTTTATCAACTTTGAGTAGCAGATCCAGACCTGTGATTGCTATCTTGCTAGAATTAGATTTTTTTTAAATTTGGGAGCACCAGGACTTCTGGTATTGAGGGATCAGTGTTATGGTTTGTACCTACATGTCTCCCCACCAAAGCCTTATGCAGTCATAGGATTATTTTCAGAGGTGGCTGAATCTAGAGTGTGTGATGCTGGGATTAAGGGTATAAAACTACTACATCAGTTCACTGATTGGTTTGGCACCACTCTAATCCCAGTAGTCTGGGTGAAATAAAAGGGGCAGAAAGACACTATTAAGTTTCCCTTGTTGCTTTTGCTACTTTGGACACACCATGTTGTTTCTCTTCTGTGATGCCTGTCTGCCATCCACCCTGCCTTGGAGCCAGCTGATTGTGAAGTAAAACCCCTACAAACTGTGAGCTAAATAAGCCCTTTCTCCTTTAACTTAGTTTTTTTTTTCTTTTTATTGAGTTTATTGGTACAATCTAGGTATACAATACAGTTACATTCATTATTGGGATTCTGTACCTTTACATAATAGGTCTTGATTCTCATTTTTTCCCCTTGTCCCTGCCCTCCCTTCACCCCCTCCTCCCCTCCCCATTTACAAACACTTTATTTCCAGTTTTTCAATTTCTCATATTTTTTCCTCTCCCTTATTACCTTTTCCCCACCCTTCCCACTTTCCCTACACCTTTAGTCCTTTACTTCCCATTTCACATTATTAATTATCTCATTAGGATCCTGTGTACTATTATAGTTTTTTGCACCAGAGAAACTATTCGGTATTTCAGTTAAAGAAATCTCTGTATGAACATTAAAAATAGGAAATCCTAAAATAAAACTAAAAAGGAAAGTAAAAGAGAAAAGGCAATGATGTAAGATTAAAATAATCCTTAATTCTGAGATGAAAATGGTCCCTTAACATATTTAAATTGCTTCTTGCTCTTATAGTCTTATCTTATTCTTTTTTTCATTATTTAGAGAATACTTTATTAGTTTTTGTAATCAAGCCCACGTAGATATGACTTTACATATTTAATATAGTGCATTACCCCTGTACAAATGGAAAAAAATAAAAATAAAAATAAAAAAAATTAACATTTCTAGACCGATATGGCTGTCCATTTCTGTACAATGCCAACTCAACACAGTAAATTGGGATAACTTTTTCCAAAGTTGACAGCACAGTTAATCTCCTTTAACTTTGGATATTGGGTATTTTGTCTCAGGAATGAGGGGAAAGGAATTAAAACAGAAATTTGGTATCAAGAGTGGGGCTATTGCTATAACTATATCTGACCATGTGGCTCAGAGACCTTTGGGACTGGCTTGAGGGAAGAGTTTGGAAAGGTTTGGAGGTGCTGGCTGGAGAAGTAGAGCTGGAACGCCTTAGGCTGTGCTGGTGGGAGTGTCTGGTCGGAGCTCAGAACCCCAGAAAGCCAGTAAAGATCAGGCTCAGAAGGTTTTTGCTGGGAAAAAGGACTGCACTGGCTGCTGGACTCCAGATCATGTGTGTTGTGCCTTGGCAGAAAGTTTGTCTGCATTTTGTTATGTACAGAGATTTTGCATGAAACTGATATTAAGGGTGTCGGGCTAATTAATCTGGCTGAAGAAAATATCAAGGCAATCTAACGTTCAGGCAGTGGCTACTGTTGGGGACTTTTAGCCAGATTTATTTTGAGAAACGAGCCCAGTAGAATGATTTAAAACATTTTAAATTTGGCCAGAAAGGAAGCACCAGTTTAAACACCAGATGGAGTAGAGGAGTTCTTGATTACTGAGAAAGAACAGAATAGAAAAGATAGCCTGAGGGCATCACAAGAAGCAGCAGGACTCCACCCTTTGCAGCTTCAAACTTGCAAAAGTGAAAACTTTGCTTTGAGAAGAGAGCCACCGAGCATCATGTTCCAGAAAAGTGTTGACCTAGGGGAGTTGTTCCTTGAAATTTGCTCATAGGCACTGGACCTCTACAGCCAAGAGAGAAGGAAGCCTGGCTACTGCTCCACTGGCAGCAGACCTTGGCATCATCCACATGGTGCTGATTTTAGGTGTAAGTAGAATGCAGGAGTTCTGGGGCCAGGAAGGTTTCCATCCAGATTTCAGAAGAAGGTCTGGGAGGCCAGGCAGTGTGCCCCTGAGAAGGCAGTGTGTGAAGCTGCAGTGGAGACCACAGAAGTTTGGAGAAGCCAGGAACATGGATCATCTGAGGAAAACTGCCAGAAGGGAGCAGAGCCCGAGCCCAGAGAGAAAAGCCACAGGAGCTACAACCATCTGCAGTGCCATAAGGGTGGAGCCACCAAGCCCTTTGGAGTTCCAAATTTACCACAGATTTCTGGGGATGCTGGAAGTAGAACTATGGGATTTAATGTTTTACTTGTTGGATTTTGAACTTGCTTTGGTCCCATTAGTACCAGAAATCAAACTCAGGGCCTTGTATTACTGAGCTATATCCCCAGCCCTTAGCTGTCTATAATATCACCATTCTAAAAAGAGTTAATCTGATACTAACTACAATAGGTAGATCCCTTTTGGTTGTAAGTGACAGAAATCCAGTTCATGTGAGAAGTGACATTTATTGTTTCAGAAATTCAGGAAGAGAAGGGTATATTTGGGCCCTGAAAAGGTTGGATTCTGGGACTAGACTCAAGCACAGACTCTTCCCTCTCTTGGAGGCCTCACCTCCCACATGAGATGTATCTACACAAATTTAAACTACTGCCTCTGACCTGCACCTAAGGGTTTCCTATGAGAAGTTGGGCTCCACTGGGGGTAGAGACATCCCCTGTGGCCTGAGGGCAGGATCCTGTGACCAGCAGCCCCAACCAAAATTTGGCAGGAGAAGAAGCTCTACAAAGTTCATCTTATTCCCACAAAGGAAGGGAGTTGGCAGCCTGAACTCCATACTTCCAAGCAGTCTCCCTCATACTTGTCACCTCATCTTCCAAACTGATCTATTTCTCCCCAAAGCTTGGCCAGTTTCCATGCTTCAAACCAGTGTAACAGAGTGATGATGTCACAAAACCAGGGTTCCAGAAGGCTGGGGTAGCCCAGCACTCCAACCTTCTTTAGAATAAGAAGAGCCCTTAGTTGGGTGCAGCTGGAGTGCAGGGTGAGGACGGAGGTTCCCGCCCCAAACCACTTTGTTTTACAGATTTTCACAGAAAGCCTCAGGCTGACTGAGAACTGGGGCCAGAGAGGGATTAAGAAGGATAAGCTTCAGAAGAGCCTGGGAACACAGGCACTAAGACCACACTGTCTTCTTCAAGAGGATCCCCAGAGGAGGTTTAAATGGGCAGAATTGGAGCTCCTGGCCTCACAAGGCTCACAGACACCAACTTTGAGGGAACCTGCTGAGGCGAAGTGGTGGGGGGGCGTGTGTGAGACACACACTGAACAGCCATTTGTTGTGGCCTGAAATTCTAAACGGTTACTTAGTAATTTCGTTTGCTAAATCTGGCAACTTTTTAGGGTGGAGGGCAGTGAGAATACAAAATAAATAAATAAATAAATAAATAAAAAAAATAAAGTCCCTAAGGACAGGTGGGAGTGGAGTGAGCCAACTGAGGAGCTCAGATTGGGAGCAAGCCCACCAAAGAGGCCATCTTATCATGCATGCCGCAGGTGTTGGGCACCCCAGGAGCAGAGTGGAGGGGAACCCTGGCCTTACCCTCAGCAAAACTCCTGGTTTAAGGGGGAGGACAGATACTTCCATGACAGAAATAGCGCGCTGTCTTTGTTTTCACTCTGTTGACCATTTTGAAGAATCTGGGCCAATTATTTTGTATATTTCCCCACCAGTTTGGCCTTGCTTCCCCGGATTAGATCCAGCGTATGCATCTTTGGCCAGAAAAGTATACAAGAGGTGTGTGTCCTTCTCGGGGCATCATATCTGGAAGCAGGGTGTCCCAGTGTACTCACTGATGAAGTTAATTTTGACTGCACGGTCAAAACACTGTCTGGTTTCTCCACTGTGCAATTACTCTTTTCCCTGTGCAACAACTAAAAAAACCTGCAGGGAGACTCAGACCACATACATGTCTAGGCCTTCATCCTTCCTAACCCCTCAAATTTAGCTTGCATTGAAAATTCTTGTTCAGGCCAATCTATGATGACTGCAAAACATGAATGGTTACAGGGTTTTGTTGATTCTGGGAAAATGTTTTAAAATTCACTGTGGCGATAGCTGTACAAATCAGCAAAGATACTAAAAACTATTGGATTGTACATTTTAAATGAACTAATGTGGCAGGTGAGATTTATATTCTGCCTAATATCTCAACAAAGCTGCTACAAAGATGTTATCCCAGATTTGGTCAGCTGAGATCCTTTTGATATAGTTCTTATGTGGATTTGATGTGCCCCATCTATATTGTAAGCATTTCTTTAATTTCTGGTACAATAGGATAATCCAGAATTACCTTACACTCTTTCCTGCTCTAGCCAAGGGATTTGCTGTGTTCCCTGGAGCCTCAGTTCCATTTTGTGGGCATTTATTTCACTTAATTATCACTTCACCCCATTATGTAAGTATTAGTATATTTCATTTTACAGATGAGGCCAGGCAAAGTTAAAAATGGTGTCTAAAGTCTCACAATAGTCCAACTTTTGAAAGAAGGCAATATGAATCAAAGCCTTGGTTTTCACCACACACACACACACACACACACACACACACACACACACACACACACAGAGGAAGTTTATTCCTACACCAAACCACTCTTACGTGGTTTCTGATACATGCTTTTGAGTAGAAGTAAAAAGGTAGAATCTGCAATCAGCCCATCAGGAATTGCATGAGGCAGGGTATGCCCCTAGGGAAAGTTATGTGTTTTGTGCCTGGAGCTATGGGGTTAGGAATTAGCACTCAATGTCCTAACCTTCTTCTAGAAGCATATCTTCAAATATGCTCATAGAAATGTTGGTGAAGCATGGTTTTAATTGATCTCCTTTGCCAACTTCATTCTCTACCCATAACCCAAATGCCACTCTCAGCTGATGTTCATTACAAGAGGATCTGTGGATGAAACCAGGTTGGTCTTGGTTTTTAACTGTTGAAATGGAGAATGAATGGAAAAAAGTTTACTTTCTTTTTGTAAATGTTAAAACATTTTCTGTGATAAAACATTCTAAAATAGTGAACAAGAGGAAAAAAGACTGAAAACAGGTGGTGAGCAGTAAGTAAAGAAAAATATTTGTCTCTCCTTTCCAAATTCCGCAGGCTCTCTAAGAAGACCAGCAGAAGTCTGTGAGACAAGAGTGGTAGGCCCTGCTGGGGCCCTTATCCACTCTGAAGATGGCCAGGGTGCTGCTTATATCCTTGGCCAGCTGCCTCCTCATTGTAAATCAGGCCTCCAGCATCAGACGCTGTGATTTGGCCAGGGTTCTGCATGAGGAGCATTTGGATGGGTTTGAGGGCTACTCCCTTAGTGACTGTGAGTGCCTCTTCTCTGGCCTCTCCCCTCTTCCTCCTCTCTCATTCACACCTACCAGCCATTGTCTTTTTCTCTCAGCATCTTTCAAAGCCAAGTTCAAAAAGCACCCCCCCAAATGGGGGGTGTCTTTCCTAACATTCCTATTCACTCAACAATTGTTAACTGAGCACTTGTTATGTACCAAGAACTGATTATTGTTCTAAGGATAGAGATAAAGTTCCTTCCTTCACAATGTTCACATCCTAGAGGAAACGAGCAACAATAACACACACACAGACACATACAGGTACTGGTGGTGCAGATACATGCTTGAAAAAGAATAAAGCAGAGGGAATGATCTATTCTAGGTAGAGACATCATGTTAAATAGCACTGCATGAAAGCAGAAATCCAGGCATCCAAATGCCCGGAGGAAGAACATTTCATTTTGGGCAGAGGAACTGTCAGTGCAAAGGCTTCTTTTTCCCAAAGATTATCTTCTTCTAGCATAGAATTTGGGCACAATTATCTTGTGACACCTTTTTCTTGTATCTTCCATTATAGCCTTTTTCATTGGTACTGGGGATTGAACTCAGGTCCTTGCGCTTGCAAGGCAGGCGGTGGAACCACTGAGCCAAATCCCCAGCCCTTCCATTGTAGCCTTTTAAAGGTGCATATTGTAATCCTTGAACTATGGGCCCATTGAAGGCAACATCTGTGCTTGACTCAGATGAATGTCTCTTGCTAGACTTTTCATAATTCCCGGCACACAATAGGTGCTCAGTGAGTACAGAGAGCATAGAGGGAAGAAAGGATTCTGTACTGATGGATGGACCAAAGGATGAGAAGAGAAGCCTGTGGGTGTTTATAGCTCTCCAGCACCACCTAGCCCATCAGGCTATCTTCCTTTCTTCTGATTGCTTTTCTCCCTTTCTTGACTATTTCCTTTCTCACTCAGTTTGGTCCTCCATAAATCCTAAACCATCCTCTTTCTGTTCTAAGGGTTGTGCCTGGCCTTTGTGGAAAGCAACTTCAGCATATCAAAGGTTAATGAAACTGCAGATGGAAGCTTTGACTACGGCATCTTCCAGATCAACAGTCACTATTGGTGCAACGATTACCAGAGTCACTCTGAAAACTTTTGCCATGTGGACTGTGAAGGTCTGACCAGGGCCCCAGGGCAGGAGGGGTTAGAGGAGAGACAAGGTCTACTCACATGACCCTCTCTTCCTCTCACAACGAGGGCATGTGCAGAGGGACACTTCAGAGAATCAGGGACTCCTTTACTGAGCAGGGGCTTGGCCTGGTGGCCCCCATGCCCAGCCGGGCAGGAATTTCTGTAGGAACCTTGAGCCTGAAGTTCAGAAGGGCTCTGAGCAGCTAGAAGTAGTAAAGCAGCTACAGCAGCCCGTTAGCAGAGAGTGTGTTATATATTAAACACTTTACAATCAGAGCTCATTTAAACCCAGTTTCTCTGCAAGAAATTGTTCGCTATCTCTACTATATAAATAAGCACACTAAGAGACATTGTGCTGAATGCCACTCAGTTCTAACCACTCAGTTCTTGAGATCTCAATTCTAACCATGGAGTGGTACACAGGCTAATGGTCTGACTGAAGTCTGAGTACAGTCTTCTTACCTCTGAGAGGTGATCTGAGAGGATCTGAGAGGCCTGACAAGGCCCATGACTCTGCCCTTTGCCTTCTCCTTCCTACTGTGACTAATGGGCTCCTTGCCTGAAGAGCCCCTTCCCTAGGCAACCACCATCTACCCTGGCTAGGAAGAAAAGTATGGACAGGCCCAAATCTTAGTCTTCCTCCCCTCTTGCTCCTACCCCACCACCCCTGGTAGCTAGTAGCCATTGTAGGTTAGTTGTCTCACTGCACCTGGGAGGGAGGCTTTTCCAACCTGGAAAATACTGAGGCCCTGAGCTGCAGTCCTCTGCAAGAAGGATAGGTGTTAGCCCCTGTCTTTGGAGTCATCTTCTGTGATCTCATGGGTGTTCTCTTCCTCTCTTTCAGATATACTGAACCCCAACCTTCTCTCAGCCATCAGCTGTGCAAAGATGATTGTATCCGGATCAGGGGGGATGAAGAACTGGTGAGGGAGATACACTGGGACCAAGTTAGTTGGCGGAGCTTCAAGAAGCAAGACACAACAGAGAAAGGGGCAGTAGGCAGGGAACCCTGGGCACTCACTTGTAGCAGTCCAGAAAATTGTGGGTGGGCTTTGGACTCAGGATTAGAAAACCTAGGTTTGGTTCTTTCTCTGATAGTGTATTAAATCAGGCTCTTTCGGGTGCCACAATAGCCATTTGAGCTAGCCAAGGGAAACTTATTCTGAGAGTAGGAGCGCTCACTGAGCCCACTGAGCTGAGCCTCCAGGATGGAACAGAAGAAAAACAATGTTGGAAACTGTCAGAAGCTTTCCAGGGCAGGTTTCTCCTTTTGTTGGTGCTTCTTCTGCCTGCAGTCCACAAGACCATGGGTGCCCAAGTGTATCATCAAAGCTACCCTATGATCTGATGAGGCTCAGCCCTAGCGACAGGACAAAGGATTTGATTGATTCAGCTTGGGTCATGTGTTTCCCCTTAGCCCAATCAGCTATAACATGGGAAGAGTTCAGCAATACAAACGAGACTACAGTAGGGGCCCTTTCCCTGTAAATGACAATATTTTCTGTTAAATGTGTGGTGCTCATCAGCTAGGCAGATACCCTCAAAATTTTCAGTTCCTCAGCAGTGGACGGTCAGGTGTCACTCACCTATTCTGTATACATTTACGAACCGAGGGTAGAAATAATACCAGTGGTTACCTCTACAGGTAACTGTGAGTACAGGAGTTGGGAGCTCTGCAGACTCAAAATGCTCTACAGGAAGGGGCACTGATAACTATTAGGTCTTATCCTTTTGGAGGAGTGTCAGTGATTACATCTGGATTTTAAAAAAGTAACTCTCAGTCTTTATAAAACAGTGCTGCCTACCTTCAGGGGTGAGAGTGTGAAGATTTGAAAATTTGAATGCATACTGAATGGGGGAAGAGAGCAAATATCAGGCAGGAGGGAAATTTAAAGGAAAAATCAGGGGACCCAGTAGAAGGCAGTAATGAAGGTGCTTTGGGCATTTCTCTGCAGGGAAGACTCACCAGGACTTGGGCGAGGTATGTGAAGAAGCTACTAATGGAATCAAGAACCATGTCTTTTCTCCTCTGCAGGATAGAATGGAGGTTGCACTGTGCAGGCCAGCCACTCTCCTACTGGAAGACCAGGTGCCGTCTGGGATGAAGCAGGTTACAGGGCTGCTGGAACTCATTCCAGGGCCCCTGTCCTCATCTGGGGATTCTACTTCCTTTTGCTCCCACTTGGTATTATTTTCTGCCTTCTCCACAAGTAGAACAGACAAGAGCCCAAGGATAAATGCCTTTCTTAGGCTTTCTCCATGTCCCCATCCAAGACCCATGTTCTTGTTCCTGTCAATTCCAAACCTACAGAACCACAATAATTATCTATTATTTTTATTTATTAAAACACTTCCTGGGCAAAGAATATTACAATGTACTCATTATTTTTTTTCTTTTTATTGAGTTTATTGGTACAATCTAGGTATACAATACAGTTACATTCATTATTGGGATGCTGTACCTTTACATGACAGGTCTTGATTTTCATTTTTTTCCCCTTGTCCCTGCCCTCCCTTCACCCCCTCCTCCCTTCCCCATTTACAAACACTTTATTTCCTTTTTTCAATTTCTCATATTTTTTCCTCTCTCTTATTACCTTTCCCCCACCCTTCCCACTTTCCCTACACCTTTAGCAGTTTACTTCCTATTTCACATTATTAATTATCTCATTAGGATCCTGTGTACTATTATAGTTTTTCACACCAGAGAAAATATTTGGTGTTTCAGTTAAAGAAATCTCTGTATGAACATTAAAAATAGGGAACCCTAAAATAAAACTAAAAAGGAAAGTAAAAGAGAAAAGGCAATGATGTAATATTAAAATAATCCTTAATTTTGAAGATGAAAATGGTCCCTTAACATATTTAAATTGCCTCTTGCTCTTTTAATCTTAACTTATTCTTTTTTTCATTATTTAGAGAATACTTTATTAGTTTCTGTAATCAAACCCACGTAGATATGACTTTACATATTTAATACAGTGCATTACTCCTGTACAAATGGAAAAAAAAAAAATAAAAATAAAAAAATTAACATTTCTAGACCAGTATGGCTGTCCATTTTTGTACAATGCCAACTCAACACAGTAAATTGGGATAACTTTTTCCAAAGTTGACAGCACAGTTAAAATTTCCAAAAATTCAAATTATATATAT
>NW_022900925.1:13836473-13837020 GCF_012274545.1 Fukomys damarensis | reverse complement strand
GGCTTTCCTTTGCATGTGATTTGTTTCTTTTCTCTTACTGCTTGTAGTATTTTGTTCTTCTGTTGGGTTTCTGGGATCTTCATTATTATATGTCTAGGTGTAGTTTTTTTTTTATCATGGCTGGTTGGAGCCCTATATGCCTCAGTTATCTGAATGTCTAATTCTTCCCCTCTGTTTGGGAAGTTTTCTGTCATTAATTCTGTGAACAGCTTTTTTAAATCGTTTGTATTTTCTCCTGCTACTTCATGGATTCCTATCAGTCTTATGTTATTCTTCTTTGTATCATCTAGGAGTTGTTGGATCAATTGCTCATGATCCCTTATGGTTTTTAAGAGACCTCTCTTTTCATGGTCACTGACTGCAGTCTTATCTTCTGTATCTGAGAGTTTATCTTCACATTCTTTTATTCTATTGTGTACACTTTTTTTTTTTAATTGAGTTTATTGGTACATTTAGGGATACAGTACAGTTACATTCATTGTTGGGATCATGTACCTTTACATGGCAAGTCTTGATTCTCATTTTTTTCCCCTTACCTCTGCCCTCC
>NW_022900925.1:13835272-13835478 GCF_012274545.1 Fukomys damarensis | reverse complement strand
TATACCAATGTCTTCCAGAGTTCTGCCTAACTTACTTTCCAGCAAGTTTAATGTTTCTGTTAAAATATTTAGATCTTTAATCCATTTGGATTTTAATTTAGTGCATGGCGAAAGATAAGGGTCTAATTTTAATGGAGTGTTTAATCTCCTGGATATCTGTTTGAATCTGTTTTATGGATTCCATTTCTTTCCTATGGGGTGTTTAT
>NW_022900925.1:13789650-13834915 GCF_012274545.1 Fukomys damarensis | reverse complement strand
GTTGTGTTGGGCTGTGCTTGGTTTAATCTCTGGGTTATCACCCAAATCTTCCTGATATAGTTGCACCCTAGCTTCTGGGTCTCTAACGACCCACAGACATTCTGATCTTCATAACAACAGAGAAAACAGCTCATCAAATCAATGGCAATGCTTTACCCCAACTGATACAATCAGCAACACATTACGATCAAGCACAACTTGGAAACTGACTACCTATGGTAGTCACTAGTCTATCACCCTTAAACCATTTGAATTAAATTGAAATCAAGAAGAAGTCCAGAACATGTCTGCAGTGAACAAAGTTTTCAATATAGTATATTTACCATTTAATGGCTCAGACAGAGTGAGGATGCAAGACCCCTGATCTCAGTTAGCTGATGGCTGAACCCCATGACTCAGACTGACCTCTGGTTGCAAGGCCCAGATGGAGTTCTCCTACCTTCTGAATGGTTGAACTCCACACTGTTCTACTACAGGTTTCCCACACCCTTTCTTTAAAGATGTTCTAAGTTGGGAACTCAGAAAAATACCCTTTATGACCACCTCTCCCTCTGCAGAGTGGGTCCAAAGACTGGCATAATCAGGACGTCTGAGAGTGCGGTGGGGGGGATAAGGGGAGTTATGGGGGTTTAGGGGCGCCCATGTGGCTACCTTCCTGATGCTGGAGTGATGGCGGCTCCAGGCGGGAGAGGGTGTGGCTCTCCTTCCTGCGGTGGATTGGGGCCCAGGCTACCTTCCGGGTGCTGGAGGATGGCAGCTCCAGGTGGGTACAATGTACTCATTATTAATTCCACTTAAATTTGGGTCTCCACTATAGTAGGAGTGTGCTAGGTATTACAAGAAGGAAGACAAAACATAATTGTTCTTCAGTGTTCATAATTGAGGTGAATAAGCAGAGACATCCACAAACATCACAACAGATATAGCAGAATCTATGGTCATTGGTTTGAAACAATACCAAGACCTGAGTCATTTCCCCAAAGATAACAATTTTTGAAGCTCAAAAGAAGCTCAGAAGTAGTTAATGGCTGGGGCTACAGGTCTGGTATTGAGTGGTACTGAGGAAGAGAAAGTTTGATGGGACAGGAAATGGTGCCTGATGCCATTAATTTTGGGTGCTGACATTGAGTAGAACTCATTTAGAGACAAGGCAAAGGCTGAAAAGGGACAGCTGGAAGAGTGTCCCACACAGAGCCACCATCAAGTGTATAACCAAACTGGGGTATTGTCTTGGGCTACTTATGCCTCCCTCACTCATCTTAACTACGTCAGCCATAACACATTTGACAACTAACTATTCAGTGGTTTCCAGACTTTAGGATTTCATAGGCCAACAAAATGTTTAAAGAAATTTAAATGGGAGATATACAACTTTTAATTTTAATTTTTTTTTGTTTGTTTGTTTGGTACCAGGGATCAAACTTGGGACCTTGCCCTTGCAAAGCAGCTGGCGGCACCACTGAGCTAAATCCCTGGCCCTTAATTATAATTCTTTTAAGAGTATTTCAAATGCATGCTGTCCATTTCAGTGTCTCTTCCTAAAACAGTTTTTTTTTGTTTTTTTGTTTTTTTTTAAGAGTAGGAAAAATTTATTGAGGGAAAGAAAGCTTCTAAGAGAGACAGAAGAGGGACCAGAAAATGGGTGGCCCACTCACCTCACTTTTCAAAGATGTTTTATACAGCAAAGCCATGTGATGAGGTGGGTACAAAGTAGGACAGAACTGTAAGACCCAATGGAAAATTACAAGGTGGGCATAAGGTGGGGCAAAACCATAACCAACCAATAAGATTACAAGTACAGTCACTTGGGTACTATTGATTAAATGGGGTCAAATTGGGGAGTAAGTCACATAGCAAGCATACAAGGATTTTCAGTAAGGGGGTGGTCAGGGATATTTGCTGGAAAGGCTGGGTTAAAACCTTGGCACCCCACCCACCCAGGTGATTGATACCTATTTAGAATAACAATCTCTGCTATTTATCCCAGGGGAAGCACAAGGGTGTAGTAGTTTCTCTCCTTTTACAATTCTGGCCTTCAGTGAATGTGTCTTGATTGTCCTCCATGTTGGCTCCTTGCTGTGCTGGCTCCTTGAGGGCTGGCTACTTGAGGGTGGCCCAATCTAACTGCCTACTGTTATGCCCAAGTCACAAAGTCCCCAAAGACCACCAAGGAGTCAGGTCCGATGCAATTACAAGAGGAATTTATTGCAAGCTGGAACCTGGACCATCAGGTGTCACCATCACAGCAGCTTCAGACGGAGAGCCCAGATCCATTTTTGAAGCGGGTTTATGTAGGGTTAAGGAAACTTTTTGCTTATATAGTTTCTATTTTTAGCTCTCACTTATCATTGGATAGTCGAGGGATACTGGGAGGGCTTTTACATTTTATTGGATATTCGAGGGGCACCAGGAGGGCACTTACTGGAAAATTACCTAATGCCTACATTCACAGAATCAATTCCTCTTTTTAAAGAACATCTGATTATACAAATTCTATAATTAACAAAGACTACATATGTGAGCAATGACTAATGCCTATATTAACAATGGCTACCTATATAAGCTATGACTAGTACCTATATTGGCTAAATCAATTTCATCAATCCTCCTTTTAAAAAACATTGATTATTTTAAACAGGAAGAATTCATCTTTAGATCATAAAAAGAGGAACAGAAACAGGGTGGAGATGCCTTAAGACAGCTTGCCCTAAAAAGAGGAACAGAAACACAAGGAGACTGTCACACAGAATGGAATTTTACAGAAGGGAATTTTTGCAGCTTTGTTCTGGGCAAGGGGTATATAGAGGGGGCACAGAGGGAGCCCACCTTGACCTGAAAACTTGGTCCTCACACTACAAGATATCTAATTAACTTATTTATCTGTAGTACTCCCCGTTCTGAAGAAGTACCCCTAACTGCTGTGAGGAGGCAAAGGGCCAGGCTCTCTTAGGGAGTTTCATGCTCCCTGTTGGAGGGAATTGATTTTCTTTGAAGAAGAGTCTTCCAATGACACCAATTGGGTCAGGTGTTTACAGCTGTCAGTGATTCTCCTCACCACCCAAATCCATCAGCCTTCATTGCTTCTAGGCTGGTGAATTCCCTTTCAATGTGCTCAGGTGGGCAGATCTACATAACCAAAGAACTACATGGTGTTTTCCATTTAGATCAGCAGGAACAAATGTTAGACTTATTTCCATCAGTGGGTTGTTAAAAATCAGTGGTTGTTTTTGTTGGGCGGAGGACTGGGACCTCCCAAACTTGCTAATATCATCTTGCTGATGTCACTCCAGAAATGCCTTGTATGGATTTTCTCCGCTGTTTTCATACAAGTAGGTTCAGGTCATGCAGTTTTTCCAGAAATATCAAAGAAGTGATGTTTTGTATATGTCAGGAGGCACCCAATTTGCTTCCTTTTGGGGTGTGTGTTTGCTTTGATCACTTGGTAAAGGTATAGGAGTGTGTACTGAAGAGATGCTATTTTTCCATTGTCGTAAGTATCCTCCAACAATTATTACTGTGGTGTTTGCCTATTCATTGCTTTTTTTAAAAATTCCACCTTGCTTTCAAATTTTACTAGTTGAAATTCTATCCTAAGTTTTAGACTTAGGCTCTGAAATGTCCCCCAAAGGCTCATATGTTGAATGTTTGGTCCCCAGCTGGTGGTGCTATTAGGAGAGATAGTGGAAACTTGAGGAGGTGAGGCATAACCGGGAGATGTGGTCTCTGGGACTGTGCCTTTGAGGGGTGCTTATGTTCTTAGATCCTTCTCTCTTTGCTTCCCAGCTGCCATGAGGTGAACAGCTTTCTTCTGTCTGGTCCTTCCGCCACAACGTTTCCACCTCAACACAGGCCTAAAATAAATGGAATCAGCTGATCATAGATTGAAGCCATGAGCCAAAATTAGTCTTTCCTTCTCTGAGTTGTTTTTCTCAGGTACTTTGTCATAGCAAGAGTAGGATGCCTAGCACAGAAAACTGGTATTGAGAGGAGGTCATGACTGTGATTATACATGACCATCTGGCTCAGAAGCTTTGGAACTGGTTCATGGGAGTTTAGAAAAATCTGGAGATGTAGGCTACAGAAGCCTCAGAATGTTGTAAGTGGATCCTAGTGGGACATTGTGGTCTAAGCTCAGAAGAACAAAATTCTGTGAGGAATGCAGACAGTAAAGGCTGTTCCTGAAGTTTCTGATGGGAATAAGAACTCTACTGAGAATTAGACTAGAGGTCATTCATATTACATTTTGCAAGGAATTTGTTTACAGTTTTTCAATCCTTTATGTGAGGTCAAATTCAAAGGTGACTAATGTGGTAGAGGAAATTTCAAGGCAGCACAACATTCAGGCTGTGGCATGGTTATTGTTAGCTGTTTTCAGTCAGATTTATGATGAGAATTGGAAACAAAAAGCAAAGCATAAAGATTTGAAAAACTTGCAATTTTGCCAGAAAAGGAGCACAAAGATGTTATGGAGGAAAGTGTGGTGACTGAAGAGATTAATGCTGTTAAAAGGAAATCAAGGGGCAGGGATTTAGATCAGTGGGTCTGCCGCCTGCCTCACAAGTGCAAGGTCCTGAGTTCAGTCCCTGGTACATTTAAAAAAAAAATCAAGCACTTTGTACCAGGACAATAAGAAAAATGCTTTTAGGGCTTTTCAGGAATTATCCAGATCTAACCCACTGTATGCTTAAGGAGGCAAAATTATGAACTTTGAAAGACCGTACTGAGGAAAGAGCCCAGAGTGCTCTGTTGACCCAAGGCAGTAGAGATTTGATTTCTTGAGACTCGTTTTCCTGTGTTCAGCTTATTCAGCCCCACAAATACCCCTGCAGCTGTGGGCCAAGCTGGCCCACTATTGCTTGAGCTGGTGGCAGACCTTGGCATTGTTCACATGATTGCTGGTTTTGCAAGCATGTAAGAGTTGTGAGGTCACAGAGGCTTCCACTGAGATTTCAGAGGAAGGCTAGGAAGGCCAGGCATTGCGTTGCAGGGTGGAGTCCCTGTGGATACCTCTTGAAAGGGTGAGGTAAAGCAATGGGAATGAAGATAATACTGACACAGAGACTCCAGGAACACAGAACATCTGCCAAGGAAAGCCACAGACCACGAGCAGAGCCAGCCAGAGAGGGAGTGGCTCTGTGAGCTGTAGACAGCAGGTCCACGGCAGGGTTTCCCACGCCTTTAGGGTCCCATGTCCTGCCACTGTGTGCTCTGGATGCTAGACACAGAGCTATAGGGTTTCATGTTTTGTTATTGCCTATCATCTCTTCACTCACTACCCTTAACAGCCAAAATATTTTTTTGGTTCATGTTATTTTTTGGTATTTGTCACTCCTCTTGGAAATGATGAGTACCAAGATACCACTGTATATCAGTATGATATTTTCCTTTAATTCTTTTACTTATAACCCATCACTATCATTATTTTGTTGCTCTATCGTCCCAAATTTGGCCAATAAGAAACTTTCAAGTGTTTTCCCCTGTCTTTTGGCGTGTTTCCATCAATATTTTTTTCTCTCCCTCACTTTTGGTTCTGTGCACAATACCTAACCATGATTACATTGTCCTTTTCATAAAGACTGAGAAAAATCCACACTGAAATGAGAATGGCAATGATGTCATACGTTTTCTACTATCAAGAAATTACTTCCTTTGCACAAGCAATCCACACAATGAGATAATTTTAACAGAAACTTTTTGTGATTTACTTTAGAGAGTGTAATTTCAGAATTAATTTTTTTCGGCTTTAATTGAGTTTATTGGTACATTTTAGGGATACAGTACAGTTACATTCATTGTTGGGATCTTGTACCTCTATATGACAAGTCTTGATTCTCATTTTTTTCCCTTTACAAGAGAGTGTAATTTCAAATGTCATGGACCAAAGGAGATACTTTTGGGGATCTAGTTTAGTCCAAGAAACAGGCCGTTAATAATTTTCTTGGAGGAAGTCCAATACTGCTGGACCATATCCTTCCTCCTTCCAAGAAATTGCTCCCGAGGGGATGTGTGGTGCATGGGACAATTACTTCCAGCCTCCCACAGGACACTCAAGAGCTCACACTGATACTGCCTAACATATAAATGGGTGGGTGAGTCCTCTTACGACTCAGGCCTGGGCCCCCAGGGCCATATCAGAGATCCTAATGTGAATGCACAGAACTCCTCATCTGCAGTCCTGCTGCAGTTGGGGTTGTGGGACAGTTATGCTGCACCACAGGAGGCAAGACCAGGAGGCTCTTAGCAGATTTGTTGCTCCAGCGGGGGGACAGCCTCACAAAACTTTTTCATGTGATGGTCCAGTGATACAGACTGAAAAAGCAGTACCAGGTTATGGTGATGGTGGCTGGGTCAAACACAGGCCATATGGTAAGCCTCATAAATGGAATGGGACACAGTCCTGAGAGGGCCCTGAGCACCATGGCAAACCTAGTATATCTCAGCTCCTGCAAGGAATACATAAATAAGACTTGCTCTCCATCTCCAATGGGCCTGCGTCAAGTAGAGAAAAAAAGAGCTAATCATTCAATAGTGAAAGTACAATGAAATCTTGACAATGACACTGTTTTTGGTAGGAAAGATGAAGAGTTCCTTTTCAATCCAAAGATAAGAGATTTACAAAGCAATCTATGGAGTTACCAAATATTTTGGGGGAGGGAGTTTAGGAAACAGGTAATAAAATCAGAAAAAGGAGGATCCCTGCAGGCTTGTGTGGCCTGGGAAATCTCAGACAAGGAAGAAGGAGTGAAGTAGAGCCAGCTCCATGGGCTAGAAGTGATTGGTGAAATAACTGTTTTCCTTCACACAGAGGAAATTCAGTGACTCTTTCAGGATGGTTGTGGATTTCATATTCTCATTCCAGACTGGATGTTCAGAATGGTGGGTAATCCAAAAGGAGGGGACCTGTGCTTTGACTAAGACATTCTCTCCCAAGTGACTGATCCATGAGGTTTGGGGGGGAGTGGAGAATGCTCATTATCCCTTTGTTCTGCATCAGTGGGAGTTTATAATTGATCTGTTGCACCAGTGGCAGATGGGACAGTTTTAAACTTTCTGGACACCCTTCACACGAATTCAGGGAAACCATCTTTTTGCTCCTGTCACTTCCACAGGTTTCAGCTTTCTGCATTTACGGAGGTAAACAGATATATCGAACATCTCTTTTGTTCCAGGCATTGTTTTAGATATTTGGGAGTCATAGTGGTGAGCCAAATACACAGGGGCATGACTTATGGACGCTGTCATCTAGTGGTGAAGCAGAACTTAAAACATTACTGTGGTATTTTAGTGGTGAGTTATAGTTTAAAAAGAGCGGTGAAGGTTTATGTCAGAATGCTCAATAAGGTTTAGAAAGCCTACAAGCCTATTTATATTGTGGGGTATTTGTATCGTGACCTAAGAGATGACTAGGAAGTAAATGAAGGGATGAGGTGGAGGGTTCGGGCAGAAGGAAGAGAGAGGGAGAATGTGAAGTCTGGGGATGGAACTGGGAGAAATCTGTGTGTTGAAGGAATTAAAAAATATCGCATATGGCTCCAACAAAGCAGACACAGGGTGTCAGACTGACGATGGAAAAAATAAGGAACAGGTCATAAGGAGACCACCAGGTTCAGATTGGCACTGAGGGAGGGAACTCAGAAGACAAAGGAGAGGAGAGGAGAGAGAGAATAGCAATAATCACAGCAAGATCTATCTCTATCGACTCTTGATGGTTCTGAGCCAGGACCCCCAGAAGGACTTATGGAGTGCAAGTTTCTTTCCATTTAACGTGGACCTTCTTCCTCCTACCCGACTCTAGCCTCTGCAAAGATCTCTGGCAGGGAGAAGCTCTGCTGTTTTATTTTACAGGAAATGTCCCTTTTCTTAAGGGGGCAAGGGTCTTGCCCTGAGCCTGTAACTTAGGTCTGGCAGAGCCAGGGTTTCAAGCTCAGTGTGTTGAGTACTTAGTGTAGTTGAGGGGACATGGCCTTTAGAGATCACTGGCATCTTGGCATTTCTGACCCATCCCTAGGATCTGGAACCTCTTCTCTTTAGGTGTTCAGGTAGTTCCTTGTCCCTCTTCACTCATTCTGCTCTTGTCTGTTGCTGACAGCAGGTAGAGCACAGTCTCTTTCATGAAGCTGAATTAGCATATATGTTCCTATGGCGTGCCACTTATATCTCTATTACAAAGTGTTACAAGTATATACTGTGTTTCTAGTTGCCAGTGATGACTACTGTGTGGAGCAATGAAGATACAATGGCAAACAGGCTTGAAAGGAATTTATTTCCACAGAGGAAGGAAGAAAGGCAACTGACCAGGGAAACAAAACCAAGAAAATCTTAGCACATAGAGAGAGAGCTACATGAAGTCAACAGTCACACAGAATAGTGGAGAGTAGCTGGCACTTAGGTGACTTTTTGTTTGATCTGAGACTTAAAAGTTATAATTCATCAGTAATTTAACTGCAGTTGTACTGTATTATATTTATATTTTGATTTGGAGATGGTTAGAATTTTTATGATAATAAAAATTTCCCAGCCTAGAACATGGTATAATTTTTATATGTTGCTGACTTTCTTCAAAAAATTTTAAAATTTTCTTTCCTTAGTCTTATGCTTTACTTATACTTATTTTCAAGTATTTTAAAGTAGATTTTGTTTTTGCCATTTTGTTACTGTGATTTTTAAAAAAATTTATATCTAACTTATGGTTGCTTAACTTGAGAAAATCTGTTTTACATATATCTTTTGTATCTAGCCTTGTTTGCACTTTTCTCTGTGGTCTTGGATACTGTCTTTTAAAAAATATGTTAGAAACTTTAAAGTACATTTATTACTATCATTGGAATACCATGGTACACATGCATATATCCACACACATGTTTTATTATTTTAATATTCTCTATCCATATTTTTAAATCATTTACTCTGACTTGGACTAACAAAGTTTATTTACAGCTCTTTAACAACACGATTCTATCTTTCGTGTATCTTTTATAGCTTCTACTTCAAGAAAATTTCTGCTGTTTTGTTTGGTACTCAGATATATATATATATATATATAGATAGATAGATAGATAGATAGATAGATAGATAGATAGATAGATATAGATAGATAGATAGATATAGATATATAGTGTTTTAAACAATAGCAAGTCGGTTTTATTTTCATAAGGCAGCCTGCATGTTGTTTAATATTTTTTGTCCTGTGTTCTGCCTTGTTTAACATAAAGATCATGTTCTTTTGTTCACATTAACCTTCTCTCATCTCATTTGCAATCATTCTGAATTACTTTATTTTAGCCATGTGCTAATCACATAAAAGAGAAAATGCCTTTAATTCCAGAAGAGTAACAAAATATCATTTAATGAACAGAATTAAGACAATACATTCTTCAACCTAGTCTTTTTTAGCAGCAAAGGTGTTTTTGTTTGTTTGTTTGTTTTTGCTTTTGTTTTTTTGTGCCTGACTAACAGATTCCATGACTAACTTTTGGCTTTCACCTTGGGGAGATAAGCAGGATTTCATGCTTGGGCTTGCTCAACTCTGAAGTCATCATGACCCGCTTGAATAGTTTTAGCAGCTCCTTATGATATATTGAATAAAATTCCAAATCCTTGCTTTCCATTCAAACATTTTCCATATTTGATACTGAGTTTGTTTGCTTTCCTGCTTTATTTCCACTGTGTGCTCAAAGTTTTTGATTCCCATCCCCAGGTTGGACCAGGGATTTTTCCTGGCCTTTGCTCAAGAGTCTGCTTCATTGGGCTGGGGATTTGGCTCCCCTGCACCACACCTGCCTCACAAGCGCAATGTCCTGAGTTCAATCCCAGATACCCGCCACCCCAGAGAGTTTGCTTCACTATGCTGTGCACAGCTGTCAGGTAAAACTCAACTACCTTTGCATCCTAAAAAGCTTCCTATTCTGTCCTGCTCTGCTTTTATCCCAATATCTCTCTCTGTCTCCCCCCACCTCTCTCCCTCCCTCCCTCCCTCTCTCTGAAGTTTTGAGATCCTGATTTTTTTTTTTTTTTTACTGTTTCATTGATACCTAGAAGAATAATCTGTTCATAATGAATCTTTACCAAATAGTTGTTTGTTGAATACTGGATTCTCGAAGAATGGATAATAAGAAATTTTGTCTTCAAAATCTTCACTTTTGGGTATGATAGGTCAGAACAGCCTGAGGCAAAAGAATCAACATTTTGTAAGATTTTAATATAAGCAGTTATATCCATCTCATTAGATTTAAAAATTCTCTGAGTTTAAGGATGAACCTATGTTATTTACCTGGCACTGTGCCAGGTCCAGAGTTGGTACTGAATATCTGTAGAATGAATGAGTGAATGGATAAAATGTTTTGGTTCTCCTGAGTACAACAAAAGAAAAAGAAAGCACAACTAACAAAACTGGGCTAGATAAGTATATGGAGTAGTGATGGCCTATGGCACGAGTGCCATAGTGGGTATGCAGAGCCCTCTCTGTTGGGACACAAGCGCAGCTGCCCCAGGAGCCTAGCATTCAGGTTTAATTGCCGTGTTGACACTTCATGATAAACAAGTGAGTTTTAGGTTGCAGTTTAGGCACTTGGCCTCTAGAAGGTTTGCCATCACTGGGTAGAGAAATCAAATAAAAAAAAATCTGTTTCAATGACCTTAAATTGGGTCTCTCAGGCTTTTTACCATGGTTTATTTAGTAAGGTTTAATAAGAACTTCAATACAAATGTGAAATGTTAAAACATACAATGAATGCTCAAATCTGTAAAATTTATTACTGTAAAAGACACACTGCCATCAATCTGGAAGTCCTCTCTCATGAGCGCCTTTAGTTGAACTGTCACGGCAGCTTGATATCCTGAGTCAATTCATAATCATAGTAAGTTTATTTTTCATGGTCATCTTGACTTTGGGGAAGATCCTGAAATTGTCTGGTGCCAGATCCAGTGAACGAAGTGAATGAAGAAGACACGATGTAATGTTTTTACATCAGATGGCACTTGGCGTCAACACTCACCGTATTTTTTATCACACGTTGGTTGTTAAGTCCTAAAAAGGACTTCCAGAACTGTTTTAAAAGTGGCAAGAATGATGGGATAAGTGTGTTTGAAATGGGGCAGCATGTTTTGAGGGAGATCAGTGGCCATGTGTGTTTTACTGTGATACATTTTCAGAATTTAAACACTAGTCATATATTCTTATCACACCTCATGCATCATCATTCTATCTCCTCTAGAGTTCAGAGAATGCATCCTCACCAACCATCCAAAGTGAAACTTTTTATACAACTTTAATGGGGATCACTCAAGATCTTTCTCTCTGACCTCTCAGCTCATGGCAGGAGGAAATCAAACCAAAGGCTTTGAGTTTCTCCTCTGGGGACTCTCGGAGCGGCCAGAGCAGCAGAGGGTCCTCTTTCTGCTATTCCTGTGGATGTATGTAACCACCGTGGCTGGGAACCTGCTCATCGTCCTGGCCATTGGCACTGACGGGCGCCTCCACACCCCCATGTACTTCTTCCTTGCCAGCCTGTCCTGTGCAGACATCCTGTTCACCTCCACCACTGTGCCTAAAGCCCTGGTGCACATCCAGACCCAGAGCAGGTCCATCTCCTACGCAGGATGCCTGACTCAGCTCTACTTCTTCTTGACTTTTGGGGACATGGACATCTTTCTCCTGGCTACAATGGCCTATGATCGCTACGTGGCCATATGCCTCCCTCTCCATTACACAGTGATCATGAGCCTCCGGCGCTGCACCTTCATGGTGACTGCCTGCTGGACTCTTGCAAATCTCGTCGCCATGACCCACACTTTCCTCATGTTCCGGCTCTCCTTCTGCTCCAAGAAGATTATCCCTGACTTCTTCTGTGACCTGGGACCCCTGATGAAGGTCTCTTGCTCTGATACTCAGCTCAATGAGCTTGTGCTTCTCTTCTTGGGGGGTGCAGTCATTTTAATCCCATTTTTGCTAATCCTGGTCTCTTACATCTGCATTGCTTTAGCTATCCTCAGAGTCCCCTCTGCCCAGGGAAGGTGCAAGGCCTTCTCTACATGTGGTTCCCACCTCACTGTGGTTGCCCTGTTCTTTGGCACAGTGATTAGGGCTTACCTGTGCCCCTCATCCTCTTCCTTCAATGCAGTGGCGGAAGACACAGCGGCTGCTGTCATGTACACAGTGGTGACTCCCTTGCTGAACCCCTTCATTTACAGCCTTCGGAACAAGGACATGAAGAGGGCGCTGGTCAGACTTCTCAGAGGGAAAATCTTCTTGAAGGGCTAGTGACTTCTGCAGAGAAATCGCAGCAGTCCTCTGTTGCCTCTGCTGAGGGTCTTCCAGAAATTTCTACCTCGAGTCTCACTTCTGAATGCTCCATGTACCTTATCCTCTGCTCCCCTCCCTGGCTCCCCACCGTGAATTTGATATTGTTGAGGACAATCAAGGTTTTTCATTGTGCTGTAACTTGTTATGAGTTGCTTATTTGTTCATTGTTTTATAGTGGTGTACTGTAGAATGATGCTTCAGTCAACAACAGGCCACGTATATGACATTGGTCCCATAAAATTAAAACAGAGCTGAAGAATTCCAATTGCCTAGCAATCTTGTGTCCTAACATAGCACAGTGCATTGCTTGGGTGGTTGTGGTGATCCTTGTGTAAATAAAACTACTGTACTGCCATATAATTATGTATAGTGCATAACAGTTGATAGTGAAATGAAAAATTAAATTACTATTTTATATTTACTATACTATACTTTTAATCATTATTTTGGAGCATATTCCTACTTATAAAAGTTTACTATAGAATAGCATGCTGTGTGAGGCTGACAAGAGCCTCATGTAACCTCTATTAATCTTTTCATTACATAAACAGGCAATGTTGAATGATTGACCTGTATCTTCTAGATTTGTGCAAGTACACTCTGTGATGTTCACACGATAATGAAATTATCTAACACATGTCTCAGAATGTATCCTTGTCATCGAGATGCACATCACTCTACTTATTAGTAATTTTTCACAAAGAGATATCTTTCGCAAACTCATAGTTCTAAAATGTATGGACCTTTTATGTTAGTTTGTCAAATCTTGATTAGTGGTCATGGAATAAAAGGGTAAAGACAAAAAAATAGAAAGAGAGATCCATGTTGGACAGTAAAGATTTTACAACTTTAAGTGAAAAAGTAAATGTGCTTTCCCCATAAAAATAGCAAATTACACACTTCCTGACTCAAGGTCATGAACCATTAAAAATATTTGTGTCTGTTGAAACAAAGTTCTCGACAATACAGAGGTGATGCATGTTCTTTTTAGTAAAAAGATTTATAGGTAATTTACAATTCAAAGGCTAAATTAATAAATTAAAGTTAAATGTTATGGATACTAGGGTGTGGCTGTCCCCTAGCTTCCTCATCTGTGTGTGTCAGGCTGATTATAAAGCCCATGCGGAATTTACAGATTCAGCTGAGATCCCAGGCACCTCCGGGAATGTGGCACAGAGGGCGGCAGAGCACATGCATATTTTTTCCTTGTGCCGAGTAGCAGCCCCTCCCCTGGCAGGAGTAAGGCAGTCAGTGACTACTGAGGTTCAGAGGGCAGGTGATGCTTAGAAGAAGGAGTCAAGAGAGGCTGAGGAGGCTCACAGGTTGGTGTTTAATACAATCCATGTCTTCAGTCACTCTGACCCATTTGTAGTTTTTCATTTTATCTAGCTCCTTCTCATGCTATAGTCTGGGGCCTCCATTTATTGCTCTTTGTAAAATGTATTTGGCTTCACTCCTTTCCGAATAGGGTGAATATGCATCCTGTAATTCAGAATTCCCCCTAAGGTAAAGGCCAAGCTAACGGCTAATTATGAGCTAGAACAAATTTGAATACAAGTGTAGAGAAACAAGATATAGGTCTCACTCCTTTAGGTTGTCCCAAGTACATAACCGAAGAGCACGCACCATGTTCACTTTCCACTACTCATCCTTTTTTTAACATAAAAATCCCACTTTATTGAACATAGGAATAGATGGATTTTTCAAATTAATTATTTTTGCTTTATGGTTAGTATCTGATCCACAGTAGAACTTACTGCTGCTATATGAAGATGCTTGTCTTTTCTTAATTCTACAGTCATAAACAAATATATTTAAATCTAGAGAAACATTTGTGATTGGTTTATTAGGGCATAGTGCATGGCGATCGCTGGTGTATGTACTGCTCAAGCTGGTAATAGGGGACCATCTGCTCTACAGCAAATCTGAAGCAGAGGTACACATTTGAATTTTATATAAAAATTCAGTTTTACTCTGATTCTTACATTAGTGGACACTGACATCTGTAACTTACAGGCAAGCAAATACTTTTTTCTATCTCCTAGCTGAACAAAAATACATATAATGTATTGTTTTCTTTAGACAAAACATACTTTTTATATTTCAATAAAAATACCATAAAACCCTTTCTTGAACAAAATGACCAGGGTATAACAAAACCATCTTTGGAGGAAATGTTTAATATGCATATCTTATTTAAATAAATCCTCCAATAAGAAATGGAGAATTCATTGACTTTACTTTGAAGGCTTTGTAGTTATCTTTCAAATTTATATGCTCAACTCACTAACATTCCCTTGTTAGAAATATCAGTATTTCCATATAATGGTTCTCAAAGGACTTAAAAATCTCAAAATTCTGTGTCTCCTTTGGCTTGCTTCTCTCTTGATGCCACCCAGGCTTTACTAATGGTTTGCTTCGTGTCATCATCTTCATCTTCATATATTTTCTTTAGAACACTCATTAATCCCTCCTACGATCTGTTTCAGCATCGTAGGATGGCTGTTCTTTTTCTTTGCGTTCTTTTTCTACCTGAGTCAAGTACTCCCATTGTGTGTTTTCGCTTTCTTTCTACATAAGATAAGAACTGTATCAGTCTTGATTTTTTTGAACTGCCTTCCCTGAGAGTGTTTCAAGAGATTGTTCACAATCATAGAGTAACTCTTCCCATTTAGATTCTTTGTCACAAGATCAAATGACCTCTCCATGAAATGCACCTGCACATTCTCAGCAGGGACTTGATGAACTCCAGTTAAGGTAATGTAGATTTTCACAAACTTATCTGATTGAGCCCATTCATAATTACTGATTTTCACAGTATATCCTGTTGTAATGGGAGCAACCACAGCAGCTAGTTTTCATTGTCAAGAAATTCTGGTTTCTTTTGTGATTTTTGTTGCACCTTATTCTTTATTTCTGTTTCAATCTTGGATTGTTCAGTTGCCAGGGCATCACATACCCTCTTCCTTGTGGCCTTTTCCAGCAACACCTTTACCTGTTCTAGATCATTCTGCAATGAGCAGTTTGAGAAAAGTAACGCTTTTCCCTCCCTTCTGGCAACAGCATGCGGTCTACTTGGATCACGTGGGCTCCTGCTGGGCAGTCACAGCTCGGAACCTACACTACCCATTCTTGATTTCCCTCACCTGCACTGTTATGTTGGCAGATGTCATGATTTGATCTCTAATGCCCCCCCACCCCCACCTCATGCACTCAGAAGAGGGCCTTGTGGCAGTTGACTGGATTACTGGGTCACTACAGCTGGCTTGCTGTTAGGAGCTGGGGCCTGGTTACAGGTAGGTCACTGGGGGTGTGACCTGGAAGGGTGTATCTCCCTTATTAGAGATTTCAGATCCCCTTCTTGAACTATGGATAAAACAACTAGATAGAAAATTAAGAACATAGGAGAGCTCTATCATACAGAATCTATTTGACATTTATGAGTCACTCTCTTCAGTAACTGCAGAACAAGCATTATTTTCAAGTGCCTACAAAACATTTGCCAAGTTAGTCCATTCCCTGGGCCATGAAATAAATCATCTCAACAAATTTAAAGTAATTGAAATTATACACAATGTGTTCTCTGACCACAGTGAAATTGAAGTGGAAAACAATGACTGAAAGATAAGAGAAACATTTCCAGACAGTTGGAAATAAATAGCACACTTCTAAATAACCCACGAGGTTGGCACAAACATGTATTAAAAGGTTGTGGGCCAAGGCTACTTCCAGATATAATTACAAAAGCCTCCATAGAATATTAGCAAACCCATTTTAGTAGTTTATTCTTGGAAGGCAAGTTTGGTTCAGTATTAAGCTATTAACTGTGGTGGGCACTAAAAAAGCATCTGCTTAAAATGTATCAACTGTGCTTGGTTACTAAAACACTACTGGTAAAATATGAATAGAAGACGGTTGCCATGTATATATCCTCTTCTGCCAAAAGTCCTTTGAGCTCTTAATTACACTTAGAAAAAAATGTTAAAATCTTAACAAGATTGCCTGACCCGGGCCTCCCTGGCCTGTATGACCGGCTCTTTCACCACTCTCTTCACCACGCCTGTCCTATTGACCCACGTTTAGTTCATTAGTTCAACAAGCCCTTCCCACTTCGGGCCTTTTCACACCTAGTTTTCTGTCTGCAACACTCTTTGCTCAGGACTTCTTAAGACTCAAGTCTTTCTTTATGGTCTTTATGTCTCAATAAAAATGACATAAAAACGTAGAGAGTTTTGACCTATTGCTACATACTGAGATTAAATCTACTCTGTGTATTTTCCTGTTCTTAAATTTTTAGAATTTTCATTTCATTTACATTAGGTTTTCAAAAGGGAAAATATCATGATGAACTATTTTAATCTTTAGTAATTTTAATGTTTTGGTAAGATATGAAACATTTGTCTAACTTTTTCCTAAATAAGTATACAGTTTGTTCCAGTGCCATTTATTGAATAATGTAACCATTACCTGCTGTTTTAATCTGCTAAATCCCACATGTCCATGGCTTCATTTCTGGAGTTCATCTGGAGTCCTGGGTATTTGACAGAGCAAGTATCCCGCAGCTGTTACTCTATTTTTAAATATTTTCCTACCTTATTTTCATGCTTCTTTTCAGATGAAATTTGAGTTTTACTTTTCCAAAAATCCTATGATTGTCTTGACTTTAAATGTTTAAGTTTTAGATTAATTCAAATGAATATGTCTCTTTGCAACAGCTCATCTTTCTATCTAGGATCTTGGCAAATCTATTCATTTTTAAAATTTTCATCATAAGTGCTTCTGGAGAATTTGAAGGTACTGACCAATTCTTGTTAGCACCGAACTACTTTATTTATTTTTTTATTGAGTTTATTGGTACATTCTAGGTGTACAGTACAGTTACATTCATTATTGGGATCTTGTACCTTCACATGACAGGTCTTGGTTCTCATTATTTCCCCTTGTCCCTGCCCTCCCTTCACTACTTTAGATTGTTGATAATGTGGATGAGATTGCTTTCTGTTATACTGTAACCTTATAGATTGGTGTAAACATATATAATGGGCAATATTTATTGAGTGCTCAAAGCATGCCAACTCTTGGTGTTAAACACTTCTCATTTAATTTTATCAATGACACAACCCATTTTGCACTTGAAGGAATGAAGTCTTAAAAAGCCCATACAAACTGCCTAAGGTTCCCCAGCTAAGAGGCTGTAGGAGATTTGGGTCATATCTCATTTCCACATGGAAGGGAAAGAGCTAAGAATGGGTGGGGGATGAAACAGCATGGAAATTTCCTTATCTATTGTCTAATTTTCTCCCCTCTCTCTCACAATAAGACCTTACACTCCTGTATGACTTCCTTCTAGGATATAACATGCTGAAAGCCCCTTACACTCCTGAACAAGGTGAGACAAAGATTTGAGGCAAAAGCCTCCTTGTCTTCTATAGAGCTAGCTTTTCCTTTCCTCTAAAGATTGTCACCTGTTCTTGGGGGAGCAATAAACAGTCCAGATCACAGTGGCCAGCAACACTGAAGCCCTCAGTCTTACACTAGAGAGGAATGGAAGCCTACCAGTAGTTATATAAATGAGCATGAACACTTATCCTTCCTCAGTAGTGCCCCGAGATAGATATACCACTGGCTGACACCTGGATGGTAGTCTCAGGAAAGGAGGAAGATCTACTGTTGTTTGTTAATTTGTTTTGTGATGCCTTCAAACTTTATTTATTTTTTAAAAATTTGAGGGAGAATCTCAGTAAGTTGCTAAATTTTCCAGGCTGGGCTTGAACTTTTGATTCTGCCTCAGGTTTCCAGGGTGCTGAGATTACAGATGTACCACCATGCATCCAGCTCAGATCCACTATTTTTATAAAGATTTAGCTTTCCTTTTGAGATGTGCTACAAGTTTAAATTAGATTTCAAAGACAGTATGAAAAACCAAGAAAGTAAAATAGGTCACTTATGATTTCCTAATATTGGCTACCCTTTAAGATGGTAGATTCCTGAATTAAATAAAATACATGATTAAAATCAATCTTACCTGCTTCTTTTTACATTTACTTAAGTGGTTCTAGAACATTTTGCCTTACACATGTGGATCAGATTAAATTTATGTAGGGTAATTCTGCTCTGATTTATAGGTTCTTCCTATGGAAATAATAATTTCTGCTTCTAGCAGAGAAGTAAGGATAGAGGTAGATTACTTTTTCCCAGTCTCTGATGAAGATGATTAAAGCTGGGTTGCAGTTCATGTGAGGGCTGACCCGTTTTCTGTTATGATTTCTTCTAGGATGTAACATGCTGAAAGTCCCAAATAAAAGCCTAGATTGTTTGTTACAGTTTTTATCTGGCAGGATTCTAACTCCAACTTTTGTGTCTCTACTCCCATAAACCTGCCAAAAACTCTGCTCACCTCTTGTTGTCTGCATCTTCTGCTTCTTCAGCCCTGCGTTAGAGCCAGCAAACACCTTTAAGGCGAAGCAGTGGAATTGTGCAGTTGTTGGCAGTGGCACCTCTCTCTGGGATTCCTTTCTCTCCTGAGTTTTGACACATTGAGTTATACTTTGTGGCTCTTTGATGTCTTTTAGACTTCCAAGGGCAAGGACATTTCTTTGTTCAACTAGGAGCAAGAGTCTAGAGTAGTTCTTTTCAACCAGAACTCTCTGTAGGAATTAACCTAATGCCCTAAGCCTGAGATGTCTGTTTGTGAAATGGAGTAACTTCTGTCTCATGCACCTAGCTTGTGTATAACAGAGCAGTTAACAAAATAGAGCTGTCATGAATGACATTAATGGTGTTTTATAAGGGATCCCAGAAGGATTTCCTGTCTCCTGTGCTATATGAGGATGCAGACAGGATCTACCAACAAGGAAGTGGGCTCTGACCAGACACCAAATCCCATGGTGCATAGATTAAGGATTTCCCAGATCCAGGTCTATGGTATTTTTTTTTCCTTTTATTGAGTTTATTGGTACATTTTAGGTATACAGTACAATTACATTCATTATTGGAATCTTGCACCTTTACATGACAGGTCTTGGTTCTCGTTTTTTTCCCCCTTGTCCATGCCCTCCCTTCACCTCCCTTCCTCTCCCCATTTACAAACACTTTATTTCCATTTTTTCATTTTATCAAATTTTTTTTTCTTTTCCCTTATTACCTTTCCCCTACCTTTCCCATTTTCCCTACACCTTTAGCCCTTTTCTTCCTATTTCACATGGTCAATTATCTCATTAGGATCTTATGTACTATTATAGCTTTTCATACCAGAGAAACTATTTGGTATTTACACATATGACTTATTTATTTCACTTAGGAGTATATCCTCAATATGTATCCGTTTTCCTATGAATGAATCTAATTTCTCATTCTTTATGACTGAGTAGTATTCCATTTTATAGAAAAACCACATCTTCTTTATCCAGTTTCCAACTGATGGGCAGATGTTTCCAAGTTTTAGCTATTACAAAATGTGCTGCTATAAACATGGGTGCACATATATCCCTGTGGTATGATTCTTTTAATTCTTTTGGAAAGATACCCAACAGAGGGATGGCTGGGTCAAATGGAACCTCTAATCCTAGTTCTTTGAGGTATCTCCATATTGACTTCCATAGTAGTTGCACCAGTCTGCACTCCCACCAACAATGAAGAAGGGTTCCTTTCTCCCCACAACCACACCAACATTTGTTGCTGTGTGATTTCTTGATAGCAGCCATTCTTTGTGGGGTGAGGTGAAATCTCAGTGTTGTTTTCATCTGTATCTCTCCAATGACCAGTGATGTGGAATTTTTTTCATATATTTACTTGCTGCTTTTACTTCTTTGTCTGAGAAATGTCTGTTCATTTCAGATGCCCATTTTTGAATTGGGTCTTTATATTTGAAGGGGCTGGTTGTTTTGAGCTCTTTATATATTCTAGATAATAGTCCTTTGTCTGAGGAGCAGATGGTAAAAATTTTCTCCCACATTGTAGGTTGTCTCTTAGTTCTGTTGATGGTTTCTTTTGCAGTGCAGAAGCTTTTTAATAAGATGAGATCCCAGTTGTTGATCCTTTCTGCTAGTTCCAGTGCTACTGAGGATTTGTTCATAAAGTCTTTTCCTATGTCAATGCCTTCCAGAGTTCTGCCTAACTTATTTTCCAGCAAGTTTAGTTTTTCTGTTTTTATATTTAGATCTTTAATCCACTTGTATTTTAATTTAGTGCATGGTGACAGATAAGGATCTAGTTTTAATCTTTTGCAGGTTGAGATCCAGTTTTTCAAACACCTGGCTCTATGGTATTTTGATATAGAGCAAGATGGACTAAGGCTGATGTGTTTATCAGTCCAATGGATACAGCTGTGGAAAGGAGTCTATGAGCTTGGACCTACATTAATAGGACCTTCTCAAACTCAAAGAAAAAGAAAAGAATGAAGTACGTGGGAACAGAATACAGAAGTATAATTACCAAAGGGGTAACATAGCATAATGACAGTATCAGAAGGAGAACCAGAAAAAGAAAGAGAAAAAATAGTAATGGCTGAGAAGTATTCAAAGTTTACGATAGATACCAAACCAGATCTAGGAAATACAGAGAAAACTGAATAGTATGAATGCCAAATAATCTACATATAGAACTGCAAGAAATGAAAAACAAACAAAATCTTGAGAGAAGACGAAGGGAAAAAACCTCACTTTAGGTACTGAGAAAAAAGCCAAGAATATTATTTTGGATGTTGGTCAGAGGGCACACAGAGGATTAAGTCCTGAATTTCTATTTTATAGAAAGGTGTCTATAGCTAATAATACCACATTACATACTTGAACATTGCTAAAAGAGTGGGCCTTAAATGTTTTTAACACATACACACACACACACACACACACACACACACACACACACACACACACACACACACACACACACACACACACACACACAGATAATTATGTGAGGTCATGGCTGTATTATTAGTTTGATTGTGGAAATCATTTCACAATGTATTTTGTTCATCAAAGCACCACACTGTATACAATAAATAAATCTAATTTTATTTGTGAATTATACCTCAGTAAGGCCAGAAAATTTTCAACCATCAGGTTATTAAAAATATATGACATTTATTTATGATGACTCAATGGCAGGGATGTGGATAAACAGACATTATAATAACCTAATGCATCTATAAATTGTTGCAAACCTTTTGGAAATTAAGAGGATGTACACATGTGTGCATGTGTATTTCTTTTTTTTCTTTTTTTTGGTACCGGGGATTGAACTCGGGTCCTTGGGCTTGTGAGCGAACCGCTGAGCTAAATCCCTGGCCCTATGTGTATTTCAATTTTATATTTGTGTTTCCTTTAATCCAATAAAGTCATTATCAGAATTAATCTTAGGGAAATGATTACATAACTTTGGAAAAACAGCTCTTTCCAAATTCATCATATTATTGTTTTTGCAAGACAAACAGAAACAATCCAAGTTAAATTAGTTTAATTAAATAAATTCTTTTTTATGTATTTAATGACATACTGTACTACCATTGAAATAGATAAAGCATAATTTTAATCTTTATCATGTAAAATGTCGTGGGATGTATAGGAAAAACAAGAGATCACTGACATGAAATATTCTTATCATATATGCTTAAAATCTCTGGAGGAATAAACACAAAATTCTTCAGTGCTGTTAACTTTGAATTTTGGTTCAAGGAAGGGACACTTGGATTTCAATCTTGACAAAATGATACCTGAATGCTTCCAGTCTTGGGTATAACGTGTCTGAATAATTTTAAATAAATGTATTTACATGGGGGAACCCTGCAAATGGGACAATTACAAAGGGAACTCTCGGAGGAAATATAATTCTGCATCCCTGCGCTTTACACACATTTGGTAGGTTGGCCCCAAAGGCAGGGAGGCTGAGGACTTGTTGGCTGAGGGTTGCGGAGGGTGAACTCTCAACATGCACATCCTTTTCGCATCTTCCAGTTGTCAGTCTCACTCTATTTGACTGTGTCCATCTCCTAGTCAGAGGAGGCAAAAGAGGAGTTCCCAGATGGCTTCATATCATACCTTCAGGAAAACAAATGATTTTTCCTGGGGGAAGAGGGGCTCTCAACAGCATCAAAGGTGTAGAAGCTGATCATCAGATGGCCACACACTGATGGAAAGTGATTCCATGGGATGAATTTTATTTTATTTTTTATTTATTTATTTTTTTTGGAATGAATTTTATTTTCATCTCCCATCTCTGCTCATTCTTCTTTTATTCTATGCCCAGTTTTTACCTCCCTGGCATTTCTGAAGCATCTTTTTTGCCACCCTGAGTTGTCCTATCCTTCCTCCTTTCCCCATTCTCTCACGGCATCCCTTCCCTCTCTTCTGTCCTTCTTTTTCTTCTGTTGGTACTGAGGGTTGAACCCAGGTCCTTATGTATGCTAGGTACATGCCAAACCACTGAGCTCCATTCCTGGACCATATCCTTCCTTCTTACCTCTTTGGCTCACCATCCTGTTCCATTTCTCTTTGTATCTCCATATTAAAGTTGTTTCCTAGGGAGGCTGGAGAGTGTACAAATTGGGAATGGATGGACGAAGGCTAGATACACATCAAGATGAGTAAATCTTTGGGTTGGAGCTGTACTGATGTATTAACAAAATAAAGTTAGAAAGAGGTATCTCTAAAGGCTGAATAGTTAGAAATAGGATAATGAAAAAGAGAAGGGCAGATAGAAAAAAGATGTAGTGTATATTTGGTAAACATAGGAAATGTTAGGGAGTTATAAGTAGAGATAACAAACTCTAAACCATTTTTAAAGACAAATTTTAATGAACATGTACAACGCCTTTGTATACTTTCAATTAAATAATTAACTAAGTCCATGAAAGAAAGAAGAAAGGGAAAGAGAAGGAGAGAGAGAGGAAGAGAGAGAGAGAGAGAGAGAGAGAGAGAGAGAGAGAGGGAGGGAGCAATAGAGGGAGAGGAGGGGGAAAAGGAGAGGGAGGGGGAGAGGGAGAGGGAACTTCTTAGGACCTGGTTGTAATACAAATACATACTGTTTCAAAAGCTTTATCATATGTTTGAGGAAGGTAAATTATCAAATAAGAGAAAAAGACATGGTGGGAATAAATAAATATATAAATATAAATACTGACCTCTTGTTTTGAAAGATGTATACATCAATGTAATTTCTGTTCATTAGGCCTTTTCCTTATCTAGACTGCTGCTGCCATCTACATAAGCACGAGATTCTTATGAGATAGTAGGGAAAAGAACTGATTTTCTTCAGGTGAAAGGTAAACAGCTAAATGAGAGAATCTTTGGCACTGAGCCAATGTTTAACACATTTTTTCCCCACACTCTGATCTGGAGGAACCGCACACCAACATTAGAAAGATGATTTGCAGTGATGTTCTTAGTTCTTAGACTGTAACAAACCCAGTCTGCGTGGGAACGGCTTTCCACATATTCAGGGTGGCTAAAGCATCCATTCAGAAAGCTGGTAACAGCCACGTATAAGGCAGCCACTGCCCCAGGGTCTTTGCTTGGCAAGATCTAACTTCATATCCTCCATAACTGTTTCTCTCTGTAGTACTTCCTGTTGTGTAATATGCCATATGGGATTCTTATTTACGATATGGAATTTTATACCATGTGAATTTCATGAGTGCAGACGTGTTTATTCTGCTCACCAGTTCTCTAGAAGACTGGGTTGTGGGAGTGATTCAGTAAACATTTGTTGAATAAATAAAAGAAGTAGGCTTTCCTTGGAGGACAAATATATAGCACCAATCCTCAGGCATCAGGAAATGGGAAAAAATGTTGTAGGCCGTTTTTATTACTGTCTTCCTGCAAAATGTTCCTGTCCAGAAAAGGAAGGAAAGGAGGGACCCTATCATCTCTCAGGGCAGTGGCGGTCTCCCTACAAAGACTCGCCTCAGGGCACTCTGAACATCAGGGTTTCTGAGGCTGTAGATGAGTGGGTTTAGCATGGGGTTGATGACAGTGTTGAAAATCCCTACCCCTTTATCCTTGTCTGAAGCCTCCTCTGAACCCAGGCGCATGTAGTTGAAGATACCTGTCCCATAGAAAATGCAAACCACAGTGAGGTGGGAGCCACACGTGGAGAAGGCCTTCTTCCTGCCCTCTACTGAACGGATCTGTAGAACTGCAGCTGCTACATGGATATAGGAACTGATGATGAGAACCACAGGTGTGCCTGCCATTATGAAACCCACAGCAAAGAGCAGCAGCTCATTGAGTTGGGTGCTGGAGCAGGAGAGCTGGAAGAGCTGTGGGAGGTCACAGTAGAAGTGATTGACCTCTTTGGGACCACAAAAGTCGAGGGTAGTTAAGGCAATAGTGTGAGTCAGTGCATTGGTGAAGGCACACATCCAGGACACAGCCACCAACATCCTCTGGACTGTCTGTCTCATGCGGGTGCTGTAGGTGAGGGGCCGGCAGATGGCCAGGAATCGGTCATAGGCCATGGCTGTCAACAGGAAGCAGTCTACACCCGCCAAAAGGTGGAAGAAGAAGAGCTGCGTGAGGCAGGCATCATAGGATATTGTACGCTTGTGGGACACAAGACGACCCAACATTGAGGGAATAGTGACGCTGATGCACCCAACGTCTAGCACTGAGAGATTCCCCAGGAAGAAGTACATGGGGGTGTGGAGTTTGGGCTCCAGCAAGACAGCTGCCAGGAGGCTGAGGTTGCCCCCAACTGTGACCAGATAGGCAAAGAAGAAGAGCACAAACAGAACAGATTGCAGCTTCTCTGTTTCTACTAGGCCTAGTAGGATGAACTCGGTGATAGCTGTCCTGTTAATCCCAGCTTCTGGATCCATTAGTCGCTTTAAGAAAATGTCCTAGGAAGGAAAAAATGAGGCCATTCACTCACTTATTTAACGAAATCCTTTAAAGTGTCTATGTTCAAAGCCCCATAGTGATGTTTCAACCTTTTCAAGTGAATATTTTCTCTCCCTTCAGGCTGCATCTCACTCACTGACCTCATCAGTCACCTAAGGCTTTAATCTTGTTCTTAGTTGAGATGCGCAGTGCTGCCACCACCTCTTCACTGCCACCGTCTTCCACATTAAAAAAGTAGACTATCTGGAAAAATACTTTAAAAGTGGACTTTTTTAAATATAATGAGATTTAGGTCTGGGGATTAGTCTCAGTGGTTCCGGTGCCTGCCTTGAAAGCACAAGGGCCCAAGTTCAATCCTCAGCACCACAAAAACAAAAACAAAACAAATATAATGAGATTTAGATGGAATTTTCCAATTTTCCTCTATAGTATCAAGCTAAACCAATAAAAAATTACAAAAATTAATATATTCAGAGAAACTAGAAAGTGTTTAAAAACATAATCTAATTTTAAAAACTTCTAGAAATAGTGAAGATCGTGTGTGGTAAGAATCAGAGAGAAGGTACCCGTGACTGTGAATGTTTGAAAGATCAGGCAAGTACGTTTCTCCAAAGCGAGAGACCGTACTCTGAAGTGTACATTCAAAATCTCTCGTGTAAGAAATCAACAGTCACTTCTCTATAGTGCAGCTATCTCTATTTCTCTGTGAGTGATTTAAGAACAGAGCAAATGCTTAACTCATTTTATAAAAGTAGCAATATTCATCGTAATACTTTCTGCCTGGGAGGTACCCAGTATTTCTGAAACACAAGTGGATGACTGAAATGTCCCATAAGATCCCAATGAAAGAGAGCAGCTGATATGGATGGCTTCTGGTCATATTGGAATGTGGACTAGACCTTTGTGGATTAGTAGGGCTTAAGGGAGGTATAGTGTAAGTACCAGGTGCAAGATTGTTGCAGGGGACAAATTGTACAGGAGTTCCTCACTGATTTGTTCCTCTTCACATTAACTGCTTCCTAATAATAAGAAAGTGTCCATTTTACAGACAAGTGAATCATAGACAAGACAGAAAACAAGTGAAGTGGCTGTTGCCCACTCTTACATGGCTTGACATGCAGGGCTGTTAATATCAGTAAGATTCCAAGATGACCTCTGACCTCACCTCAGTTGTCTGGAATGTCCTACACAGTCACCTCAGATCTCCTGAGAACACTCCTGCATGGCCACTCTCAAGGCTCCCCTCACCAAGTGGTGACAGCCCTGCTCTGAAACTCCATCTGTTCTTACATACTCTCGGCCATAGTTCAACAAGGTCTTCAGGCGAGAGAAGCTTCTAGGCTGCTTTTTGCAAGGGGGATCTGGGCAGTGCACCAAACTCAGCCAACCTCTCCTATTCACTCATAAAAGTAAGAGACAGCAGACTTCACCTGAGCAAATGAAAACAGAAAAGAAACCTTTGACTATCATCCTAACCTTTCTCCTAAAGTGTTCTTTCTTTTCAGGGGCATTGTTGTACCATGGATAATGCCAAGATTGAACAGCAGCCCCTTCTCTGTTTTGTAAAAGCAGAAGGGCCTGTGGGAGCACTCACCTTGAATGGGCAGAAGATCCAACTAGATTACTCCAGGAAGGAGAGGAGCTGTGGAGTCCCAGTTACCTACCTAGAGAGTAAGAGAGGGGCTGTATGTCTGGAGAATAAACATGGTAAAGCTAGCTGATATCTCCCCTGTCACAAGGCTTTCTGCATTACAGTGTTGTCCTCTGGGTGACTCATAAATGAGCTCTCCAGGGAAAAAGGAGAAGGATGGGGAAAGAGATGTTAAAAGAAACATCTCAAGTTCTTCATACATGTGGAAACAGCATCTAAAACTTTCAAGTACTGAGACTTCCTCGAGCCCTGGCTTTAAGGGTCGGGGATGAGGTCATAATTTTGGGATCATAAACCATGGAGGACTTGTCCATAATGTCAGAGTCTTCCACGAAGTGAGAGGTGCAGTTGGGGACTAGGTATGGTTTCTCAAGAGAGGGTTTTTCTTCCTCCCTCAGATGTAAACCCAAGGTCTTTGAGCAGAGACAAGACAATGTATAGACTTAGCTTGGACATGAGGAGGAAGAGGAGGCCACAAGAGGGAAGTAGGACAGAGAAAAAATTTTCTTGAAACCTGGCTTCCTAAAGAGTTCTCCAAAATGCAGTGCTTTCTCTCTCAGGGCTTTGTTAGGTAGGGGCCACTGGGAGTATGCCACAGGGCTCTTTGGAGATTCTAGTGGTGGAGGAGCTGTAGTGTGCTAGATGGTCTCCTGGGAAGGTATCTATACACATGGTTTTTAAAGCTAGGCCTTTAGAACTTGAGAATGTCACCGATTAATGAAGATGTGGGAGGTTGAGTGGTGATCATCTAACTCCTATTCCCATTAACATATCTTCACTCAACACCCCTCTCCCAAGAGAGTACCCCTTCTTCTTTCTCCAAGGAGTGTAGTGCTATATCACAAAGTTTGTAGCTAGTTTTTACCAGTTATTAGCGGTGTGACTTTGTGTAAGCTACTGAGTGCTTCTGGGCCTCAATTCCACACCTACGAAGTTATCGTATCCTCTACAAGGCAGTGGTATGATCATTAAAACCACAGAATAATTAAATGAAGTAAGATTCATTCAGTTGCTAGTAGAGATTAGACAGTACATCAATGTATGAAGTGATAACCTTAAAGAGTACTTGTTACACTTGGGGTCATGTTCTAAGCACTTTACAATGCTAAAGTCACTGTCAGTTCTCAAAATTTTGTGACATGGACTATAGCAGATAGAGAGATATTCTGACCCACGTCTGCTTAGCCATGGCTGTAGTGGAAGTTCCCTGAAAGCTTGTACTCAATGCAAGCTGACAGTGAAACCTCTTCGTGGGGATCCTTTGATGCCATGAACAGTGGCGAGGGACACACTTTTCCATCTGACCATATGTGGGGCTCAGGAGAACAGTGGCACTTTGACAATGAGAAAAGGAGACAATGGGTAGGTGCCTTACCCTTTTCTTCACATAATTCTGGAGCCATACCATGCTCCTCAGTGAGGCATAGATCTTCTCTCTCTCTCTTGCTGTCTTTATAAACCACGTTTACTCCCTAGAACCATTTTAGAAATAAATACCCTCACCTGTGCTCTTTGAGATGACTTCCTGGTTAAACTACACACACACACACACACACACACACACACACACACACACACACACACACACAGAGGTGGAGGGGAGGGAGAATTTTTACACACACACACACACACACACACACACACACACACACACACACACACACACAGTGCTGGCAGGAATAGGGAGAATAACTATTCTCTGGGTGGAATTGTGGAGCATATTCACCAGTGCTGGGGTAAGCAGTGTTGATGATAATTCCCATCACATGATAGCATCATAATTTCTAAGTCTCACTGGTGGATGAGGTGCAGATAGCAAAATACTGATGCACATTAATGGCATGGGAACCATGGCCACTGTCAAAATTATAAAAATGTGAAGAATAGAGATAGCTTTAGTTAACTTCCTCACAACACTTGAATAAACAGAATAATAGGCCCAAGTCAGCCAACTACCAACCCAGGGTGCATTGTGTAAGCCAGAAACCTTCTGCAGTGACATTTGATGGGCCATGACTCTTTCTCAGCCACATGACTTAGCCACGTGACTTAGTGGTAAGATGGAAACCCTAACCTGGGAGGCCGAGTGCATGGCATCAGAGGTCTCTGTGCCACATTCTCAGAGTTTTCAGTCAGAGGTTTTGAGATGGGAATATTATCCTGGGTTACTGGGTGGGGCCTAAAGGTCATCACAAGTGTTCTTCTAAGAGAGGCAGATGAGTACTTGACTACAGAAGAGGAGAAGGCAAACTGCTGAAGCAAATGAAGATGGGAATGATGTGGCCCCAACCCACAGATGCCAGAAGTCGCTACGACTGGAGACGAGGAATAGACTCTTCCCTGGAGTTTTGAAAAAGAACCAGCCCTGCAGACACCTTGAAGTGAATGAACTATGTAGGACTCATTTTTTTGCCCCAGCAACCATGAAAAAACCCCCAAAATAACCAAAACCAAAAAAACAAAGCTGTTGTTTTAAGCCACTAAGCTTGTGATGATTTGTTACAGCAGCAGGGATGAGCTGATTCACTCACCATCCCATCCTGCTAGAAGAAGAAGCTCTTCCGGTGCATGGAAGAGCAACAGTCAGAGTGGACCCTGGGGGCCAAGACAGTGCGTGGAATGAAGGGTACACAGTGGGACTTAAGTGACAGGCGAGCGTTTTTTTTCACAGCTCAGAATGTAACTTCCTGGCAAGAATGCCTGCAACTCATCCTAATGAAATGCTGAGATGTTTTCTTGAAGCTTGGGGTGAGAAGATGGTGGAGAGGGCAGCAGTGCCTTTGAAAGATCCTGAGGAAGGAGTCGGAAAGCTTAGGGCGTAGGAACTCAGGGGAGCAGAGGAACCTTTGCTTGATGATGTTTCTGCAGAAGGACCTTTACTAAAGAAATAGGAGATGCACTGGTGAGGAGAAAAGGGAAAGAACAGAAACTCTGTGTTCTCTGTCCTATTGTTTTAGATTGTATTTCTCTGCTGACTGGTGATGTTGAACAGCTTCTCTATCTTCTTTTGTGAAGTATTTTTTAAACATCTTTTGTCCACTTTTACTGCACTTTTGGTCTTCCCCCTAGACTTGTAAGAGCATGAAAGTGTCTATCTGGTATCATTTTCCTGAAGAATTTTACAGAATTTCTTGTAGCGCACTTTTGGTAGCAACAAGTGACAAATTCGCTTAGTTTTCTTTGATCTGGAAATGTCTTTATCTGTGGTCAGTTATGTAGGATGTTTTCACTGGACACAGAATTCTATTTATTTTTATTTATTGGTACTGGGGATTGAACTCGGGTCCTTGTGCTTGCAAGGCAGGCTGCGGCACCACTGAGCTAAATCCCCAGCCCGACTTGACAGAATTTTCAAAGCATCTTGGGATATTATATCACTTTCTTCTGTTTCCTGTGATTTCTCAAGAGAAGTCAGCAGTTATTCAGACCATCACTTGCTAGTTTGTAGAATGTCTTCATTCCTTTTTGCTTTCAACATGTTTTCCTTACCTTTGAGCTCCAACAATTGACTACAATGTGGCTTAACATGGGCTTCTTTTGTTTATTCCCATTTGATGTTTAGCTTGTCATACTGCAAATATCTTTCATCAAATTTGGAAAGTTTGGCCATTAATCTTTTGCCTCCTTTTCTTTCTTCTACTGACACCCTAATCCACATTTGCCAGACTTTAAAAATATTATCTGCACTTTTAAAAATCTTCTTTTCTCTATTCTTAACCTTAGATAATTTTTCTTGATCTTCAAGTTTATTTGGTCTTTTTTCTGGCATATCCATTTTGTTGTTAAATATTTTGAATACATTTTTATTTTGGAAATTATATTTTTCAATTTCAAAATTTGATTGTTTCAATAATTTTTTTGCTGAGATTTTGACTCATTGACAATACGTTTTTTGCTTTGAGGACTTAATTTAGGGTAATTATAATAACAGCTTTAAATCTTTGTTAACTTTGATTTCTAGTTTATTTCAGAGTTGGACTTGATAGGTCTCCTTTTTTCCAGAAAGTATGTACCATTTTCTTGACTCTTTATATGTTGAGTAATTTTGGGTTGTATCCTGAACATTATGAATTTGAATTCTGGAAATTTTATATTTGGTTATTTATTGAGTGTTATTTCCTATGTTTTAGCAATTAATTCTCTTAGCAAGGCTTGCAAGCTAGGTTTTCAGGGAGAAGCTCTTCTTTAAACATTTCCATGTGATTAAACACACATGTTATTGTGATAGGACAATCATTATCAGTTGGGAAAAGGCTGGAACATACAGAAATGTAAGCTCTAGTAATGAAATATTTGCCTTAAAGAAGTGTGAAAAGTACTGGAAAAATGTCACCAACAGATTATTTTTACCACATTAAGATGGAAACGTCCTTTCTTGTGACTATGACATAAAACAAAGAAGGTAAAGTTCATAGAAAGGTGAAGCATTAGTGCTCTAAGCCAAGTGAAAGACAAATTGGAAAATGGGGGCTATATTTGTAACACATATGGCAGAGTCACAATCAAAACATGAAGAGTGTCTAGCAATTGTTATAGACGGTTTACAACGTGCAATGTTAATAGTGCAATTTCTGTGTAATAGTTAATTTAATAAATGTTAAAAATTCAAATGAAAAGAAATTGCAAAGAAGAAATGCAGGTGACAAATATATAAATTCTGCCTCATCATACATCATACACACACACACAAAGAAATTCTAATTAGAGCATAATCCAAGAGTTCACTTATTTTTTAAAGATAGAGGATATATCTGTTACATTAGTGAAGTCAAAGATGTGTGGTATCAAGCATTCTCATACACTTCCAATCAAGGTGAAAAATGGCCAACAGTTTTTAATGAAAAGAAAGAGAGTACTTACTAAATTTTAACTTTGTATTTGTATTTCCTTTAGGACACGTACACATTATTTTTATGAATATAAGAAGTAGAAGTAATTTAAAATGTGTGGAAAGGTATATAAATATTGATCTCAGTATTATTGGCAATTGGAAAACTAGAAAATAAATTATACCTATGGGTTTGCTTAAACAGACTATAGTCTGTGCATTAAGGGAAATATTGTATGTCCTTTAAAATGGATAAAAGTTATGAGTAGATTTATACAGAAACTATACTATGTAATGTGGAGAGAGAAAAATACATTAGATAATATGATTTTTTTAAACCAGTGATTGAACTGAGGACCTTGTGCTTGTGAGGCAGGCCGCAGCACCATGTAGCTAAATCCCTGACCTAACAAAACAATTTTGAAAGTGTGTGTGTTTGTATGTGTGTGTGCACACTTGCCTAGATAGCTAAACTCCAAACTATTAACAATAATTAGTTTTTAAAAATGAAGTTGTTGGTTGAGGGATGTAGCTTGGACCTCAAGTTCAATGTCCCCAGTTTGATCCCAGTACCTGAAAAAAAATGACATTGTTTTGACTATCTGTAGCAAGGTGGCAGTTACATCTGGTGCTATTTCAGCTTGTACAACATGATGAATTTTGTCTAATGAAAATATTTTTTAATGATTTCTGTTTACTCCATTATCTTCAATGTATTTATTTACATTTCCAGTATATTAGACATGATTTTGTGTGTCAAAAGGAACACTTTTTTTTTTTGTACCTGGGATCAAACTTGGGGCCTTGTGCATGGGAGGCAAGTAGTGGCACCACTGAGCTAAATCCTGGCCTCAGGAAAACAAATTTTTTCTGTATTGCTGCATAAAACTGATTACAATAATGGAATGTATTGTTTTAGGCATGATTTCTTTTTTTAAAAGGATGAGCATTACAGATTCTTTCTTTGATTTATCTTTTTTCTCATATATTGCCATTTTTATGAAAAAGAAGTATCTAAATAGTAATTCACATGAGCCCGTAAATGTATAGCCCGTACTGTAAAGTTCAAGACACAAAGAGATTTTTAGTTTGGAGAAAAAAAAGGGGAGATAAAGTTCAAAACAAAAGGAATCTCTCAAATTGTTAAAGAAATCCTTTGATCCTGGAAGTTGAATGGAGAGCTGCTATCATTGTCTGAGGTCCTTCTCTGTGACGCTGAACCCAGCTGCTCCATGGCTCTCCAGTGATGATACCAAGGTCGTCATCCCTCGAGGCTTGATATGAATGTCCAGAAGAAAAAAATGGCAGAGACACAAGGGTCTTGGGGGCAAATGAGAAGCTCTGTTTTGTTGCAGTGCTAATTGCTAGAGGTAGAAGTGATGGTGATGTCCATTCAATCTAGCGAAACCAGAGAACATTAGTGTTGGAAGAAAATGATTACCTTTTGTTTCCTACAAAATGTGGGCTCAGAGAAGGTAAAGAATTTACTCACAGTCAAGAAAGAACATTGTGGACGAGGGAGTGGGAAGTGTTAGGGCCGTGTCACGTCACAGGTCTGCTAACAGATTTCCTGACCTTTGTGGAAACTCACTCTTTATACCCCTAAACTTTGATAACTTATAAAGGAGGACGGAAGTCATCTTTCTCATGTCTTTCGACAATGTTAGTAGCCATGAGAAAAAGGCAGGGAATGTGACCTGGGCAGTTAGTCATGGACTTTGATGATGTTTTAGATATAAAGTTGAGTAAAATATGCAGCACTCATTTTCTTGTCTTTTCTCATTTGACAAACCCGCACCTCTGTTTAGAGAAAAGGAAAGTAGTAAAAACTTGGGATCTTGTCTCCTTCTTCTTCTTCTTCTTCTTCTTCTTCTTCTTCTTCTTCTTCTTCTTCTTCTTCTTCTTCTTCTTCTTCTTCTTCTTCTTCTTCTTCTTCTTCTTCTTCTTCTTCTTCTTCTTCTTCTTCTTCTTCTTCTTCTTCTTCTTCTTCTTCTTCTTCTTCTTCTTCTTCCTCCTCTTCCTCTTCCTCTTCCTCCTCCTCCTCTTCCTCTTCCTCTTCTTTCTTCTTTCTTCTTTTGTTTTTTGGTACCAGGGATCGAACTCAGATCCTTGTTCTTGCGAGGCAGGTGGCAGAAACATTGAGCCAAATCCCTGGCCCTTTTCTTCTTAATAGAAAGGATGGAACACAATAATGGCTCCAGAGATGCCGGAATTGTCTATCTCTGGACAACATAAAATGGGAAACCCACATCTCCAATCTCTGACCACTAATTTTATCTCCCTACTTTCTTCCTCTGTTCTTATAACAGTTTCATGGCATCTTTTCAAATTTTTCCATTCTTTCTCATCTCCCACTCTATGTCTGTACCCTATTTGGTCTTCTCCAATATGTTCATTATTTCTCTTCAGTTCCTGTTGCTTGCAGTTCTATCCCAAGTTTGCCCTATTCTCTGTTTCATTTTAATTCTCCCACTAACTCTCTACTCTCCAACACTCTTGTTTCATTTTCTACTTTTGCATCCTTTCCCTTCCTCTTCCTCTCTCTAGCTTTCCAGTTGTTTCACCCACATAAAATAGCATGGAGAAGCCAAATCACAGGTGCAGGTCAAAGAAAAGTTTTGGAGAAATGAATCAAGAATGATCAGTGGTATGACAGAGTTACCCAAAAGGATACTCGAGGGAAGATACATCTAAATGATGACCACACTACAGCCCAAGAAATTGAAAGCAAGATGAGATAATGTATAGCCTACAGTCCCCTACTGATTGGGTATTTAGGGTGAGGTATTGCTATATGAATTACATTTATATTTAATTATACCAGCTAGGAGGTTCGGTTACTCAGAGTGAGAATTTAGAGGAGAATTTCACATTGAATAATTTGAAGTTTTTGAAATATGGGGACAGATAGATGAAGAAATTTCATTTTTGTATCATAAGACATAGTATCACATGTGAAAGTAACTACTTTTGGTTTTTTGTTTTTTGGAACTGGGGATTGAACTCAGGTCCCTGCACTTGCAAGGCAGGTGGTGGAACCACTGAGCTAAATCCCTGGCCCTTATAGTATCATATGTGAATGAAGTTTTAAAATTTAAAAATATACCTGTGAGCTGCCTATAGGTGTGTTGTTCTTTATAATTACAGAACACTTAACCAGCTTCCTTCCTGTCTACTTCCTCTACATCCTATAGAAAGACCTATTTTTTTACCTATAAGCCTATGTTTTAAGGACAGCTCAATCATAATGATCTTGAAGGAAAAATAGGGACCCTCCCTAGGGGTGGTTGTTATGGTAGTGTTTTGGGGTATAGTTGGAAACCCAGGCTGTAACTGACCAAGGAGTCATTTCCTCTGTGGCGTGAACCTATAAGCATTCACAACTTCCTAGGTTTCACCTCTTCTCAGAAAATAATGACACAGTAACTGAAATTGTAATTTGACAAAAGGAATGATGGTAGGACCTCTATACTCATTGGCTATGATTGGGTAGAGGACTTCTTTGGGATATAATATTCCCATAAAAGTCCTCCTCGAGCTCAAGATAGAAGAAGTTCTGGCCATTTGTTGTAGACCCTAGCTCTAGAGGATGTTTTTCTTAAGTCCAAAAAGATATAGGAAGCAAAGGACTCTTGAACTCTCCTCAAGCCAGTGACCGCCTCCCCAGGAGCACCCTCCAGAGGGCAGTCTGCACATCAGGGTTCCTGAGGCTGTAGATGATTGGATTCAGCAGGGGATTGATAACAGTGTTAAAAATTCCAACAGCTTTATCCTTATTGGAAAGTTTGGTGGAACCTAGTCGCATGTAGTTAAAGATACCTGACCCATAGAATATGGCAACTACAGTGAGGTGGGAGCCACATGTGGAGAAGGCCTTCTTCCTGCCCTCAGCAGAGCGGATTCGAAGGACTACAGCTGCTACATGGGCATAGGAGGTAACAATAAGAGCCATGGGGGTACCTGCCATTATGAAACCCACAGCAAAGAGTAGCAGCTCATTGAGTTGGGTGCTGGAGCAGGAGAGCTGGAAGAGCTGAGGAAGGTCACAGTAGAAGTGATTGATCACATTGGGGCCACAGAAATTGAGTGTGGAGATGGCCACAGTGTGAGTCAGTGCATTGGTGAAGGCACACACCCAGGACACAGCCACCAACATCCTCTGGACTGTCTGGCTCATGCGGGTGCTGTAGGTGAGGGGCCGGCAGATGGCCAGGAATCGGTCATAGGCCATGGCTGTCAACAGGAAGCAGTCCACCCCAACTAGCAAATGGAAGAAGAAGAGTTGTGTGAGGCAGGCTGCGTATGGAACTGTACGCTTGTGGGACACAAGACGATCCAACATCGAGGGAATAGTGACACTGATGCACCCAACGTCTAGTACTGAGAGGTTCCCCAGGAAGAAGTACATGGGGGTGTGGAGTTTGGGCTCCACCAAGACAGCTGCCAGGATGCTGAGGTTGCCCCCAACTGTGACCAGGTAGGCAAAGAGAAAAAGTACAAGGATAATTGACCATAGCTCTGGTGTCTCCACTAGTCCTAGTAGGATGAATTCGGTAATGCCTGTTCCATTAGCTCCAGAGTTTGACTGCATGAGTTCCTACAAAGAAACATTAAAGAGGAAAAAAAATCAGCCCTCTTGATTAGTTTATTCGTTAGAAAAGAAGAAACACACTTAAAAAAAAAACGTGTCCAACTCTGTTCTAAGTTTCCTCTCTGCAGCTAGGTAAGGCATTTTCTACTCCCTAGGTCACACTATACATCTCTCTTGCTACATTTACCTCAATACCTTTGCTTTATCCTCAGGTACAAGCATCAGTAACATTAACACTCTGGTCCTCCCTTCTCCTATCTGAAAGAATCTCTTTCTAGGGATTATAGAACAAGGCTTTTTAGGAAAAATGAATAAGCAGAAAGTTTACTTCTGCTTTCAATTTATCGGAGTAAATCTGGTACTTTCTCATCTCAGAATTTATCCCTTACCAAACCAAGCAGAAGAATAAACACAAATTCTGTCTTCAAAGAAATTATTAAATATCCAAAATCCCAATGCATAAGCCAGAAGGGAAGGCTTCAATAAGAGTGGAGTTTAAATAGAAGGGTGGCAAGAAACAGAAAGTGAGAATCCATAGCCACAAAGATGAGATACGTACAATTCTATGAAGGAAAAGGGAAACCAATGAGAAACAAAGCCCAAAGTCCTTGTTTGCAATAATGATAGCAGAGTACATTATCTGTGATCCTGAGGTGGAGTTAAGAATCAGAGATAGAGCTAAATGAAGAATCAAACCCAGGTAGGTTGTAGTTGCAGGCTACAGATAAGGAATGAGACTAAAGGAGAGAGGAAAACACACTGTAGTGGTTCTACAGTTACCCACCTATGTTGACCATAAACAAGTAAATGCTAAAATATTTTACTTCCAACTTGGAATCACAAAAAAGGTTCCTTTTTGCCTGAAACATGTTCTCAGCCTCTTCTAATGCAAGTGACTTACGAAAATCTTGTTTAGTAATAAGCCACTTCAGAAAAGAATGCAAAAACTAAGCATAAGATCTATACAAGGATACAAGGTCTATACAAGAAAAAGGAAGGAAACAAATAAAAAGAAGCCAAAATTCACTCCATAAAAGAAGATGGAACAGATGAAACAGAAGAAGATGGAGCGTGGAACAGATGAAAATTGTGTCTAAACATTTCAACCTATCCCAAAAGGTCAAGGAAACATTTTCCTCTATAAAACAGAAGGACAGAATAAAAACATGATTCAAGGAAACAGATGATGAGAAGGACATGAAATATGAGCTAGAAGATTTCAAAAAAAAGTTAAAGGAAATAAAAACCATAGAAAGAAAAGCAAAATTAGAAGCAACGCAGTGGGAAAATTCAAATCCATGAATAGTGTTTGAAAAGATGACAAAATGGAAGGGAAAATGATGAGTACAGGACAAGATAAAAGAAATCCAACAGATATACAAAGAAGGAAATTAAAATAATAAAAATATTAATTATTTAAAGGTAAATTTCAATAAGGAAAATTTCAGAAACAAGATATTCAGTCTGCAAATTGAAAGAGGACACCTTTTCCCAGGAAAAATTCATATAGAATGCCAGCAATTTTACATACCATTGTAGCATTCCTTGATGTCAATTATTTTAAAAAAGGATAAATTGTTAGGCAAAAGAAAAAACTCATGTTATTTCTTGAATAGAAAAGAAACTAAGGTAATGTCCTGTTTCTTTGAAATAGTGTTCAAAGCTGGACTACATTGAAAAAATTGCCCGCAATGTGATCCAACAAATGTTATAACTATTTATTTATTTATTTGGTACTGGGGATTGAACTCGGGTCCTTGTGCTTGCAAGGCAGGCCTCCGAACCACTGAGCTAAACCCCTGGCCCATGTTATAACTATTTATATTATAAAATTAAGTTTGCCAAGTAAGAATGCAAGGATTATTATTAACATTAGCTATTGTTGAGAAAGATAGCATGAGCAGAAAAATGCAAACTCTACTATGTATGAACTTATACTTAGTTTTAAATTTATTTAACTGTAGGATCAAGACAAATATCATAGAAATTATATGTATGGAACAAAATGCAAATGTTTTTAAAACCTGGAAAGATAAAATGATTATAATTAACAGAAAAGGAGAGAGGAAATGAAAGGCAGTATAAATGTACTGGTTGTTCATTTTCTATAGCTGAGTGCTTAAATATATTATTTATATCCAGGTAAATGTGCACAAATCAGTAAAAAGGAAAGGACCAAGGTTATGTAAGCAAGTAAAGGACATGATAATAGCAGAAAGGGGAAGATAAGGCAATATATTCATTTCATCACTGCTTATCCTAGGAAATTGTTAGACATGGTAAAAAAACATAGAATTTTAGAACTTACACATAAAGTTATAGTTATAAAGGTAACCCTACAACAAAAATGTCAGTTACAAAGAGAAACATTCATATAAAACAAAATAAATCAAACCTAGCCATAACTGTGATTTTTTTTAAAACAATGAAAGCAAAGAGTATAACATGAAAAATAGAACAAAATTAAGATTAAACCTATTTACAGCAATAAAGTTGAATGTGCTAGGGCCAGGGATTTAGCTCAGTGGTGCTGCTGCCTGCTTCACAAGAGGGAAGACCTGAATTTGATCACCGGTACCAAAAAAATTTTAAAAAATTAAAAAACAAAAAGTCCAATGGGCTAACCTCATCTAGTGAAAGAAATCAATTTCAGGTTATATTTTTAGAAATCCAACTCTAGGTTAATGCCAAAATGCCTCACCAAAGCACATCTAATTAGAAAAGTTAAAAATAAACACCAGTAAGATGTAAACAAAAAAAAAGCAAGGATCATGATCTGAATATAAGATCAATTTGAATTTAAAAGAACTACTGATTTGTGCATGTAGCTCAATGGTAAAGAAAAATTTAATAAAAATAAAATAAAAGACTGTAAATGAGAAAAAATCTTGTAATCATTAAGAGTGCAAAAAGTTATAATAGTTGTGAAAATTAATGTCCCAAAGGTATAGTATTATATATAAAGCAAAAAGCACAGAAGTTCAAGAAGAAAGAGTAAGAAATAGGAAAACAACAAGTTTTAGTGACTTTCAGTCCACATAAGCAAATTACCACTGTCAAAAAATACAATTATGTAAGAGACAGAACTAAATGACATGACTACCTTTCCCAAATGCCCCTGAAACAGTTACTGCTTGAAAATAAATAATTGAAAGCCATACAAAAGCATAAGAAAATCAGAAATTCAGCAAATTTCAAAAGCAGTATATAAAATATATGGTTTCATTAGCAGTATATACAACAATATCTCATACCACCCAATTTAAAGATAAATTATTTTTAAAAAGGCAATATTAAAAAAATGTCTTTAGCTCAGTGGTTTCACCTTCTGCTTTGCAAATGCAAGGACTGGAGTTTGATCCCTGGTGCTAAAGAAAAAAAAAAGTCTTTAAGAAGTGGTTGGACCAAATAGAGCACGAAAATTTAAGCTGTCTGGGGAGGAGAAAAAAGGAAATGATGAAATAAATCTGCATTAGAACATTTAGTTTAAATTGATGTTTAGAAGAAAATTCATAGCTTTAAATAAACATTTATATTAAAATAAAAAGTATTAAATAAACCAAGACCTGTCATGCAAAGGTACAAGATCCCAATAATGAATGTAACTGTACTGTATATCTAAAATGTACCAATAAATTCAATAAAAAGAAAGAAAAAAAGAGTAATAAATAATGAAATCAAGAAAGAAAAGAAACCATAAGAGAAATAAAAATGATAAATGTAAAACTTGATTAAAAAAGAAATACAAAGCTAATAAACAAGTGCAAGAGATTTTTTGAGTGGGGGAATGGAAAATAAAATTGTTAAATTTTGAATTAGCTCAATAAGAAGAAAAAATCACAAGTGTATAAAATAATAAATTATATAAGAAAAAAAAACCCAGTTACAGTAAAAGACAAAAATCTACTTAAAAGTCCTCTTTTCCCTGGTCTTTGTGAAAACATTTTTTAAAAACTGAGAAACCTGGGTAAAGTTTGATAAAAATACAATTTATAAGGTTTCAAAAAAATGGAAAATTGTAACAGGCTAATTACTATAAGAAAAATAGAGACAGTTGTTCAACAAGTTATTCCATTTTATTACTCTACCATGGTCATCCATCCTCCCCTGCAAAAATATTGTGTCCAACATTTAAAGAATAGAGTTTTTTTAATCTTATTTAAACAATTCCAGATGGTGGAAGAAGCATAAAACTGATTCCCAACAAAAAATAATATCCTGAAAAAAGGAAGAAAAAAGAATAATATTAGCCAGTGCCAGTTATTTATATGGAAACAAAATACTAAGAGAAATAATAAGACTTAGCAAGTAAAAATATGAAGCAATAATTATTCATTAGCACTAGCCGGGTTTATTCCAGGAAAGTAAAGCTGTTTTAAAATAATTTTAAATGTTAGCATATTTAATTATGTTAATAGATTAAAAGGGAAACCATTATTATCTCTAGATTTGAAGTGGTTTTGGAAAATACTTTTATTATTTATTTTTAAATCATTTTTTTCTCATTGAGTTTATTGGTACATTTTACGTATACAGTACAATTACATTCATCATTGGGATCTTGTACCTTTACATGAGAGGTATTTTAAAATCATTTAAAAAGAGGAATAAATGAAATTTATTTCACACTAATCATAGAGCTAATTCATTTCCAAAGTTAGTATATTTTTGGGAAATATAAAATGTATTCCCATTAGCAACAAGGAAAAGAAGCCTAATTACACCTGTTTTTAATATAGCTCTGGGAATACTGGACAAAGCAATAATATGACAGAAAGAAGTTAAGGTATAAAAATGGGAAAGAATGAGGTAAATTAGAATTATTTTTAGATACTATGAAAACCAAGGATAAGATGCGAAAAACTACTAAGATCAATAAAAACAGTTCAGCAAAGTGGCTGGATTCAAGATTAACATACAAGTGTCAGTAGTTTAAATACATAAAAACAAGAATGCTTTTTTAAAAATTAAAAGGTATAGTGGTAGGGGGAAAGTTCTTATAATAAAAAAGATGATATACTTTCCAAAGATTAAGCTTAACAAAGGTTGTGAAATAATTTCATAAAGAAAACAAAATATGCTGGAAGATACAAAATTGGATTTGAACAAGTGGGAAAATGTGTCATATTCTTGGGTGGTAAGTCTGTATCATTAGAATTTCATTTGCCCCCCCAAATTATTAATAAATCATAACAATTCAAAACAAAAATACCAACAGGGTATTTAAAATGTAAGTGTTTAACTAGTTCTAAAGTTCATATAGAAAAACAAGACCAGCTAGAAAAGTCAGTGAACATTGATTATTGTCTTACAACAATGTAAGTGCTTCTGTATTTGCTAATTTAATGCCCCTAGAATCCCTATGAAATGAGTACAATTCTTAATCCCTATTTTACAGGAAGAAAAACATGAGCACACAAAGCAAGAACCACAGACAGGATTTGAATCCAGGCATTCTGTCTTCAGAGTCTCGGTCCTTTACCTCTATAGGTACTGCCACTCTGAGAACCCAGGGTGTCTCATAAAGCTTTGTCCTTCTCTTTTAATTCTCTCTGAATTTATTTGTGACCCACTCTAAGACTCAGAGGCCTAACCCATAGTTTTTATAGCTGTTCCTTTGTAGATCCTATGTCTTATCTTGTAGGCTGCAATCACTTAAGTCCAAATGGGTGCTGTAGGTGAGTTATGGCCAGTCAGTAGCTTCCCCCTGATACCCTTCTTCATTTTAACCATGAGATCAGATTATAATAGCTGTGGTTTCCTGTACCCCATCCTTGTATATGTCACACTTTCTGTATAGTGCTCTTCTAGTGACACATGGCCAAAGTCTTCATGATTCATCTCAAATGCTATCTCCCCAAGAAATATTTCTCAGATCTATCTGTGCCCATTTAAAAATGACATCTGTGTCTTCAGAATTTTAAAAACACCTTATATTTTGTTCTACATGGCACTTAGCTCCTAGTATAATCATTTAGCTATTTAGCCTAGTTATTCCAATTTCAGGACAACATTCGTGTCTGATTCATCTTTAGGAACTATATACATCAACCCATTTTATTTATGAACCATTTCATAAATAAATGAATGGCCGCACGAACTGACAAATAAGATTTCTAGCAAAGAGGCATCAATGTGACTAATAGGAATTAAGAAAGGCTATTTTGGACAAGTTGGAATTTATGCTAAACTGAAGGATTGCTTTGAGGAGGGTTTTCAGTGAAGGGCACAAGGTTATTGTTTTAAGGATGACTCTTCTTTTTCTTTAGAAGGGGTGTGCAGTTGTACTAATACACACTTGGACATAAGCTTTTTATACAAACATAACAAAATTTTTTTTGCAATAAGAAGAGATAGTTTTCTAAATTGTGGCAAGAATTGTAGCTGTTGTGTAGTGTTCAATCAACAGGAAGTAAAGGGTATGTGAGATCTCTTTATTGTGCACTGGACTCTGCCCAGGCTATCTGAAATGACAGGACCGCAAAGGCGATCACTGATGAGAAATCCCCTCTAGAGTACCACTCTTGTGGGCCTACCCGAGCCCCAGGCCCCCTTCATTATGCTGTAGCCATTCCTCACTCTGGGGCTCCCGTCAGTCCCTCATGCTTCAAGGCTTGTTTTGGGGGTCCAGCCGAACTGCACCATGAGGATTGGGTTATAGGCAGGGAAACAACACTGGGTCTCCCCCCACACCCTCTAACAGAATCTGGAAACAAAGGTCGCCCAAAAGAGATGAGATTTAAAAGTTGCCCAGAGGAGGAACCTCAGTGGGAGATAGACTCAGCTCTTTCACCTGTTTAATGTCATTCTGAGCAGGTCTCTTCTCTTACTTTTGCTATTGAGGCTTTGATTCTCATATCTGTAAAATGAGGAGATCTGACTCACTGAGAAAGAGCTAACGTCTTTCTCCTCTGACACGGGAGTGGAGGGAGAACCACAAAAGAACTCACCTTGTGATGGCTCAGAGGCCAGTGAGGTTTTCTGGGAAGGGATGTGAAGGGGCAAGAAACCGCACTAGTCGGGTACACTGAAAGCAACACGTGGCTGTTTCTATGGAACTGAGATAAAGTGAGTCCGAGACCATGTCTGTTGTGTGGCTCTTCCATCATAGTATCAGCCTCTTGGGACCTCGAAATTAGTCCCACAAAGGAGGAGGCAGCTGTGTGTGTGGGGGCGCAAAACACAGTCAATAATACAAGCCCTAATAAATACTGCAGTCGTGAGGCAGTTACACCTTGGGGAATTTAGAATTTCTCCAAGGCCTTCATTTTCATCCCTTCCCCATATTAGTCTATGGGGTTAGTAAAGGGAGATATTACAAAAACTCATGTAAAAGATGGGGACATAGAGAAGCTGTCTGCTTTCCCAAAGACACCCAAGGGAACTAGAGGTGGAGACAATTGAATCTGGATTTTAAGATTGAGAGTTTTGTCCCCCCGTCTCCAATGCCTGTTTCAAACAGGATTTGGGAGCTGAGGGAGGCTGACTTTTAAATCTAAGGGACTAAATCTCAGGAGTCTCATAATGATCTCGGAGAGGAAAAAGCATCACTGCGCTGTGCTAGGAGAAGCTAGATGAGAGAGGGACATGGAATGTAAAATTGTTCCCTACAGTGATTTTCAGGCCAGGCTCTTAGATGTTTAGAGTCTATTGATAGAAATGAGAAAGACAGAAAATTGGCACGATTATGTTCTATAACCCTCAGACTTCCTGCCCTCTTCAGACAACTAATTAAACACCCAGCCCAGCATGCTGCGCTGGAAGCTGCTGCCCTTTGTAGATGGGTAGGCCTGTCTCCCATTTATTAGCAACTGCTAAAAACCTTTGGGCCTCAGTTTCTTTTCTGTGAAGTGTGTGTAATATACCCTCTTAGAGTTGTTGGGAGCATTAAATGGAGTAACACACACAACATTCTTGCTAGGGGACCATTGGTAACATGCTTTACTTAATAACTATAGCATTTATTTTGTGTTTGCTATGGAAACAGCATTATTCCATGAGCTTTAGATACATTAAGTCCCAATCAACTCTTTCACCAATTCTCTGAGGTAGTACCTTTATTATACCCATTTTACAAATAAATAACTTGAGGCTCAAAGTAACTCAGTAATTTGTCTATGGCTACATAGGAGTTGGAGGAGTAAGTGGTCAAGCTTGTGTTTGTTTGATTACAAGCATATAATCTCAACCACGATGCCCTAAGATTTACTGTCCCCTGGCTTCCATTAGCCCACTTTGCCCAAATAGTGCACTTTTGGTTTCTGCTTGTGATGACTATTGCTCCCAGTATACCGATAACTGTGTTCCAGGGATGATCTTAAAACACTTCTATTTCAGTAACAGTAACAGTAACCTTGCTCCAGCTCTGATAGCCCAGTCCATAGCATTAAATCTGACTTCTGGCTGCTACCTCTGGCTTGAATCTGATTTTCTATTGTAACTATTACTCTTGCTGCAAAGAATATTGCCCTGCCTCTGGAGGGAGCTGGAATAAAAATATAAAATTCCAATTTCTAGAAGGTATAAAAAACAAAGATGAGAGAAAAATAACAAATTGAGAGGATCATGAACACCTACTTTGAGAACCTGTACTCTAATAAAATGGAAAACACAGAAGAAATGGACAGATTTCTAGATACTTATGAATTACCAAAGTTGAACGAAGAAGATAAAAACATTTTAAAGACCCCAATCACAATCAGTGAAATTGAAAATGTAATTAAAAACTTACCAACAAAGAAAAGCCCAGGCCCTGATGGATTCACTGCTGAATTTTACAAGACATTTAGAGAAGAACTACTACCATTACGCTTCAAACTTTTCAATGAAATTGAAAGAGAAGCTATACTTCCAAATTCATTCCTGGAAGCAAGTATCACTCTGATTCCCAAACCAGAGAAAGATACAACCAAAAAGGAGAACTACAGACCAATCTCCTTAATGAATATAGATGCAAAAATCCTTAATAAGATACTAGCAAACAGAATACAGAGGATTATTAAGAAGATCATCCATCATGACCAAGTCAGATTTATTCCAGAGATGCAAGAGTGGT